>NC_140069.1:23367181-23988431 GCF_964194135.1 Talpa europaea | reverse complement strand
GTGTAGCAGACCTCTCCTGACTCTCCCACTGCTCCCCTCAGCAGTGTACTTCAGTCAATCTGCCTGTTCTGTTCCCCACTCTGTCTCTGGTGAGTCCTCTCACACCCCACATCTCTGGCCTGTACCCTAGCTTTTGTATGCATAAATAAATCTTTTTAAAAAATTATTTCAGTCCAATTGATGCAAAAGAAAAATACTTATGATGCATTTTTATCTAGAAACCTAATAGCAATGACTTTCATCCCCACATGCCCCAGAAATAGCCTTGCATCTGAGCCATTTTATTTCACTGTAAAATGAAGTGTGTTTACAAGTGGTCTTACATATCTGTTTATAAGTAAAGAATGCTAGATGTGAACATTTTTCTAAATGTTTACATTACCAGGAAATTCCAAAATATTCAAAGAAACACCAAGTATGTTATGTTTCTCTTATAGATAAAGCCAGCTGACATGTAGGAAAAGTATATTGCAGTGCTGTCTGCAGAGAAATTTTCAGATGACTGGAAACAAATGAAGTGAAGGCACATGAGGTGCCTCCATTTTGTGGGCATCTTTAAGGCTGCGATTCCTGACAACCTAGACTTTCCAGTCTGCACTGGATTAAAGACAAATTTACACAGGAGGGCCTCCCTGGTGGCGCAAGGGGTTAAGCACTGCACTATGAAGCAATCCGCAGACTCTGCAGCATGAGTTCGATCCCCAGCCAGCCAGGGAGCTACCCACATGGCATGGCAGACCTCTCCTGACTTGCCTACTGCTCCCCTCAGCTGTGTATTTCATCAGTTTGCCTGTTCTGTTCCCCGCTCTGTGTCTGGTGGATCCTCTCATCCCCCACATCTCTGGCCTGTACCCCAGCTCTTGTATGCATACATAAATAAATCTAAAAAAAAGTTACACAGGAGGACTCTTATGCTGGGATTCTCAATATTTGATAAATCAGAGACTTTACACTTACAAGATTGTTGCTTAAAAGTTCATTCAGCAGCGCTACTCAGCAAAACAGTCCATGCATGTTGACCCTCTTCCTGTTTTAATTTTGGAAATCACTCCAATCTCCCCACTTCTGGGCTTGAGGTCAGCCAGGAACCTCTTTTATATTGTCTTCTTAGGTTTCTGTGAATCTTACGTTACATGTTTAATAACTATGACTTAGCATGCCCTTTTGCATGATAAAATAGCTTGTAAATTTATACATTTAGAAAGCTGTTCCTCCAGGATTTATAATTAATTTGTTACTGACTGAAAAAAAAATGAATAGGGAATTTGTGATTTGCCGGCAATATTTGGTGAAAATATTAGTCTCTGTCCTTTAAGAAAGAAATGGCACTACATGAAAAGAAACTTGGACTCAGTGTATTTCATAATTGCTTTTTTTATGTTAAAGAAGTTGTTTTGTCTTTTTAAATTTTTAATGTTTCCAACCCTGATTCTCTCTACTTTCAAAAATAACTCAGGCTTTGGGGCCTCCCTGGTGGCACAAGGGGTTAAGACGCAACCTATGAAACTAACCGCAGCCACTGCAGCACAAGTTCGATCCCCGGCCAGGGAGCCACCCATATGGAGCAGCAGACCTCTCCTGACTCACCCACTGCTCCCCTCAGTGTATTTCAGTCCGTCTGCCTGGTCTGATCCCCACTCTGTCTCTGGTGAATCCTCTCACCACCACTCCCACACCTCTGGTCTGTACCCCAGCTCTTGTATGCATAAAAATAAAAAAAGATAACTCAGGCTTTACAATTTGATTTTAATAGCAGCTACCTTCCTAACATAGGAAAATGTGAAGTACCTATTTAGGACATACCATGAGTGTGTGTAAAATACTGTTTATTTTTTAGAAGATTTTAAATTAATACATAATATCAGGGAAACAAACATAGACAAGATCAAGGTTTGAAAATAATTTGTAAAATGTTTATATGCCTACAAATTTAGGTGTTTACATTAAATATGTACAATTTTTGTAGATCAGGCAGACCTCAGACCTTAATGTGTTTTTTTTTAAAAATTTAAATGTAGGGGGACACAAAAAATTCAATTATTTTATCATAAACATACATTGTCACCCAAAAATTGTTAGGGTAGAAGTATGAGTTTTAAGATGTGTGGCAGAAAGGAAGCAAGCATTTTGCTCTTCGCTGTACTTTATTATTCTAAACTCCCTTGAATACATCTATCTAGTAAGTAAAATAGCACCATGCAGAAAGCTGTGTTAAACCTTCTCAAGAGAACCTTCAAGGAAAGCAAGCTAATATAGCCCTTACCTCCTTTTCAAAGGTTTAACATCTCTGTAAATACCTGGAAAGATGATTAATCCTTGGGAATTTTCTAACTTGTACACAAAAGTAATGTTGATATTGATAAAATATTAAAGATGAGATGTCATTTTGGTTTACTTTTTATTAAAAGATATTTGAAGTATTAATGTTTAAGCATCAATTTATTTGTAAGCATTAGTGTTTTTTTTTTGTCTACTTAGACAAAATTAGTGACATTTGTTAACCATGATGGTTAAGATTTTAATGAACTAAGTAGAAATCAAATCACATTGCAGATGCCAATATATCCATGAGCTAAATAAACTAATAGCCTGTGAGTGTAGAGACCGTCAAATAAACATGAATGCAAATAAAAGATACCTCTGTAAGCTTCTGTACCTCTGCATTTTAGACATTAGAAACATTTGCCAAGTTAATATTTGTCTCAGTATGAATTGATTTAACCTTGATCCACTGGTATAATTCAAGACAGCTTAATTTATGATATTAACACTAGTCCCAATGGATATCTCTTTCATAAAGAGCCAGTTTGGGCATTCTTTGAAAAGTAAGCAGATAAAAATAAAGATTTTTTTTCAACAGTTACAACATAGGGTAAGCAGTTGGCATTTATTAATTTCTTTCATTACTTCCACACTGTGAAATAAAACGCCAAGCATATTGATAATTGTTCAGACAAATCCATGAGTCATATTATCACCACTGCACAGACCCCCAAGAAGCAGGGTAAGAAATTAATAAACACTTGAGGATTTATTGATGCTTGGGTTATTTATTGAGTTTGCCAATGATTGGCTACACATGGGAGACTATTCCACAAGAATATTGTAATTTATAATACAACTTCCTCACTACCTAAATATTTGAATTCTGTGTCTGTGCACAATTTTTTCTGCTAATACAACGCAAATTCTTAGCTATTGTTCTGAGTAATATCACTTATATTTTTAATTAGCATCAGATATGATATCAGTCATTCTTCACATTGAATAATATCTAATCACTATTATTTCATCAATTCATTAACAGTCTATACATTTGGTCATTAAGAATTTCAAAGGTTTTTGACACAAGATTCTTAATTTATTCAACTAAAATGTGTGCATATGATTTTGCATGGAAATGTTAGATACTCAAAGACCTATTTAAGTTCATCTCTAAACTTCTTTAGGTTGACAGTTTGAGACATAATACACAAGGGGGTTTATATACATTACAGTTTTGAGTACAGACCGGAGAAGATTCCCTACCAAATTATCTTTTCATTTCCTGAAGAAACTATGACCTCCAAAATCTTTTTTTTTTTTTTTTGGTGGGGGTGGGGGGTGGGGTGCGAGTTCTTTTATTGAAAGATTTTCTTTTGTAGTTCTTCACTAGCTGGGCATTCTACCATACCCATTGATGTCACTGATGTTCATGTCACTGATAATATCGTGAGGGTAGCAGCGATCAACATTGCATTCCACAAACTGGGTAGTCCCCCACACCTCTTTAATGTTTCCAGAGAGTTCTCTAGTCAAAGACTGATGCCTCATCTGTCAAACAATATCGATAATTTCATCCAAAGTGCTGTTTCTACTGCAGCTAATTTTGTTGTTATTATTACTTTCCATCTCTGGATGGTTCCTTTAGGACTTTAATAATAGGACAGAGACAGAAAGTGACACCTCAACCTGGACTTGTCTATTCTAAATGGTCTGTTTTACTGTAATCCTTACCCTTCCAATCATCTGTTGCCTTGGTAATGTCATCACCAACTTTTTTTGGAAACAGACCCAGGGACTGACCTTGAGGCACCAAAGGAGGATTTCCCTACCAGTTCACCTCAGATAATGATTTTGATCATATTGGGATCAAACTTGGACTGCATGCAAGAGACAGCTGGTGTTGGATAAACCCAAATGTGAGACCACCAGGGAAACTTGTACCCTGACCTTCTCTCATCAGAAAGTCCTCCACATAAACCTTAAATGTAAATATTTCATTATGGAAGGTGTTTTCTTGTGAGCTAATATTACAATACTGTTTTACCTATACATATATCATATATGCAATTTTAATGTCAAAATGAAAATAAGGAAGATAAGAATACAGTGGTTTTTTTGTTGTTCTTCAGGTACATACTAAAGAGTGGACTTGTTGGATCATACGTAGTAGATCTATTTTTATAATCTTTTGAGAAAACTCCTTACTATTTTCTGTAAGGGCTGGACCAGTTACATCCACCCACAGTGCAGAAGGGATCCTTTTTCTCCACACTCTCACCAACACTTATTTCTGGTCTTTTTAATAATGGGTCATTCTCACAGGTGTGGTATCTCACACAGTGGTATCTCATTATGCTTTTGATTTGTGTATCCCTGATGATAACTAGTGGTAAGACTTTTTTATGTGCCTATTGGTGATCTATATGTCTTCTTTAGAGAAATAGCTACTTGGTCTTCTGCCCACTTTTTATTGGTTTATTTGTTTTAAGTTATTTGCAGATCTCGGGCATTAGCCTTTTATGGAATATATGATATGTAAATGCTGTGAAGTACTTCTCAGCTATAAACAAAAGATGAAATCTTGCCATTTGCAACAACATGGATGGAACTGGAAAGGATTATGCTAAGCAAAATAAGTCAGAAGGAAAAGAAAGCAAATATTGGATGATTTCACTCATAGGTAAAATATAGAGAAAAAAAAATAACAGACAAAACTAAGCCCAAATAATCCCTAGAAATATGACTAAAAATTGAGGCTACCAAAGGGGGTGAATTTTGTGATGAGGGAAAAGGACTCAGTGGATTATGGTGAAAGATTATGGGTGCCTTGTTGGTAGGTGATGACACATCTAAAGAGGTGTGAGCCAGCATTAACTCCATAAAAATGAATGAATAAATATAAAAGGAACTCAAATATTAATGGTTTTAAAATTTTAATCTTTTTTATTAAATGGAAAGATAAGAAAACAGAGCAACAAAATTTAAATGTGGGTGAGCATTTTAATAGAAACAAATATGTATTTTGATTTAAACAAAAACTTAGATATTATAAAAGGTCTTGTATTTCAGTCTATTATTTTTTTTAAAAATTCCCTGAGATCTTCACTCTGCGTTCATATACTCTTCATTTAGCAAAATCTATATAAAGTTGTTAGGTGGCTTCCCAGATCACATTGGAGTAGAAAGTGAGGTGCTTGTTGGCAGAAGACACACTGATAATATTAAAGAAATAAAAATTGTAAGTGCCAGGTCCTTAAGAACTAAAGTGACTACCTCAATTGCCCTTGAGAAAACTTTTGTATAACAATATACGCTTCAAATTTTTCTCTCTCTTTTTTGTTTTATATCAGTTTGGTGGGATGGAAGAGTGGGAGGAAATACCTTAAATTTCAGTAGAAGTTCCATTAAAGATTGTTCAAGTAGTAACTTTTGGCTTTAAACATGGTAATGAATACAGATCAGCTAACTCAGTCACAGATTATAACAAGTAAATGAAATGTGGTTGTGATCCTTTTTGTCCAATTATTTGATGCAAGCTGTACACTTGTACAGTGAGTCCTTGAATGGCTCAAATTGCATTGAAATATTTTCTGCTCTTCCTAATGTTCAGAATTTACCTAGGTTGTTCCCATGAGCTGAAACTGACTTATAATATCCATGTGTATAGGGAGGAATACATTAGCATTAGGGGGATGCATACAGAACTAGAATTCCCTGTACCCCATTTCATAGAAATATTCAGTTTGGGTAATTTTGCTTTCTTTTCTTGAAAGAACAGTTTTGTCTGTTACTTGTTGATTCCTTGATTGCTTTTATATAAAAAGTAGCAACACTTTGCAGGTATACTTTTTACAGGGCTTCTAGGCAGATATGCTTTTAACGGCTTCTTTCAAGTCTTCTTAGGAATATTTCAGAAATGATAGGCTAGAGGTTGGTGAAAAAAAAGTTGGCAATTGTAAGGAAAGCACTATCAATACAAACAATGGATGTCATGCTCTCAGGTCTGTTTTCGGGAGGGTTGTATGTTTCTCCCTACACATTGGCTTGCTTATCACCCCCTTTTCTCTTTCCTGTATCCTCACCTAACCCTAGAAATGATTGCATTTGGCTAAAAATTACTAGAAAATATGCCTTAATACTGGAGCAGTCTGGCTAATGGACATAGGTCAAAATAATTGATCCTGAAACAAGGATATCCGCCCAAATTCTATCTTTATGCTCTTTTTAATTTCATTACCTGCTTCACAGACCATCAGAGTTGGGTTCAGAAATGACAACTATTACAGCATTTAAATCCATTTTCCTTATATACATCTGTTCTTTCAGAATTAAAATATTTCATGAACACACTTTTATCATCCTCTTCCCTATCTCATAAAGGTTAAAATATAGAAGAAAGGAAAAGAGAGGTACAAAGAGAATTGGCCAATTTAAATATGAGAGCTATTGGTTAATGCCAACATAGTAGTGTTTATTCTAATGTAATATGAAGAATAAACCAATAAAAAGGTGATGGTAAATTATTTTGATTACACAGGAATATACCCTTAAGCCAAATAACATTGTAAAAATAATAAAATTAGCTTTAATTATGGGTATGCTTTTCTGTATTATTAAAATGCCAGGGAAGTCCAGCACACTAATGTATAAATATAATTATTTTAGAGTCATGGAAAATGGAAAACGATTTTCTTATAGAGCATAAGAGCTGCAGTAAAACATTGAATATTGGCCTCTTTGTTCATCTATTCAATAAATAGTTACTACAAACCTACTATGTGCCACATGTTGTCCTAGGTGTCAAATATATCAGCGAGCTCTCATCCTTTAGGAGCTTATATTCCAACAGGGGAAATGAATAATTGTACAAAATGTACTTTTTTTAATGCTAAAATGTGCCATGGAATACAATAAGGCAGATAAAAATTTAAAATAAGATTGTGAGAGAGGCCCTCATTTGGGAAGGGGATTTTTGATAGAGTCTAAAAAATAAGGAGCTAACAATGCATCTATTTTAGGCAACAATCTCCCTGGCGGAGGTAGGAGTGTTTTGCCTCATTCCATGAAACCAGGGTGAATGAAGCCTTGTATGAAGCCAGAAGATATAGCAAAGGAAACTGAGGAACAATCCCTGAAGTGGAAAGAATACCAGGAGAGTGTACTAGGTGGAAACTAAAAGAAGATTGTATTTCAAGGAAAAACTGTTTCACTTTTTCTAATATTCAAGTAAGATGAGTGCCAAGAAATAAACTTTTGATATAGCAATGTCTTTGTGATATTAATAAGATCAGTTTCCTTATAGATGAGATTGTGAGTACCTACTGGAAAGCCTGATTGCAATAGCAAGCAGACGTATCTGCTTAGGGTGTCTTGTTTTACTTTCAATTTTTTTAAGATTTATTTATTTTTGCATAGAAGAGCTGGGGGGGATAGGCCAGAGGTGCAGGGTGGTAAGAAGATTCACCAGACACCGAGTGGGGAGCAGAATAGCCTAATTGACTGAAATACACTGCTGAGGGGAGCAGTGGGCAAGACAGGAGAGGTCTGCTGCCCCATGTGGGTCAGCTCCCTGGCCAAGGATCAAACTCATGCTCCAGTGGCTGCGGATAGCTTCATAGTACTGAGACTTAACCCCTTGTGCCTTCAGGGAGCCGGGGGGCTTTGTCTTAAATGAAAGTAGATACATAACTAGAGGGTTTTTATTTTGTTTTTATTGTTTAGGTTGAAGAAATTATGGTGTGTTTTCATGCTTATGGGGACGATCAGTTGAGACTGAAAAATGGATATTTGCAGGAGAGAGGGAGCATCTAGCAGCCACCTCTTGGGGAGGAAAAGGGGGGCAACCTTAAATAACCTTCAATAAGGACAGTAAGAAAGGTAGCAATATTGCTTTGGGTGTATACAATAATAGACATGAGGGCAGAGTATATGAACACAAGTATATATGCTTGGGTTGATGTGGAGCTGGAAATAAAGTTCTCTTGTTCACTACAATTTTTTTTAGTAAATAAGGAAGCAAAGTTGAGAGACAATAGAGAATGGATGTTAGAGAGCAAATGGACTAGAAAAAATATACAGTGTGACTATAGAACTGTTATTGGTCATGAATTTAAAATGTGTGCTGCTTTAGCAAGTCTATTGGTAGGTGTAAATGCTGAGTAGATAGTAAGAGGTGAAGTGAAGAGCATCACGTTTTGTCAAACTAATCCAATAAAATGAGGGGCCAAGATAAAAGAGAATATTGGCAAGAAATGATTTATATGATGGACATAGTGCTTAATTTGGGTAAGCAGGGAAGTAAGGAAATGAGGGAATGAAGGACAATAAGAAAAATGTGGCAGTATTAGCTTTGGGTGCTAGTGAAGTTGATGTTGGAAAGAAAGTTCTAGATTGAGTGAATCAGAATAATTGGAGCTTTGGTTTTGGAATGGAATGCTCAGATATGAAATTATACATGGAAGGTCAAAATAATGGCAATAAAACTGCCTAGAAAATGAGAAGTTGGAGGTAGGGCAGAGAGGAAGATCATAGGACCATCGGATGAGAGAAGGTTAAGAAACTAAGTGTCCATATCATCATCTACCTGGATGTTGTGATTTTGCAATCAACAGTATTAAATCAAGAGCAGTAAAGGGGAAGGTGAAGAGCTAAGAAATGATGACAAATAACCTGAAAGTCCCTAAAAGACCAAGGGACCAGGAAAAAGAATAACTATAAGAAAGTAAAAAATCAAAATCAACAAACAACTATGAACCAGAGACACACTTTAGGGGGAGCGGGGAAAGGAGGGATGGGGTCAAAATCTGGGGGGTTGCAATTGTATGGGAATATAAAAATTAAAAAAATAAATTAAAAAAAATAAGACCAAGACAAGCAGTAATCGTATGATAATGAGATTGGGTCTTAGAGCAGAGGAGGAGAGCAATGTGCTTGAGTAGTAAGGCAACTATTTCACCCTTGGGGCAAGTGACATGCAGTTCATGGGAATAAAATCAGCTACCACTGGAGAGAGAAAGAGCAAGGAGGCAAAATGTATGTTCATAGAAGAGGTTAGTGAAGGGTGAAAGAGAAGATATCAGTCAGGCTGTAGAGCTGGACTCCTAGGAATGACTGATAAAAAGGAGGTAAACTTCATAATAAGATTAGTTCTGATTATATCAGAAGTCTGAGAATGTTAGTGAGGCTGTTATTGTTGGTGAGGAATAGTGTGGGGCTGGCCAGGAACATGCAAGGTGCTCGTCACTTCACTTCCCTAAGGGTGAAATGAAAGTAGAAAAAGGTAGTCTTGTCTAAAGCACTCAGATTTCTGGGGTCTACTCAACTCCCTTTGTCCAAGCAGTGAACCTCTTAACGAAGCAGGCACTGATGATCTGATTCCAGTGCTTTGTCTCTAATGATCCGATTCCAGTGCTTTATATAGAAATTTATGTGTTGAAACAGAGACTAAACAACCAACACTCTTCCTTTAAGTTACTTTTGTGTCTGCCATAAAACATGAATGAGCATATTATACTGCATTCTTTTAAGTACATTTAATGCACACAATTCATGAGAATGCATTCTTCTATCAACCCAAGCTTTACATGTTCAATGATTGCTTTTATCATTATTGCAGAGTACATTTTTTTTCCTGAAGGGAAGCTATGAAAAATAACAAAAATAAATAGTTAAATTATTACTGAACAACGGGCATGTGAACTTTTTTACCCATCAATTTATGAGATGATTTTTAAGTGAAATCAAGTGAACCCCAAACCTTGAACACATTATAAATATGCATGTTGCAGAAATGCAAATAGACCATGAAAATAATATCCTGATATCTGTCTCATTTTCTTTTCTCACTTGCCTACAGAGCAAGGATTAGATATAGGGAGGAACACAGATTTCTGCCCTCCTGACTCTAATTTTTTTAAAAAATATCATTGCATCCTCTTAAACAGTTTAGCTATGATGCATAAAGTATGAGTTCTTCCACCAGTTTCTGAAAGGCAGCACTGCCTCTCACAGCCCATCATACTCCTAGCCTGAGGACCATGGTTGCACCTCTACTCATGAATGGCCAAGAGGTCTCATACCTGTACTCATACATGCATCCAATACATTGGTGTCGTATTCCAACTAGATTATGAGAATGTAATGTAGGTCCATATAGATTGGTCCATGTCTCAAAGAGGTTACAGACTAGTCAGAAAGGTCCATGCTGGCAAATATATAATCACAAAGTGAGTTATTATAGAAGACAATTTGTTATGACATATGACCAGATAAACAGAAAAGAGTGTGTGTGTGTGTGTGTGTGTGTGTGTGCGCATGTAGTAAAGAAACATTTTCTTGAAATAGTGATATTGTTGGGTCTAAATTTGAAGGATAAACCTAAATCTGTGGTAATAGGGTGATGTTTTCTAGTCACACAAGTAGCATGTGCAAATGGTCTATGGCAATAAATGAATGGTGTGTTTGAAAATGTAAAGAAAACCAGTGTAGAGGCCTCCCTGGTGGCTCAAGGGGTTAAGCACCACACTGTGAAGCAATCCCCAGCCTCTGAAGCATGAGTTCAATCCCTGGCCAGCCAGGGAGCAACCCCCTGGCGCAGCAGACCCCTCCTGTCTCACCCGCTGCTCCCTTCAGCAGTATGTTTCAGTCAGTCTGCCTGTTCTGTTCCCACTCTGTCTCTGGTGAATCCTCTTACCCCTCGCATCTCTGGCCTGTACCTCAGCTCCTGTATGCATAAATAAATGAATATTAAAAAAAAAAGAAAGCCAGTGTAGCTAAAATGAGGACAGATAAATGACCTGGAGGGAAGCTAGGCCATACTTTTATACACGAACAATTGCATCCTGGTTTTCTCACAATTTGAAGTAGAAATTGTTTTGGACATGATAAATTTAATTCCCACAATGACTTTGAGAGAACAACAGGAGATTACATATGTTACTTCTTAAGTACCTAGAACTGTCCGTCTAGCTCTAGCTCTTCTTTTCATAGCTGCTTGAATATTACATCTCCTCCATGTCAGCTACCTTAGTTGTTTTTTTTTTTTTAAGATTTATTTATTTATTTATACAAGCACTGGGTACAGTCAGAAGCATGGAAGGGTGAGAGAATTCACCAGAGCCAGAGCGGGGAGCAGAACAGGCAGACTGATGAAACACACTGCTGATGGGAGCAGCAGGTGCGGCAGGAGAGGTCTGCCCGCCATGTGGGACCCTCGCCGGCAGCTGGGGATCGAACCAGTGCTGCAGAGGCTGCAGGCAGCTTTGCAGCTCAGCACTCAACTGCTGAGCCATTGGGGAGGCCCTACCTTAGTTTTTAACGTATCATTACACCATGTAATCCTTTACAAACTGTATTCTGGCATTTTATATTATACTCCTGTACAGATAGTTTTCGGTATCGTTGTCTACCTAGCACCCCACAGAGTGACTGCCTATTAGTAAATTAGGTTGATTTACTCTTGCTGAATAAATTTTTGTTGAGTTGAATCATTTTAAACATTTCAGATTCTTCAGATAAAGGTATCACAGAGAACATCTTGTTAGTATATATTCAAAGATACCAGTTAATGAACCTGTTTACTGAAATAAAAACAGCAAAATCACAACTGTATTTTATGAAAATAAATATAAAGTTGTTTTGGAAAAGAAAATTAAGTAAAGCAAAACAAGTTACCAATGTTATCTTTCACTCCCATTTGTTATATGTTATAGTAAAGCCTGGTTCCCAAGCAGTACCTTCAGACAGCTGTGCTTAGAGGAGAGGATGTGCTTTATGACTCAAGATCTGTCATTTGTTAGGAATCTGTTAGCTACTTAGCTCCTGAGTGTTAACAGTCCAGACTTTGAAAAAAATCTTCATGATGTAGAATTGTCACCAGCTATTATTCATCATAGTTGTGATTTTAATGTGCAGTTATATACAAAAATATAATTCCCTCTAGTGAATAGTATAAATGTCAAACCAAACAGAAATGCTTATTTTAAAAAGAAATCTTTCCTGTGTAAGGGATGTATACTGAAAATACTGTCCACCCCCTTTGTAGTGGGTGGCTAAATGACTAATATATGGCTTTATTAGAAGGCCATCTTTTCATGCAATTATACAACAATGCTATGTCATTTGTAATATGTGAGATCAAAACTTTTTGGCCCAAGTGTTGGGACCAAAATAAACATGCTACTTTCAAAACAAACCTGCATCATAATATAGTTATATTTTTGTTAGGGATATTTGGGGAAATATATTATTGATAAATGCCATTATAATTGTAACTTTAAATTTGAATATTTCAACTGTCATGTTAAACCTTTCCCAGTCAGTGTTTCCCATGGCATAAAATACCCAAGTAATAACTGTAATGTGCTATAAAATGTGCTCATTTTATAGACATGCAGGTATTAGTCATAAATTACTGCTTTTAAGCAAAGCTATGAAATATATGACAGAATAATCTTTGTTCCCTTAGTAACAATATTGTTTAACTATGGAGAGTTTTTAGTTCTGTTCTTTTTTTGGGTGAATTTTGATCAGTGGGGAAAGCAAATCTAATGCCAAGCCTTGGTTCTCTAGCAATAAACATTCAAACTTAAATCAGAAACAGTTGCTTCCATTTTCCTTTGTAAGATTGACACAATTTGTAAGTTGACCAGAGGAAATCATGCTTGACATTGCAGGTACCAAATATCACCTAAGGTCATTTTCAGTTTTCCCTGCTGTTACTGGAATAGAGCTAAAAATGCATGAAACTAATAGGTGTATAAAATAATGTTGTATTCAAAATATTTTTCTCTGAAATAGATGGATGCTTGAATAAACTCAAAGTGTGTGGCACAGGGTAAAAAAAAAACTTTAAATAGCAATTAAGGCATTTTTTTTCTTATTTAAGCATATAAAGACAAGGAAATGTAATAGTTTTAATAATTAAGGATGCAGACTAATGCACACATTTTGCAGTACTAATAAAAACTTCCTGTTATCATCTCTATTTTTAAGAATGAAGAAGGAATTTCCTTAATGCACTTCACTGCTCCCCTTGCCAGCTCTGTTCAGGCTCAGAATTTGATAACATTTCCAAATTGTAGAAATAAAAAATCACATTAAAAATTGATTTAAGTCCAACTTTCCAAATCAGTTACCTCAAAGGTTAAGTGATACTGCACTTGACCTAAGAAAGAGTTTGGTCCCCCTTTATAAGACCTGAGTGTAAAGAATAAAGACAGCATTTTTCTTCTTCTCTTTTTTAAAGAAGCCACATGTAATGTTCTCTGAGTTAAGTTTTACCATTCATAATGAATGCAGTCTCGCCATTCAAATGCGACCATAAGTACACAGAAGATAAGAATTTAATTAAATGTAGATTAAAACCAAACAGGAAAACACACTAGCTGATAATTTTATCCCATCCTCTGGCCATATTTTTTATACTTCCTTCTTGTTCTTCTTTGGGCTATAGCTTATCAACATGCCGATAGTACCATAACTCATTACATCTGATGGTGCAGCGGAAATGTGCAGGCTCGGTGCTTGGATTTCTGAGGCACTTAAAATGCAAAGCATGTAAATGTCTCTGTTAAATATACTAGTGTGCTAACACTAGTGAAAAGGAAGTGATTCTAAAGAAATCCTTAAATCTCTCACAAGATGCATTAGTATTGCATAGTAGAAAATAGAATTTTAAAAGTGGATTCAATTCCTGGTTTCACAAATATATGGTATGGCTTAATATTTTGAGGGTGAGCTCGTTTAGCAGTTGGTTAATTTGAGTGCCAATCAACTTGCTTAGTTTGCTTCAATATATATAGAGCTTGGTACATTGGCATTTATATCTCTTTGTAGGAGAATAGTGCTTTTTCCATTATTGACCATAATGCAGTAACACACTATTTTTGTGCTTAAGCGTTGTTCTTACTAATTTGTCTGAAAGCCTCTCTAAATGATCTCCTGTTATTTAATATGAATCTATTGAGATTGTGAATGTTGATGCCGTAAAACCTAGGATAAAAGATGAAAGTGATAGAAAGCTTCAGTTATTAAGACAATTCGTATTTATTATTTACTCTTAATTTATCCTTTTTTTTGGTAATAATTATTTCCAATCAGTGTGGAAATAGACAATGAACAGCTAGGGAAAAAAATGGTTTTTGTAAAGGGGGGCTCTGAACTAAACATAGTAATTTTAAAATCCAAGAGAATACATATTGGATCTTTTAATTAAATATTAGGCTAAGGTTTCAAATGTCACTGCATTCTTCTATGTGCAATCTTGATTTATTAGGCACTAGTAAAGCATAACGGAATCATTTATATATTTGTATTTTCTGTACCTAAAACTAAAAACCCTAAAAAGTCTCACATTTTTTAAAAAATCAGGCATAATAGTTGAGGGTACTCTAATTTTAAAAGGTAAATAATCACTTGCTTCCTTTTTTGGCAATAGGTCCTTTGGCTCATATTAATGAATAGAATTTTCCAATTAAAAACTATGAAAAAAATGATTTGGATTTAATTTTTGCTTCTCTAATATAATTTTGAAGTTCTTCATGGTTTGAAATACTAAACTGATAGCACCACTTTCTCTACATTAATTGTTAGAGGATCACTTTGCACTGAAATTAATATTACATGATGCACTGTCATAGCTGGTGATTTTAGGAATAAATCAGAAGGATTAACTTGATCTTCAAAGATACCAAAAATGTCACCATTTAAGAGAACAATGTTTAATAGAGTGAACCTATATTTTCTTGCCATTAAGTCACTTGGAAAAACAAGAGTTACAGTATAGGCAGGAGCTAGAGTGCCGACACTACCTGGACAGGATGGCTTTGTCTAGGCTGCTGGAGACATTCCTAGCATCTCATTCATCTCAGTTCCTTTGGTTGCCTTTTCATAAATTAGTTTCAGTAATGATATTAAGAAGGAGCTAAATAAAGCTACAGAAAATAAATCTATAATGCAAACTAGAAAAACATCTTGTGATTTTTAAATACATTAAAAATGACTTTGCTACAATTTTTTAAAACATAAAAATATAAAAATAAAATGGACCAATTTATCCATGTAATATGTGCGAGGGAAAATCACCAGTCTCTAAGGTACTCTAAGAAAGTGATAGATAAAACAACAGCCGTAGCAAGAAAAACCTACCTGGTCTGCCATAAGAACAGAAAAAAATTTCTTGAAACATAATATCTGATAAATTCTCCCCTTTCATTCAATCCATATTGAAAGACAAAAGGAGAAAAAAATAGTTTCTATGAAACTTGCATTTCTTCCTCCATGGGCCCTAATCGGCCTTAGATTCTTTCCTTTAAGAAGCTTTAAGCCCCAGACCTCCCTGGTGGTGCAAAGGGTTAAGACACAGCACAATGAAGCTGTCCTCAGCCACTGCAGCACGAGTTCGATCCCTGGCAAGGGAGGTGACCCACATGGTGCAGCAGACCTCTCCTGCCTCACCTGCTGCTCCCCTCAGCAGTGTATTCCTGTAGATCTGCCTGTTCTGCTCCCCACTCTCTCTCTGGTGGATCCTCTCACCACCCCCCACCCCCCCCCACACACACCTCTGGCCTGTATCCCACTCTTGTATGCATAAATAAATAAATCTTTGGGGGAAAAAAGGCTTTAAGACACTCCTACCTACCTTGCAGAACACTCTTATGATATGTTCTAGTCATGCTGGTGTTTTCTCATCTCTAGGATTGCAGACTCTCCAAGAGAAGAGCAGGCCTCTACACAGTGCTACATGACTTTTCCATCATAAACAAAAGCTAACTTTAATGTGGAAGAAAATGAGAATAAGGGGGTGGGGGAGAGAGAGGTAAGGAGAACAGGAGGGAGAAGAGGGAAAGGATAGGAGGAAGGAGGAATGGCACTATGGAAGCCAACGGGAAGGGAAGATATACAATAGGAGGCAGGGAGGGTGGTAGCTCTCCAGGCAAATGCTGTTCTATTATCTCTAGTACTTTGTCACACTGGTAATGATGCCATTTGGGGAAGAATTGAGAACTTGGGCCTAATGAATGTTTCAGGGAGAAAAATATGAAGATAAGGTAGGCCAGAGTCCTCATGGGTCACAGCAATGTGTCAATGACAGAAAACCAAGAGCAAAAAGTTTGGTAATGTTTGGTCACCAGAGAAAATAGGACTAATATTTTTTGAGTAGCTACTTTGTGGTGAGACTTTACATATTATTACATTGAAATCTTTTTTAAAGAAGTATTTTGGGGCCTCCCCGGTGGCACAGGAGTTAAAGACACAGCACTATCAAGCTGTTGCTAGCCACTGCAGCATGAGTTTCATCCCTGGCCAGGGAGCTACCCACATGGCACAGCAGACCTCTCCTGTCTCGCCTGCTGTTCCCTTCAGCAGTGTATTTCAGTAGATCCACCTGTTCTGTTTCCCACTCTGTCTCTGGTGAAGCCTCTCATCCCCACCCCGCACCTCTGACCTGCACCCTAGCTCTTGTATGCATAAATAAATAAATCTTTTTTAAAAAGTATCCACATCTTATGAATACAGAAATTGTCTCAGGAAGTGTAACTACCTACCATGAAAAAACAAAGATATAAAAGAATCATTTGCAAGCAGAGGTCTGTCTTGGTTCCAGACTACACACTACCTCTAACAGTGTGGTTTTGACTAATTGTGTATTTTATCTGAGGTGAAATTACCTTATTAAATTCATTATTTGAAAAATTACTTTAGGAGCTACTTGATCCTAACATTCTCTCTTTTTTTAAAGATTTATTTGTTTGTTTATTTATTTGTTTATTTATTTATACAAGAACCAGGGTACAGACCAGAAGCGTGGGAGGGTGCGAGGATTCACCAGAGACAGGCAGGGGACAGAAGAGGCAGACTGACTGAAATGCACTGCTGAGGGGAGCAGTGGGCGCCACAGGAGAGGTCTGTAGTGCCATGTGGGACCTTCGCCAGCTGCTGCAGAGGCTGCGGACAGCTTCACAGCACTGCGCTCAACTGCCTGCTCCACCAGGGGAGGCCCTAACAGACTTTATAAAGATAAATGAGTGCCGTTTTGGCTACATCTATGGAGCTGGAAGGGACTATGCTAAGGAATATAGATCAGGAGAAAGACAAATACTGGAAAGAGTCATTTATATGGGAATATGGAAAAAACAGATTAAAGGTCAGATAAAGCCAAACTCAAAATACTAGCCCTTGAAAACAGATTAAAAAGTATCCAGAGGGGGAGGGACAAGCACAAAGTGGGGAGGGGTCACAATGGACTGTAGTGGTGGCTGTGGCTGCTTTGGTGGTGGGAGCACTGTGGTAACATCACCAGAAAGGGAGCAGGGAGAATCCTATACTGTCAAAATATAAACAGTGATGTAAACCAACTTTACCACAATAAAAAATAAATTAATTAAAGTCTTAAAAATTTAACAAGTTATATGTTAAAAGTTTGATTTTGTTAAAAATCAGGATTATTCAAGGAAAGTGAAATTAATAAGGATATGAAAAATTGGGGGAGACTATAAAACAATGTGTATTTATTGGAGTGCTTGAGAAATTAGTAATTTTTCTCCTTATACCATCTGTGTCTATAATTGGTTTCTATACTTTGAACTGTTTTCTGAAGGCTGAAATGAGCAAGAGTAATGCTTATAGTTTGCTTGATTCAGAAAAACACTGGTAAAGCACAACCAGTTTTTCCTTGTAGAAAACTGGTAAAATGTATCTTAGAAACAACTATGATGCTTTAAAAGGAAATTTAAAGAAATCTGTTTGGAGGGAAATACATAAAACCATTTCATAAAAACAGACTTACCCAGGGCCAAAGCTTTTTAAAAGAGTTTCAGCCACCCAGGATATTTTTATCTCTATGCTTTGTCTGATGTTTTCATCAAGTCCTATAATGCTGAATTATCAGTCCAGCACACAAGCTTTTAAGTGACTATAAGATAGATTTTGCAATCAGATATGATAATTTCTTCAGAGTCTTCTCTATGTCAATCAGAGATGCAGGTAGTAGAGAACTGTGAAGATGGAAAAAGTTTTTCTACCAATTTTCACACCATGCAGACTTGAAACATTTTTACTAACGTTGAAAAGTACAACCCTGCTTTATTTCCACCTTTTACTAACGGTGTACTGATGACACAGGAAAACCAAAATGGATTGCAGAATTCTGCATGATTGGAAAAAACTGTATGTGTCAAATAATTAAATAAAAATAATTATAATGGAGACTAGAGGTAAAAATGTTTGTGTTAATGAGTAGTTACAGTCACCTCCATGACAGTGACAAAATTGGAAGTTGAATTATAACGAATGCATGTTATTGCATTAAACAATAACACATTCTTCCCGGGGAAACTAAAATGACAGGTGTAGCCATTGATGCTTCAAGCATATACTCTGACCTCGAGACTTACAATCTGCTACAGTCTGCAGAGCACATACTGTGGAGTTAGATTATGCTTAGGGAAAGAAAGTAGAAAATGTCGTAAAGGAACTTCATCTTATTTACTGCAAAATATGTGTTTCAATGTCTTACTGAGATAACATTTTTTAAAATAAAATGGAAATGAACATCTCCCTGACAGCTTACTTTTCTTCCTCATTTTCTTAAGCACAAAAGGTTTGTGAGTGATGGAGCCTCTATTTATATAGCTTTCTCAATGGATGACACGTTAGTATCTGACCTAGGTAGGCTATTTAAAAAAAAAGTTCTTCAGCTGAGTGTCTCTTAGTTATGGTTGAACTCGATTCTTGCCGCATTTTTTATTTAAATGGTTTGCCTTAATGATCACTGCTCATAGATTTCAGAATTATGCAAAAGATGAAAATAAAACTAGCAGTAGATGAATTCATATTTCTGAAATACTTTCATTATTACATTTTGTAGTTCTCTACAGATCATTACTTTGTGCTTGGTTTTGCTCATACTTCCAATTTTGTCTAATTCTCTATCACAATTTTTACATTATAACCCACTGAATATTTTATTTTTTTTTCATTTTGTAACCATTATTTGAATCATAAAAAAAAGCATTACTGTATTCATAATGTACTGCTCATGTGACAGTTTTTGAACTTTAATATTCTTTCCTGTAATGTGCCGGCTTAGCAGCCTATAAAAGAGACATATCGTTTGTAATGTTTCTTACCCACAACAAATGATGTGATTCTGGGGTTTATGAAATGGCAGTAGTTTTCTAAATTTGTGATTCTTCTGTGTTCCGTCGTCAAGAACAGTTGTACATCTGCTCAGCACAGACTTTCCGAGACTATGAACTTTAATTGAGGAAAAATAATGAGGGTTCAGGGACTACTGATATGGAGTCGGTTGCAGAGCAGGTGCCCTGCTGCCAGATCAATGGATTATTTACTCCTTTGTCATAAACAGGAAACAGTTGGTTGTTTGTGGTGACTACACACACATTTTAAAGCCTGTGTACATATTTTTTCCTTCCTTGTCAATGCAATGTAGAACATTTTAAATAGTATTTAGTGGATGATTTAACTTAACTATAAAGAATAAGCAAGCACTGGTTTTGTTTGAAAAATCCCCACTTTGAAAAAAAAACTTTGGGTGTGATTTTAAGAACATGCAATATCATGTGTTTCCAGCGTTTGCCTCTCAACTCATATGGTTGCAGTGAGCTATCATCATTCTATATAATTGTCTAAATTTGTTTCTGCCTCTCATTTGAAAGTAGAAATCTTTCCCAGAAATACATAAAGCACCAAAAAGTAAATTATTTAGAATTTGTAAAGTTTTAGAATTTCATTAGGACACCCTAACAATTTGCACAAGTTTTTACAACCACTTGGGTAGAATTTTCTCATGGCATAATTGTGAGGTTTAGGAGGGTAGGAGAGCAAAGCTCAGAATCCTTTTCTGAGCGCATAAAACCAGCTTGCTAGGCTTTCCGTGGGCATCTGATTTCTGAGTGTGTTGGAACTTTCTCCAACACACCTGAGCAGGACCAACCTATGAGGCTAAGAGGTCACCCAAAGGGGGCGTGCTCCTCTCTCAGAGCCCCTCATTAGCAAACCAAACAAAGGGCTCTAAGATGCCTGGAATTAGCAGCAATTTCCACCATGACAAGTGACTTTTTGTGTTACATAATGATATGCTGGGAATTTAAATCCTAGGTTCTAGAGATCAGTGGTTTAAATTCTAATGATGGGTTTTGTGGCATGAAAGTCTGACTTTTAACACAGGGAGGTTGGAGACCATAGAAATGACACTATAAACTCTATCCACAAAGCCCACCCGTAGACAGCCCCCCTGAACCCTGAGACAGGTCACACAAACCTCATCTCTCAACCAGAAATATTATAATTGAACCTGTTCTTGGGGATAGTCTTCATTTTTATTATAAATCTCTCTTAATTCTTTCTGGAATTGGAATTACTCCTGGGAGTCTCAATTACATTGGAAAGAGCGGCCACTGGAGAAAAAACAAATTTACCTTTAAAAATAAGAAACTTGAATTTCTGAAGTGCAAATGATTGAGCTTAACTCTGAATTACATTCAACCAAATTATGATACTTTATAATCTGATTAATCAGCCATCAAGTTTTAAAGGTTTGACAAAAAGTGTTTTTTTTTTTCTTATTTGGTAACTATATATTTATTGTTTCATGATATAATGTATCTTTTCCTACCACAAAGTGGTGACCTTACAAATAACCAGTAAATGTGGAAAAAATAATATTTTGATTCCTGTACATACCAAACAATTGCTATTAACTAAAAGGTGTCTTTCTTTAAGTGTAGATTGAGTTTTGTGCTGATGTTTCAGCTAATGTTTATACTTAGTTTGGATCTTATAGCTTTATTAGCATTTCTAAGTGTGCTATTACAACTTGTAAGACTTTATTTTTGGATTTTTAATTCATTCTTACTAAATATTATGTGCAGTTATTCACTGCCTAATATTTATATGTCTCTAATTACAATAATAAATGTGATTATCATGGTAAAGTTGAATTCCCATCAGTACTGTAGGAATAGGGGGCACATGAAATCCATTTTTTTTTTCCTCTGAGTGAGATAGATAGCAGCTCCCAGATTAGAGTGGGCAAGATTTCCTTTGTTTCCAAAAACTAGAATGAAAATTAGGGCAAATTATATATATGAGCAAAAAAAAAAAAAGTGGTTGCTTTCATTCCTATTAATGAAATGGTTTAATTTAAAAGAGATTTAAAGAAAATAAGTCTATATTCGAATCTAAGTCTATATTCAACTGGCCTTATAAAGTATTTCTTAGGTCCACTGATGAAAATATGTACATCAGAAGTGGGATTATTCATTCAGACATTTGTAAGCTTTATTCTAGACAGCAGGCATTTGTAAGTTCAGGCTTAGAAATTCTGCCATCCCATGCCGACATGAAAAGTTTGAGATGAAGTGACATCAATGAAAATTCTTTGAATAAAAGACATCAGGAGCAAAGTCTTTGTCTAAACCCTGATCTCTAGAGATGAATATTGTACCTGAACCTCTTGTTCTGTGACCTGCCATTCTCAACTGAATCTAATTTCTCAAAAAGAATATAAGAAATGTGAATGTAGAAGTGGTAGTGACGAAATTTTTCTACTGATGGAGGTAAAGCATGTGATTTTTTTTTTCCTTTTTAATACAGATGTCTCTGAGGGATAACAGAGAACAAAACTAGGACATGATTTGTAAGCCCAAACATGACTGTTAGAAAACTCGCTCTGGCTGTTGAAGATTTAAGTAGCTATTGTTAGGAGGATTTTTATAGTGGATGAACAAGTCTGCCTTAGATACAGACTTTCAGTCTGCTTTCTGGATTTTGGGATGGTCGGGAAATTTTCAGAGAGAGAGACAGCACATACATTATTGTTATTGTGTGGCTGGTGGTGTTGTAATTGTAGAAACAGTCTCTCTACAGAGAGGGAAGGCTAACTCTTGTTTCAGGAAGATATTTAGTTGAATGAAAATGTCACAATACTGAAACCTTTATTGTCTTGAAAATGAAGCTTGATTTTCCAGAAAATAAAAATCATATAAGAAAAGCATTTGAGACTTCATAGTGATTTTATTGACATAGTAAAAATTTATTTTCCAACAGAAGTTTTGAGCCTACAATAAAACCTTTATGTCAAAAATTGCCCTATGCAAAAAGATTAAAGCATGCTGCAAGCCTTTTAGAAATGCCACTTTAAGAATACCTTCTGATGATTATTGGTCTCTTTTTTTTCTGTAAAGTTCTAGAGAGAATATATTTTAATTAGTTTCCACTTGATACTACTTCATACATACTGCCCAACTCTGACCCAATGTCTGATCGTATAGAATATATTACAAAAGAACTGGTCATTGGAGTGCTTTAATATAGCGCTGCATTAATGTCAGACATCATTTAGACAAGGCATTAAAAGTGTTATTTTAATGACTGAAGTGTGTTGGGTAGAAGAGGCTTAATCTTTATAGGAAGAACAATTTCAATTAGCTCTAAAATATTAATTTGTTGGTACAACTATATACTCTAATGTATTTGGCTACAAAACATCTTATGAATAATACATTGCTAGAATCCACTTGTCTTATGATGTAACTAATATCGCCTTGAAACACAAGGGTTGCTAATTTTATGATTCAGTGAAAAAAAATTTTACAAACTTGATAATTTTTAATGTGCAAGGCATTTTCTATAACTCTTCCTCCAGAGTAATTTGTAAGGTATAAATAAAATATGCAATCTCTGGCTAGTAAGACATTGAATTGGTTTTAAGCATGATATGACTATCTGTCTTAAGATTTTAAGGGCATTTTTATTTATTTGTTTACATGGCAAATATAAGATATTCTCCCTGGAAACAATTTGTCTCACCTTGGAAAGTGTGAAAATATGAGAACAAAAATAACCGCATACCTTAATCCTACTATTGTGTTTCTGGAAACTAAAAATGCTGCCGTTCTGGCTTTTACTCTCCTTGAATATCTCCCTGTAGCCTTATCTTTCCATTGTGCTAGCTATTTATTGCAACATCTTGGCACTGGTCTTCATGGCTGTGTATGTGGCCCTACCTTAAGGTGAGTGAGAGTCACATAAGTAAAACCCTGCAGCCCTTTTGAAAATATGCTGTTTTTTTCCTGCAGCTAACAAAAAATCCGTGCTTGCTTCATAGACTTCTTGGGGGCTGCCTATACAAGGTGAAACGTAGGTGGCTCTAAAATGCTGGAATGCCACACGCCAACAGGGATCGCTTGTCTCCTGGCTTGGATGACTTTAAAGCTCCTGTTACACAACACCAAAGCAGCTGGATGAAAAGTGAAAAACTGTTGGGCAAAGGTTTCATGCATCCTGACAAATGCCCCCAAACAGACTAATAAAGCAGGAACAATGGTTTTCACAGAGAGAGGCCTAAAAAGCATACATCATCTTCTATAACTCTCCCAGGGACTCTCATTGTCATCAGCGGCATTGGTCAGATTCAGCCTGATTAATTTTCACATATATGAAAACTAGATTTATTTTACTATGACTCTTGCCCCATGTAAGACAGGAGGGGATGAAGTGCTGAGTTTTATAGCAAAGCAGAGCCACACAAATGCAGTTTTTCAACTAGGTAAAGGAGGCTTTTGTAGTAGATTTCATGCAGCAGTTGGCATTGGCAGTATTGCAAAAAGAGATGTATTCTGTTGTGCTCTGTTTGATCAAGTGCTAAACCCGTGTGATCAATAGAGAGACAGATGTCGGGTGCAGATGGCGATGCCGTGATACCTGGGGCAGCGCGGGCCTGCCAGAATGACAGAATGGGAACAGGGAAGAGCAGCAATGCAACAGAATGTGACAAATGAAATTAGGGTTTATACTAGTCGATAATTTACAGCTAATACAAAGTGACAGAATTTTTCAGTACCCAGTATATTTTACTTCCAGTAATGCTATAGCCAATAAAGGCATATTTCATGCAACATAATAAAATGAAAGCTGTGGGGAAATATAGTCCAACCATTTTTTATTATGTTACAACTTTTAAAATTGATCCCTGAGAGAATACTAATAGCATGCAAGTCTTGTTAGAGTGACGTCTAAAGGCATTTTATCTCCAAATTTATAGCAGCCCCATCACTTACTCTCATTGCATATTAGACTCATAAGTTGAAGACAGATAACTCTGTAGTGACCAAAATATGCTTTGCTCTGAAAGATATATTATTAAAAACTCAGTCTGCTTATAAAAAAGCATAAAAATAATTATCAATTTCAACGTATTAAATAAACATGTACTTTTCTATATTAATGGGAATGTTTAAGCAGTCACCTGTGTAATTAAAAATGAAAATCTAAGCACATATTAAAATTTTCCCCCCACCTCCAGACCTAAAGCCATAGTTCATCTATCTTAGAATGTATTTTGTGATTCGGTACTTCAAAATACACTGATAAATACATTGAAGTGTCAACTTTTGAAGTAATGGTTAATGAATCTGTTGATGTCATTATGAGACTTACCCAATTCCCCATATTCTTGAACAAAGATATGGATATAGTTTGCAGTGAGCCTGCTGCCAGTCTGAAACTGGTACAGGTTGAATGAGGAGGCTATGCTTGTGCAAAACATGCAATAGGCTCTTTTCATTGTACTCTTACCTCCTATGTTATTCCTTTGGGCTGCTGGTCTGAAGATATGCCATGTCTACAAAAAACAACTTCATAGAACTGCTTATCAGCTTGCGATCTTTTCCCCCCATAATTCAAGTATTCACTAAGCAATAAAATCCTAATGTCCTCTCCCGGGGCTGTTTGTAACCATAACCAAATAAACAAACTCAAAAATACAATACCCACAATCATGGGTTGTCGGATGGAAGACATCATAGAGAATATAGGAATTTCCTAACACTTCATATAGGTGCAGTAAAGGGCAATAATATGCA
Organism: Talpa europaea; assembly: GCF_964194135.1. Taxonomy (NCBI): domain Eukaryota; kingdom Metazoa; phylum Chordata; class Mammalia; order Eulipotyphla; family Talpidae; genus Talpa; species Talpa europaea. The sequence goes on along the minus strand of NC_140069.1, from coordinate 23,963,280 downwards.
TGACAGCCTGTGTCACAGACACATGGATATTAATAATAACATGAGAGAATCCATGCTTTTAACTAACTTTTCTAAGTGTCTACTCTGTGAATGCCAAAAAAAGACCCAAGACATGTCCTTCAGTGGCAATAATCAATGACATCTTTCATTGGCCCCAGTGGGAGGATTCACGAATTATGGTACCAGTGAAGGGAGGACAAGAAAAGGATTGCCAGTGGAGTTCTGAAAATTTGGGAAGTCTTGCCTACCCAAGATAATGTTTGGGAGCTAAAACACTTTCTCTCTCTCCTGCTCTCTCTCTCTCTCTCTCTCTCTCTCTCTCTCTCTCTCTCTCTCTCTCTCTCTCTCTCTCACTCACACACACACACACACACACACACAGTATTTCCTCCACATACAATAGTAGCTACCCTGAATATTACCTATTGCCCATAGTTATGTCATAATTCAAGCTAATCTTAAAGAGGAAAGTTTTTTACAGATGAACTCAAAGCTTTAAAATGAAAAATTTTAAGTACTAAAAATAGTAAAACAATCATATTCTAGATATTGTGCTTTGGGATTTGCTGTTTCAGTTGTTCCTTTGATTTCAATTTAAAAAAAAAACTTCTTGCCCTATATTTTGGGAGTTATATTGTAATATATTGATCAAATACCATAACTTCAGTTATCTTTAAATTTTTCAGACTAGTTTCAATGTGCATTCCAAAATTATTCTAATCTAGCAAATATAAAAACTAAGGCACTTTTTGAATGCTCATACAGAAAGTATGTCTCATGTAGTTAACCTATTGTAATATGAATGTGTCATTCATTTTAAAAGACATTCACAGCTGGAAGCATGTGCTCGATAGTAAAGGCCTCCCTGGCCTGTTTTAACAGTCATCTCTTTATTTGGATCATGACAGTCTCTTCCAAAGATAGGTTTACTAAGCCATTCAGTGGGACTTGGGGGTTAGCAAGGTTGTAAAGTATTTAACTGGATCCTTATTGCTATGTAGCTCCAGTTTTTAAACTGTAACAGTGAGTAAACATAGGCTCATAAGAAATGATTGTATTTGATTTGCAAGCTCTAAAAACTCACCTGGAGATGTCTCAAGATGGCAGTATGTTTTGGTATGGCAGCATCACTTCATCCATCTGTCAATTTCAGTCTTTGAATAAGTTGGAAAGAAACATAGTACAAGAATTTTAATTTAAAGATGAAGAAAGTGAAACCCTGGAAAACACTGGGATAGACTGCCAGTAGTCACACTGGTACATGCGATATCAGATGCTGGTTCTCTTGACTTTGCCATGATGGCCAAAAGTAAACAGAACATTTGCAGACTACCTGGATTCTTTTACCAGGGTAAGACTCCTCTCCACAGTTACAGCCATATACATTCTTTAAAAGTCAGCTCAAACCCCCTTAGCTTCTCCAGCTACAGTAGGCATAATGATTTTCTATTCCCCTAAACCCCTTTAACAAATGATGCCTGTAGGATTCAGCTTATCACATGAATTATCTCTTAATGTGTACACATGTTTGTGTGTGCATATATATCTGTGTCTATGTTTCCACTACTCAAGTAGATAATAAGTACCTAGAGTCAGGGAACTCACCTTTATTTATTAATGTTTTGAACTGTAATCATAGTAAGCATGGTAAGCTATAAATGCATTTATGCATGAATGAATTCAACCATGAATTCCTTTTCATTCGTCATGACCCTCTCTGCTCTCTTACTTATTGGTCAAAGCAAAGGGGATGCCTCCTTAGTGTTCCTGACCATTGGCAGGGTAATGATATCCCTTCATTTACCATGTCTGTTGTTTGCTTACATGTGCTGAATATTCTGCTAGGCTTTAAGAATATGAGAGTGAACAAAACAGACAGGCCTTAGTTTTTTGTGGCTCTTGAAGGTGAGCCACTGAGTTGGATGAATTCAATAGTCACTCAATGAACAAGGTCACTGACTACATATATATACCGAGGCAAGGATATATGATTTTTGTTTCATGGTCCATAGTCTGACTTTTTTAAAAGCAAGTAACTAAGACTTCTTTAATGGTTCGATTGTAAGAAAATGCATTTGAAAAAAAAAGGAGCAAACCCCACCTTTAAAAATTCGTAACCATTTTCAAATACAGAAAATAAACAATTTTCAAAAAAAAGATAGCTAAAAATGACCAAATTATAATAGAAAACACATCCCAAGTTTGTCACCTGATAATCTTTGTATGTGCTAAAGTGAACTAAATGTATCTGATCATCTCACTTTCACTTGACTCTGTGTCAGAGGTCATCTGAAAATAATGTGAGTCTCTGAAGACATTTCTATGAGTGTCGTGAATATTTCATCTGCAAGTGTCCAGTGGAATCTAAGGTCTGTCTAAGGGTCTAGCGTCATGGGACAGGATAGAAGCCACACCCTTCCTTTATGAATACAGACCGAGCACTTTGAGAGAACAGTCCATGGTCCTACATTGCCTTGACAGTAGTGTGTGTTCCATGAAAAGACTTTGGATAAGTAGCCAAATAAATTAATGATGAAAATTATCTCCTACTTGCCACCTTATGTTTTGGGCCACCTATCTGACCAGGTAAAGCTTCCTACAAATAACAAATTCACTAATAAAGGAAGTCATATAGATAGTGCTTTGAAAGTTTTTTTCATCTTTCTAAGTCATTGTTCTTTTTAAAAGTACACAAACCATTTAACCATGGAGTGGCTAAGGATAATTCCATCATGTTCCAAGAATGCAGGAGTAAGAATTTTCACTTTTGCACTGCTAATGCCTCTTTGGTCTCAGAATGACTTGACCCATTGGTTTGTATAAAACTATTTATTTTTCTGAATTCCCTTGCAAACCTTTGTATATTACTTCCTTTCTAAATATATATTTAAGTCAGAAAAGTGCAAGGCAATAGAAGGCAGAATACAGATGTTAACAGATGAACATTCTGTAAGAAGTTTCTGGGAGTTTGACAGAAAAGTAGTAATATCAACAATGTAAATTTTATTATTTGATCCCAAGCAATACAGTAGAAACTCAACACATTAGTAGAAGGACTAAAACCAATAAATTCAGTGAACTTAATGGATATGCAATATAAGGAAAGCATTTAAGAAACCCTTTGAACAAAATTGTAAGTAGTGGATTCCTTTAGTGCTGTTCCTGCTCATAAAACATATGTATGATATATGTTAATGCATAGCCCTTTGAAGTCCCTTTGAAAATCATTTATGTTGCCATATATGTTCTTGACCTACTCAAGAATATGTGTACTGATAATATTAGCTTCAAGATGGTGCAAGGTCTTTGATTGAAATTTTTAACTTTCCCTACTTGAGTAAAATTTTTAATATTCTAATGAGCAACAAAACAGAACACTGATTTTTTTTTATAATGGAGATTTGGGTAACACAGGGTCCACAGAGTTAACACAAATCCTTCTCTCCAATAAAGACAGCCACCAAGGGTCCCGATTACAGGAGGGGGGTCATAGCTCACTCTACTATCTATCCTCTCAAACCTTCATTTTGGTGTCACCTATATCATGTTAAACTGGCATAACTCCTTGTGAGTGGGCACAATGCCAACATAACAGATGGCTCTGAGCAGACCATGCCAAGGGACCAGTATGTGCATCAAGTTTGACTATTAGAAATGGAGTTTCCATCCAGGACTGTTGTTCATATAAATATTTTTGCACATTTGTAGTTTTTATTTTTAAAATTTGTGCCCCAAATCATAATACACATGCACACACACGTGCACAGGCACACACATACACAACATACCCTCACATAATTGCTTTAGAATTTTAAAAAGTAAATGCTTAACTAGGTTTTGAATATAAACAAACCCAGACTCAATGATATAGTATTGATAACACACAATATGATCTTTAGCCTTAAATCAGTGCTTTAAATCTACTTGCATTGTTAAAAGTTAGATCTATCTTAGTATGACTAGCATTTGCCATATTTAATGTGCAGGATTTTTAAAAATTCCTATTCAACAGCCCCTAAGTAAATGTGTATTTTAAGTATAAGTACATATTTATAGAAAATATTGAGAAAAGTTAATGTTGCTTTTGTCATAACTTTTTTTCATAGTTTCAATTGCTTTATCCAGCTTTAAAAGTCAATCTGTTATCTAAACAGCAGAAGAGAACAAAACAAAAATCCCAATAATTTAGGACTCTAATATTACAAATATATATAAATTTCAAGAGGTCTAGTGTTTTATCAGCAATACCTATTTTCTGGATTCCTAGCATATAGAATATTAAGAAATGCTTATTTATTCCAACAACACAGCAGACAGTAGAGTTCTCTAAGCTACACTGGAATGATCCCATTCAGGAATAACAGTCTGAAATCAGTGATATAAATCACTCCCTCAAAGGCAAGCAGGCCAGTGGAGGAGCAAAGGAAATGTGCTTCCCAGGCCAATACCTTCTAGGACAATACCTCAAGCAGGTGATATTTTGCAATCTGCCCTCGTTGAAGCTTCCAGAGAATAGTCTTTGTCACTCCAAGTAAAATAATCATGAGAAAGGAGCAGAGTAAACATTTTTGAAGCACCTGTTCTGTGCTAGAGTGTTCATATAAAATAATCTTATATAAAAGCCACAGCCATTATCTAAGATTAAAAAGGATTATTTCCATTTTCCAGATGAGAAGTAAAAACAGTAATCAGGGGCCTCCCTGGTGACGCAAGGGATTGAGTCTCAGCACTGTGAAGCTATTGCCACTACAGCGAGTTTGATCCCTGGCCAGGGAGCTAACCCATATGGCACAACAGACCTCTCCTGTCTTACCCGCTGTTCCCCTCAGCAGTGTATTTATATTTTTTTAAGATTTATTTATTTATGCATACAAGAACTGGAATATAGGCCAGAGGTGCGGGGAGTGAGAGACTCTGTCACCAGAACAGAGTGGGGAACAGAACAGGCAGACTGACTGAAATACACTGCTGAGGGGATCAGCAGGGGATTGAACTGTGCTGCAGAGGCTGCGGATAACTTCACAGTGCTGTGCTTAACCCCTTGTGCTATCAGGGAGGCCCTCAGCAGTGTATTTCATTCAGTCTGCCTGTTCTGCTCCCCACTCTGACTCTGGTGAATCCTCTCACCTCTTCCCTCCTTCCCACCCCGCCACACACATACCTCTGGCCTACACACTAGCTCTTGTATGCATAAATAAATAAATCTTAATAAAAAGAAAAGCAGTAAGCAAACTTCATGTTTTTATAAGTGTTTAGGGGTTTCTCTTCATATCTAAAAGAAGGGCATCCAAATTGCCCTGGTCCTAAGGGCAGGTGTGGCCAACTTGCCTAGCAGCCGATTAGCACAACAGAGAATGCTCTATTAATGCAGAAAATCAGTCCTTTTTAGAAAATGAATGGCAAACTAATTACTTTCAGGATCTGAAAATGGGAGGATACAACTACTTAAGTTGGATTTTTGACCAAATTTTCAACCTTTTGTCTTCTTTTGAGTCTTTTAAAAATAACTGTGAATATCAGGACTCTCTTTGATCTTTTCTGTGAGCACGGCATCCAGGGAACATACAGAAGAACAATTCTTTGCCTTGTGCTGCACGGGCCAGCCAAAACTTTAAAATTGCAGGGTTTTTGGTAATAAAGTTAGATTGCATCTGAAATTATTTCTCTTGAGGAAAGTACGGATTTTGTGAAATTATTGAAAGTAATCAAAACCAAATTGTACCAAAAATTAACTTTTTAAAACAATGGTTTGCTAAATCCATTTGGGGCTTTCACAGATAATTTTCTACTATTATCATTAGAATGTTAATAGATATTTATTTTCTATTATTCTTAATTATAACTTTTTATTACTTCTTTCAATAATTCACTGAACCTTAAAAAAAAGTTTTCTTTTTGAAAAATGCTCATGGTCTTCAACTGATTCAAAACAACACTGTAATAAGTTAGATTGTGCTAAAAATTGTGAAAGGAAGTAACTGTTTCATGCTTAGACCCTTGACTCAGATATATTTCCTTTGCGAAATGAAATGTTTTTTTATGTTTTTTTTCTTTTAGTTTCATGGTACATTGCTATACTTGATGCAATTTCAGGGTAATTTTATACAATTTTGTAAATGACTTAAGTGATGTAATGCACTGTAATATACAGTAAGGTGTTTTAAAATCTGCCATTTCCATTTAGAAGGAAAAACACCCAGTATCAATAAGCATTTGAAAAGAAGTCAAATTTAGAACCCCTAGTGTGCAGAGAAGTTTGATTTACCTGTCTCCACCTCACTCCCGTTCAGTTCCTTTTGGCAAACATGGCACAGCTTCAGAATTCATGAAGACCTTTGATTTTCAAGTTTGTTACTAAGTTTTCTGTTTCATTTAAGAGCAGAAAACTACGGATTTCAGGAGGAAGTAAGTGATCAGCATTTAATGCGCCACTTTATTTCCCTACTGAACAAGCACATTTGAAGTAATCGTTACAGCTTTTGTTGTGTTTTGTTTCATTTTTTTTCCTTTTTTAAATTGAGGTAACATTAGTTTGCAACACTATGATTCAGAGGTATAGAACCCCACCTCTTTAGATGTATGTTACCACCTGATCACCAACGAGGACTATGGGTGTTTTCTTTCATGTTAACATAAACTATCCATTCCAGGTCCCTGAACACTGAATTATTTTGCTTTTAAAAAAAATCACAGTACCTGTTATGTTTTTGGCTTCATATTTCTTAGTACTCTTATAGTTAACTAGTAGTGCTTTTAAATTTACTAAAGTAATACCAATGCCAGATTTAATCTGCTACATAGAACAGGTTGTTTAGAATTCATATATCTTTCATATTATTTTAGATCACTCAAGTCACTGTCAATTTTCCCTTAACAAAGCTAATCTTCAGTTCTGCATTTAACCACAGCATGCCAGTATGATTTACATTTTGATTCACCGTAAAATTCCAACTTTTCACATTATTTCATTCTAGGGTTCCAGTTGCTTTATTTAATAGATTGTCCTTTGATCTCTTGGAGACAATTGCATTTTACTTCTCTAATGAAGCTTGTATTATTACAGCCAAGTGAATGTTCCACCAAATGGTAGAAGAAATCCCAAAGGAAAGCATGAGTTTCTCCATGGAGGTTAGAACAGGCTGCATAATTCATTGTTGAGAGTTATCAGTCAGTTTGTCCCCAATCCCAATTTCATGCCGTTATTTTATTTTTCCTTCTGAGGTATTTTGTGATGGTAACTTATTTTCAAGGTTCTCTGAGTTGTTTCTAATAGCTAATCAGTTAAGTCAGTTAATGTTCCATTTCTTCTGCGTACAGAATTCACAATAGGAGCAGAGGACATGCAAAGTGACCTTTTGTTTCTGGTATTTTTGGTAAATATTTTCCCTCACAATTTACACTTTAATGATTTGTCACTGTATCTCTGGAAATCAATTTTCAAGGAATATCATGCAATTTATTCAACTGCAAGTGAAACGTAACCAAAATCTCAGTGGTTGAACTGAATGTGAAAGAAGTTAGTGTTTTAAAACTGTGTTCTCTTAAATGTGCTGTATTTGTCCTAAAGGTATTTATCTCCATCATTTTATCTATTTTGTGTAGAAGAAGGAAAGATACAGTAGAGCACATGGAGGGGAAAGAAGAAATCTAATCCATAGATAGAACTGGGGAGATTTGTTCTGTAGTCATAACCAGTACTGATTTATGAACAGTCCTGTTTTTTGTTAACTATTAATGTCGGAACTTAAAGCTTCATAATGTCTCACTCATCTGTGTTCCCTCCAAGAGTTTTGCTTATATGTATAATTAAGTGTTAGGTTGAGATCAGCCATAGTCAAAAGTGTTAGCCAAGGCTAAGCTTTACTTCTAAGATGTCATGATAAGTAGCATGAGTTCCCTCTGGTCCTCAATGGAGAGTCACTCAAAGATTCTTAGTGAGGGTGGGAACAGGATCAGGTTTGTGCTCTAGCCATGCATTTTTGCAAATGTGTGTAGGACAAATTGGGACACACAAGACAGGAAGTAGCAGAAGTAAGCATCATGAGAGAGTTGATGGGGTCTGAACTGAGTGAGCATGACTGGAGAAGGATTTGAAAGATACTTATATGTAGAATTGGCAAGAATTAGTGATTGATGGGCTAGGAAGAGTGAGGACAATAAGGAATATTGCAATAGATTCCAGGATTTTGAGACGATAAGCAGATTTGGTTAAGAAAATTCCATTTTCAGGTTTATAAATTTGATCAAAAGGTGAACACTAGACTTGAAGGACTGGTGATATTGTCAGTCATTGGCTGAGATGGATTCCTGGCTTATTGTTAAATGTGTTACTGAAATCAGTCCTCTCTCCAAGAGCTCTGATATCCACCTCAAGGAGCTTAGAACTATTGGATTTCCCTGATGGGGTGATAGTTTAGATAATAATCAACCAATTATGAAATATTGAGAGTAAAATCACTAGTTAAAATAGTTCATATCAGGCGAGCCTATCCTACCAGGAATGAACTTGGCGTGTTGTTATCATTCAGCAGCTTGGTTTATAGGGAATTGAACAACCAGCCACAGATACAATGATCTTGGATTAGTGCATATCTGTGGTGTTAAAGCAGTGGGGATAGGAATAGAGCAGACTGAAAAACAAAAAGGTGTAAAGATCTCAAATGATGTACCATGTACTTCTTCTGTTTACAAAGCACGATTTGATTTTACATATTGTCCTGCATAGTGACTTTAAAATTATTAAATGAGAACTGTAACCAGCAATGCATGCAAAATATTCATTCATTGTTGTAAACTACAAAAATATTGCTTTTATGCAAAGAGAATGCCATTGTAGAATTTTAAAAGGCATAGAAATAAAAGACTCAGGATTGGAGTGATTTAAACAAACTCACTAGAATATAGTAGATGATTAAAATACAATCTATAATTACATTACACTGGTATCAGGTAAGGATAAAAGCCTATAAATACACTGGGGTCAGGGTAAGCATAAAAAATGAAACACTTATTTGAATAATCTGAGATCAAGTTGCAGTAATTAAAAATGAATGTATTATTCAAATGAAGGAATTAGGTTACAACACTTCTCGTATGAAAATATTATTGTGACAGAATGAAATAAGTTGGAAATGATTTTGATTAAAAAATGGGTAAAGGAATGTAATAACTTTCACTGGGGAAAAATAGACAATCAGGGAATATAACAAAAAAATTTTTGCCTACCAGCTGAGAGACTAAAAGAGGCTAGCTGTTCAAATGCTTTTTGATATCTTAAACTTGCAACATTTATGCTTCTGTTGCTATTTTATTAAATCATTTAATTTTCCAAATCATTCAAAGGTTATAATTTCTTTGCAAAATTTTTTCCAAAATCCCTTTCTCTTTGTATAAAAACAATGTTTATGTAATTTGCAACAATGAATGAATATTTTGTATGCATTGCTGGTTACAGTTCCCACTTAATTTAAAATCACCATATAAGATGGTATAAACTAATCATATTGTGCTTTGAACAGAAGGAATATATGATTGATTGATTGATAGATAACGGTATATATAATATGTAAATATACATACATATTATTTTCCTGAAAAAATATACACGAAACAGGGAAGAGGGTAGGACTGTTATTTATTACTTTAACATTTCTTATAGCTAAAGGTTGAAATTTTGACTTACCTTTTAATAAACATTTCCAGTTAAGTATGCAGTTGCCTATGTCATTTATTGAGGGAAAAAATTAACCTTAATCAGAGAACACGCATGTGCATACACACACACACTTAAGGCAGCATTCATTTGCACTGTATTCAAAGGTGAATACATTTATGTCTCTATTTGTGGAAACCATGCAGCTAAGTCATTAAATTCATCTGTATTTTCCAAGAATTAAAATGACCTCCTAGTTGTAACAGCATCTGTACTACCTGGTTCTAGAAATGTAGGAATATCTATTAAAAGCAGAATAAATTTTGAACTAGTTCTGAAAAATGCTTCTCTGAAGAAGCTAACATAACATTTTTCTTAGATGTTTTTGTGACTACAAGGGGGAGTTTTATTACTAAAGCCAGGGGACATATTATAATAACATTTTATATAAGCAACTCCCCCCAATGTGATACAATTCACTGATTTAAGAAACCTGTAACAACATCATCCTGTGAACACCTAGGAATCCTGTTATATCCTAATAGCTAATAAATGGGATTGTTGTCACTTTTCCACCATTTTACACCTGAAAAATGTGAAATATTTCTAGAATCACAGAAGCATTTCTTTATTAATTCACTAGGACTACCTCGTTCCCTCCCTTACAATATCATTAGTCACCTACAAGATGTTGAGTCTGCAAGAATGATGTTGGAGCTATGCTACACATTTGCATTACACCCCCATCGCCAGGACTCACTCCCAAAGGGCTGAGGATTCTTTGTCAAAGTTGACAATTAGGAGAGTTTTTCTGCGTTTGTTAGAATGATGACTTGATAGTGTTCTCTTTAACTAGTTGAGAGCCTGCATGAAAAAGAGTTTTGCAGTGAGTGACTAGGGTTCTAGTCCCATAATTCAGAATCAATAAAGTTGAACAACTAATCTCCTGAAGACTTTATTTCAGTGGGTATAACAATAACACCAACCCACCAAAATTCTTGTGAAATAAGAAAGATATTTTAGTAATGATTTAATAAATACTAGCCAGTATTACACAGTTACAATCATTAACTACAGTCAATCCTTAAGTTGCCCTACTCTCAAAGATGTTACTCCCATGTGAAAGACAAAAGTCATCAATATATATATTACCTAACTATATATAAGTTTGTATATGTATATATGTAAATATTGTTTTTCGTGTGGGAATAACTTGTTTAGGACTGCTATAAGACTGAAAGGTAGTATGTGTATATTCATACACATGTATGTATATATAGAAAACATACATATACACACAGACATACATATATACTGACTGTGGAACCTTTGGCACATCACCTAATTCCTTGGAAATTGATTTTCTTTATCTCGTAGAGGAGAACTTCATGGTTTCTACCAGCCATAAAAGTTGCAGTCATATGGACGACATTCACTATATGCCTAGAAATGTCATATTTCCAATATGCTTTGCTTCAAAAGAGGAAAGGAAAACCTCAGATTTCTAAGAGGACTTGTCAACTATAGAAATTGTATGGTTTTGGTGGATTTTTATATTGTTTTACTCTATAGCTTCTAAAAATAGATTCAGCCATGAAAGAAACATGGTCATTTATGAAGCACATATATTATTTTGTAAAAATATAAGTAGACCTCTTGCATTCCTGCTGAGCTATGTTTAGCTACTCAAGCTACTCAAGATAAAAGTCAGGATCTATCATGAGTTTATTCCAGCCACTCTTTTCCTTTGATTCTCTCTGGGGTCCCCCAGTCCCTTCTTGGCTATACTGGCCACTTCCTGCCCAAGTGAATTTCCTACTGTGGGATACTTCAAAGATTTAGCTAACTGTTCTCCTCCAAGTAAAAATTGTCTCTTTTTTCCCCTTCTCCTTGACCCCTCTCCTTTCCCTTTTCTTTGCAGGGACAGGGGTGTCTGGAGACTGGCTCCACATTTTTGACTTTATTATCATTTTCCTTGTGTTAGAACTTTGTTGGTTCTCAAAGACCAAAATCCTAAAATGAGCCTTGATCTTGAACTTTTATTTTTATGCTGTATCTCCTTTGACTGTCTTTCTTCTTATCACTGCTTATAAAACATTACCACAATTTGTCCTTAGTCTGACCCTACCTCTGTTGAAATCCTTTTCAAGCCTTAATTATATCCTGTCTCAACTTTTTTCAGCTCTTTCTTCAGCAATCTTCCACCCCCTAGTATTTTGGCGATGCCAATACTTATTACTAGATCATTCTGGTGGACCCTTTGCATATAGGAGGAAGATCATAACCTCAACAATGCATCCTCTCTTTTATTTCTGTTTTAATAGATGTGTAAACTACAAGGAAAAACAATCTGTGGTAGCTGTTTTACCTGTATTTAGAAAGCTTTCTTTAAAAAGGTTGATTTCCTTTTTTCTCTCCAAACTATATCTTCATTTTGTTTTCCTTTTATTTACACATAAAATTACCTATATTTTATATTTTATCAGATTATAGGTAGACTAGATAGCACATTGATATTTTAACTATCTTTTATCTAGCAAGTTTAGAGCTGGAAAAATGATTTATAAAAATATGGGAAAGAATTAGAGCAAGGATTTGTAGAATCCCAATTTATTTCCTTTAATCATTCCCTAGGGGCCAGTAACAGTGCTTCCTTATTGTGGCCTAAAGCAGTTTTCCTTATGATATGGAGTTAACTATTCAGCACAACACTGTTTCAGACAGCCAGAGAGATGATCCACAGGGGCAATTTACTATTGTGTCACACAGAGAAGACAGTAGGTCTTTAAACTTAGATATGCTTATTTCTTTAAGGCACCGATTTCAAGGAAACTAGTTGAACATAGCTAATACCATGTGACTGCTCAACAATGTGTACCAATCGTATTAAAATGACAGCATATATGTGTGTGTGTGAGTGTGTGTGTGTGTGTGAGTGTGTGTGTGTGTGAGTGTGTGTGTGTGAGTGTGTAGCAGAACAGGGATGTAGGGCAGGGGTTGGGGGTGAGAGGATTCACCAAAGACAGAGTGGGAAGCAGAACTGGCAGATTTACTGAAATACACTGCTAAGAGGAGCAGTGGGCAACACAGGAGAGGTCTGCTGTGCCATATGTACATTAACTCTCTGGCCAGGATCAAACTCAGACCGTAGTGCTGATAGTGCTGAGAATTAACACCTAGGCCACCAGGGAGGCCCTCCTCCTCATATTTGAACAATGTATTAGTTACCCAAAACCACTAAACCAAAGAAAATCCATTTGGAAATTTATGGCCAAAATGCAATCTTCATGATTATAGTTTTATGCTTTCTAGGCATCTGTTTTGTTGTTGTTTTTAAGAAATGCCACCAAGCAACTAAAAGAAAGGGAGCAATCAAAAAACCCTCCCAAATAGTGAGGACGGCATGGCTCAGAAATACAGGCACTGTAGGGAATTTAGAGATGACCATCTAGCTCAGAAAGCCACACAGCAAAGCTGACCTCTCTGATCTCTTTACCTTTCTCTAGCAACCCATTCCCAGATCAGTCTTGAACTTGCTGCTCTGCTGACTCCCAACCTCTTATAATGCAAATGATCAAGAGTGAAGTGTATGTTTGACCTGGGCATAGGTAAATGAAGAGAAATATGTTATTGTCATAATTGTAATATCCTCTCAGTTAATTTTTCTGATGAACTTCTCGATAAACTACATTTTTGGGTGATATACTCTCTGTCACTTCACCCTGCACTAAATTGCCCCCTAATATCAATGCCTGCCCTGTTCTGCTGGACTTGAGGAGAGCGTCCAGGAAGGGTTATCAAGCTGTCTTCTCATTGTTCTCTTCTTTTACTTGAGACTCATAACTAAACATGAATATATTTTACCAAATCCTGGCATGACAAAATCCAGCTAGGAAAGGAAAGATCAGTGAAACATGGAGAGGAATGTTCTCTCCTTTATTCTTAAAGGCAGTGCTAGCAGTACATTTTTCTGTAGATCAAATGACCAGTCTAAGGATATTTGTACCTATTTCAAGATAAAGACAACGCATTTTATTGTTAAGCTTAATGAAAACAACTGGTATACTCTTGAGTATAGCATTGACCCTTTTGTGCAAATTAATGCACAGCAAAATTATCTTTCCAAACTGCACAATAAAATGGAACAGAAGGCCATACAAGTCTTAGAAAAATCACTTGGCTCTGGTTTTATCATCACACGAGCAAAAAATTTGAGATTTTGCAGTTCATTCCCCTAAGATCACCCACTCATCTGCAACAGTCTTGGCAGGAGGCCACCCTGCCTTCCAGGCTGCCCTTCTAACTCTACTGTCAAGGGCCGACCTTGAAAGATGGATTTTCAAAGCACTGGGCAGAGCCACAACTCCCTTTCTGTTTGTGGAGTTACAATGACTTGGAGCCAGTTGCTTGCTTTGAAATTATATAAAACACTATTATGGTAACTGAACACTTGTTTCTAATTTCCCTTGTTTTATTAATGCTAATAGAATTTGTGAGAAATGCTAAATGTTCCTAAATGGTAATAAAATTACATAGTAGCTACATTGTATACATTCTAAAAATACATTCTTTAAGTAGCTCTTACAAATGATGTTGGGATAAACATGATGCTTATTATTTATTCATACATAGCCCCACTGAGGTTTCCAAACCTACTTTCCACTCACTTTAATGGGACTTTGCCTAGAAATTCAACAATTGAATCCTTTAAAGTTGCAGACTCCCTGTTAAGCAGCCATGCAATTGGGGCTCTGATCCAGGGCTTCCACTAAAATGGCAAGGATTGAAACTACAGTGTAACTAAGGATCCCTTTGCTATATGCCCAGCCAAATTAAAATCAAGTGGAGGAAAGCACTCAGCCAATGACAGAGTAACAGTAAACACTGGAAGAAGGTGAAGCAAGAGGACTTAGAAGAATCTTAGAAAGAGTTCCTTACACTTTTTGTTATTGGAGGGAATGAAATGCTGCTGACTGTTCCTGCTAATAATGGGGATTGGAAAATAACAAAGTTGTTAAAGTTCAGAGCTAAGTGTTCTAATCGGAGAAGGAGACACTGGGGCGTGGGGGAGCAGGGAGAAAAGAAAAACAGAAAATGACTTAGATTTTCTCCAGGGTTATTTTGTTTTACTCATATTATAATCTTTACCATTCAAATCCACCTTTTTTGCTTCCTCAGCACAAACACATAATTCTCCCTAATGTTCATAGGCAGTACATGTGTCTCAGAAATCAGTTTCATTAAAGGAGAACTTTAAAAATATCTATGGGGCCTCCCTGGTGGCACAGGGGTTAAGACGCAACCTATGAAGCAATCCACGGCCACTGCAGCAATCTGCAGCCACTGCAGCAAGAGTTCGATTCCCCGTCAGCCAGGGAGCAACCCACATGGCGCGGCAGACCTCTCCTGTCTCGCCCGCTGCTCCCCTCAGCAGTGTATTTCAGTAGATGTGCCTGTTCTGCTCCCCACTCTGTCTCTGGTGAATCCTCTCACCCCTCACACCTCGGGCCCCTGTACCCCAGCTCCGGCATGCATAAACAAATAAATCTTAAAAATAAATCTATGATGCTATTTATATATCCACTAAAAAAATTGACCTTTGCATTCTTCCCTTAAAAAAGGTGCTAAAAAGCAAAAAAAAAAAAAAAAAAAAAAAAAAAAGGCAACTGTCTTATTTTAAGCAGAAAATTCACTTGGTGAATGTATGTTTTACTTCAGGAATCCAGACTTCTGTTCTTTTTTTGTTCCGTGGGAAAACGGCTACATCTTTATGCTTTGTTATCTGTACATGATGCTAAGTTGAATGCGGTGCCACTTAGCTGCACATCGGAGGGCAGCCTATAAATTACCACAAAACTGTTTAGTCAATTAACAGAAACCTTTGGGGATTATAAAGCATGGTATAGCAACTTCACATTTCGGATAAGATAGAATTAAATAAATAAAGCCCATTTTTCTGTTCATCTGGCAGGGCTCATAGAAGGCACAGGGCGCCATCTGCTGGCGTGTAGTTTTTCAAACTTCTCTTAGCAAACTATTCAGTTGAAACCCAGATGAGATACACACACACACACACACACACACACACATATACACACACACATTGATAAATACAAGAAGAGAATCAGGAAGAAAATCTAAACGTATCCATGTACTATAAATAGCCCTCATTTCACATGAAAGCATTTTTATCATAATCTACTTTAAAAAGTAATTCTAAAATTTGCCCTAGGAGATCCAGTAACATTTCAAGTGAGAAATAAGTTGAGCGTCTATATTTTAGATCACACCATATTAAAGTTTGAGCTATAGAAGTAGTAGCTATTAACATTTTCTATTTCACTTGACATGAGGTGGAAATATCCATCTGGTATAACAATTAAAAACCAAAACAGGGCCCTACCATTTCTTTGTACCTATTTGGAAGCAGTTAATGAAAAGGGAAGTTACTTTTTTATTTTTGTAGCATTGTGACCTTATTTGATTTTTTTCTTATGTCATTGTTCATTTTTGTAAAATATTTGATTTTTCTCCCCTCAGGTGTAATCACCATGAAACTCCCACCACCACATAACCCTGGGGAAGATTCCCCATAGTCTTGTGCTCTTTCCTCCCTTGTTTTGATCACTCTCCCTCGCCCTCCGATTTATAATTTGCCTGCTAGTTTTGTCTTTTTTTCTCTGACCCCTTATTCTGTTTCCTTATGTTCCTCCTATAAGTGAACCCCCCCGATATTCTTCTGATTTATTTCGCTGAGTGTTACCCCTTCCAGCTCCCTCCATGAACATGGAAGTTTAACCTGAATCACCTTAAATCATTAAATTATAACAAGTTACATTTTTTTAATTTTTTAAAAATAACATTATAGGTCAGCATACTTAAACACCCTCACTCTGACTCTGTATTTTATTCATTTACCTAAAAAAAAATCTCTCTGAGGGCCTCCTCTGGTGGCGCAGCGGTTGAGCGCTGGGCCAGGATGCTGCCTGCAGCCTCTGCAGCACCGGTTCATTCCCCGGCCCCCGGCCACCAGCGAGGGTCCCACACAAAAAAAAAAATCTCTTTGAGAAAGAATCTCAATGTTTTGATAAAGTCTCAAGGTAGGATAAGAGGGAAATACAGCACTTCTAGAAGGAGTCTACACAATTAGTGTCTTTGAAGAGTTTTATTTTAAATGCCAAACCTTTGTCCTTGAACCTGAAATGTAAGGCACATAGTGGCATGTGATTCCTGAAATAATAGGAACATAGTAGCATGTGATTTTGCCTGCATTTCAGGTCTTCTGTATCTCAAACAGAAAAGCAGACCCATTGTTGCCTATTAACGGTCTTCTCCAGAACAGTCACTGTAACAAACAGGTGTGTAAGTGTCCATCTCCACTCTTCTGATGGAAGGTATTTATTCTATTTAATAGTAGATTGTAAAGAAAAATAACTACTCGCAGGAAAACTATCAGAAAAAAGAAACGAAAAGATGCACTCATTTAAATTATGCCTTAAGATGAAAACTTGACACAAATTCTTATCCCCAAAATTTGAAGCTTAACAACAAGAGCTGGTCATTGTTCCTCTTAATACATAGTAGCCTGTAGTTTCTGTCATTAGAATCTCTGAACTCTCATGGAAGGACACGGTGTTTTCTAGCAAAGTAGATTAACTCAAATAAAGAAACATCACCTGGGCACCAAAGGGATATAGTTTCAGAATATCAATATTGAGGCATTGTGTATTTTATACGGTATTTTTTAAAAAATTTATTTTGTGAACATCGTAAATATCCTTAAAAGTTAATAAACTTTGAGATAGCACGGAATGATGTAGGCAATTCAGAGAGGTTTGCTGAAAAGTACAGTGCAGAGGGATTATACCCCCCTTCCTAGTTTCTTCTTTGTGTGGATATACCTGGTCAGCACCTACGGGTTAGAATTTCTTCTTACAAAAGGAGATTTTGACCTTTCACACCTACCAATATTGAACCCATCTTTTGGAAGGAGACTCTGGGGGGAGCACCCCTAAGTGCATGGGGGACTAAAACCCGGCTGCTGAGGGGGATTCTAAATACAGGGCTTGGCCAACTATTTGGCACAACTACCTAATTCTGCAGGGCCCTGCCACCCTTCCAACACCTGTCCTTTAAACTGACTCCCTGGAGAGGCGTAGAGAGCCTCTTGGACTTAAAAAAAAAAAAAAAAAAAAGCACAGCAGTAAAGTATAATGGAAATGGATAAGCTACAAAGGGTATAAAGAGGTTCATTTCCAGCCTAGAGCTTGGGGGCGGGTTGGGGGGGGGCTTTCATCAGGATACTGCAGTGGCTATTGCACAGAGCAGTGGAAGGAGGAAAGAAGGAAATTATAAACAGCCTCCTGTGATGAACTTGTATAATTTATTCCTCTGCAGAACAGTATACACAATGTTCATTACCCCCACACCCCCTTCTTCTTTTCTCCTCTACCTAATTTCTGAGCATTCCCAGGCTAGGAAAGAATGAAAATTAAGCGTACCCAACACACCAGTCATAATGAAAGTGCGGAATGCACTCAGATTATTCATAAGCTTGCAAGTTGTGTACTTTGGTGGAGATTTCCTCCCTTCTGCTCCTGATTGCTGATGAAGAATGGTGTTTTAATAGGCAGATGGTAAAGACAATTACAGTTAGGGGCTCAGCTGGGAGTTACATCAGTTTATTGCAAATTATTAGTTGATAAATGCTTTTGTTTACAAGCAGAGTCTTAAGCAGCTTTGTAATCAGTTTATCAGCTGCAGACAAAACTTTGACAGATCGCCTTTAGGGTATAATGTCACCTCCTGGCTGGTCATTTAGAATCACGTTGGCTAAGCAGCCAGTCAGGTGGGCCACCTCACAGCACCACTGCCAACTCCTGCAAAGCCATGACACAGCACACCTCACACCTGAGTACACCTCCCAGGAATGCTGGAAACTCTCCACGAGCAGAGTTTTCCCCTTGAGAATCCAATTAAAACAACATATCTATTTGGCTAAACCAAAGGTAGGAAATCTGAGTTTCATGATTCCCAGCACATTAGTGGAAATTTTCTAGGTAGTTTTCTTATTCGTGGGGCAAACCACTTCAGCCAAAGTCTGGAGCTGAGAATGACACTGTTTACTTTTTCTGAAAGGGGCTTCATGTGTTTCTTACAAGGGAAAGGAAATGATCTCACTGGGAGACATTTTCTTGCAGGAAAAAAAAAATAAGTTCTGTAGAGAGAGGACCCATCTGGAGCCAAAAGTTCCAGAGAGGATCTACATAGAGGTTTGGGCCTGGGATGCCCTCTGCCGTAGGAGGGGAGTTTAGGAAACACACTGGTTTAGCCAAGCCAGCTTTGATTTCCTAGTCTATAAAATCCAATGATAGCATTTCCTACTTGTCAGATAATTCTTTTGGATTAATGAGAGTGTTCGTGTTTCTTTGTTTCCGAGTTCTACTCAGACCGGTGTTATCTACTGAATTTCTGCTAAATTATAAAGCATATAATGTTTTAAATCACAATTCACAGATGATGTTGTTAAGCTCATTACTTGCTGAATGAGGGTGTTGTTAGTAGTTTTACAGTACAGCATCACCAACATTTTCTAGTTTTTTTTTTTTTGTGTGTGTGTGTGTCCTTTAAAGACATAGTTTTATAAACCTGAAGTGTTCCAAGATATATCTTTGAAATGATCCACTTGATCATAACTCAAACAATTCATATTTATCTACTTTCACTTGTCACTAACAAAATGAGTTTTATGGACTTAATCAAAACAAAAATAATTAAATCATATAGAATAGCTCCAAAAATAGTGGATTTTTTTGTACTTTTAATTTTCATGTTTTTTTTTTATTTCATGGTATTCAAGGAAAAGTTATCTAACTAATTGGGAATTAATTCTTTAAATCAGAGGCCAGGTTTCATTGATGGAATTGGATATTCCATATTCTCTAAAATATTACATAATATAGAAACATCTTTGGAAATATGACTCCAGGTGATAAATTTTAATTCATATGTAGGAAGTGTAAAAGCACAATCTTTCTTCTTTTAATCTCAGAAATATGATTAGTATCTATATTTTCCTGCCTGACTCCTGTTCTTTCTAAATTACATTTCTCAATTAAGATTCTAAAATCATCCGGGTAGAATAAACCTTGTTGAAGCTGACCACATGGTTTAGTAAAGTTTGTTATTTAAATGTTGCGTTGACATAAGCTTCCTTAAAAACATTTGGGAGAAAACCAGGGTGTAGTTTTTATCCTCACTTCAACATTCAGCACACAGTATTTAGTTCCCAATTTTCCAGTTCTTAAGCAATTAAATATTCTATTGACATCAGAGGAAAGACTGCCTACAAAAGAGTTGAAGAAAGAAAGCCTTGATATCTTAAATTGCAAATTGTGTTTTAACATAAAGAGCATAAAGTTGTTTCTTTTCTTTTTGTTTTTTATAATCAAGTTAATGAAGGATAAATAGTGCATTTGGCATGTAGTTCTGCCTTTGCCTATCCTTCATGATTAGAAAAGGCAAAGAAGATTTTTTTTAAATCCCTCCTCTCCTTTGGCCCCAGTACTAAAGGCACACTCCAGAGTTTCTGCTCCAGTCTGATTTTTTCCCCCTGTCCAGGATCAGCTCGGATGTTCTGTAAAAAGATGTCAGGAGCTCCAATCTGGGGAAGTTGAGCACTCTGCATTGCCTATAAGTACAAATGAAAAATGCTAAAGATTATTTAAAAACAGGAAAGACCTTTTGCAAAATGCTTTTGATTTATTGCTGTGTATCGTACAGATCTTTATCAATTATTCTCACTCTATTTTATTCAAAAACTATTGTAAACTATGAGTTGGCATGTTGCTGCATACAGAAAAAAAGGCATTAATCAACTCTAAATAAACAAGTGCAGAGATCTATCTAACAACTATGAAGTAGTTAATACATTTTTTAAGCAATTTTATTATAGAAAAGAGGTCTAAAAGAGTAGTGCTTAATTATCTGGACTCCACTGTGCTGGGCTCCCTTTTGATTGTATTAATGAAGCAGCTGGCCCATTGTTTCCCTTTAATTCCTCTATTGTTTTAAGAATATGTCACAGCTCTTTATTCTTTTATCAGGTGCTGTGCAGGAGGATCCACACAATACCTCATATTCCTACTGTATTTGCCAATGCACAAAGAAACCTCCACAGTGGTTTTCAAAGAAGGGGCACACATAATTTATAAGTTCTGTTCCTTGCACTACTCCACTGTCAAGAATTTCAACAGTATTGGATTTGAATTCATTATAAAATGTGTATTAGACAATGTGGTTACGTATAGATATATGTCCTGTGTTAACGTCTAAACCCTGAGATCTAGGCAGTAACACCCATGATGTTGAAATGGGGCGATTATTTAGCTTTTAGGGAATTATTCTGCCCAATTACTTCCCAGTTACAAAACAAATAAATTTCGCAAGTGGGCATCATATTGGATTTTCAAATTATTTAGTAAAACTAAGAGAAATTTTTAAAGACCAAACAAGTATATAACCATTTCCTCCACCTCCAGAAATGTGTGTATGTGTGTGTGTGTGTGTGTGTGTGTGTGTGTGTGTGTGTGTGAAACAGCCATTTTACCCACCCCTACCCACTGGCTTTAATTTACTTGAGTGTGCCCAAGAGGTCTCATGGTTTCCTCTATAACCTTTATTAACTAAACGCTGATTGTCAGTCGATCTTGTCTAACTTGTGTAAAGAACATAGACTGGGATTAATGCAGAACATCTTAAGAAATCAAAATGCTGTAGCAACTTAGTATATAATGTAACATTTTTTGCCAGAGCTTTTTTATAAAAGGTTGGTTTGTTTATATGTAATTACATTTCCCCCAAATTTCCATGAAAACCACAGAAAATCATCCATGGTAAAATAATCTCTAACATTTAATTCACTTAGACTTTCTCTTTTACACGTGACTTTTTTCTTTGTTATTCCCTGGCCAAATGTCTATTTTGGAAGTTGTTTTTTCCCCCTCAAGAATCCTCAATCTTATAGAGAAAAGTAAGATTTAATGACTTACTAACTTCAACTTTTAAAATGGCTGTAGAAAAGCCATGAGAATAAATTATTATTATAAACTGCTTATATTTTTTTGTATTGTTAGATTTGTGTGGGTTTGTGTGTTTTTTTAAGCTTAAAATAAAGTTTTAAACTGGTGTCCCTATCTATTTGCTTGAGGCTCCTTACCCTTCTGCATATTGAGGCAGAGTAATACAAAATCTAAATGTGATTTAATTGGTTCAATTTGCTGTATATTTTTATGCTAAGCTTAGGTCAGTATCTTGATGAGCCCAGATGTAGTTGTGCTCAAGGTTTACAGCTTCACATTGCTTGCATTTCCTTATTTTTACAAAGCAAGCGTCTATCAATCACACAGATAAATTAGAAAGAAACATACATAGACGTAACACATGGGAAAGATTTTTCAGCATGCTATGTAATTATTAACCTGATTTTTACCATTGTAAGAAGCCGTGAATTGCAGATAGCATGGATGAAGTTAAATGCTTTTATACTGGATACATTTTGCTTATACAAAACTCTATAGGTATGGTGGAACAATATAATTGAAGCTTTGTCAGCTCTGTAACCTAGCAACAGATAATACTGTTAGGTTACTGAATTGCTCCTGGTTGACAAGTAGGGAATATTTTTGTGTTTATCATGTTTGCTAATGATGGGATCCTTTCCAAAAGGCTTGTCTTAATCTTAATTAGAGTTTATCAGCAGAGGTCTGCATGACATTGTGCAGACACTGATTTCATAAATAATAAAAAGTGCAAGTGAAAAATTTGGCAGGATGGGGAGATAGTTAAGGCCATGGCTTCTAGCAAGAGGAGCGTGAATTTTCAAAATATAATCGAGTTTGAACTATGACTTTATTCTTTATTATCGAAACTTGTAGTACACTTCACTGCAGTTTTGACAGCAATTATAAGAAAAATTTATAAGCTTCCTGTTAGGAATCATATCTGTTTGTACAAGAACCTTGATCATAAACATTACTTAGAACAGCAAGTACATGGTTTTTCAAGAATGTCAAGGTCTTAGTAGTTATTAATTTCTATGGAACCTTGAATGTATTTCTTTATTTGTGGAAGGAGTGGTGTGTGGGTGTGGAGACTGGGGATAGTGACTATGTTTGTAGCATGAGAGACAGAGAGAATCCTAAAATAACCCTTCCATTTGGTGGAAGCTAGGAAGGCATCAGAAAGCTCTTTGGTGCCTGATGCCATTTGATAAAACTTCATGCTCATGCGTTAGGAATGTGGGGGGTTTTTGCTCTGGATTGTACACTATGATCTTTCCTAGGTTTTTAGATGCAATTATTATCACTCATTTGTAAGTTACATACCTTCAAAATAAAAAAGAAATAAATATTATAAAACCAAATATAGCATACAAATTTACAAATTTCCCAGCTGGCTGCTTCAGTGGAAAGATATCCTGTCATTACCCCCATGATTTACCAACCTTTCTTCAAATTTTGAATCATTATACCCACATTCTTCAAATAACAGTGGAAAAGGAGACTGTCAAAGCTATTTTAAGTTGTCTTTTTCTGAGTTTCCAATGGACCTCTCATTACTAAGTTGTCTGGACATCTACGAAATACTTGGTTAGCAAAAGACCTTTTTGTTCGTATCTTTTTGTTTGTACCTTTTTGTTCTATCCAATACAAACTGAAGATAGTTTACCCTGATGCCTGTGATTTTTAACTCTAGAGGGACAGCTCCCTCTGGGGTGCTTCTTTAAAATGCTGAACCCCTAAAACTTCACTCCCTGTGATTTTGATTTGATTGGTGTTGGGCACAAACCAGAAATCAGTGTTAATTCAGGACTCCTCAGGTGAATGTATTGTGCAGTCAGGGTTGTCTCTATGGTTATGGAGAATTGCAATGCTTTTTTATTGTCCAGCCTCACTCCCAATTTAAATAGGAAATTGGACAAATGCTTCCTATTTAATATTATCAAAATATTATTTAATATTCACAAAAATATTTGTGAAATGTTTAGAATAGACATACCTGGCACATAGTAAGTGCTTTCTAAGTGTCAGCTCTTACAGTTATTTATATTAGTCGTGTTTGACGATAACCTGGAGCTACCTTCACATCACATATATAGACATTATGCTGGAGATTGTAGCTGTACATGTAGCAGCTACATCTCATCACTATGTAATCTTCTTGATGTTATCTCATAAAGTGAACCACCTTACTTCTGCTTCAGGAAGATAAGTATGCTAGGTAGTCAAACTCTGAGTAATCAGAGTTAAGGTGTAATGAGGTTACTTAGTGATTATCAGATGGCACTGTACATGGGACTCATGGATTTTCATACAGAATCTGGAGCCGAAATGCCTTGTACAAATCACATATCTCTTTCTCTTCATTCAGCTCACCTCTAGCTGAGAGGACTTGAACAACTTAAATATACTTCCAGCCTCATGATCTCAGTAAAATGGGAATAAATAAAAGCCACTTCACTTTGCTTTCTCAGGAGAAATGAAGATAATGCATGCAAAGCTCTTAGGCCAGTGCTAGTACAAAGCACATATCAGATGTGTGGTCACTCCTGTTTTTAGCATAAACAGTTGCTTACAGCATGATGAGAACAATCTGGAAGGTCCTGGCCTGAGACTGTGATTTTGTATTATATAGGTAAAGTAATCCTGCAAGATCTCACAGTAATTGATAATCAAGTCAGGACTAGAATGAAAGTTTTTTATCCACAAATCAAGTGTTCTTTTGAGTTCATCTTTGCACTGAGAACAAAGATATTTTCAGTGATTTCAGGTGCCAGCTATCTGCTTCATTATTAGCATGTGATTCCTTAAAATAAGATCATTTGCTCTTGAATGATTATACAAAGAAAGTTGTTTAAGTTTTATCAGTTAAGCACATGTTATATTTCCATATGTGTACCCAACTCCTTTGGATAATTCCATTTGTTTTATATCAGTATACCCTAGTGTGGATTAATGTATTAAAGCATGACGTTTACTGTCAGACATTTTTAAGTGTACAGTTTAGCGGCATTTACAGTCACATCTTTATGCAGCCACTACACCATCCATCTACAGAACTCTTCCTCTTGCAAAACTTAACAATAACTCTTCATTTCCTCCTACCCCCAGCAGCTGGCAACCATCTTCCTGCTTTCTGTCTCTGTGATTTTTTTTTTAAGATTTATTTTATTTATTTATACAAGCACTGGGTACAGTCAGAAGTGCAGGAGGGCGAGAGAGTTCACCAGAGCCAGAGCGGGGAGCAGATTAGGCAGAAGGACTGAAGTACACTGCTGAGGGGAGCAGCGGGCAGCCATGTGGGTCTGCGCACCATGTGGGACCCTCCTCCGTTGGCCAGGGAGCAGCCGGGGATCGAGTTGGTGCTGCAGAGGCTGCGGGCAGCTTCACAACCCAGTGCTCAACCACTGCGCCACCAGGGAGGCCCTGTCTCTGTGATTTTTGAATACCCTAAGTACCTCATCTAAATGAAATCATACAGTATTCTTCTTTTTATGAATGTCATATTTCACTTAACATAATGTCCCCAAGGCTCACCTATGTTGTAGCATATGTCAGAATTCTCTTCCTTTTTGAAGATGAATAATATTCCATTGTATAGATATGCCACATAATTGCTTATCCATTCATTTATCAATGGACACTTGGATCACTTTTGTGTGTGTATTAGGTATTTGTAATGATGTTGCTGTGAACATGGGTATGCAAACATCTCTTTGAGACCCTGCTTTCACTTTGTTTGAGCATATACCCAGAAGTGGTATTGCTAGAACAAAGCAATTCTATTCTTAATTTTTGGAGGAACTTTCACACTGTCTTCCACAGTTCCAAGCCATTTTACATTCTCTGCAGTGGCGCACATGGGTTCCAATTTCTCCACAACCTTGCCAATAGTGTTTTTTTTTTTTTTAAGTGGTACTCTCATTTTAAAGCCAAATGTAATACCCTGTGTTTTGTTTCTACTAAACATACAGTCAATTTAAATATCAACGTGATTTAGCATTTTAGAATGCATTCAGAGTGCTTCTTAATCAAGATGAATATTACTGCCTCCCATTCAATTGTAAATTAGAATTGGCCCTATCACCCTAGCTCTACAGACAGTAGGACTGGAAACTGGTTCTCCTGCCTCTTCAGCCCCACATAGATTACTAGAAACTATTTCTAACTTGTCAAGATATAGTATATGATTCACAAATGGATACAGTCTTAATTTTCTTTTTTGAAATGAGTTAGCTTCCTCCAGTAAAACAAATGTATTTGCTCATTGAATTCATCAGTGTGTCTTTTCTTTCTGGTGAGATTTCTTTTGTAGGGGTTAGAAGGGCAGTGAGAAATGAGAATAATAGCCCTCATTAGATCAAA
This sequence comes from Talpa europaea, assembly GCF_964194135.1. Classification (NCBI taxonomy): domain Eukaryota; kingdom Metazoa; phylum Chordata; class Mammalia; order Eulipotyphla; family Talpidae; genus Talpa; species Talpa europaea. Next base: position 23,937,204 of record NC_140069.1, on the reverse strand, counting down.
CCAAAAGGACAGAGATTTACAATTATATAACACATTATTTCCCAGGTGCTATTCTTAAGCTTCACATGCATTAGGTTATTTAATCCTTGTGATAACAATATGACAATACTATATATTATATATCCTATATAGAGACTATATAGAATATATACCATATATACCAATACGATTATCATCTTCCTCATTTTTAAAGAATAGGAAATTGATTGGCAGAATGTTTAGGAGACAAGTTCAAAGTCATACCCATAGTAAGTAACTAGTTCCATTGTCCATACCCCCACTACATGGGATTACATCCCTACTAGTAATCGTACTTAGAATACTTTATTAGAAACAGTAATTGAAACCATGTTACAACACTTGGAATATCTCTTTCTACAAATGACTCCCTCAAGTTGTATATTCCAAATTCACCATCTGAAAATTCAGCCAACTCTTGATTTTTATGGTGCCATTCACTGGGTTCCCCTCAAATGTTTCCATTTATATGCTCTCTGTATTTTTTAATGATTTCACCTCCTCTGCCCACATCTTAAGTATTGAGATTCTCCAGGTTTTAATTTTGGATGCTTCCCTTTTCACTCTCCCTGAGTTGACACATCATTGCAAAGAGCATCCACATTTGGAATGTGCTGGTGATTTCCAAAATATTTTTTCCCTCTAGCTTTATGTCTCTTTCAAGTTCTGACTGCCTCCTAGATACATTCACCCAGAAGCTGCTCAGGTACTTCAAACCTTTGATCTCAAAACAGAATACATTATTTCCATTCATGCACATACACACATATATACTTGGACTTTGGAGTTGGAATGGTAGAAAAGTAAGTCATAATTCTGCCACTTACCACATGTGTGCATTTGGGCAAGAGAGTTGACCTCTCCAAGCTTCTTTCAACTCTAACATGAGGAAGATGTCACCTATATCACAGAGTAATTGAAGGGATTAAAAGGATGGCATGTATAAAACACCTAGTCTATGGGTCCTAAGAAAGTGATCCTAATTGATATAAGTTATGTCATTGTTGCCTGTATAAAAACACATGTTAATGTATCAGTTTTAACTACTTCAGTAATGATACCACCACCACCTGGTTTTCGAGACTAGAAATATTCATGGCATTTTCAACAGCTTCCTTTCTCTTATTCATGGCACATGGTTACTCTAGTCCTCTCTCACACATGGCTATTGAACCTGCTCCTTTTCTCCTTCACAGTTTACACTTTTCAAGACCTAACTGACATTTCGATCTCATTCACCACCACTCTTTTCACCACCCCAAGAGCTCTATTCTTGGAGGAAAAAAGTCAAGAATTTGTTCATTCATTTCCTCAAATAAATATATAATACTATCTCCAACCATGAACCGAACGCAACTATTTTTACATTACCTTCAAAGCTGTTTCAACCTGCTCTAAACTTTCTGTGGCAAGAAGCCTTCATCTACAAACTTTGCCCATTCTCATCATGGCTGACTTCAGTTTGCCAATGTGATATCAACCAGCACACCAAATTTCTGAGAATTCTGGCACTTGATCCTGAACAGACTGGCTGGCTCAGACACACCCACCTCTTTCTTAGTTGTACCCCAAAGCTCCAGGTTTGCTGACCTCTAATCCCATAGAGAACCAGCCTGCCTTTTCCATAATCCTGCACTGGGGTACATGCCCCTTCCTCTGATGTTCCTCTCAGGTACCCCCCAACACACACTTCTTCTATTGATATTTTTACCTCTGTTTACTATTTATGAGCCAATAAAAAAGTCAGCCTCAGAGGACTTGCTGGATTGCCCCTGACTGGCAGCTACTCACTGCTTTTACATTTGCTTTAACTTTAGGAGGTGGCACCCACCATGTGACATTCCATCTATGTGTGTGTATGTGTGTGTGTGTATGTATTCTAATTATATAGCTATATGTAAAACCATAGCATAGCACATAGCCTGACACACTGCAGAGTTCAATGAATAGTTGATGAATGAATGATTTGAAAGATTATATCCTAAGAAAACTGACTTCCTCAAGTCTACATTTTCTTTTTTTTTTAAGATTTAGTTCTTTATGCATATAAGATCTGGGGTGCAGGCCAGAGTTGTGGGGGTGGAGAGGATTCACCAGAGACAGAGTGGGGAACAGAACAGGCAGACTGACTGAAATATACTGCTGAGGGGAGCAGCAGGTGAGACAGGAGAGGTCTTCTGCACCATGTGGGTAGCTCCCTGGCTGGGTATTGAACTCCTGCTGCAGTGGCTGCAGCTAGCTTCATAAGTTGCATCTTAACCCCTGAACCACCAGGGAGGCCCATCAAGTCTTCATTTTCAGTCTCATTCAGCCTTTGAAGACGATGTGCTCTGACTAAACCTTAAAAGATTAAATGATAAAGATAATAAAGTATGAAACTGAATATGGCTGAAAACACAGATATATATGACCTGTATTACAACTCCCAAGCTGTTTAAAAGTATGCACAAGTCTCTTTTGCTTACTTTTCTTTGCATTTATTATTTGTGAATTTTATTTATTTATGGCATCTTTTGCGTTCATAGTTAGAGCGTATCCTGCTTTTTAGTTCATTGTTGTGATGACAAAGATCAGCATTCAGTGGCAACTTCCCTGGAATTTTAATTTCTCCTGTTTAACTGAGCTCAAAACTTTCATTTTGGACCTCCCTGATGACACGGCATGTTGAGCGCCGCACTGTGAAGCTATCTGCAGTCTGCGCAGTACAGGTTCAATCCTGGCCGGCCGGTGAGAATCCCACATGGAGCAGCAGATCTCTCCTGTCTCACCTGCTGCTCCCCTCAGCAGTGTATTTCGTCAGTCTGCCTGTTCTGTTCCCCACTCTGTCTCTGGTGAATCCTCTCACCCTCCTGCACCTCTGGCCTGTACCCCAGCCCTTGTATAAAAATAAATAAATCTTTAAAAAAAAAACAAAAAACTTTCATTTTGTAAAAGATACCCATAGCTGAAATTACCAATCATGTTAGTTTATCAAAAGTGCTAGATTATCACCAATAATGTAAGTCATTCAATTCACCACTGAAATCCAGTGACACCAAAAGATCAGGCTAAAAAGAAGTTAACCTGAATTGTAGTGCCTTGCTCTGCCCTTCCCACCTCTCTATTACTTAAAAAACCGTATCCCAGAGGAAAGATAAGGGGCAAATGATGCCCCTTGTCTACAGCTGTAAGTAGTGTGGATCTGCATACACATCAGAGAAGACAGAGCAGCTGCAGAAGCTTTCCAGAGGAAGAAGTGACCCCAGCAGAAACACCCCACTGGGCACTTTCCAGTGCTAATCTGATGATGGCTGTTTTGCTTCCATATTTGTAAATAAATAAACCGATGCCAAAGTGAATCTGTTTCTCCACTGTGGTAAACTTATATACTTTTAGATATTTTACCAAGTCAAAAACATTTTGTTTTCTGGTTTCTTATAGTCTGTATTTGTGTTTTCCTTTGAAATTTTGACACACATTTGAGGTCTGGAACCTGTTTTATTTCTTTCACAAATATGTTCTCTTATGGAGAGTCTTTTGTTTGCTTACCTTTAAAATGTAATCAGCTGGCTTAATTAATTGTCCAAAGTTTTTTTTAAAACAATGTCCTAGTTCTTCTGTGCAACTCTGCCATATCATATGCTCTTGTTATCATTGCCACCAGATTTTTACTACAAGTTGTTTAAAAACTACGATCTCTTTGAGGGTGGAATAAATGAACTGCAGCTGAAAAGACAGTTATGCTGAACGATAAACAGAGCAATATTACTTATCGGAATGGGTACAATTTTTACTTGCTTAATGAGTACAATCTATAGCTTTGCAATGTATACACAATGAGAAAAAAGCTTTATAACATATCAAGTATGCCACATTATTTCAGGCATAACTGTATAGGATACATATCTAGGCCTGAGAGTGTAGATAACAAAATATAAGTGCTTTGCTTGTCTAAACATGTTGAATAAATGAGCATTCCCTATCGCATTCCAATACATTAGAAGATGTACTTGCATAGTTAATTTTCTTTTTAATGCACCTCACGTGTTCATCTGCCGTGCCGAGCCAGGGTATATCTTAGTGTTTGAAGAAAAGAGTTCTTTTCATTTAAACAAATCTTTATTTAAATAAGCCTTTTTGAAAAGGATCTTTGGCATATCTTCTTTTCAGGAAGTTCAATGAGGGTAAACCAAGATAAAGAAGCTACATTATAAGAAATATTATATAAGTAAAGATCACTCAATAAAGATCAATTAGACATATATGTGTATATGGCAGCAGACATAAAGAGGGCAAAAGTAACCAGAATTTCATTTTAACTTTTCTAGATTTTTTTTGGAGCTTTTGTTAACTTATTTTACAATTTTAGGGAGCTGGTATTGATATAATGAAAGTATTTTCAGAGAGCTTGTTTGAGGGAGGGTGGGAGAGACAAAGAAGTAAGTTTTTGGTTCCAGAAGGAACACAAAGAGTAACTTCTCAAGTTCACCTGAAATGAATTTCTCAGGTCAGAGAGCCATCCCATGCCTTAGGCACTCTATCTTATAATAGCATGGCTGCCGATGAAGGCAAGACCAGCGGCAAACCATTGAAAAAACTCGACAGACTTTATCTATACTTGGCTCTTTGCCTTCTCCTTCTGCTGGTGACCGAATAATCATTTAAGGTAAGGAATAGAATTCTCCACATAAGAGGGAAGAAGAATACAACTGTTGTCTTGATAAAACACTCCATCCCAGTAGAAACTGATGTGAAAAACATGAGAAGGTGCTGTTGACAGCAGTCCATTGTACATCAGACTGGAGCATTCATTGTCAATTCTATCTTTTTCTTTTTTCTTAATAGGGGGTCAACTTTGGTGCACAACTACAAAGGCCATCTCTGAGGGTGAAGAGCTAATTGCCTTTGTGGTGGATTTTGACTCAAGGCTACAAGCTGCCAGTCAAATGACTCTTACAGAAGGGATGTACCCGGCACGCCTGCTGGACTCAATTCAGCTGCTTCCTCAGCAAGCTGCCATGGCTTCTATTTTGCCTACAGCTATTGTCAACAGTAAGTGCTAAGTGCAATGGCCCAGTACAATAGCTTTGTAGTGGGGGTGGGTATTTATGGGAGAGGAAAAAAGTGTCTTCTGACAGGTAATTAGGAACACACTTTTTCTCCAATGTTGTGATTTTTATCTTTTCCCCTAACTTTAAGAGAGAGAGAGAGAGAAGAGAAAGAGAGAGTAATCATTTCTCATGGGAATAGTAAAAAAAAACAAACAAACAAAAAACCCACTTCATTCATTTCAGGTTGGATTCCTGAAAGACACACACACACAAATTCTAGACTAGTTGCACAGCTTTTAGGGATGCTTTAGCTATAAGAAGCCAATAGCTTTCATTGAAGCTTTCATAGTAGCATAATTTTGGAACTGTGTTAAACCTGCATTGTTTGTTTCTTGAACCTAATTCTAATGTGTGGAACCAAGCATAAGTATTCTTAGCCATTGCTTTGTCATTTTGTGTGTAACTGCCATTTTAGAATTTTAGGTTTTGCTGTCCCTGGAAAGACTGCATTCCAGAGATAGTTTCCACAGTTTCGACCCTCACTCCACCCTCGCCCTTGGCCACCAATGAGGTCGAACTTGCTGTAATTGGAGCTGCAGGCTGGAGCTGCATAGAATGCAGCTTAGAATGATAGCTGGGCAGGCCAGTCAGCTTAGAATGATAGCCGGGCAAAGTTGGAGAATGCATCCTTGTAGCCAATGAGTAACTGCCAGCATAATTTAACCTTATTAAAAGACCCCTGCTTCCTTTGTTCAGGGCTCTCGCTATCTGCCACTGCATTGGTAGGTGCCATGAGCCCGGATTCAAGTCTGAAATAAACTCCCTTTTGTGTTTGCATCCGCTGTCTTTGGGTTCTTAGAGGCTATGCTCGCTAAGTCTGCTGACCTTGGGCACAACAAATGGGTGTGTCGAGGCTTTTCCAAGCAATCCTTGGACACCATGGTTTCAGAGAAATCAATTCAATTCTGTCATATCTACTTGGAGAGAGCATCAGGTTGGATGACTTAAGGGCCCTGTCTTCAAAGACTGCCCTCCAATTCAGGTGCAGGTAGTAATATGCTACTTTGTGACTGCCACTTAAAGTCTAATTTCTATCCACCACCATACATCCCATTAACTATACCCATTTTGCCCACCCCTTTTGTTTCCCATCTGATAATCACTATTTTATCCTTATAATCTAAGAATATGTTTTTGGTTTGTTTGTTCATTTGTTCTTACATCTTCATCTTCCACATGAGGGGAATCATAAGGTATTTCATTTTCTCTCTCTTATTTCACTGAGCATAATTGTTTTAATCAAAATGTCCTTGAAAGTCCCCAAGATTCTGAATGATGAAGAAAATAAATCTAGGTATTACAATATCTCAATATTAGAAAATATTCAATATTTCCATTCTTGCTCTGCTAGTATCCTTTAAAGAAATTTTCAGTTTATCTGGAATTATTCTGCATCCAACCAGTAGATCCAGTGCACCTAACAGGAGCTAGTATTATTGGATTTCTTAATGTCAGTGTAGTTACTTTCTTACTGGATCTTTGATTCATAGCCTAAGAAACTTAAAATAATATGGTCCTGACTTGAATTCAAGGCAAAAGGATTTTGTTACCCAGAGACACCATATTATTGTGAATCCCCAATCTATTATTTCTAATTATATTTGGTTTTAAACTCTTTGTTTTTGTAGCAAGATCACTATTCCAAAGAATAGCATAAGTGCATATAACCTTCATTCTCATTCTGAAATTACCTAATCAGTAAAATTCATCCTGCTTAAACGGACACTTTACTAAATAACTTGAGTGGGATGGGCTAACTAATGAGTACTAGTATATAGTCTTAAATTTTAATTTTATTTTTAAATTCTATATTGTACTTGTTGACCTTACTACTCATTCGCTCAAATTTGGTCTTTAGTTTTCTCCTGATCTCCTCTTCATGATCTCCCTAATCTGCCATCCTCACCATCATGGTGTCCATAAGCAACTACACATCACCAATTTGCAAATCACAAATCCAGCTCTGTTTTTACTATGTTCCTCAGCATTTCACACAGAAATATCAAATTCCACATAGCTACTGTGACTATATGCCCCAGTGGGCCTGAATCAGCCCCAATTTATAGTAGTATTGGAATAACTCTGGTTGCTGCCCCCTTTCACCACAGAAGTGCCAGGTTTATACACTACAGTGTCAAATTTGGTCCCCCTATGCCTGCCTAGCCCACATTCATCACCTCTGTCATCTGCTCCCTGGAGTGATGAATGAGACATTACTCACACAGAAATGCTAACAAGCAGCCTAGGCATCGAGGAGAAATGTTACCTTCTGTCTAGCATCTTAATTGCAAAATAGCAGTCATCATGTCCAGTCAGCTCTACTGTCTCAGTACCACCTTTCTCCCTCTCTGTCCCCTTGCCATCAGGCATTGTGGAAGGGTGTTCACACTGGCTTCCAGTTCTAGTTCATCCAATTATGTGATCATGGGCAAGTTACTCAATTTCAATCCCTCACCTCTAAGTGAAGGAAGGAGAAAATACACATGCAGAGAAGTTGCCATGAGCATATATAAGAAAATACATAGTATACTATAAATAAATAGTATATGAGTATTAGCTATACTTCAAACTCTTTCACTTAGCTACTTCAGTTGCTTCATACTGGCCATCAGTCATCTTTTGCAAATTCACAACCTTTAAAACATGATTCCATTGCTATGATTCTACAGTATCTGATTCCGACAATCTTTTGTTTAGAATGAATGAGTGATTGTTCATAGTTATAGAGATAAAAATCTAAACTTCTTAAGAGAACCTACAGTGTCTTTGATAGTCTGTCTCTGCCTTTAAAAACCTACCTCTCCCAGTCCCCATCAAACCCCCTGCCTGAGCTGTACACAGCAGCCTCCCAGCCTTTAATGGAGGCCTCTCTCAGGCCCCGGTGACTGACCTTGGGTTATTCCTGTGGCCAGGAAGGCCCAACCATCTTCACCTGACTAGCTTAAGTTCATCTTTCAAATCGCAACTAAACCTTTTTTCACCCCCACCCCTTCACCAGGCGACTTCTTATACCAGCCTTGTGTCTTTTATACATGTCCAAACCTCTCTCCAAATAACCTCTGTCTGAGTAGTCATCACATTCTAATGTAATTATCTGACCACTTGCTTTCAACTCCAGGAGACTGTAAGCTCTTTAACAACCAGTATTTGTTCTTTTCATTTTGTTTTACACCCAGCATGCATTCTGTAATTGTTTTATTAAATGAATAAGGGATGTTAGGAATGGACATCAGAACTCTCGTTTAACCATTAGGTCTTTGCCTTTTAATCAATCAGATAAACCAATTCACATTGCTATTCATAAATGTTTGTTTTTCTAAGTCACAAACACAGTGTAAACCAGTTAAATTTAATCTTTTGTGGTCTTCATGTTAGGATATCCTACAATGCCACTTTCTAAAGGATCTGTAAGAAGGTAAATTGTATTGAATGTAACATTTTTTTAAAAGTTTAGTCCTGACATTGGAACAACACCGGAGTCAGCACTCATCACTATCCAGTTGCCTAATTCAGACCCATTCAGACCCTGAGAGCAGTCTCTGAGAAAAAATGAACTAAATGCTCCTTTATCCATGGCTGGTGCTAAATGGGCAGCAGCTAACATGTCCCTATGTCTTTGCCTGCAGAGGACATATTCCCTTGCAAGTCCTGTGGCATCTGGTATCGAAGTGAGCGAAATCTGCAAGCGCATTTGATGTACTACTGCAGTGGCAGGCAAAGGGAGGCTGCGCCAGTGTCAGAAGAAAATGAAGACAGTGCTCCTCAGATTTCTAGTCTGTGCCCTTTCCCACAGTGTACCAAGAGCTTTTCAAATGCCCGAGCTCTAGAAATGCACTTGAATTCACACAGTGGTAAGTGCTTCCCTTATCTCTTCTTTGCTCTAGAAGATACTGTTTTTCCTCTGTGCATATGCAGGTATATATACATGCATACAGGTGTACATACATACATACATACATACATACATACATATGTTGCATATGCATGTGTGTTTGTGTGTGTGTGTGTGTGTGTGTAAAATTGTAAAATCAAAGTCAAACTTGCTGGACCAGTTGGTTAGTGTCTTATGTCACTTAAATCAGTCAGTTCTACTCAAAGGACCTAGGGCTGAGTTCTTTTCTAACAACTGTAGTACCAAATCATTCTATTTTTTCAACTGAAGTAAAACAGCATTATTTTAGAAAGTCTCACTACCCTGGTATTGTCATTAATATTCACTGATTTAAGTGTTAAGTGATCTTGGGACACTGACCATACTGTTTCCCACATGGCAGGGAATAAACAGTAGGGACATAAAAACAAGTATTTACTGAATCGAAATAAAGCTGTTATTTTGATAGATCCAATTACAATCACACTTGAGAGGAATTAACTTTTAAATATGGATCTATAAAATGCTCTTGACTTCCCAAATGTGCATCATAAGAGCTTAATTAATTCTTATGACAAAAAATGATTTTAATGTTAGGTTTTAAAATTCCTTCAGAAAACTTAGGCTGAAAACAAGGTTTTTTTTAAAAGTCCACTCTTAACAGTAAGGTGACAACTATTACATTTTATTCTGGGATTGTATGACCAGTTGTTTGTGCCATCATATCGTACTCTAATTTCCATATATATTTTTAAAATTGATAATTAAATATGCAGAATTACATTAACTTTGAATATTTCTAGGGACACTCTTGAATGGGACAAACCAGAGTTTGGGAAGCACAGCTCTTCAGCCCCTGTAACACAAAGCTTATAGGACACTTCTGGGTGATTTCCTCCTCTGCTTTCACTTGGGTTGAATTATTAAAATCTGAAATAGGTACTGAGTTTTTAAAAACTGGCTCCCATCTCCAACACATTAGCAGAGTGCAAGTTTTTGTCTTTGAACCTGTAAAAATAGGCAATTCCTTTCTACTCATTCTCTTTGCCTTCCCTTCAAATGAGCTGCTTTTATGTAGGTGATAAGGCTGAAGAAACACAGACAGACTGGTTGTCTTGAATGGTGAGCAAAGTTATGTATAAAACAAAAACAGAAACAAATGACAAAGGGATATTTTCAACTAAATGGGAAAATGAATATTGGATTGGTTAAGGAGACAGGGATAAAAAGTCTCCTTATATGATGACAGAACTAGGTTTTCTCTGCCATTTTTTAGTTCACAAATACAAATGGCAATTCTCATTTTAGTGTGAAGTGCAGAGAGAATGAGCCAAGCCTGATTTAACCATATGCCAAAAAATGGGAACTAAATTTGATTTAAGGATATTTACTAATCACAGTTAATGATGATATTCAAAATATTTAATGACTGACTAGAATAGGCAGAGCTCCATCAGCAGGGATGTAGGTGCTAACGGACTATAGTACTGTATTGGCACCTGCCAGCTGAATATCAGCACAGGGTAGAGATAAGGCAGGTAAGGCAAAACCAATGAATAAAATCCTAGATATATACCAAAGATAAATTATGAGGTTATTAATTACTTTACAAAATGGCTCCTATTGTATTATTTGTAAAAAACAAAACCTAATCTAGTGCACTGAGCATTATATGATTTACATGGAGATTATCAATAGGAACTCAAATGAATGCCCCTTCTTCCTATTGCAGAGCCTAGGGTTATAGTGAGTAGATGGATAGATTAGAAATTATAAAATCTGAGGTTTGGGCATGGCTCCATCACTTAAGAGTTTTATTACCATAATCCATTCCCATAGTCCCTTTGAATTTCTTTCCTGATCTGTGGAATGGAGACAGTGATGCCTCACCCACTGCGATGTGATAATACCCATGAAAGTGCTTTGAGAACCATAAAGTGCTATTACTATTATCACACATGGCAAATCATGTCACAAGAAAAACAATGTTAATATCACAAATGAGAGTCTGAATGATTTCAATTTATTCCTGCTGTGTTGAAGATACTAGGTCATTTGTAAAGGTCCTTAGCATTAGAAAGCCAGTATGTGCAGTTCTCAGTATTCTTATTTTGTATGTCCCTCCAGGAGTGAAAATGGAAGAATTCCTCCCCCCTGGTGCTAGTTTAAAATGCACCGTCTGTAGCTACACTGCTGATTCTGTGATCAACTTTCACCAACACCTGTTCTCCCATCTCACTCAAGCTGCCTTCCGATGCAATCACTGCCACTTTGGCTTCCAGACTCAGAGGGAGTTATTGCAGCACCAGGAGCTCCATGTCTCTGGCAGTAAACTTCCCAGAGAAGGTGACATGGAACACTCTCCAAGTGCAACGGAAGACAGCTTACAGCCAGCCTCAGACTTGATGCCCAGAAGTGAACTCCCCCAGGGCCAAAAGGCCATGCAGACTAAAGATGCGAGCTCCGACACGGAGCTGGACAAGTGTGAGAAAAAGACTCAGCTCTTTCTCACTAACCAGAGACCCGAGATACAGCCCACGACCAATAAACAAAGCTTTTCTTACACGAAAATAAAGTCTGAGCCCTCTAGTCCAAGACTCGCCTCCTCTCCAGTGCAGCCTAATATCGGGCCTTCTTTTCCTGTGGGACCTTTCCTGTCTCAGTTTGCTTTTCCTCAAGATATCACAATGGTTCCTCAAGCTTCAGAGATCTTAGCCAAGATGTCTGAACTGGTACATCGGCGACTGAGGCACGGAAGCAGCAGCTACCCTCCCGTCATTTATAGCCCCTTGATGCCCAAGGGGGCCACTTGTTTTGAGTGTAATATAACATTCAATAACTTGGATAATTATCTAGTGCACAAAAAACACTACTGCAGCAGCCGATGGCAGCAGATGGCCAAGTCCCCAGAGTTCCCTGGCGTTTCAGAAAAGATGCCTGAGGCCGTGAGTCCCAACACGGGCCAGACCTCCTTAAACCTTCTCAACCCAGCCACTCATTCAGCCGATCCTGAGAATCCACTGCTTCAAACATCATGCATCAATTCTTCCACTGTTTTAGATTTAATTGGGCCAAATGGGAAGGGCCATGACAAGGACTTTTCCACTCAAGCTAAGAAGCTCTCCACCTCCAATAGCAACGACGATAAAATTAACGGAAAACCTGTCGATGTGAAAAATCCCAGTGTCCCCTTAGTGGATGGGGAGAGTGACCCAAATAAGACCACCTGTGAAGCTTGCAATATTACCTTCAGCCGGCACGAAACCTACATGGTCCACAAACAGTATTATTGCGCCACGCGCCACGACCCTCCGCTAAAAAGATCTGCTTCCAACAAAGTGCCTGCCATGCAGAGAAACATGCGCACACGCAAGCGGAGGAAGATGTATGAGATGTGCCTGCCGGAGCAGGAGCAGAGGCCTCCCCTGGTCCAGCAGCGATTTCTTGACGTAGCCAACCTCAGCAATCCTTGCACCTCCACTCAAGAACCCACAGAAGGCCTAGGAGAGTGCTACCACCCCAGATGTGATATCTTTCCAGGAATTGTCTCAAAGCACTTGGAAACTTCTCTGACTATCAACAAATGTGTTCCGGTTTCCAAATGCGATACCAGCCATTCCAGCGTGTCTTGCCTGGAGATGGATGTGCCCATAGATCTCAGCAAAAAGTGTTTACCCCAGTCCGAGCGGACGACTACGTCCCCCAAGAGGCTGCTGGACTACCACGAGTGCACAGTGTGCAAGATCAGCTTCAACAAGGTGGAAAACTACCTGGCCCACAAGCAGAATTTCTGCCCGGTCACTGCACATCAGCGTAACGACCTGGGCCAACTCGAAAGCAAAGTGTTTCCAAATCCAGAAAGCGAACGCAACAGCCCTGATGTTAGCTATGAAAGAAGCATAATTAAATGTGAGAAAAATGGGAATCTGAAGCAGCCTTCCCCCAATGGAAACTTATTTTCATCCCACTTAGCCACCCTGCAAGGCCTGAAAGTCTTCAGTGAAGCCGCTCAGCTCATCGCTACAAAAGAAGAAAACAAACATTTGTTTCTTCCACAATGCCTTTACCCTGGAGCAATAAAGAAAGCAAAGGGGGCCGACCAGCTTTCTCCATATTATGGAATAAAGCCAAGTGATTATATTTCTGGTTCTCTTGTCATCCATAACGCTGACATCGAGCAAAGCACAAACACAGAAAATGAGTCTCCCAAAGGCCAGGCTTCCTCAAATGGGTGTGCAGTGCTGAAGAAAGATGCTCTGCCGTTGTTACCCAAAAATAGAGGCATGGTAATAGTTAATGGTGGACTGAAACCAGAAGAGAGACCGGCTGCCAACCCGCAGCAAGAGAACATTTCCCAGAATCCCCAGCATGAAGATGGCCACAAATCCCCCTCTTGGATCTCTGAGAACCCCTTAGCTGCAAATGAGAACGTGTCGCCCGGAATTCCCTCTGCAGAGGAACAGTTGTCTAGCATAGCAAAGGGGGTGAACGGCTCCTCCCAGGCCCCCACCAGTGGGAAATACTGCCGGCTGTGTGATATTCAGTTCAACAACCTTTCAAACTTTATAACTCACAAGAAGTTTTACTGTTCGTCACATGCTGCGGAACACGTCAAGTGAAATAACTATATTAACATGAGTCACCTTTGGTACCAGTGTTTAGTATGTTGTTCCAACCAGTTCAGAAAAAAACAACAACAAAAGCTATTTGAATTATATCTGGGCAATCAGGAGATAATTCATTATGGCTGAGTTGAAGACTTATGGTGTAATTTCATTACAGTCCATTAGTAAAGTGTATTATTGGTGCCATTTTCAAAAAAAAATTAATTTATTTTACCAGCAGTATTCATAGCTGTGGTTATGTTATTTTTTATTTAAAAACTTTATATTAAAGTCATTTGTAATGTTATTGTATAGTTATTGTGTAGCACATATGGTTTGCACTGTATAGTAGCTTTTAAAGAAAATAGTCACAACAATACAGAAGAGCATTTTAGAAATAGCTTCAAAAGCACTTGTGTATCTTGATTTCTTCTTATATGCTGTTGCAGATATATGTATATGCTAAAATATAACTTGCAAAGATATTCTAAATACACGTGCTGTAAGTTCGCCTTAAGATTTCAATTCTTGGATAATCAGGCTCCATTTGCACTTTATATTTTAGCAGATACAGTCTCTTAGTCACTAGGCTTTGCATTTGTATGTAGCTGTATGTTTCTGTCCATTTTCTTAATCTTAAACATGTATGTTAAATGAAGATGGCAATTTTTTTCTTGTATAGTACTTGTATTTTCTTTCGCTGATGCAGCTTTGTCTCAATTTTTAAACCTTTGCTGTTAAATGCAATACTTTATAAAGAATGAACAAAATTACTGGAAGCAGTATTGTAAGTAATGAGGTAGTATTAATCAGTTTTATCTTTTGAAAGGCACAGTCTAAATCGAAACCCTAAACTCAATGCTGCAAGTATGAATTTAATTCATATATAAGATCTATTTAAACATAAGAGTAGCAATACTGCACCTGGTGATCACAAAGATAATGTTCTACTTCTGATAGAAATAATTTCTCAACAAATGTTGTTACTATGCATGTATATGGATGGAATAAAATTCCAGATTGTTGGAGAACTTTGGCATTTTTTTTCCTTTAAAATATACGGCAAGCCTTATATACCTATTCTTTGTAATGAAAATAGGTTCAGAACAGCACTGAATAGCTGTAGTAACATGATGACAAAGCCTTATGAATATAACTTATTGTATTAAAAGGAACTGGAGACTCAGGCTATGGAACTACATATCTTCCACAATGGCACTGCAGCGGTGTAAACCTATCGTAAGTCAAAACAGCTGACTGGGAACTGCAGTTTGCCTGAGAGAAGCAGTGCCATGCTTTCTAATGCATATCGCTTTCACAGCATCTTAGAGTTGAAAAATCAAAAGTTGAACTATGATAAGTCAGAGACTGTCTATAGAAAAGTTTTTTAATGTAACTACAAAAAATAAGCACTCTGTTCTCCACCCCACTTTCCCCCATAGCACTGAAAAATAACAATTTCCTGAGTGTCTAACAGACTTAAAAACCTTGTGCACAAAAACTGGCACAAATGTGGATCCAATACACTCAACTTTTTAGTAGAGCTTACGAGAGAGAGAGGTTTGTGTTTTGAGGGACAGTGAAGAAGACTGGTGAGTAGACTCTGGTGAGGAAAGATGCATAAATCCCATACTCGTAATATATAAAAAACAAGAGATTTCACACATCCCATTTGTACACTCCAGAGGCTGGCCTATTGGTGTGGAGGAGGCTGGAGAGCAGATAATGGGCCCAGCCATGGCCATCTCCTGGCCTAGCCGGAGATGATGAGGTGTGATTCGGTAGGTAAGATGGCACTAGTGCCTATCATGGCAGACCAAGTCTACTGCAGTTTCAGAGACAGCCTGATTTGCAAAGGGCAGTTGCCCTCCCTGTGACGAAGGCACACTGTTTACAGATAGGTTGGGGTACACTGATACTCATTGGATTTGGCAGTATAATTAACAAAGTGCTAGGCTATGATACAACATATGAGTAATAGGGCAAAATACAAAAAATAGGGTGTTGTCAAGAACATTTCTCTAGCTGCTTATTGGGAGGAACTATTTTTAAATGTAAAATCTTGACCTTAACTGATGTTTTCCATTTCAGTCAATGACTACACAGTGAGATGAACAGAACTGACATGATTAATAGAGTTTTGCAGGATTGTCTTGAAGTTCCAGATACGTGGGGATCCTCTGGCAAGTTTGTGAAGAGCTGCATAAATCTCTCATAGGAACTGGCAGGACATTCGTAAGAGGACTTCCTTCCCCAATCTCTTCTTTCTCTAATTTCTTTAAAACAAACAAAATCAGTGATCAAAATGTTTATTGATCATCTAGGTTTGTATTGACTGTTTTGGGGACAACTGCAAAGAGGTATAATATATGATTGAGAACCTAAAGTAGCTATTTATCTAGTTCAGATTATTGCTTCACAATAATGTTCCCTTACTAGCGTCCCTAATGGAACATATTTTAAATGTGTATATATTTTTGGCACATTGGTTCTCACACTAGATCAATTTAAAATTCCTTTCTGTGGGTTCTGGGAATCAATATCTTTTCAAAATCTGTCCAGTTGATTCTGATATGTGACACTGCTGGGAAATACTAAATGGCAAACTAGGGCGAGGTATGAAGGATGAGTGACAGTCATTAGAGTAGAAAGAACAAAACCAATGTGGGATGAAAGAATTGGGAAAGAAATATGAAGAGTTTAGGGCCTGCCAAGGTGGGAACGATGTTCAGGAAGACTACCTGTCCTTTTGGAAGCCATGGAATATTTGTGCCTATATCCAAAGGACTATATCAAGTACTGTTTGTATAGTTGAAAGTAAGTTCTAACCAATATTCCTGGGAGCAGAGTATAGGTTAAAATAGGGACATTCAAACCAGAAGTAGACCCTGTAGAACAGAGGTGTAGAAAGCAGTATTTCTTTGTATGCAGTGGAGAGCATACCAGCATACAATTTAAAGTTTATGCAGGTGGAGGATTGAGTAAAATAAAATTTCTTCAGAAGAACGAGGCTCAGATTGGAAAGCAAAATAAAGGTATATATAAATAGAGATTTGGTATTGCAAAAACTACCAGGCCAAGGTTTAGGGGCTTGTGTTGTACATTGCCTCTGAAAAAGAGTCATGAAGTTATTATGTTGGAATGGCAGCAGAGTGTGAGACCAAGGTGCTAGAGAGGGAGATTACCTAGGTCATATTGATGGTCTAAAATGGGGGGTGGGAAGTGTAGTGAGCTCCTACACCAAGTGAATGGCAGAGGACAAGTCTGGGTACCAGGTCATATAATAACAGGTATTTGAAAATTAAATCAAAAAGAAAATCAAAGAGCTTCAACTTTCACTGATTAAAAAAAGTTCCTTGCTCAGCAAGAAAATATTTAGGACATAATACCAATTAAATAGTGTGGAGAAAGGGTGGTAAAAAAAAAAAAAAAACAGTGGTTTATATCAATTCTTCAGGTCGTTCTATGGCATTTAAATCCTCTGCAGAATATTAAAATGACCTAAATCAGAATATCATTGAGTGGGACCTGAATTTCTGGTTTTTGGTTTGGGCAAAGCAATGTTGGATTATGCTATCTTCCTCTCTTGACTACGGTAACAATCACTGTATTAACGGGGTGGGAAGCTGTATGTTGTGGTCTATACTAAAATAAGTTAGGCTGGCAGAAGAATCAAATCACAGTTGATCTGCAAAGATTACTTTTGAATATGCAACAGCTGAGTGTTTAAACCTGTTATGATTTTAAAGTAACTCAATGTATATGCTTTAATATTGAAATTAAAACTGAAAATTAAGTTATTTTGGAAACTGTAAACATCATTTTTAATTTGGTAGACCCTTCTCATTTCAGGCAAAAACAGGGTCAGAAATTCTAAATGCCCAAAGTCACAAAGCTGACTGGTGAAAGCCAGAGATCTGAGCTTTGTTCTCTTAATGTGCCCCCGCTCCCCCTCCCAGACCCCATGTCTCTCTCCATGAACTAGAAGGAAAACTTTAGCAAGCAGCTAAAATTCCAGCTACCTTTACTCCCTCTGATATTAGTCTGACTCAAATATTCTCTGAAAATAGGGAAAAGGGACATATTAGTTTTTTATAACTGAATGACAAATTACCACAAACTTGGTGACTTAAAACAACAGAAAATTATTCCTTGGTAGACCTGTAGCCCAGAAATTTGATATTAAAATGTTTCTAGGGCTGTACTCCTTCCAGAAACTCTAGAGAACATGTTCCTTGCCTCTTTCACACTCTGGCTGTCAGCATGCCCTGTCTCAGCTCTGTCTCATCTCTGCCTTCCTGTCTCATCTCTGCCTCTGCAGTCACATGATCCTCTTCCCTGCATGTGCTCTCCCTCTGCATCTCTCTCATAAGGTCACTGTTGGTGGCATTTAAGTTCCATTAGGATGATCTCCACATTGTCAAGGTACTTCATCTCATCTGCAAAGACCTTTTTTTTTTTTTTTTTTTTTTTAATAAGGTAACACTTTCAGGTTCTAGGTCTTTGCACCTGATACCTTTGGGGGTCTCCTACAGGAAAGTAAGGAAATATTTTGGTCAATAACAGAGGAGGTAAGGGACAGAGGAAAGAGAGTAGTGGTTCAGGGAGCTTCTACAAACATGTAGCAAGACAGCAGAAATTATCTCCAAATTAGTGAACCTCTTGGAACTTGCATGACATGTGAATGTAATTAACAAACATCAATGACAGCTGTAAAGAATAAAGAATCTAAGCTAACAGGTCTCAACTAATCACTCAGGACCCAATCAAACTGCAGAGTTTAATGACAACTCTGCACCAGAAGGTATATCTATTTGGAACTTAGTAAACCTTATTAATTCAGAGACTCACGAAAAAGCAGACACAGGCTGGGAAAAAGTTTACTTAGGCACTATCTAGAAAAAGAGTTTGCTCAGTATATTAATAGAATAAACAAGATTGAAAGAAAATAAACTGTTTTCAAGAACCTGAGAAGTCCTATCCTGCATACAAATAATATATTCATTTCAAACAATTTTTGTTTTCATACTAAAGAAGAATGTCAGAGCTTTTTGCATGGCAACCCTCCTTTGATCATTAATTCCATTTCATACCTATGACATAACCTAGTTTCAGATAGAATAAATGTATCAAATTCCCTAAGTTCTCAATCTTTTTTTCAGATCAGGTTCAATGACTCTCAAGAAAAAACAACTAAAATACAATGTTGTTATATTTGTGAAAACCTTACAATGACCAAGCAGTCTTTTGAAATTAGGAATAGGACATAACATTTTATTTAAAAAGTATGTAAAATGAAAATAATACTTAATTTCATGGCTGCTTTAAAGTCAAAGACTGGTAACAGAAAGTGATTTCAATGAATAAAAAATTGAGGAGGTCAACATAGAAATCATAAGAAAAATCTTAAGAGGAGAAGAAAAAATTCAAGACAAAGACAAAGGAATTAACAGGACCCGGGTATTCACACTGAGACACTCACAGACACCTGGAGTGGACAGACAGAGCCCCCCTCCTGGGCTACCATGGATGCCTCGGGCCTGATCTTAGTCACAGTTAATCCTTTACTTGCCCCCCTTCCTTGTGGTTAACTCCATGACTTAGACCCATCAATTCTTTCCTCTCTTTTGTGGTACATATTTTCATCATATTCCATCCTCTAATCAGTAATTTCTTGCATGTTGTATAGATAAGGACTTGGACAAATTTAACTTTAGCAGTAACGAATTTAATTTAATTTTATATATATACAAATGCACAGGTAGAGTAACTGAACAAATTTTGTGATAACGTTAATGTTGAATGCAAAACACAATAATTACATTGCCATGTTCTGTTTCCCACCAACAATTAGGTTTTAATATATATTTGAATTATTAATTTGAAGAAATGGTATCTCATATATATCTTATGGATCCTGATCTTTCATTAAGTCCTTTGATTTTGTTTGCATTTAATTAAAAATCATTTGGAAATCTTTAATCAATATATTCATCAAATGGAATATCAAATGTTTTTAAAGAAGTAAACATAAAACATGACGTTTATCACTACAAGATATGGAGTCTAAATTTATTAAACAATGAGAATTAAGACACGTTCTAAGATTTAGGATGAAACTCCCATACTTCTATTTTGTATTCACTCTACTTGAGGGAAGAATTTCATTGGAGCTTTGTTGGGTCACACCCCAGGTTTAATCTGAAACTTGTCCCCCACACACACAGAGGGCCAGGAGAGACCTGAGAAAAAGCACACTTAATCTGTTTTTTCTTTTTTTTTCTTTTTTTCTTTACATATATTTTTACATCATTTTTCATTTTTGCACAATGTATGCATTTTCATCTTGGTAATAGTCCCCACACAATTCCCATCCCCCTTATTTTCACCATAATCCCTCCTATCCTTGCCCTCCCATAGTATGTCTCTGGTTTATAGTTGCTTGCTGATTTTGATTTTTACTTTATTATAATTAGTCTTTTTCCTGGTCCCTTATTTAGGTTTTCTAAATTCCTGCTATGAGTGAAACCATCTGGTATTTTTCTTTTTCTTTCTGGCTTATTTCGCTGAGCATGATCCCTTCCAGCTCCATCCATGTTGCTGCAAATTGCATGAGTTTATCTTTTTTGATTGCTGAGTAATATTCCATTGTGTGTATGTACCACATCTTCTTGATCCAGTCATCTATTTGGGGGCATTTGGGTTGTTTCCATAGCTTAGCTATTGTAAATAGTGCTGCTATGAACATAGGAGTACAGGTGCCTTTTTGAATTAATGTTTCTGTGTCATTTGGGTAAATACCCAAGAGTGGAATTGCTGGATCATGTGGAAGATCCATCTTTAGCAGGTTGAGGAATCTCCACACAGCATTCCATAGTGGTTGGATCAGTTTGCACTCCCACCAGCAGTGCAGGAGAGTTCCTTTTTCTCCACATCCTCACCAACATTTGTTGTTGCTAGTTTTTTTTTTTTTTTTAAATATATTCCATTCTCACTGGTGTAAGATAGTATCTCCTTGTAGTTTTGCTTTGCATTTCCCTGATTACAAGTGATGTTGAACATTTTTTCATATGCTTGTTGGCCATTTGCATTTCCTCTTTGGAGAAGTTTCTTTTTAGCTCTTCTGCCCATTTTTTGACTGGATTATTTTCTTTGTTTTTGGTGAGTCTCATCAGCTCTTTGTAGATTTTGTGATTATACTATACTACAAAGCCATAATAATCACAACTGCATGGTATTGGAACAAGAACAGACACCTGGCCAATGGAACTGAATAGAAAATCCAGAAATAAACCCACTAATTTACGGTCAACTAATCTTTGACAAAGGAGCAAAGAGTATGCAATGGAGCAAAGAAAATTCATTCAATAAATGGTGCTGGGAAAACTGTGTCGCTACATGCAAAAGAATGAATCTTGACTACTACCTCACACCATGCACAAAAACCAACTCAAAACAGATTAAAGAACTAGACATAAGACCTGAAACCATAACATATATAGAAGGAAATATCAGTGAAACACTACATGACATACACCTCAGTAACATCTTTAAAGACATATCACCCAAAGCAGTGATAGTGAAGGCAAAGATAAACAGCTTGGGACTACATCAAATTAAAGAGCTTCTATACAGCAAAAGAGGCAGTAACCAAAATAAAGAGACACCCCACCGACTGGGAGAAAATTTTTGCACACAACACTAACGATAAAGGACTGATCACAAAGATTGGTTTTGTAGATGGCAGTTTTAATAACCCAGGGGATTTATATAGAGGTTGTCTTGTGCAATAACAAGACAACTAGATTTCTCCCTCCCCTCCCCACCCAAATCTTAAAAGTTTTTATAGAGGTTTTTGGGTAAATCACAAGCTTAGTGCAGATAGTATTTTTATCTCAGGGATATATCCTCAAGCAGTTTCTAGGAGAGGGGAAGGCTAGTGAAATACACTCTCCAGGGAGGGTGGGGTGGTGAGGTATTGAGCTTCTAATTTGCCCTGGGCCAGTCCAAAGGTCAACAGATCCTCCTGTGACTCCCTTCCCCAAAAGTACCTACTTGTAATTGGATACATTGATATTTCCAATTGCAGTGGAATAAAATAAAAAAGACTATGATGCTTTATTGTCTGTATTCAAAAAAATAATAGGCAGATTATTTGATAATTCTTCCATAAAATATATTTATCAAAAGAAGAAAGTACTTAAATGGAAACAAAATGTAGTACCGCTGAGAATATGTGGTCTGAATTATTTGCATATTTCAATTAAAAATAGAAAGATGAAAACACAGGTGTCCAACACTTTTTGAAAGTTCTTGCTAGGCCACTTTGCTTTTAGGAGAGACCTACCTGCGTACTTACCAGCTTTCACTAGGGCAAGAAATCCCAGAAGGTTTTCACTTCTACGACAAAAACGGAAAGCAAAACCAGCGTGCAGGGTTTGGTGGCCGACAAGCCGAAATACAGGCGGCGAGCCCGCATCAGCGAGCGTGGCACCACCAAGGTTCTTCCTTGGAAACTGCCCTCAGCATCTCAGCATTAAGTGGAGGTGACAAAAAGGACACTGAAGTGATTTCGCCACTCCATGACCAAGAACTGCTGGATAACGAGCGAATGCAATTGCACCAGCAAAGGCTGGGAATCTAAACCAAGCACAATAGCCACAGCTGGAACAGAGCGGGAAGCACTTCTACTGGGAGTGCTGCGATGATTGCAGCAAAAGTATTACTTTAATTTGGCAAAGATATACTTACGGTTGAGGGCAAGTCTGCAGGTTTGGAGTGCCTACAAGGAGTTGTGTGATAGAAAAATGGGGGAGGCTAAGCAGTCTGGCCTCCTGTCCTATTTCCAGTCGTCGGCATCAGCCACAGCAGGAGTCAAACATCCAACTTTATCATTCAGGCAGACACAGAAGGTGTAGACAGGCTAGTGACCTGCCTGCCTTGATGGACTCAGACAACTAATAGATGACCCTCTTCTCTCTCCTTGCCATGCAATGACTCAGCCTAACAAGCTCATTGCTGCCTCGCATCTCTCCAGCCAGTTCGCTGTCTTCTGGTAGGTAAAACTGTATGCAGATGCATTATTTCTACTTTATGCAAGCTGTGAATTATCCTATCAGTCTTTTTTATATGCTAGCATTATTTTAGTTTTTGTTATTTGGTATAGGTTATTTTTGGGGTCTGGGAATGTTCAAAAATTTTCCGTGTAAATGTATGGTAATTGCTTCTCTATGTCATTTAACTTACAAAAGATTTCATAAGCGTGCTCTATTTTCAGATAATAGGGGAAACCTATTTCTTTCTGAGATTATACTATTTGTATTAATGAATGTACTTCTTATGCAGAGTACTTGTATATATGTATTTTATATGTGATCTTACAGTCACTAGGTTTATTTTGGTTTCTCAACTTTTTATTTTTGAAACGTTAGATTTACAAAAGAATTGGAAATATTGTACAAAAAACTCCCATGGTATTTCACCAACATCTTTTATTATTAACACTTTGTAAAGGCAGGAATGGACACAGTGCAGATTTTCAGATCTGGCAGACCGGGTAAAGGAGGAGTCAGAGGCCTCAGTGGTTTTTGCAGGTCTTTTATTGGGATTACCAGGTACACAGCAGGCAGCAAATCTGCACTCTCTCTGGGCTCTCTGGCATTCTCTGCTTCTGCTTCTTTGCTTCTTTCTCGGCTTCTCTTTGTCTTCTTGGCTTCTGTTGCTGCTGGCGTCCTCGTCCTCATGACGCCGCCCTTAAAAGCATGGTCTCAGCCCAGGTGAATCCCATCTACCTCTGCCCACACCCTACTCCAGGTGCCCGCCATCAGGCACTCAGGACCGCAAGGAACCATCATCTATCCTGATGGTGGGAGGGCAGAAAAGCCTGACATTTTTCCTTACCCTACACACTTTATATAACTATAGCACATTTATCAAAACTAATATTGGAATGATATTACCAAAACTATATTTTACTCTCACCAATATTTATACTAATATACTTTTCCTATTTTAGGAATATTTATATTCATAAATATATATTCATATATAAATATATATTCATATATAAATATTTAACTATAATGTCTCCTTAATCTTGTCCAATGCGTGAGAGCCCCTCTGTCCTTTAATTTTCAGTGACTTTGGCAGTTTTGAGGTGTACTGGTCAGATACTTTGTAGGAGTTCCTCATTTTTCAACTTGCCTTTATCTGGCCCTTACTTAATTTGGTTTCCCTGTATTCCACCGATTAGTGACACCATCCGGTATTTATCTTTCTCCTTCTGACTTACTTCACTTAGTATTGTGGCAAATGTTTTCTTATGGTTGACCAAGAGTAGGGGCTTTGGGGGAAGAATAACATAGAGGTCAAGCGCTTCTCTATGCATTTTATGGATACATGATACCAACATAATTTATCACAGGTGATGTTCCATGTTCTTTGTTACAAAATTATTATTTTTCCTTTCCATATTCTTTTCCTTAAAGATGAGTCACTGAATCTGGTAAATAAACATTCTAGGGATGAGAAATTAAGCTCTACCTCCTCAAAGGAGGAATTAAAACCACCACATAATAAGTATTTGTGAGGCAATACTTTGAGGCTATGCTACTGTAGGGGCAGGATGGGAGAAAGCAGGTTTTCTATGATCGGAGCAGGTGGGGTCAAGGAGGAGTCCTGGAGCCCTCAGTGGCTTTTTCAGGCTTTTATTGGGATTTTACCAGGTACATGGCAGGCAGGGGTGCGGGAGGGAGGGGGCCTCCCAGCCCCCAGCAAATCACTCTTTAGGGCGTTCTCTCGTGACCTATGCTTCTCTCCTTGTTGTCCTTTTGGTCTAGTTCTGCTGTTCCTCTGGCGTCTCGTGATGCCACCCTTATGAGCCCGGTCTCTCAGCCCAGGTGTACCCACCTACGCATGCCCACACCCTACTCCAGGTGTCCGCCATCAGGCATGCATTCAGGACCGCAGGGATCCATCATCAATCCGAATGGCAGGAGAGCAGAAAATCCTGATACTTTACTTACCCTGCATATGCAAAGATCATGTTTCTCTTAAAAGTTTTAATCATTGACTTTAGCATTCAGTAGTGGCTCTGGCATGTAGTAACTTATTGTGGCATAGACTTTTAATTATTTTGTTTCTCTCATTCTCTCTATATAGTTATTATTGGAATTCTTTTTTTAATATTATAAAATGTCGTGTTTTTGTTAATATTAGTCTATTTCTTTTGTCAGTTATTTTACTTTCTAAAGATTTATTTATTTATACAAGCACTGGGTACAGTCAGAAGCACGGGAAGGTGAGAGAATTCACCAGAGCCAGAGCGGGGAGCAGAGCAGGCAGAAGGACTGAAGTACACTGCTGAGGGGAGCAGCAGGCGGCAGGAGAGGTCTGCGCGCCATGTGGGACCCTCCTCCGGTGGCCGGGGATCGAACCAGCGCTGCGGAGGCTGCAGGCAGCTTCGCAACCCAGCTTTCAACTGCTGCGCCATCAGGGGAGGCCCTATTATTGGAATTCTTTAATAAGAATGTGTCACTACCCCTATTGATACATTCATTTGATCCTTTGTTTATCAGTATTGATTCATAGTATCATTTAGTCTGTTTTATAATCTAACACTATCAATATTTGGTTACTCAAATTTTTCTAGCTTTGCCACTGAGAACACTTTCAAGTAGGATCCTATGTGTCTCTGGCATCTCCCATTCTTTCGTTTTACAACTTCCCTGCTATGTAGCATGATGAGATATTTTATGTCCCAGGATGCCCGATTTCATAACCCATTCCTACTGATTCATATTTTCTTGATCCAGTCCTAGAGTTAGCCATTTCTCCAAAGGACCCTAATTTCTCTTATTGGAAAATAGTACTTAGAAGCCAAGATCTTGACACTAGACTTGTTTATTGCCGCTAGATATCACAACTTTTAGACCATCTCAGCAGGTAGAAAACTAGAATACATATATACGTAACAACCAATGTGTTCACACATTCCATGTTTATTTCTCTACTTCATGTATGTTTAAATAAACATGAGTTCATGTAATATATCAGGCTCTAGTTCATCACATATGTTATGTTTTAATTTTTAATGTTTAGGTCAATATAAGGACTTTTTTTAAAGTACATTAGTATGTTTTACTTCAATTTTAAAGAAAGGATTTTATTTTTAAAGATGATTTATTACTAAAACTGTTGTATAGATCCACTTATATAAATATTAATTCATTTCCAAATAATTAAATAATCAAAAAGTATACAATTGTAAGTATTGGAATACTCCTTTTCATTCTCAAAACTGTCCTAAGCTAGATAAGAAACTGTAAAGTGACCTAAAAGTGAATTAACCTAAGTGCAGTAGGTTCTTGAATGCTGTGTTTAGAGCAAAACCTTACAAGCTATGCCATTGCCATTGTATGAGCTTCCTATGCGGTTGTCCTGGTGTCCTCAACCCTATACAGTGTTGCCTCCTTTCTTTCCTCTGGACCCCAGAGCCCCTCAGCCATAACCCTTTCCTATTGAACGCAATAACCACCAAGAATACACTCCGGTCCATAGTCCTTTCCTTCACATGTACCCCTATTTTGATTGGACACAGCAAGGCAAGCCTTTATCACTTTGCAAATTAGATTAGCAGTATTTGAAATGAAAGGTTGCCCTTTTGCCCTCTTCATTCTATAGTAGTTTTGAGAGTAAGGAAGGACTTTAGGATTTACTATTTGACAGACAATATTCATGTTTCACTTATTTGCAACAGCTGCCTCACTGTGAACCTGTACTTGTAATTTAGTATTAATTTTGATGAGCTTTTTTACTGAAGGGAAACACTTGTGGAGTATGTTACAAAATAGGTGGACTCACACTGTGATCAGAGACAGATGCTTAAGGGAACAGGGGAATCATTTGTGATTCATGCCCATTCCCGGTGGGGGGTGGGGTGGGAGTGGTGGAGTGAGCTAGGAAGAACAGAGTAAATAAGATGGTGCTGGCTCTGTGCTGGCTGCATGCTGCAACTCTCAAGCAGAAACACACAGTAAGAAAGCAAATGTTATTAGGTGGTTTCAATATTGTGCTCTTCAAAATTATTCATGCTTTACTCATTCACTCATTTATGTTCATGTTTTTATTTTGAGGTCTTACTCTGACAGCATTATAATGGACACTGGGGACCAAATGTCAAGGGATAGATAGTCTCTGTCTTTCACTAACTTTGTATAAATAAGTGTAGAAGTGCAGAGTACTGAGGTGAATATTATTTTACATATTATGGTAATGGCTACGCTGGTATAAGGACTCCTGGAAGCCTTAGGAAAGCACCTTGTTTAATGTTAGGAACCCTGGGAATGTTTTCCTGAGGAAATGGTATTTAATATATCAATAAGATGCAATAGGTGAATAGAGAAGAGAAAGCAAGAAGCAAATGAAAGAGACATAGAAGGGGAGAAAGTTAGAGGGAACAGGTATAATGGGTTTTAGAACGTTCAAAGAAAACAGTTCTCATGAGCCAAACCGACATGTGGAGAAGAGTATAATTCATCACAGTAACTACAACTCCCCTTGATTTTTCCTTTTTCCAGACTCCCCATCTTGGTGACATCAGCACCACCTACCCAGTTACCATGACCACAAAACTAGGAATAATCCTGACATTCTCCCACTCTTTTATTCTGCTCCCATTTAAACAGTCATCCATTTCTGTCAAATCTTTCTTTTAAATAGACCTTAAGTGCAACTTCTGTTTCCATTGGTGGAACCACTAAATTAAAGAAAATCATCTCTTACCCCTAGATTACTGTAAGAACTGCCGCATTGATCTTCCTAGTTTTATTTTTATTTTTTTAAAGATTTATTTATGCTTACAAGAACTGGGGTGCAGGCCAGAGGTGTGGGGTATGACAGAGTGGGGAACAGGCAGACTGACTGAAATACACCATTGAGGGGAACAGCAGGTGAATCAAGAGAGATCTGCTGTGCCTTGTGGGTAGCTCCCTGGTTGGGGATCGAACTTGTGCTGCAGTGGCAGCAGATAGCTTCATCATTGCATCTTAACCCCTTGCACCACAAGGGAGGCCCTAATTTCATTTTTTAACTTTTTCAATAGGAAAAACTTATTTTGCATACAGTTGTCTTTCCAAAGATCAAACCTGATGTCATTTCCTGCTTAACCTTTCACTGATTCCCTCTTGCCCTGAGGATCAAGCCCAAACTCCTTATGCTGTTAAGTAAGACCTTTGTTGATTGTGCCCCTGCTTATGTCCCTCAATTTTTGATTCACTTTCTGGATATTTCTTGATTACCTATAATTACTATTCCAGACATGCTAACTAAAATGATGAATAAGATAAACAGCCTTGTACACAGGATTATATCCTACCAAAAGAGACACTTAAGGAAGTAATTTATTAGCAACAGTTAAATGAACTCTTTCTCACCACCACTTTTAAGATGTGAATACCTAGAAATTCTAACTCTGGTATTTGGGATTACCTTGGGCCTGACCAGTTTTGGAATAGAAATTTTTCTAGACCTTAATTTTAAGATGTATCATTATTTAAAACCAAACAAACATAGTCATTATCAGTTGTAGTAATGCTAGGTACAATAATAAACCATGGAATTTCATGAAACTTAAGACAATGAAAATTTATTTTTAGTTCCTAAAAGGTTTGGTGCACAGGAGGGACCAAGAAATCTATTAGGTATTCAGGTTGATGATGGTTCTTTCATTATTCAGCCAAGGTGCCCAAAGTGTAAATGAATTAATGAAGCTTTTGCGTCACTAGCCTCCAGGGCTATCACCTGCAGCCTTGATGGTGTTGCTGCAGAAAGAGGCACTTGGGAGCATGGGCATGGGGCAAGTGTGCCTGATTGTGGACACCTGGAGTATGGGTTTGTGTACATGTGCAAGTGTGTACACCTGAGCCTAGAGCAGGGCTATAAGGGCTGGGTCACTCAGAGGCAATGGCTACAAGATGACTTGAGCTTCAGGCCCCCCTGCCTTGCCTGCCTACCTTGCCAGCCTGAAGCCTTGCCACTACACTGCCCAAAGCCCTCCAGTTGTTGACATCCTGCTTACAGTCAGAAGAACTTGAAGGTAGGTTTCAATGGGTGTAAAGGGCCGACTGGCCACAGTGCAGGTTTTCTGATCCCATGCAGACCGGGTAAAGGAGGAGTCAGAGTCCTTAGTGGTTTTTGCAGGTTTTTTATTGGGGTTCACCAGGCACATGGCATGCAGGGGTGCTGGGGGGCTGGGAGGCTGGCAGTCCTCCCAGCCCCCAGCAAATCTTCACTCTATCTGGGCTTTCTGGCGTTCTCTGCTTCTGCTTCTTTGCTTTTCTTCTGCTTCTTTCTTGGCTGCTGCTGCTGGCGTCCCCATGATGCCGCCCTTAAAAACACAGTCTTAGCTCAGCTGAATCCCATCTACCTATGCCCATACCCTATTCCAGGTGCCCGCCATCAGGCATGCATTCAGGACAAGGATCCATCATCTATCCTGATGGCGGAAGGGCAGAAAAGCCTGATATTTTCTTTACCCTACAATGGGCCAAAGAATGGAAAGCAGTATATACACCCTCTGACCATATTCCACTGATTGAAATGTTTCATATAATTAAGAGGAAGGGAGGCTGGGAAATACAGAATAGTTCTGTGCCAAAAAACAAAAGGAAATGTGTTTGAAGAACTAGTAGTCAGGCTCTACTATGCTCACCAACATACACACAAATTGCAGGAAACCGGTAGGAGGTAGCCATGACCACAGCAAGTTCACTACCATTATCCTTGTCGTCTGTACCATCTGTACATGCTGGACTGTCAGGATGCTGGTAATTCATGCCCCAGCAGATCACACTATCGCCATGTGCTTCACATTCTGGTGAGACTTTGTTAAATTCTCAAATTTGAAACAGATGATCACTTTAAATATCCTTTTTTAAAATTCTGCTGTTTAGATAATTCTGGTGTTAGGACGCAAAGAGTCATTGAGTACATTTGTTTTCTCTCTGCAATGAGTCCTTCATTATACCTCCTATGTCTGTCTTTCTTTATCCCTGCCAATGTCTCATTTCCTAAATCATAGTTGATTTTTAAATGTTAGTTAAAATTTGCCTTGCATGGTATGTTTTCATAGATCTTCTCAATCTGGTTTAGGAGGAGTTGCTTCTATGAATTCTAAAAGCATTTCATAATCTCTATCTTTACATAATATGGAAACATGTGAATTAATAGCTAATTAACTATTGTATCCCTGGGACTTAGCCCAACATCTGACATATAATAGGTAATATATAAACTATTGGTTGAATTGATGGTTTTCAACATGGCTGGGGTACAGGGCATAAGCAAGAAATAGAGAAATTCTTATTTGGGAAATAATCTAAGGTGTGTTTCTCAAAGTGTGTTTCCTGGGCCAACCACTGCAGTATTACTCAGGAATTGTTCTCAGGTCCTACCCTAAACACTTTGCATTAAGAACTATGGGGGTAGATAGAGCCCAGCAATATAAGATTTAACAAACTCTCCAGGTAATGTTGGTCTGTGATAGTTTGAAAACTATGACCTAAATACTACCACAAGCAGCCCACATAAACTTGAAACTAATTTAAAAAAAAAGGCATTTTGGATAACTAATGATAACAGCAGTGATTGTAAATTACTTCTTGTGCCAGATGCCAAGGAAAGACCTCTTTTGAAGTTGTGGTCCTAAAACAATCTTTCGGTTTACATCTAATTATGTGTGGTTTAAATGTAAACACAAGAATAAAATGTGATAAGAAGTATACAGCAGTAAATAGACTGACATAATGCAAACAAATAGTATAATCACTTGATTAGGAATTGCTGACTCATTAATTCAAAAATTAGGTAAAATGCAACTTTAAACCAACAGACCAAGGTTGTGACACCTTTTATGCATGTTAGCACAGCATCAATCTGAAAAGGTGAGCCTGTCAATCAGGATAGTATCCTAGCCCAGATGTTCCTTATTAAGTGATCTCAAGGAACTGAGGAGTTGCCTCTACTCAGTGGTTGGAAAAAGTGATCCCAAAAATTGTTTGGAATGGCATAAATAGTTCAGAATTAATGTTAAACGTGTGATAATCATGGTTTCAAATATATAAATTATTCATAGGTTTAAGTTTCTGATTTTAGATTGAATTTTACTATGTGTGTAAATACTTTCAAACATTTAATGACTATATATTTAGAGGTTTAGCTTTTTCAGATTTGTCTGACTCGTATAAATACTTAGGAATGTTTATTTATCAATGTAGATTTGAAGGACTTTAAAGAGATATCAAATATTATGTTTGCTGGTAAAATTTAAGTTCCTAATTGACTGAGTTGTAAATTAGGCCAGTATTTAAATTTAAGCTATTGATTAAGTTTGTTGCATTTATCAATAGAATAATAAGATTCATAAATTAAACTTAAAACCTTAAAGAAAACTAAGTTTTAAATTTATAATAAACCCGGTGTAACTTTGTAATGTTTTCTGTGTTCAAAAACTGCCTCTGAAGACATTTAAAAAGTAAGGAACTTAACGTCAAGAGCTTTATCAGAATTGACCCATTTAATTCTTCCTTAACCCTGTGAGGTAAGCAGTATCTGTATCTTTTATCATGAGCAATAGGTTAAATAACATACCCAAAGACACAGCAAGTGGGTGGCAGAACTAGGATTCAAACCCAACATGTCGGATCCCAAATCCATCTTCTAACTACTCAAACTACTCCATTTTACACCTGCTCACTGTAGGCATACTTGGGGCCAAGGGACAGGAAATGAGCCTGAAGGGGATACTGGAGAGGTTGGTTTAGAGGGAACGTTAGTGGGGAAAAATCAGGATGAGAACTGGATACAGAACTGAATTTTGCTTCCTGTCTCACCTCCGACAGACACTCATTCCCACTCACTGTTTTTTTTACCCCCCTCACACATGATGAATATGAAGGGATCTTGGACCTTTAAGACCTTTAATTTGGGATGTGTGCATGCGTGTGTGTGCATATATTTAGTGATACATGCCATACAGCATATGTATTTGCATTGATGTATAAATATCTGCTTAGGCACTAATTGAGGTAGAGAGAACATGAGTAATGATTAGCCTCATAGAAAAATGAACCTCACCCCCAATGGCAGGGAAAGCAGGGAAGCGATCTCTATATTATCAATGAAACCTCTTTAGAGCCTCGGGAATATGGCCTTGTGAGGACATGCTTCATTAATAGGCTAAAGCTTCTGTGCTTAAGTATTGATAAATCAGGAATTGATAAGTCAGGGGATTGACCTGAGAACAGTATTGCTGTAAAGGCCTGAGCTTCAACCGGTTTGGCTGCGGTCTTTAAAAGGACATCTACCAAGTAGAGCCAGCTGAAACAAATGCTGGAAAAGCAAAGCCTCATAACTTATTAACACACAATTTACATGACTATATTGAAAGGGGGAGGGGGAAGTTTCTTTGGGCACCGAACTCTTTTTCTTACTTCCTCACTGAAAACTATTGCCAGGAAGTAATGACGGACTCACTGCCACTTGAAAGCTGATTTGGAAATGGAAGGGCTTTCTTTATCTCAGACCCCATGACTCATAGGGGAATCATTGAAATCTGTTTCTCTTAATGTTTCCCAGAGAGACTTACTGATCAAAGCTGTTTCCTTCTCAGAGGTGTGTTCCTTCCAGCGCAGGGATGAGGCATATCTCTGGGACACCCAGAGGACATTTATAGTCACTTCCCAAGTGGCTCTTGTTCTCTGGATTAAAAAGCGGAAATTATCTCTTGCCTGTCAGTGTAACATCTTCCAGCAGCATGAAATTCTGTCAAACAGAAATTGAAGATGAATAAAATGAAGATACACACTCAGGATTATTCCTATTGTGAAGCAGCAGTGCTCTGACTGACGATTCTACACCCTAATAGTAGATTCAGGGAAACAGAGACATACTGGTTTTCTAAATGCCCCCTGTATACTTTGCCACAGGAAGTAGCGGTGATTGCACAGATGTCAAATGCTGTGAGCATATGCAATGAGCCAACTATATAGCACTCCAGGGCAGGATTACAAATGACTTGTGTGCATTTTGGGGGGGGGGTAATCAGTTATCATAATTCCATTTGTAATTTATGTTTGCATGAAAATACAGTTTTTAACCATTGCTATGAAATGAAGAGCAAGAGTAACCTGTTTTCATTTTGTCAAACTCCAGGGAATTTCAGCATGTTGGTTTCATAATAATGCATATATCTACATTATTGGGTGACTGGCCTCAAAGAACAAACAGCTACTTGTCATATGAACAATATTTACAGAACATGTCAGAGGTATGCAAACTGTTACCCATAGAGCTTCATTCTAAACACATGCCCAAACATAAAACAAAGGAAAGGCGGCAAATGACTAGGAAGGTTAGAAATACCCTTCACTTTAGATACATCAGCTACCTCTTAGAAGCAGTTTTTTTTAGAGTGTTTAGAAAGGGAAGTTAGTTGTACAGAAGTCCAGTCAGATGGAAATCTGGAAATTTCTTATGCTTGAAGTATCAAGAAGGTAGATTAGAAGAAGAGAGAAGAAGACATGGAGACAGCGATGGAAGAAAATCACGTTGAGTCATTAGAAGTGAGAATGCGTGAACTAAAATGAAAGGTGTGGAATAAATCAAAGGTTCAAGAATTTGAAAACAAATCCCCAGTAATTATGACATATTCATAAGGGCAAAAGTCCTTCAGTTTATATTAGCATTGTAAAGTGGGAGAAAAAATGGGTTTAGAAAAAAATATTGATAACTTTATTTTGGGTCTTTAACAATAAACAATACTTCTCTAATGAAAAAAAAGTATGAGTTTTAGAGGATCATTTTGATGAGACTGTATTAGATTAGAAGGTGGGCAAATTACTCATATTTTTCCTTCAAAATTAATAGGAGTAATTTTAAGTCGACTGACAGGGAGGCCTGGTCATTCAAGCTGAAAATCCTTTTGAAGGTGGCGTCAAGTGCATGGAACAATTCAATTAACTAATCACAGATGGTTGCCAGATACGCAGCCTAAACTTTCATTTCACTAACAAATGTCACAGCTAAGAAAATCTGAACTTTGGGAAATTGGAGGCAAGTCCATGTGAAGGGTAACTTCTGTTCTCATCATGATTTCATAGGAAGCGGATAAGGAAATGCAGAGTCACAGAAGGAAGCTCATAGAAATTAGAGTTGCCTAATATTGAGTGAGTGAAGAATCTGAAAAGTGATACTTCGGTTGCTGACCCTGAAGGTTCTGGGGTGAGAGGTGTATGAACTTGGGGATCTCCCTACTTCCTGGCCAAGACTCGGGGCACTACGATTCTTGAAGGGATGACTATTTAGAAATTGATAAAGATAAACTTTAGTTTAATTAAATTATTAAGTTAATGCATTCTGTAAATATACCTTATGCCTGTAGATGCCTAGGCTGTCAGCTCAGCAAGTCTCAACACTGTGTGTCTGCAACAAGGCTCCAATTGAACAGCCACAGCTGTACTCACAAGGCCAGCTTCTTTGCCAGAGTCACATTGGCACGACTCGGGTTGCAGAGTCCCAAAGCTAGGTGTAGCAGTTACTACCACCACCTGCAGCCCAGCTACCCTGAAGCACTTCCTGCAACCTACCTAGCTAGTTGCAACCTAGCTATGCCTCCAGCAGCTAACCACTCTTGTAACACAGGGAACCAACACATAGGCACATCCCACGGTAATACTAGGCAGCCAAATGCCAATGCTGGACCCCCAGGACCACATAGTACACCATAGTCCAAAGCCAAGGCCAGCCCCAACCATAGCCCTTCTCTCTGTATGTATGTTCAACGTGGTGCTATTTACAATAACTAAGCTATGGAAATAACCTAAGTGTCCAAAGACGGGTGAGTTGGTTAGGGATATGTGGTATATGTACACAATAGAATACTATTCAGCTTTAAAAACAAAACTCTTGACTTCTGACACTGTGGCCAGACTGGATGGAGGTTATGCTAAATGAAATAAATCAGACAAAGCCGAATCAGTAACACACCCTAGCAATATGATTGTAGAATTGAAGTGAACAGATGGGGGAGAGAGAAAAGAGTAAAATGGAAAGGGGTCACAATGGACTATGGTGGAGGACCATGGGTGTCTTGTTGGTGAGTGTGTTGTAAAATACACCCGAAGGTGTGCTCCTCTACCTCTGAATTCTATACAGTGTTATAAACCAGTGTTACCTCAACAAAAAATGAAAAAATATGATAAAAAGTTGGGACAATAAAGAAAGTCTCAACCATATTCAAAAAAAATAAAAGGATAAAATGTTTTCTTACTGTCCCATATTATGGGCTGATTATTTCAATGGAAGAGTGACAAGTGAAATCATAATAACTACTTGTTCAATTATGAATATTTTTGCTAAGAAGTCAGTATGAAATAATGCCTGGCAATACTACAAATTGAGACACAGGGCTCGGAAATCTCTTGATTACACAGATTCAAATACTATTAAAGGAATGCAATATCTCAGATTTTTTAATCAGATGAAATGACACAGGGAAGTGTTTTCAGTGTTTTAAGAAAGTAGGAAAACAAAAAGTATAGCTTGCACTTTTAAGCCCAATTTTATGTCCTTCAAGAGACAAATTGCTGAGCTTGGAGGTAACAAGGAGCAGCTGAGTCGAAGCCCATTTTGATGATGCTTTCAACTGTCAGCTCAGAAGAGATGAGATGTAGTCTCTGATAAGAATAACTGATTCGGCCCATCATTTACTGAAAACATCTGTTGTGAAATGGAGTGTCCTCAAAGCAACAGGAAAATTTCAACTTCCTTCAAAATCAGCAAGTGGGGGTTGACAGAGTTAATATTTAAGAAACAATCTAACAGAAAAGACTTCGTGTAGGGGATTACCTAGTTTTAAAATCAACCATAAAAATTCAGGTCAGGCTTCTGAGAGATGCAACTAATATCAGCAAACACCTATTGAAATGAAATATGGAATCTTTCCCTTCAATAGCAACTTCCAAAATGAGAGGAAGAAAATGACTTGGTGACCCTTCATAGTCTCAGTCATTTCCTGTCCTGTACCTACTGTCACAGAAGCTTCTTGTTTCTTTAATAAATGGCCTTTATGTTGCTATTTAAAATAAGAAACGTATTCCTGGAAATACTCTCATCAAAATTCAGCATGATAAGATTGTAAGATAGTTTCCTAGATAGAAATATCTTCAGAGGATTAAAAATTGTCTACTGAAATTTCAAAAGTGCAAATTGAAATTTCTGGTTCACATTTTATATATTGTCATATTAATGGGAATGAGCCTGCTGGATAACTATTTCTGATGAAGAGACTACAATTATATCCCTGCTCATCTAATGGACTTACGCACATGGAAATAACACCTTTGATTAGATTCATTAAACACAATTTGCATCTTAAAATACCAGTTCTAGGCTTAAGGTAGTAGTGGCTCTAAAAGAGGACTCAAAGACTATTGAGGAGTGTATCTGCATTATTTAAATGCATAGAATACCTTTTTGTACTTAATAAATCAACATAGCACTGTAGATTTTCTTGAACTGATGATAATATTACCATTTTTTTAAAGTGAATTTTTATTTTTTTAAGATTTTTTATTTTTTATTTATACAAGAGCTGGGGTACAGGCCAGATGCACTGGAGGGTGAGAGGATTCACCAGAGACAGAGCGTGGAACAGAACAGGCAGACTGAGGAAATACACTGCTGAGGGGAGCAGCAGGCGAGATAGGAGAGGTCTGCCTCCCCATGTGGGAATCTCCCTGGCTAGCTGGCAATTGAACCAGCACTATAGAAGCTGCGGACATCTCCACAGCACTGCGCTCAACCTGCTGTGCCACTGGGGAGGGCGATAATACTGCCATTTTAAGGTTGTGAAATTTTCAAGTCACTCAAACTTTTTTCACTAGTACAGTAAGTATTAATGTTATTATTGATAAGTTCTTGGAAACTTTGACTTTCAGTAAAAAAAGATGTGTAATGATGGAACTGTTACAAGGCAACCCCAATATAAAATGGGTTGGCCTGACTGTGGGTCCTCACCCGCATGCTTAAAAGGGACTTATAATGATACTCTGTAGGCACACACGAAAAGGTTAATAAATGGGCTTATTTATAAAAAGGGGAAATGAAGAAAGAAATAACCCAGGAGAAAGAGAGAGGGGTAAATTGGTAAATGCATCCTAGGAAGTTCCACTGAGCTGGAACACCAGTAGCACGCTGAAGGCCTGTGAAACACCAACAACCCCCCAAGACCCATATATCTGGTTATCTACCAAGCCTGGCTACTTAACTCCACCCTCAGTTCCCAGCAATCCTTCGGTGATGATGGCATTATGGGATTTGCAGTACGTGGTATGTTGGCTCTCTTTGGGGTGGGGGTGGAGTCCATAAAATCTATATTTGTGGAGTTGATTTAGGATATCCTTTCCCCCCAGCAAAATCAGGTTCTTGAATTACATCCTTTAGTTCAATGTTGGCTGAGATTTCCTATTTTTTTAAATGCAAGGAATATTTATTAGTGATTTTCAAATTACGTAACATTTTGAGGACTTTCAGGACTAGGAAGGAGGCAAAATCAGAGCTACATGCAACTATTTAATGAGCAAAAAAAAAACCCCATAGTCCCACTAAATATTTTTTGACACAACTCAAACTATAATAACTGAATATGTCTTTTTAAAAATACATATCTAATAATGGCAAATTTGAATTTGAATTTTGATTCATAGGATATAGATTTATATTCCCTAACTTCAAGAAATATGGCTCCATTCTCCTGCAGAGTCTTCACTCTGCAGAGTTTCTTTGAAACACTCCCTATAAGAAAATTGCCTTGGGCCTCCCTGGTGGTGTAAGGGGTTAAGACACAACTTATGAAGCTATCTACAGCCACTGCATCATGAGTTCAATCCCTGGCCAGGGAATAACCCACGTGGTGCTGCAGACCTCTCCTGACTTGCCTGCTGCTCCCCTCAGCAGTGTATTTCAGTCAGTCTGCCTGTTCTGTTCCCCACTCTGTCTCTGATGAATCCTCTCACCCCCCACACTTCTGGCCTGTACCCCAGTTCTTGTATGCATAAATAAATCTTTAAAAAAAGAAAAGAAAAGAAATTGTCTTGCCTACATCTCTATATCTCTCTTTAGGTCCTTACTTTGCTCTCAAACCATTGGATGGTTTTTCAAATGAGGAAGTAGGTTAAAAGCACAAGGGTAATTTTGGATGGTTTTTAATTCTAGAAGCAGTACTCATTAGCTATGCAGTCTTTGACTATTTACTTAACCCATCTGGAAACTTTGGTTTCCTCATCATAAAATGAAATTGTATAAGGTTCACAGAATTTTGTAAAGATTTAATGAGTTAATTTTTGTAGATTTAGAACAGTATGTGAATATTATAAAGCATTCAATGTGAATGTTCTTCTTTGATCCTCTCCTCTCCCAACACTTTAAAAATATAAATCTTGCCTAGCTTACTCATTGTGTGAAAGCAGTTTACAAGACAGATTGGTCCTGCAACACCTAGTTCACCAATACCAGCCTTGAAGCTGCTGCCACCTGTTATTGTTCACAGCCATGTGGGTTGACTAGTTGATATCTGCACTAGTTTTGCTGGTGCTGTGCCCTGCTGCTGCATTCAGCTAGAGCAGTGGCTGTGCTGGAAAGTCTAAGAAGGCCTATTTTGCAAAGGCCAAAGCCTCCTAGTTTTCTTTTATGAGATCTCTCATCCTTTATCATGCTAGAGCATCAATAGTTTCAAAGCAGTTGACCAAGGAAAGAAAAGCAGAAGCTGCAAGGCCTCTTGAGGATTAACCTACAAAACTAGTGCTACCTCACTTTTGCCAAAGTTAAAGGCAAAGCCAGATTCTAGTGGGAATATCTACTCCCTTTCTTTCTTTTTTTTCTTTCTTTCTTTTTTTTTTTTTTTTTCTGCTACTGGGAGAAGCTGCAAAATATTTTGGCCTTATTTTTTTTTTTTCAATCTACTACAATCTTTTCCCCTGAGTCCTCTCTCCAAGATTATCCAAACCCAAGAAACCACAGACTACATTTTAACATCAGAAGTCACTCACTTAACATCAGAAGCACCTTGACCAATGGGCCTCATGTCATATTACATATGTACAAAAGGTAACTGATCTTCTACATGGGGGGTGTGGAGGTCTTTGAGAATAGGCACCCATGTTCTTCCAATGAGATGGCCAATATAAAACTGTTTCTTTTTTTTTTTGGGTAAACTTCAAAGCATTCTAGAACTACAAGATATTTTTATAAGTTATTATTTTTCGTGTTACTAGCATTTGACATAAGACCTCTTCTTGGCTCTAATAAATGATCATTTGCTTTTGGCTATTTGTGGTTGGCAGCTTTAAATATTATAGTTTACATGTGCCAAAATGTATTTTTTTTTCTGCGCACATATTTTGTTTTAAGTAGTTTAGAAGTGGAGGGCAAGAAAACGAATACATTTTGGCCTATTAAATATTATACTTAAACATTATTCAGAATCTATATGATATGTTGTGTACAATTAAAAAAAACTATTTTGAGCATGCCTCTTGGAAGAGGGGTAGAAGAGGTGGAGGTAATAGATAAAATTATAAACCAAAATTCAATATAGCAAAATGTGTGCAACAGTGACCCTCCTTTTCTCTTCCACTGTCCTACTGATCTTATTTCTTAAATGTCTTACAAAATGGACCTTTTCTCCTTCTCAAATGCCATCACCTTAGTTCAAATATCCTATTGCAATAACTCTCTGACTTCTCTTAGCACAGTCCTTCAATGCCACCCCCTAAATTCACCAACCAATTTTTCTTTACTCTGTAATCTAAATTATTTTAAAAGATGGAAATCTAACCAAGATACTCCTACTTGAACTCTTCCAATGGCTTCTCCTTATTTTTTAGGGTAAAGATACAATCTCACAAGTTATCTTTTCTCATTCATCTTCTGCTTTCCATTCTGCCACAAAATAATGTTAAACACCTTGATTTATCAAATTCATTGCTATTCCCTTTGAATGAAAAGGATTCTTTAGATTTCAGTTTAAATGTCACTTCTGAGAAATTTCTGATCTGCTAAACCAAGTGTTCCTTTCATTCTTTGCCTTTGCATGTTTCACATTCTAAGTTGTTTAATAATCTTGTCCATGAAGGGAGAAAGAATCTCTCTCAGTCTCTCTTGATGTTCATCATGGCTGGCTTCTTGACATGAAAACTCTGCAGTAATACAGAGCCCTGCTCTTAGCAGAGTCCTTCTTTTAATGCCACACTGTCACTATACTCAAATTCTGAATAATTTACAAGCCCAGAACAGCACATTTTATTTTTCATTGCCCCCTTTGTAGCTCATTATGCTTTTCGTGTTATTCACAGCTTTTAATACAGTAACAAACATGATAGACACTTGATAAACATAACTATGTTGGACAATTGAATGAAACACTCATCTCCCATTAAGTTTCCTTCCTCTGGAGATATAAAACCCTGTGGCATTAATTTATTTAGTCATTGATTAAATATTTTTGACAACCAGTCATTTTACAGATCCTGAAAATGTAACAGGGTTTCATCATGAATCACTATTCTGTGTGTTGTCTGTGATTTTCTCCTGCTTCTCTCTATGAATTACATTTCTCCCTCCTTCACCCCATCAACAATAGAAATATTCACAGTATCTTTGACCTAAGTGAGTGATACATAAAATGGAAATTTATAGACAAAATTTTCTTTCAAAACACGGGTAAAACTAGAACTTGACAAAGGGTGAGGAAAAAAAATTCTTTGAAAAGAGAAACAATGAAAGGAATGGAGGAAAAAAGTTGGGAAAAGGATGACTGGCATTTTATCAGGAAGATCTGGAGAGACTGAAGGGACCTATTACCATGTTGTCTTCACTATGGACCTCATAAAGCCTACTTCCTGTGAACAACAAGATTCTAAGGTAGGGCCTTAGAATGGCTCAGCAGATTGAGTGCAGCACTGTGAAGCTGTCTGCAGCCTTTGCAGCATGGATTTGATTCCTGGCTGGCCAGGGAGCTACCCACATGGTGCAGCAGACCTCTCCTGTCTCACCCGCAGCTCCCCGCAGCAGTGTACTTCAGTCCTTCTGCGTGTTCTGCTTCCTGCTCTGTCTCTGGTGAATTCTCTCACCCTTTCGCCTGTACCCCAGTGCTTGTATAAATAAATAATTCTTTAAAAATATTCTAAGGTAGAGGTGGGAAATGGAGACACACTCTTTGTGTGGACAGGAGCCTAAAGAAAGAACCTTACTTTTGGACAAGGCAGAACAACCCACAACAGTTTGGGAGCTTTCTTTTTGTCTCAGTGAGTGGTGAGTGTTATGGATTGAGTGTGAATGTATTTCCCCCAAATGCAGTTGTTGAAATCCTGACCCTCATGGATGGGACTGGGACTCTTATAAAAGACACACTGGAGAGTTCTGCAGCTCTCTGGTGTGCCATGTGAGGATATGAGAGAATTAGGCAATCTGCAACTCAGAAGAGGGATTTTGCTATAACACTGGCACCTTGATCTTGAACTTCCAGCCTTTAGAGCTATGGAAAATAAATGTCTGTTGTTTATAAGCCACCCTGTCTATGATATTTTAGTATAGAGACTGAACTGACCTGAGGCATCACTTATGGTCTACATCGTCCAACAAATGGTCCTGGACTTGTTACTGGTTTAAGATAAAATAAGGAACTGCTGCCAGATGTAAGTCAATAGCACCAATAAGAGCATTATTTGAGACAACTTTTCAAAGCAAGATATTCACAATGAGGGAATATTTATTTACATTATGGCACAAGTTCCTCATCGCATCTAGTAGCAAGCAATTTAAACACCCGCTACCATTGGTTAACACTGATCTAGGAGCCATGAAGCTGGCTATGCACCTTCTTTCTGGGATTTTACTTGGGGAACATTGCCATTGTTTGTAATTTTCCTGTGTATATGTCTGTCTCATTGCTCATCAACTCACATTTATATTTGCCATTACACTCTTTAGAAATGCTGTTGTATTGACTCAGGTTATAATCTAAAAGTTGGTTTTATTTAAGTCTATTGAATAAATTGTATATTTTTGTTATACTATGTGTGCATTTTGCTGTTTAGCTGCTTGAATATAAACTTATTTGTGGTCAAGGGTATAAATATGTTGTGTAAGCACATGTAGAAAGCAGACTCTATTATTTTTGTCTCCAGGGGACTGGTTCAGCTATTTATTAAGTCTATCTTACATAATTATATACATTTGGTGATTATTTTTCAAAATAATTGCATTTGGCAACAGGTAAATTATCCTACCCCATACTAAAGTTTTATTTAAAACTATTTGCTGAAAATCAAAGATAATAAAAAAACATTAAAATAAAGCAAAAGGTCCACTTCATGGTACATTGCTTTGTCTACTTCATTTTGGAGATGACAGAACAAAATCCAGACTTTTCCAATGAATATGTAACAAATGAGTTATTCTATAGGATTTATAGTTACCAGACATATAGCTCTGGTAACTTACACATAGAAAGGTAGAAGGATGAAATTATATCTTGCTAAGTAACATAGATGTTAAAAGACTTCCCATACTTCCATTAAGAGGATTAAAAATAATAAATTCTGTATCCCAGGGAATCAAAGTGGATTTAGACTTTAGGTCTGGCAGGTGGCCTTTGTCATATTTAACCAGAGTTCCATTGATGTAAAGAAATATAGCTTTTCATTTGAAAGTTCCTATTTATTGTGAGATCATAAGTTACTAGGTATAAATCATGCAAAATGATGATTGCACAAAATAGGGAAATTTGGGTTTCAAGATTTTTTTTTGATAATAAAACATATAGCACTTATACCTTTTTTAGCTTGTGGTTTTTCCTAGATATTGGTAAGGTTAATTTACTATTTATTCCCTATTTTCATACATTGTTTTAGGAGCCTTTGAAAATTTCCTCCTAATTATAAATTTTTTCTCTGTTTTGTTCCATACATCTATCTAAGTCTCAAGCTCCTTATCTATAATTCTGCAGTGCCATGGATATTTACAATGTCCTGGCAGAGTGTTTTTATAGGGTACTCTGTATAAAGTGTGTTTTGTGGTATATGGTTAAGAATTCATAAAATCTCAATCACTGTTAGTACTGCTACTGCTATT
Organism: Talpa europaea; assembly: GCF_964194135.1. Lineage (NCBI taxonomy): Eukaryota > Metazoa > Chordata > Mammalia > Eulipotyphla > Talpidae > Talpa > Talpa europaea. The sequence continues at coordinate 23,894,434 of NC_140069.1, read as the reverse complement.
AAGCTCATATGTAATATCCCTAGGACCTAAGAGGTGTGGGGAGTGAGAGGATTCACCAGAAACAGAGTAGGGGAGCAGAACAGGTGGATTGACTGAAATTCACTGCTAAGAGGAGCAGTGGGTAATTCAGGAGAGTTCTGATGTGCCATACGTGGGCTAGCTCCCTGGCTGGGGATTGAACTCAGGCCATAGAGATTCTAGTGGTGAGACTTAATCCCTAGGTCATCAGGGAGGCCCAGAGTAGGATTTAAACCTCAGACCCTGAGACTGAAACCTATTTGAACCAATAAATATAATTCCCTCTCCATTTTAGCCCATTATGTGGTACTCCATTCTCCTTTTTATGTTTTGACCAGAAGTCTTAATATTGTCAGTTCTTACCAAATTTGAACATTGTTCTTCTTTCTCTGTACTCAGTAAGAAAAATTATGATGGCAATCATTTATTCACTTGATAAACATATATGTTAAGGATCTGTGTGTTAGGTAATAGACTAAATGCCATGTCTACCAAGAATGGCTCACAATCTTGGAAAAAAGGCAGACATGCTAGCAAGTGTAGGCCAGTATAAATAGCATTATTCAAATCTTTTTTTTTTTTAACTATTAACAGTTTTGTACTCTGTAGAGCCAACTGGACGGCTAATCAAAAAACTAGAGATAAAAACACAAAGAAAATTGCTAGAAAAAAAGAAATTCAAAAATGGTTAATAAAATCCATTGGAAACTTATTAGTAATTCTGTTTTCCTACCTGAAAGATTATACTCTCCCTGTCCCTTACATTGGAAGGTGCCATGTAACTTGCTTTAGTGAGTGAAATGTGAGCATAAATGACATCACTTCCATATTAAATACTTTAATAACCTACCCAAGCTTTGACATATGTGCTTTCCCTTTGTAAATGTACAAATACTTAGTATTTTAGTTTGTAGGCAATAGAATCTTTGCTGCACATTCTCTATTTTATTTTTTTTTAAAGATTTATTTATTTATACAATACTGGGTACAGTCAGAAGTGTGAGAGGATTCACCAGAGCCAGAGCGGGGAACAGAACAGGCAGAGTGATGAAGTACACTGCTGAGGGGAGCAGCGGGCATGGCAGGAGAGGTCTGCGTGCCATGTGGGACCCTCGCCATTTGCCGGGGATCGAACCGGCACTGCAGAGGCTGCAGGCAGCTTCGCAGCCCAGCGCTCAACCACTGCCACATCAGGGAAGGCCCCATTCTCTTTTTTAACCCTACGTGTTTAACAATTTATAAAAGCATTCTTAGCTCATTGACCATACAAAAGCAGATGACAGGTCAGATTTGGCCCATAAAGTTTGCCATCCTCTGTTCTAGATAAAGGGTTGTACAGTGTGAAGAATTAGGACATGGACAAGAGAAACCAGGTGACCATGATGGACATGTGGCATGATGATAAATAAAAATTTCTTGTGATAAGCCACTGAAATTTCAACATTATTGTTACCATAGCGTAATCTAACCTATCCCAACTGACAGCAAATCCTGAAACATTCCACCTGGAGAAATTCAGAAGGATTTTTTTTTTTAAATGTGATGTTACAGATAAACTTTGAAGGATGTATAGAAACTTGCCAAGGGTAGACAAAGAGGTAGGCATTTTTTAACAGTGAATACAGATAGGCCAACGGTTTGTGTGTGGGGAAGGGAAGGGAGGGGAGCATGAGAAAAAAAAGTGAGGTGGTAATACAGCCTGAGAGGACAGAGTATTTGTGTTTTTGTCTTGGATGGTAAAGTGATACGTGCTTTATAGAGCCTGCCTAGTTAGAATATTACTGGCATTTATTGTGGAAGTTTTGTCCAGTCATTGAGAAATGATGATAACAGGGAATAAGTAATTTTGCAATCTAGAGGCATAAAGATATTCAAACCCATTTTACAGAGGTAAAATCTGCTTTTCCTGGAGACTATCTTTATGATTTAGCAGTGCTTCCTAAAGAAACTAAAGGTATTAAGGGTGTTTTGATGACAGCTGAATTTCTTCAATATCTCAATTCTTAGTAATCAAGAATGAGGTGAGGATACTTTAAGAGGTGATTCAAATGAGTCTTAGACTTAACAACTCTAAAGGTACACCTAATTTTTTAGGGTTAATGATGCCAAATACTCCATATGAAAAACTCAGGTGAAGTAGTAACCTATATGCATTGCAATGTAAGTGTGATTTGGCATAGGAATTTTAAGCCTTGGGCCTATTCAGTGGAGGAAATATATTTCCTAACATATAATTCTTAAAGTGTAGTTTCCCAGACTATTGGAGTACAGGGGGTGAGGATGGAGATAGAACTAACATTGAACTTGATAACCTTGTTATCAATCAAAAAACTCATAATTTATAGAGTGTTAAAGTTTACAGATAAACTAATGTGGGTGATTTGCTTTTTTATTTCACCCTTTCCACCATACAACTTATAATAATTATAAAAATTATTTTAGGTATCTATTCCAAATGAATGAATTTTGGCTAACTATATATTTCTTTGATCATCTATCTCTCTCTCTATATATATATGTATCTTTATATACTTTGGTTTACTCAAATTAATAATTCAATCTTTTAACTGATTTTTAAATCTGTAAATGTAAAATGTCAGCATTCATTTGTCATATTGCAATGAACTTTCAATAGTTGTCTTCAACTAAAATAAAATATATCTGCAGATATTTGTATTAAGATAGGCAATATATCTATAAATATATACCCCAGCTACTCTGGAGACTAATAATGCACTTTCATGAACACATTTATAAGAATTTCAGGATAAATCTGAAAGCACTTTGACCAATTGAGAAGGGATTGGCCCAGTAAACTTCATTCTGTATAACATGACATTTCAAATCATTCAACTCATGAAAAAGATGAGAGATGGAATAAAAGGGGGAATATTTCTCTGAGGAAAAAAGAGAGCTGGAAACATTAGGATTATTATACGAAGACCTCTCCAGTGATCTTTTTTTTTTCTAATTTCAACTGGGAAGTGATGGGAAATATGCAATAAAATTTTAGCTGATGGGCTGTAAAATCAGATGCTAGGTGTCTCAAATGAGTTAAGCGCAGAATCCAATAAGGCAAATCCCAAAGCTTAAAAAAAAAAAAATCTATCTGGGGGGGAGGAGTAGAGAGACAGTGGTATAAAAGGAAAGTCATCTCTTTCACAGGATTACATTTGCTTTATAATGATGTGAGTGGATGCTTTCCGTGGAGTTCAGAAGCCAAACTGAGAGACTCATTTAGCAGGATATCTCCTCTATTGGCTTGGAAAAATAAATTCACAGATGAAAAGATTCATTTTTCTTCTAAACTGATTGATCTAAAATTTGACAGGTTCAGAATTCCTAAAAGATTCTAATATAGAAAAATCCCAGTTTTCTCCTAAGGGTCAGTGGGCTTATATACCAGAAAGGCCCTTTCCCAGAAGAGAGATCTTTTAGTCAGAAACTCCATCTACTGAGTAATAAAATTCTTTTTATTTATTTTTGTTTGGTGGAGCAATGACATGGGACTTTTATTCTATGAATTTATAATATAGAGTTCTACAAGAACTAAAGGAGCAAAACCTCAGAACTGGAATATATTTTTGAAAATATATTCCCTAGTGGATGACAATTTCAATCCAACAAAGTGACATGGTGGTAGAAAGTTGAATGAATCCTATTGGACCTCTTGCATTTTAAAGTTGCATTGTCAGTGACATGGGGTTTAGTAGATCAACATTTTGGGACAAAAATTCTTGTTCAAAAGTAACAGCTTTAACCTGATAAAGCTACTCCTAACTTGTATGAAATTATATAATTTCCTTGATAAGTGAGCATCTTTTAAATCTGACAAGATTTATTATTAAGTATACAGCTATTTGAGAGAACAAAATCTATAACATATTTTTTGTTAGGCAGTTTGTATATCTTTGTGATTTATATAGTTGTGATATTTTAGAGATTTCAGAATATTAGGAAAATGTGTTACCATATATCCTATGTTGAGTCATATTTGCTTTTATATAGTTTTGAAGTGCTTAGGACTACTCAAGCCTCGTCACATATGTTCACATGATCAGATAAATAAAAGTTAAGTACTTGGAAATAGTTTGTTTATTAATTCAAACAACCCAAGTACTTAGAAAGTGTAAATTTAATAAAATTGTAAATGAAACCAAATATTTTCCAAAGGCAATTAGGTAGTTGGCAAAATTTGTTAGAATTTTAAATAGAATTATATGAAATGTAACTCAAACAAAAGCTTTTTAAAAGAAGATAGGTTCTTGCATTTTGTAACTTTAATGAAATATGAACTTTTAGAACATACTCCTGTTTGCAGAACTACTTTTCTGCAAACAAAAATATCCTAGAAGTCACCCCAAAACTTTTCAGTGGTGTGTAACAAAATTAATCCAGTTTTAAAAAATGGTTCCTTGGAGGAGCCCAGACATAAAAACACACTCATATGGACAACTAATTTACAACAAAGGAACCAAAATTTACAATGGAGCAAGGAAAATCTCTTCAAAACTGTTAGGAAAACTGTACAGCCACATGCAAAAGAATGAAGCCAGACACTATCTTAACACCATACACAGAAAATTAATTCAAAATGGAGAAAGGCTTAGATATAAGTGACCTGAAGCCTCAAAATAGATAAAAGAAAACATAGACCATATGCTCAGCCTTAGAGATGTGTTTGGAGAATAAATCCTATCTGCAAGAGAAAAAAAAGCAAAAATACATGGGACTACATCAAAGTAAAAAGTTTCTGCACAGCAACAGAAACTTATACCAAAATTAAAATATATCCCACCAAATTAAAGATATTTGCACATCATATATTCAATAAGGGGTTAATATCAAAAATGTATGAAACTTATAAAACCTAATTAAAAAGTGGCAAAAGCATCTGAATAGACACTTCTCCAAAGAAGACAGGCAGATGGACTAGAGGGACATGGAAAGATGTTCATCATCTCTTATTATTAGGGAAATGCAAATCAAAACAATGAGGTATCACTTCTCACCTGTAAGATTGGCTATCCAAAAGAGAAGAAATGGTTATCCAAAAGAGAAGAAATGAGTGCTGGAAAGGATGAGTGAAGAAAGAAGGGGAACTGTATAAACTGTTCAGGGAATATAACTTGGTGCAGGCATAATAGAATGTAGTATGAAGATACTTTAAAAATTTAAAAGTATAGGGGGCCTCCCTGGTGGCGCAGCGGTTGAGCGCTGGGTTGCGAAGCTGCCCGCGGCCTCTGCGGCGCCGGTTCGATCCCCGGCTGCTCCCCGGCCACCGGAGGAGGGTCCCACATGGCACGCAGACCTCTCCTGCTGCCCGCTGCTCCCCTCAGCAGTGTACTTCGGTCCTTCTGCCTGCTCTGCTACCCACTCTGGCTCTGGTGAATTCTCTCACCCTCCCGTGCTTCTGACTGTACCCAGTGCATGTATAAACAAAACAAACAAACAAACCAGCAAACAAATAAATAAAGCATGCCTCTATAAAAAAAAAATTAAAAGTATAAATTCCATATAATCCACTTATCCCATTTGTATTTGCCCCCAAAATAAGCATCACCTATTGGAAAATATATTTACATCCCCAAGGTTATTACAACGTTATTTACAGTAGCCCAAAACTGAAAACATCCTATAGCTATACAATGAAATACTATTCAGTTATAAAAAAGGGATAAAATCCTGTCATTTATAACAACATGGATGGACCTACAGGACTTTATGCTTAGTAAAATAAGTCAGATGAAGAAAGACACTTTGATTTCTCTCATGAGGTATATAGAGAAAGGAAATAGAGGATCTATTTATACTCAAAATAACCCTTTATACTACAAGTCCAATCAATGGCTAGCAGAAGGAAAGGAGTTGGGGGACTGAGTAAATTTGGACAAAGGGGACTATATTGTATGGAGAAGGATAGAATTGGAGTTAAAATGGTGAACTGAATATACTATATACACATGTTGATTTTCAGTGATGCTCAACTAAAACTTATATAGTGCAAAGTGACTACATTATAAAAAAGGTATGCCTAGTGTAAACAAGTAATTATTTGAATAAGTAAACCTGTGCATTCTAGAATCTAAAAAAGTAAAAATTAAAAATAGTTCCTATTTCACCTAGTACAACACGTATTTAACGTTTTCCTATGTTAAGCTGTAAGGCACGTATTCAGCCTTTTAAATTCTCTGTGCATGGGCAGTGCTTGGTCTTTGCTTCGAGGTTTTGGGTGGTGGTAATAAACCTTCTGTACAAGAGCAAAAATATAGAGGCCAGTGGACCGGCATGACTAAAGGGAGAAAGCCTCCAATTACCCACAATGTGTAGTACTGATTCAGCAATAAAAGTTTATGTTTCAGCATAAAAGTTACTGCACACTCCCCCCCCCAAAAAAGATACATATTTAGCCTCAATTTTAGATTACAGAAGGTGACTCAAAAATGCTACCAAACAAGCCCAAAGAGAATGAAATAATCTGTTATTCCAAAGGATTTTTTTCCCCAAAAAAGTGCTACTCAAGAAACTAAAGTTATACTAATAACATGCTGCGAATGTTATGGATCTTATTCAACAGCGCTTCATTGGGTATCCACTATGTGACAAGCACTAGAAATGCAAGGATGAAGCCATGAATGCTCCTTTACCAACCTTTCATTCTAGTTAGAAGGTAAACAATCACAATAGCAATTTATAATATGGTATGATAGGAACATCCAGGGGGTGGAGGGTATAAAACTACTTAACTCATTTTAAGAGGTTGCCTATAACTTTTAATCCATGCTATCCTGCCATAGCCTAAGAATATTGAGACTCTAAAAAGTCATAAATTAAAGAGGTGAGCCCCTGTCAGACTAGATCTACACAATTACTACACAAAGTGTTTGAGAGCCTCACCCTGCCTTGTTAGTCATTTGACCCAAAGAGGATAATGAAAATTCTGGATAGAACTTTCAGTTACAGTATAATAAAGACCATGTAGAGGCCTTAGTTAATTAATTGCACAGTTCCCATGCTTTAGAAGTGTAGTGTTTTGTTTTTATGATGCAACCTATTCATTATTACTAAGAAAAAATAATGCTGGTTTAGTAAAGCCATTTCAGGGAGAGTGGATTCTTATTCCTCCGACACAGCATGTGGTCAATATAAAGCAAATGTTAAATTCTCTGACTAACAATTCAATTAACTAGTGAGGCCTGAAATGCTGTAATTAACACTTAACATTAAAAGTCTGAAGACTTTTTACTGGGCTCTAAACTGTCAGCCTGTTAATTATTCAAAGACTAGTTAACAGTGACTTTGGTCTCTGTGCCCTTTATTGAGGCACAACAAGTTCTAGATCATGTTCAGGATCAGTGAAAGGCCATTAAGTTTCTCTGTGGACTGTTTTTTTATAGTATTACTGTTTATAAAATGGTTGTGTCTTTACAGGTCATATAATAATCATTGACTTGCGGACAAAAACTCCATCCTGGCTAGGGTGCTGCAAACACGATTGTGTCAACATGTCTGTGCTTAGTCCAATATGTCACTCTTCTTATTTTTAGAGCATTATGAATTATTATAGCATTGACTTTTTAAGTCTTAGTAATTGACCTCTTTTACCCAGCGCTCTACCCTGCTTCCCCTTCCGGTAATCACTATTTTGTCCATTGCAGTCTATCATTTTTTTTTTTTTTTAATAGAGGCATGCTTTATTTATTTGTTTGCTGGTTTGTTTGTTTGTTTTGTTTATACATGCACTGGGTACAGTCAGAAGCACGGGAGGGTGAGAGAATTCACCAGAGCCAGAGCGGGGAGCAGAGCAGGCAGAAGGACCGAGGTACACTGCTGAGGGGAGCAGCGGGCGGCAGGAGAGGTCTGCGCGCCATGTGGGACCCTCCTCTGGTGGCCGGGGAGCAGCCGGGGATCGAACTGGCGCCGCAGAGGCCGCGCGCAGTTTCGCAACCCAGCGCTCAACCGCTGCGCCACCGGGGAGGCCCACAGTCTATCATTTTTTTTGTTTTGTTTCATATGTTCATTTGTTTTGTTTCCTCATCTACAATATATAGGTAGAAATACATGGTATTTATCTTTCTCTATCTGACTTAATTCACTAAGCATAATACCTTCTAGATCCATCTGTTATTGCAAATGGCAGGATATAATCTTTCATTGTGACTGAGTAGTATACCTCTGTGTGTGTGTGTCTGTGCCTGTGCATGCACACATCTTTTTTATTCACTCATCTGTCAATGGGCATATACCCAAACATACCCCACCCCACCCCACATCACACTGCACACAGTTGAAGATAGATTTTGTAAGGGCAGGAAGGCCACAGGGCAGGTTTTCTGATCCAGCAGACCAGGTAAAAGAGAGGAGAGTCCTGGAGCCCTCAGTGGCTTTTGCAGGCTTTTATTGGGATTTACCAGGCACACAGCAGGCAGAGGTGCTGGGAGGCCAGGAGGCTGGCAGGTCTCCTAGCCCCCAGCAAGTCTTCACTCTATCTGGGCTCTCTGGTGTTCTCTGCTCTCTTGTGGTTCTGCTTCTCGTGGTTCTTCCATTCATTCTCTGCTTCTCTGCTTCTGCTGGCGTCCCCGTGATGCCATCCTTAAAAGCCCAGTCTCAGCCCAGGTGAACCCCATCTACATATGCCATACCCTATTCCAGGTGCCCGCCATCAGGCATGCATTCGGGACCACAGGGTTCCGTCATCTATCCTAATGGTGGGAGGGCAGAAAAGTATGATTCTTTTTACCTTACCCTACAGACTTCCATGTAGCTTAAAGTTCTTCATGGTTTATTGGTTCTTTTTGACTTCTATAGATTCTCAAGAATATATAGATTTGAATTTTGACCCAGTAGCACGTGCTAGTTCATTGACATGGTAGGAAAATTTTTTCTCATTGGCAAGCTATTTTGTTAACCACATTGAAAATAATTAAGTCATAGACAACATCTAAGACATTAATCTCTTAAATGTTATGTGAAATAGTCTCCTAAACCACATCAGTCTCTCAGTTTGGGGACTAAGGCTACTTAGAGTTCTGTAAAGTCATCAAGATCTTCAGAACAATAGCATTTCTAGAAGGAAAAAGAAGAGGGCAGATATCAGAGGTAAAGTGCCTTTATGTCCATGCAAAGACATTTTCTTTAATGGTGAAGAGGGGATGGAAACAGGGGGAAAGACAAATCTGAAATTTATTCTAACATAATTGTTAAGGAAACAAGGGTGATTGTCCCCTCTAAGCCACTAATTATACTGCACCAAGCATGATCAAGAGTTAATAGATCACTTTTTTTAAAAAAATATTTATTTATTTATTCAAGCACTGGGTACAGTCAGAAGCGCGGGAGGGGGAGAGAATTCACCAGAGCCAGAGCGGGGAGCAGAGCAGGCAGAAGGACCGAAGTACACTGCTGAGGGGAGCAGTGGGCGGCAGGAAAGGTCTGTGCGCCATGTGGGACCCTCCTCCAGTGGCCGGGGATCGAACCGGCGCTGCAGAGGCTGTGGGCAGCTTCGCAACCCAGAGCTCAACTGCTGCGCCACCGGGGAGGCCCTAACAGATTACTTTATTCTGACCTTTGAGGATCAGCAATTTTGAGAAAATGTGGGGGATAGGAGATATATATATATATATATATATATATATATATATATATACAGAGCAGAGACTATTTTCAGAGTCTCCTCTTAATAAGAAACCAATTCATTTTTATGTTTATTTTTCTGATTATAAATTTGTCATTTGAATAAAATACAGAATATTACATAAAGAAAAAAATGTAATTTTAACCACAATAGAAAATCGTTGATATTCCTAACTACAGCATTTTTCTCTAGTGCCTGCCTACTTTTGAAATGTATATGTATGAATATATTCTTGAAATATGTGTGTATATGTGTGTGTGCGTATAGAGATAGACAGACCGATATATGAGTATTTAATAACCTTTAAAGAACTGATAACCTTCTTCATACAGTTTTATATTCTATATTATAGTGGTTAGAATGTATGGATTTAATTTCCAGCTATACCATTCATTAACTGTGGGATCTTGAGAAAGTTAAATAACCTCTCCAATATTTTATTATAGTTTTATATTTTCCACCTAGAATTTATTATAGTATATATTTCAAGTTAAAAATCTAGCTAGGTTTTTATTACATAGTTAACTAAATTTCCTAATATCATTTATTAAACAATGTATTTCTTTCTAATTACTCTATGATTCTTCCTTTATCATATCGTAAGTTTTTATATAAATACTTAAATTTGTTTTAGGCTGGTCTGTTCAGTTGATATATCTGTTGAATCATTAATAAATATCCTCATTTAAATCAGTCATAAAAATATTTTAATATCTACTATGATAGTTTCCCTCACTTTATTATTTTCCAAATATCATTAGTTTTTTTTTCTCATTCCTTTATTATTCTAGAATAAGAACATCAGGAACATTTTATCTTAAAACCTTCAGTTAAAATAATTTATATTTTCACAGATTTGATAGTAATTTTAGTAACAGTTAACATTTTGCCTATCAGTTTTGGGTTAGAAGACTTTCCAAGTGCTTTCTGTGCAATATATTTCTCCCTTTCAAAAACTAGTTCAGACAGATAAAATTACAGCCATTGTGGAGTGAGAATACTAAAGTTCAGAGAGATAAGTAACTTGCTCAAGGTCAGAATGCTCCTAAATAGCAGAAATAGATTCAATCCAGATAAATGAATACATTTTACTTCAAAGATGTTACCATCTTCTTTGCACTGCTTTGCACTGTCCCTAGTGAACTTAATTGCTTTCTTACATGTGGTGTGTTTGTAAAAGGGAAAAAAAAAGTCACACTAAAAAATAAAAAGATGGCTGGGAAGGAATGGTTGAGAAGGAAATGTACAGGGATGGGACCTGAGGGCAATGCCCTGGACAAGCAGATGCCTGGCACCTGGAGGACAGCAAACATGCCCAGTCAGTGTCCCTGCCTGCTGTCATGCTCCACCCCCTGCTCTTGTCACTTGTTCCCAAATTCCATTTACATGTGCTTGCTTTGACTTGAAAATGTCATGGTAAATGAATGTGATGATGACTGGAGAATAAGGATAATGAGAGCTATCATTTTGTCAACCACATTATGTGCTAACTCTGCAGCCAATCACTTATTCTAATCCTTATTTAATTCAATTTACCCATGAGGAAATTGAGTCTCAGGGAGATAAGTGATATGCAACAAAAATTAAAAATTACACTTACTGAGTAACTGACTTTGCCCTCCTGCCTTAGCAGGGTAGAGTAGGGTAAAGTGGGCAGATTGTTATCTGCAAGTAAGCTTGTAAAGGCCTATATGACCTGTCCAGTTATTTGAAGACACCTCCAGTCACAGGCAGTGACAAAATGAAATGAGCAAAATGCTCGGTTTAACTCCCCTGTTTCTAGTCAAAAACAGGCTGGATCCAAAGACATTCTTGTTCAATAAATAGGAAGAAACAATGCACGGAGTGACTAGCTAATGTAGCTAATGACTCATTTATCAACCCCAGAGATGTGATCTTATGTTCTCAAGAGGAGCTCAGCAGCACTAGATTTGACTAAGATAAGCTTTCTTTGTCATTTCCTAAATAAAAACCAAAGCTAGACAGGAAAGATATCACTTCAGCTCGTTACAAGTACGTGTGTTTTCTGCAGACCTGGTAATAATTGTGCAACTGTCCCTGCTCCATTAGAAGGCAAGCGTCTCAAAAGCAGCAGCAACACCAATGAACTACTGTTCACTTTGTGTTTTCTCAAAATAGACTATAATACTACTCTTCATGGCAACCCTGAGAGGTGGAATTTACTTGTGTAGATTTTTTTTAAGCTGTTGCAAATGCAGTACAGAGAATTCAAAGCAAACTGCCTGAAGTCATACAGGTGGTGTATGACGGAGGTTGGATTCAAATGCAGTGAATGATCTGTCAGACATGCTGGGGACTTAGCAGTACAGAAAAGTAAGAGAGAAGGAAGCTAGAATTGGGCAGTCATGAGCACAGTTGTTGCATATAAGAAGATGAGCCCTTGACAGGGTGAGAAAATTGACAAGGGTATTATTAATAGGGATATAATTTGGACCATTTTTTCTTCAATAAAACATTTTTTAAACCTTCTGAAGTGATGCTATACAATGACAGTATAGTATCTAGAACATGGTAGACGCAAAATTAATTTTTAATGAACAAATCAGTTTGGAAACTTGCAACAACACAGACGAACCCCTGGTAGCATCTGTGCTTAATATCTTCATGTAGGCCATGTCTGTCTCCAGCAGGGCTTAGTCAGTAGTAGAACCTATGAAGAGTTGTCTTGTTTCATTCTAGAGCAAGTGGAAAGGATTTGGTACAGAGGCCAACTGTAATATACTATTATACATTGGTAGTTATGGGATAGAGAAAGAAAGAAAGAGTAGAGAATATCATAAATTTAATGACTTTCCATAGTTGAAGAGGGAAAGCAAAGAACATAAACACATTGAATACAGAAAAGAAAAAAGAAAAGCAAAATTTAACAGTGTGAATTTACAGGAACCAAATTGGGTGACTGATGATAGTAAGATTTTTATCTTATTGTTCTGGAGGGTAAGCAAGGTCACACTCCCTCTGAAAGCTTGAGGTAAAGACTGTCACTTCCTTGCCCCTTCTAGCTTCTGGTGGTTGCTGGCAATTCCTCATATTCCTTGGCTTCAAATGTATGACTCTAGTTTCTTGTTCCACTGTCACCTGGTTTTTGGTATCATGTCATGACAGCTCTAGGAGACTCACACAGATTTTGGTAATGGGGTGCTGCTGTTAAAAATAATTTCAAATGTGAAAGTGACTTTGGGGTTGGGGAATGGGTAGAATCTGGGAGGATTCTGAAGCACAAAATAGAAAAAGTTTAGATTACCTTAGACATTTGAAAAAATGTTTCATGGAATGGGGGTATCTATCCTATCCTATTTTGTCCTCTCCTATCTTACCCTATTCTGAACCACCATGGTATTCTGGAAGCAGGTAACTTATTTTCTAGTTTTACATGTCTACATATGGAGAAGAAATACTGCTTCAAGATTGAAGCATATACACATATGTGTGTATATAATTTATCCATATATCCATAAACATATATACATACATAATCAATGTACATGCATATTAAATTTATTGGTCCTATTTCTATGGAGAATGTTATTATAAACCACAATAAAGAAAATACTAAATATACTTCATATCTAAATTAGATTAATACTTAAGGTAACTCACTGAGGAATGTTAGAACCTATTGCTTAGCAGGGTTGATTTCTTCAAAGCTTTAGGAAGTACAGAAGCATGTTAATTGTTAGATAAAAATGTTGTTTTTCTAAGAGTCCTGGAAAAACATAAAGGTAAATTGTACCTAGCTGAAGCTTTAGCAGTATTATTGGATGTCTTCTTAGTCTGATTAGAAGGCAGTTAGTTGCATACATGATACAGAATCCAGAAGATAGGATATGGGTACTTAGGTCAGTGTTTCAGTAACTATTTAGATGCAAATATTAATCTATCAGGTTAATGGATGTTTTCAGTTGATGACAATACAGGCAGTTATTTACTCTTTTCCCTTTGTCTCTTGTCCTTAAGACTTACAATCATTTCCAAGCTTCCAGGAAATACTTGTGGCTGCAGATTATGTACATACATACATACATACATACATACATACATACATATAAAACCTATTAATATTGTACAGAGTAAAAACTATTGTACTATGTTAACTATTAGTACTGTTGTACTAATACTTTTTTATCTTAAGCTGATCTGATGGCTCCCTTAAAAATTTAAAAAGTTTAAAGTTCAATCCAGCATTGAGACATCACTAAGGGAAAAACTTGATTTTCAAAATGACTGTATTATATATATTGGAAATGCCTTCCCTAAAATATGCAAAGCCTTATATGGCAGTTTCCCATGGGTATCTTTACATGTTCTATTCACCAGCACTCATTTATTCCTATTTTAGGCTCCTATCTGAAAATAGCAATGGGCTTTGGTGCATCAAAAGAGAATGTGAAAGAAATTAACAGTAGCTATTGTCATGTGTGCTATACAAAGTTTATGACTTCACAGTTCATCTCAGTAAGAGTTGACTGAAAGACTCTAGAACACTGATACTGTGTTCTGTTTATTATTAGAATGTTTATTATTAAACATTGTTTACTGTTTATTATTAGAAAATCTAACTGGAATATTACTATGAAGGAAGAAATTTTGCCATTATTCTTAATCGTCAGGTTACACTACTGAAAACAATTAAGATTAAATAAATATCATCTGTAAAAAGAAGTCTGGCATGCATTAAATCCTCATTTTCTGGTTTTGGGTTTTAAAAAGCAGAACCAGGTCCACTTGGAGGTCTTCTCTTGTTTTTATTTAAATTCCAATTTTATTTTTATTTTTTTTCCCATGGTTTAAGAGATGTCATTTATTTATTTTTTTTAAGATTTATTTATTTATTTTTTAAATAATAAATTTTATTTTTATATTCCCCATACAATTGCAACCCCCCCATTCTGACCCCAATCCTCCCCTCCCGCCCCCCACCCCCCAAAAAGTGTCTCTGGTTCATAGTTTTTTGTTGATTTTGATTTTCACTTTCTTATAGTTATTCTTTTTCCTGGTTCCTTATTTAAGTTTTCTAGATTCCTGCTATGAGTGAGACCATCCGGTATTTTTCTTTTTCTTTCTGGCTTATTTCGCTGAGCATGATCCCTTCCAGCACCATCCATGTTGCTGCAAATTGCATGTGTTTATCTTTTTTGAATGCTGAGTAATATTCCATGGTATATATGTACCACATCTTCTTGATCCAGTCATCTATTTTTGGGCATTTGGGTTGTTTCCAAAGCTTAGCTATTGTAAACAGTGCTGCTATAAACATAGGGGTGCAGGTGTTCTTTGGAATTGATGTTTCTGTGTCCTTTGGGTAAATACCTAGGAGTGGAATTGCTGGATCATATGGAAGCTCTATGTTTAGTAGGTCCAGAAATCTCCACACAGCTCTCCATAGTGGTTGCACCAGTTTGCACTCCCACCAACAGTGCAGGAGAGTTCCTTTTTCTCCACACCCTCGCCAACATTTGTTGTTGCTAGTTTTTTTAATATGTACCATTCTCACTGGTGTAAGATGGTATCTCATGGTAGTTTTGATTTGCATTTCCCTGATTACAAGTGATGTTGAACATTTTTTCATATGCCTGTTGGCCATTTGCATTTTAAACTTCACTGTGGATTGAATGGGAATTACTGGGTTCTTTGATATTTCTGGGATGTTCTTTGAGGTTCTCTATTGAGGCTGAGGTCTCAAATGTCTCCAGTCCTGTGAGTCAGTAGTTGTTTAGCTTGTAACTTGGAGTTGTTTTTCCTTGTAGATATTCTTTACTTGACTTACTGGAATCTTGCCCTATGAACACAAAGTTTGTATTTTAGATGAAAATGCAAGTGGACACTTGTACAGGTTTCAGCAGCCATTTCTCTGCACGCTTTCTTATTTCTGATTATCCAGATTCACAAATTCCAGCTACCCCAATCCTCTTTTACTTTTATCTCTGTGTTCTGACCTCAGCAAAACCATTGTGTCATGTTTGTGTTCCCCTCCCTGTGCTGATATCTGGAAGTGTCCCCAGGGATAACAACTGTGATTATGGACCCACCTCACTTGAGTTCGTTTAGGAATCAATCAAACCTTCACTGCCAGTTTCCAACATCTAAAATATTTATTTTGTGTATTTTTTCCTCTTACAGTTTTTGTGAAAGACTAGTTTATTTTACCCCAATCATGATCAAAAGTAGGATTCTCTAAGAACATGATTAACATTTGCTTTTTGTCCTGGGAGTAACTGGAATATCTATTCTACATTCAAACTCCAAGCTGGAAATAATTTTATTTCTATAGTCTCAACCAAAACAGGATATCTATTTTGTCCTCTCCCTGATTGGCATATTTCTAGATCACCCTCTCACTGAATGAGTCACCCTTTCATCCAAGGAGGTCTCTTTTTTTCATTATTCAATGCAGGCAAAAAAACCCAAATCCCTAGATTACAGCATCGGCATTTCCCTTCCATGAAGAATCACAGTTTTATAACATAGTTTCTTGCTCTGATTTTAAGTATCCTCATTTCTGTTCATTGATTATATTTTGCATTGATCTATACATTGAAAAGAAATTTATTATAGATGGTTGGTTCAGAGTGTAGAGAAAGAAGAGAGTCTTATGAATTGCTGGTTAAGAGTCTCAATTTTACAATTTTATGGAGGGAAATTTTGTAAAATCTATCAACCTCTCGAAGGTACATATTCTGTGATCCTCCAATTTACTGCAGTGTAATTTAGACTAACAGAAGTCTTAAAATAATTTAAAAGTAAATCAGTACATTTATATAATGTAAAAAAAAGGATAAAGATGTTCAATGTTTTGATGTGAATCTCTCAGATATGTTAAGTGAAAAAAATACTGTGAATTGTAACATGTCTATTATGGGTTCTGTTGATATTAAAATGCAGAATTTAAATATCTGTCTTTTACATGCATAGCCTATCTCCAGAAAGATGCATGATGAACTGGTGGTTTTTTTTTTTTTTTAATATCTGTGGAAGGAAGCTGAGTATCTAGATGTCAGGTATATATTGGGAGTGAGACTTTACTGCAAGTGCTTTTGCACATTTTATTATTAAACCATGTAAAATATATTACCTCTTGAAAAATAAATTATTATAAAGCAAAAAAAGTCGTACATTATATTTTATCTACCATACCTGGGCCTTGGAGAAGTTTTTGAGTTATTAGCTCTGCAACATAATCAGAACTGGAAGACTCTGACCTTCTGAACTGCGAGCTTCACTATAACAAATTCCAATATTAATTTTGTCTGACTTGAGATATAATTGGCATATAATATTGTGTAATTTAAAGTTGTACAATGTGATGATTTCATACATATATCTATAGTGAAATGATTGCTAAAATGAGATTAGTTAGCATGGGTCCATCACCCACATAATTACCATTTGGGTGTGTGTATGTGGCAAAAATGTTGAAGAGCTGCATTCTTAGCAACTTTCAAATATACAATACTTAACTGTAGTCAACAAGTTATTCATTAGATCCCACAAGTTATTTTATAACTGGGAGTTTGTATTTGACCAGTATCTCCCTTTTCCCCTGCCCATTAACTAGCTCTTGACAATCAACTTCCTAGTCTGTTTCTAGGCTTCAGTTTGGCTTTTTTTAGGTTTATTTTCTGTCTGTCTTATTTCACTTAGCAAAATAACCTCAAGGTCCATCCATTGTGTTGAAAGTGGCAGGATATCCTTCCTTTTTAGGAGGAATAACATTCCATTGTAACATGTGGAAATCTATACATATTACATTTTCTTTAATCATCCATTGATGGACATTTAGGTTGTTTCCACTTCTTGGCTGTTATGAATAAAGCTGCAGTAAACAGGGGATTTCAGATCTCTTTCTGAGATAGTGATTTCATTTCCTTTGGACAAATACCCAAAAGTGAGATTGCTGGATCATATGGTACTCTATTTTTAACCCCTCCCCCCAAGCATTGAGATATAATTGACAAATTAGTAAAACATTTATGGTGTGCCTTGTGATGATTAGTTATACATATACATACAATGTATATGTGAAAAGAAACTCCCATTTAAGTTAATTAACACCTCTCATATTTATCTTGTTTGGGTGAGAAAACTTAAGTTCTACTCTAAGCAAATTTCAGTTATACACCACAATGTCCACAACTACACTCCTCATGTTACTCATTGAGATCTACAGAGCTAATTCATAGCATAACTGAAAGTTTATATCCTTTAATCGAAGTCTTCCACTTTCTCCCATGCTTAGTCCCTAGCAACAGCCATTTTTTTACTCCTTGTTTCTATGAGTTTGACTTTATATCTGTATCTATATTCATTCCACATTTAAGTGATACTCTACAGCATAAGTCATTTCATCTAATTTATTTAACATAATGCCCTCCAGCCTCACTCACACTGTTGTAAATGACAAAATTTTCTTCTTTATTGAGGCTGCAAAATATTCCATTGTGTGTATATGCACTCTATATGTTCTTGTTCCATGTACCTATTAGTGGACACTTAGGTCATTTTTATACCTTGGCCATTTGTGGATAGTGCTGCAAAGTACATGGGAGTATTGATATGTTTTCAATAAAATGCTATCACTTCTTTTGGATATTTACTCAAAATTGGGGTTGCAGGATCTTTTGGCCTATTTATTATTAAATTTTGAGAAATGGTCATACTGCTTTCCATAGTGGAGGTCTCACCAATATAAAAGAGTTCCCTTTTCTCCACATTCTTGCCAACACTTGTTATTTCTTGTCTTTTTGTTAATTATCATTCTAAAAGATGTGAGCTAATAATTCACTGTGATTTTCATTCGAATTTCCCTCAAGGTTAGTGATATTGAGCATCTTTTCATATTACTATTGGCCATTGAATATCATCTCTGGAAAAATATCTTCAGATTATTTGCTGATTTTTAACTGGCTTATTTTTATTATCTACTTGTAATAGTTCCTTGCATATGTTGGATATTAAAATTTTTGACCATTCCTTAGTTACTCAATTTCCTGAACATAGTTCGTTGACTAGGCTTTTCTTTCTCCATCATGTACTCTTGACTCCTTTGTCAAAAACTAACCATGTATGCATGAATTTATTTCTGGACTCTATTTTGTTCCATTGGTCTATGTATTTGTTTTTATGCAAGTATCATACTGCCTTGATGACTGTAGTTTGAAATCAGGTAATATGATCCCTCCAGCTTTGCTCTTTTTTTCTCTTTAGCTAATTTGGGTCTTTTATGGCTCCAAACAAATTTTAGTATTGTCTTTTTTCTGTGAAAAATGGCATCTGAATTTTTATAGTGATAGCATCAAACTCTATAGGCTGCTTTGGGTAGAATGGCTATTTTAACACTTCTTCAATTTCTTTCATCAATGTCTCCTAATTTTCAGTGTATACATTTTTCACCAGCTGTGGTTAAATTTATTCCCAAATATTTTATTTCTTTTGATACTAAAGTAAATGGGATTGTTTTCTTAATTTATCCTAATAGTTTCTTGTTAGTCTGTGGAAAAGTAACTGATTTTGTATATTAACTTAGTCTCCTGACTCTTTATAAATATCAGTTAACTGTTCAAGGATAATTCAAAATCTGTTCCTCACTCTGTGTGTGTGTGTGTGTGCGTGTGTGTAGTCTTTAGGGTTTTCTATATATAATCTGGCTTCCTTTCTCATTTAGGTACCTTCTGTTTTCTTTTCTTGCCTAATTACTTTGGCTAGGATTTCTAGTATTATGTTAAGTAAAAGGGGTGAGAGTGGGCATACTGATCTTTTTCTCTAGGTAAGGCTTTTGCTCTTTACTGCTAAATATGATGTTATTTATGGATAGCTTCTCACTCCACTGGGAGAGCCAGTGCTCACTCTCATGCTGTCACTTTCACCTGTGGGAGTAACCACAGGCTAAATCTCTCTCTTATCGCTCTTTCCACTGAGCTATACTGGCCTGGGGGAGAAGTGACATGGATAAAGCAAAACTCTTCTTCTTTATCTCTCAATGAATCCAATCTCTGGTCTTTCCTTTCTTTCTTTCTTTCTTTTTTTTTTTTTTTCCTGCCCCAGTGTCCTAGATCATCTCAACTAGCCTCTTGGACTTCTACAAAGGCACTCTCATCCAATGGTGATAATCTAAATTAGTGTTCTTTTGAGGGAAACCTATAGCAAACTTATTTTGCCATGATGATGATGTCATTCTTTCCAGTCTTTTTAACAAAAATGCATGAACAGAAAATAAGTACTGAATTCTCCATTACTTCAGAGGGTCTGTGTTTTAATAGCCAAAACAGAAAAACACACTAGGGATTTAACTGGAGTGATAGCAACCAATAATGTGATATGGTTGAATGTAGAATGCAAACTTAAGTTACATTAACAGCATTATAATGTTGAGAACAAACTAGCAGTTACTTCTATGTCACTGTATAATGACTAGGAGTACTAGTACTAGGAGTAATTTTTGTTCTGATCACTACTTACTAAGGAAGATAGACTGTCAAGAGTCAGATTCTGAAATGAGGACTTTTGTGAAAATGGTTTATTAAGGAAGCATTCAAGAAAGATTGATGAGGGAAATTGCCTGGAAGCAGGACAGAGAAGGAGAAGAAACCAAGCAGGGGGTAATTTAAATCCCACTTCAACCTGATTCTACAGGGAAACTCTTTGAGTGAAAGAGGCATCCACAAGTTGCACGGAACTGAGAGGAGACATGGGATTCCCCATCTGTGAGACATGGGATTCCCATCAGGCCAAAGAGCCTGAGCATGAGCAGTAAATACCCAGACTCACTCATTTCTCTACCTGCTCTCAAAGAATTTCCACAAATCCAGGGATAGTCTGCTAAGGAAAAGACCAGGCAAAAAACACATGTAAAAGTCAGAGGGGTCACTGGGGATAGTTACACAACAATAAAAAGGGAAAAACAAACCAGGATATAGGACTAATTAAGCTGTGGGATATTTATTCAAGAGGCTTCAATATTTTTAGGGGGGAAGAGTTATGACTTGAGGTAGTGTTTTGTGGAATGGGGTTAAGTGTGTTCTGGCCTCCAGAAATTAAATTTTGGTAGAAGTCTCCTCTGGAAGGTTAGAGTTTGGCCAAACATTTTAACAGAGTTCTCCTTAGGTATAACAACCTATGTTAGTGAGTGTAAGCATGTTTTTATTCTGAAACTGGGGCGTTTGGCATCATCCTCCTAATCCAGAGGAGAGTGATGATGTGGTTTTCAAAGCTCTCCAATTGTGAGCAACCAGGCAATCAATTTGTCATAGCTGATTCTCCAAATATATTTTAAGAGGTCACATATCTTACTAAGGACAAAATATTAAACTTCCACAAAGTTGCACATTTATTAAAATAAGGCATTCTCTTATCAAATTCTTATTTTCCCTGCAATCCATGTGTCTGTGTGTTCAATCGTCTGGGAAGGTTTAGGTCCAAGTTTCATTTCTGAGGCCAGAAATGAAAAGAAAAGGGAAAAAATCCATGTCTGTATCTTCCTGCTTTCTTATTTGTAGTACTATGAAAGAAGTCATCAAAATCAAATTAAATCTCAGGAGAAGGAGGCCATGACCCAGTCTGGAGACCTTCTGCGTAAAAACTTCCCATTCTCTCACTGTTCTCTTAAAAATAGCTTTTATGCTGGTGAGTCTGTAAACATAAGCATTTTAGGTGTGGAGAATGGGCCTCGATAGAAAGACCTCAGGGAACTGGCAAAATGTAAGTAAAGAAAAATCCCCTCACTCTGATCTGAGGAGACTCCTCAGACTATTCTGGGGAAACTTTACCTTTAAGAAGTCTGCAAATGGGGCAGTCAGAAATTGAGAGTGACAGAGACGGCCATTTTCTGTTTCTAATGGTCCATGTCCAATCCTTCAAACTGAGGCTTTATCAAAAAAAATTTTTCTTTCTAGAGAGCAGAAAATCCTCACTAGCAGGAGCTATTTAAAGGCTCTGGCCTTGCATTGAAACTGCAGATTTGGCAGTAGCAGGTTTGAGCTGGATTTTCTGGGCAATAAGTAATGCAGCAGCAAATTTACTCTTTTTAATATAATGGCAACAGTCGTTGGAAGGAATGGGAATAACTTCAGGCAGTGCCAAATTTTAAATGAAAAATCTAACTATAGCTGTTCCTTTTGCTCTCTGGACGAACTCGGAATGATTGTGTGGGAAGCCCAGGTGAAGGGTGGCCTCAGCGTGCCCACTTTGGAGACTAGCTTAGGTGTAGCTGAGGTCAGCTTGTCCCACACCTGGTCCTTGGGGAGGATTTGCAGCCTGTGACAATGAGAGAAGCACAGAATTGAAAAGCATCTTAGCTGGGTTGAACCCATGTAGAGCTGGTATCAAGTGAAGGAGGCTTGCTCTTTGATCTCTGAGCCCTTGAGCTACAGCAAAAGAAATAATCACTGAGTTACAAAGTAAGTACCTAACTCACTGTGTAAGCCAGGCAGCCTGCTCTCCTGGGCCTTTCTTGATTCTATACCCAGCAGGGGCAAGTCATTGATTAAGATAGGATCAAAACAAGGGGGGTGGGAATTGTATGGGGACTATAACCAAGATGAAAATGCATACGTTGTACAAAAATGAAAAATGATGTAAAATATATAAAATAAAAAAGATACACATACGTCATTCTCGAAGTGAGGGGGAGCAGCTGCTTACGTTTAATTGTTGTTTTTTTAACTCTGCCTTCTATCTGCTGATCTTCCATGTACACTGCACCTTAAAAATGAATCTTTTCATAAAAGCCAACTCCTCTGTGTATAATAGTGCATGTCTCAGGTCATGACTACCAGCATGAAAGTAGATTTTTGAGCAGAGATTGAAATCTTTAGCTAAACTGGAACTAGGACATGTCAGAGAACATCTAGAAAACCCACGACTGCTTTGCAAGGGAGAAGGAGCCTCTGGAAGGCACAGCACCCTAAGTGATGAGCAAGCCGGGAGGGTAATTCCTAACTGGTAGTAAACCTGAAGTCTGTGTATAACATGGGGCACACATACTCCACTGTGGGAGCCCCATCAAAAAATATAAGAAAATAGGGAGCAGAGGCTTGCTTCCTTGTTTTCAGACAAGTTCTTTCAGTTTTACCCCTCAAGGGCTGAGTGCATCAAGGATGAGTTGAATGGGATTGTCATTATAAAGTGACAGAGGTTGGGCTCCCCGGTGGTACAGCGGTTGAGTGCTGGGCTCCAAAGCTGCCCGCAGCCTCTGCAGTGCCAGTTCGATCCCCAGCCACCGGCGAGGACACCACATGGCATGCAGACCTCTCCTGCCGCGCCCACTGCTCCCCTCAGCAGTTTATTTTATCAGTCTGCTTGTTCTGCTCTCTGCTCTAGCTCTGGTGAATCCTCTCACCCTCCTGTGCTTCTAACTGTACCCAGTGCTTGTATAAATAATATTAAAAAAAATAAAATAAATAAAATGATAGAGATGGTGTCCACCTGTGTCATGGTAAATAGCACAAGGGTCAGTGCCACCAGGAAGTTGCAGCAATACCAGCTCAAGCAGGAATTGCTTGCCCAGGATGCATGGCAAGACTCAGATGAAGCAGCAGCATCAGGTAGTGTCTGCAGCAGGAGCACCAATCTCTGCAGAGCTGATTAGCAGTGATACATGAGGTACCCTAATGGAGATAGCCACTAATTCTAGGGCAAAGGAACTTTTCAGGAGGTGGAAGCTTCTGCATGTTAAGTAGAGGAAAGGGACAGGAAATGTTTAACAGAAACACCTTTATACTCATAGGTTGATGAGCCCTGTAAAGAAAACCCAAAACAGTCTTCCCTTTGAGCAGTATCCCTTGCTTTACTCTGCACAGACAAAGCAGGTGCATTCTTAGTCCCTTGGATCACTTTCCTTCCCAGGGTCTTCATGAATGATGGAGATAGTACAGAATCTAATCACAGGAAAGACCACCACTGGAAGAGGCCAAATTCATGGGATTCTCAGAGTTCCCTCTAACAGGCTAGAGGGATGGGAATATTATAGGGATCATTGATACTTGAGGTCAATTTTAAAGGTGCTGTAATTCCAAACTCTATAGGGAATAAAATTATCAGAAGTGTCAGGTGGATCAATGTGGACACACACACAAAAGGACACCACCCAACACAGCTGCTGCACTGCAGCGTTTATCACTGTGTGTTATTATATTGCAAACCATTTAGATACCCCAGATTTTTTTACTTGCTCCCCAAGACCTTTCTGGAAAATGCAAATTGCACCAAGTAACATCAAATGAACATTCCCTAAGTCTGTTTATCCTATGCAAAGGGGATATTTGGATGCAGAAAATGAGCTATGTAAACATACTAACATATGTATTCTATTTTTTTTTTATTTTTAAGTCATTAAGCTAACAATTTACTTATTTTTCTTTTGTTATTTAATTTTTTATTGAGGTTGCATTGGTTTATGTTGTTTTTTTAACAGTTTTTTTTTTTAAAGATTATTTATTTATACAAGCACTGGGTATAGTCAGAAGAGAGGGAGGGTGAGAGAATTCACCAGAGCCAGAGGGGAGAGCAGAGCAGGCAGAAGGACCGAAGTACACTGCTGAGGGGAGCAGCGGGCGGCAGGAGAGGTCTGCGCGCCATGTGGGACCCACCTCCGGTGGTCTGGGAGCAGCCAGGGATCGAACCGGCGCTGCAGAGGCTGCAGGCAGCTTCTCAACCCAGCGCTCAACCGCTGCGCCACCGGGGAGGCCCTTATGTTGTTCTTTGTGTTGGAAGGATCTCTGCCCTTTGGTGTTACTATATGATACCCACCACCAGGACATCCACCATAAAATACCTTTCGATTGTACTCCCTCCCTACTTTAGTTCTATTGCCTGCTTTCTAGAGTTGGTTTTTAGTTTGGTTTTATCTGATCCTGTTTTGTTCCTCTATGTTCCACATATTAGTGAAGCATCTGGTATTCGCATTTCTCCTTCTGACTTATTTCACTTAGCATAATCCCCTACAGGTCCATCCATATTGCCACAAATGACAACAGTTTATCTTTTTGATAGCTGTGTAGTATTCCACTGTGTATAAATACCTCATCTTCTTTATTCTTTCATCTGTAGTTGGGCAGTTAGGTCGTTTTCACAGCTTGACTATTGTAAATAGTGCTAAACTCATATGTATTCTAAGTTCTGTCCACAAATAATACATTTGATAGGTGGAGAAAAATATGCCAAATATTGTTTCATCATTCCTGGAAGACTATAAAAATGACCTAGCAGACATAAAGTGCCACTTTATGTCAAAATATACACAGAGTAAGCTGTCAGTGTGCATTGTGAAGTGATTGCCATTCATTAATACGCTGGTTTTTTCACCTTCACTATTATCCTCATGTTAGAGATTTTACAGATGAAGATTTTATAGATGAAGATTAATGGGGTTATCATCCATACAGACAACTTAACAAATAATAGGGGAAAGGAATAAATTAAAAGATAAAATTTAGGGGCCTCCCCTGATGGCGCAGCGGTTGAGTGCTGGGCTGCGAAGCTGCCAGCAGCCTCTGCAGCGCCCATTTGATTCCCAGCCGCCGGCGAGGGTCCCACATGGCACATCACAACTCTCCTGCCACGCCCGCTGCTCCCCTCAGCAGTGTATTTCTTCATCAGTCTACCTGTTCTGCTCCCCGCTCTGGCTCTGGTGAATTCTCTCACCCTCCCGCGCTTCCGACTGTACCCAGTGCTTGTATAAATAAATAAATAAAATCTTTTTTTTAAAAAAGATAAAATTTAGAAATGCTTAAAAAGCAAAACAAAACAATGGATTAGCCCCCAAATAACATTTAAGAACTATTTTTGCAAAACTGAAAATACACTTATTTTCTTTTTTGATTGTTAAAGTAACTTTTACCATTGTGAAATTTTCCAACAATTCATTATCCTAAAAATTCCAAATACAAAACCAATGTGACTACAATCTTGTAAGAGCCAGTGGGCATGGTTGGACCGAGTCTGGGAAAGATTCACTTATAGATCTGAAAGTGCCAATCACACTCTTTCCAAGTTCAAGCCACTACTGGGCTTGATCTTATTAGCAAAGGTATTTTCTTGAGATCTTTGAGTTTTGCCAAACTGTGTTTACTAAAAGCATAACATTAGAAGCAATGGCCGTTGGGGAGAGCCATAAGGAGTATATCTGATTATGTGTTTTTAATCTACAAAGGGGAAGCCTCACACTTGATAATCATTCAAGAACAAGTAGGAAGACCATTATCTCATACAGGATATCTGTACCTTCAGCCATTTCTGCAAAACTCCAGGGACATAGGATATTTTTGTTCAAGAGTCTGAACGTAAAATGCCTTTTAAAATTAAAATCAGCTCACAGATGAAATTGCCTTTGGTGGTAAAAATTATCCCAAGTGATTTTATTAAAAAATTATTCCAGAGAGAATATATGTAAATAACATTGCTTTACATTACAATATTAGCTTTCTAAAAGTGGGGATGCCAGTCAAACAAAAGTAAAAGCAGCATGGGAATTTAAGTTACCTGTAAGATTAATGTGGTATAATCTCAACTATGTATATTGATACTCAAAAAAGTTTCTGTTCTCCAGGCACTATACTGAGCACTTCAGATGGACTATCTCATTTAATCATTACAACAGCTCTATGAAATTGGTAGGAAGTGAGAATATAAAGGTTATATAATGTGTCCAAGATCACAAAACCAACTAGTAGAAAGAACAAATTCAAACCCAATATAACTCTATAGTTCAGTGCAATATTAGAGCTGCTTTGCTGATGGGAAGGCAATGAGAAGGAAGACAAACAGCCAACACTGGAAGGGTGGCAAAGTGGAATCAGGAAAGACCCTGCACATAGTTAAACCTAAGCAGCTAAGATTCTAAGCAGGCCAGTTCTAGCCCTTCATCCAGGCCTGCAGATCGTTTCCCCATTTAACATATAGGAATTGGCAATTGGGGATCTTGTAAAAAAAATCCCTGAGCATATTGTGTACCACAACCCCTATTTCCTTTCTCGTCTTTCCTTCTTCATTTAGGTAAGACTGTTAGCGAATCCGTAGACAAATCATGGACATGTCCTCGGGAAAGTGTAAGAGAGAAAAGAAACATTCTCTTCTCAAAAGCAAACTTCTTGGGCTTAAGTCCTGTGATAACAGATTTTTCCACCAGGGGGCAGCAGCACACCGTAGACTTTTGTAGACTTGCCAGGGGCTGTGGGACAGTGATGCTGAAAACCAACCATTGTTTTTTTTACAACTGGCTGTTGCTTCCTCCAGTGCTGAGCAAATAAAGGCAGAATAGAATAGATTGCATTATTTCCCCTCCTTCTAATAATAAGATCCTCTTTTCTAAGTGGGAGTGCATTGTAGGCTATGGTTGAGTAGGGTGGGGGTGGGGGGTAGGGGGGTGGGGGAGAGGTGGGGGGGTATGTGTGGGAGTTGCTGAGGACATTTCAGATAAAGTTAGAAAATGAAGTTAAGCTCATGTTTTGCAGCGCCAGCGAATTAAGGCCAAAGCAGAATCATTGCTTTGTTTCCTTCTTGTTTTCCTTTAATCTGCAATACCACTCACAATCCGAGGTGAGAGCTGTAAACACAGAGCAGGCTTTTAGTGAATTAGTCCTGTTCATATGGAGAAATCTGAAAAGCACCATTCATTCATTTTTGGAGCAGCAGGGCTGCAGAGCCAAGGCATGGGGGAGAAGCTTGGCTCCTCTGTCTGGGATGTGTGTGTAAAGCTTGTTCCCTATTCAGTCCCACAATGGCAAGGGGCAAAGTGTTTCAGCAAGGTAAGTCCCAGTCCTGGACCTTGGAAAAGCTTCCTGAACTCATCCCAGGGTAAAACAACAGCAAAATGAGGGAGGGTATTTTTTGGAAAAAAATGATTCAAGAACAGTTTATTCCAATACTTAACACTATCAAAATGGGAAGTAAACAAATTGTACTAGTTCCTGGTTGTAGTTGGAGGGTGTTAGTTTAGTGTGGCATTTACAAAACTGTAGTTCGCAGAACTGGTGAAGGATGCTAAAAGTTACATCAGTAGGGATTTTTGTGGTTATCTTTATTTACCAGACAAGAAATTAGAATAAATTAATCACTAACTTTCTATGAAAAATGAAATCACATTAACTGGGATTCCAGGCCTCAGCTAAGATAGTTATTGGACTCTATGTATCAAAATAGCTCATACTTAATTTTCTGATTAAATATCAAAAACATTATTTCTTGGATACTGTAATTTTCTTTCCAAGGGGAAATATGTACTTTAACCCACAAGAGGGCAGCAGTATTACGTTTTAATCAAATGGTTCTTTTGAAGCTCAATACTGGATCTAAAAATCCTAAGTACATTGTAACATTTACTTGTCTCCCCTCCCAAATGACTCACATTAATTTCTATGTTCTTTCATGAGTAAATTTATTTTAAAAGCGTGTGACTAGGGGTCAGTACAAATTAGACCACTTTCACAGAAACGTGCCATGAGATTCTTTAGTGGGTGAATTTAAGTGCCTCATAAGGGTGAATTTCTCAAAAAAAAAAAGTTTAATTTTTAAAGATCACATTATTAGGACTCTACAGGTATACCTTTTCAATAATGTTATAGGGAAGTTTAAAAAGTATACTTAATAGATAAAACTTGTTATGATTTAGGTGTGTATATTTTTAAAACTAGATATTATTAAGATAAGAAAGCCAGTAAATATAACTATTAATAGCAACCCCAACTTAATATGAAATGAAAAAATAAAGAAATGATTTTCCTTCTGCTGTAGATGCATTTTCACTTTTATAAGGCAAATTTTAATCATTTTACTTAGCCACCAAGTGGAGCTATTTAAACACTGAAGTAGGAAAGTAAAAATTGCAGATCTGAGAATTATCACACATGTTCAGCACACCTTGATATATTCATCATTTTTTAAACAAATAATTTTTGTGAGGGAAGTATTTGAGAAAATCTGTCAGAAAGATCCAGGGGAGGAAAATATACTGTGGGGAACAAATATTTCACAGAACTACATAAAATTCATGAGATTCAATTAATGGTGAGTCTTAAAATTAGATGCTCAACTTTTCAATAAAAAAACAAAAGAATATGTTCTAACAGTGTATCACCACCTCCCCCATGAAGTTACTTATTTTTGCCCAGGAAATTGTTCCTTTTGTTTCACAGGCAATGGAAAACAATTGAATTTTATTACCTATCACATTAGTTAAAGGGGCAGAACATTGTTTTTTAAATCAACTAAGGGTAGCAAAATCAAGCAAGTCACATTTCAATTGTATAATTGTAAACACAGAATTAATTATATGAACAGAGAAGCCAACCTTCCCCCATATTAACTCCTTCACCAAAAGTAGCTTCATTTAAATTTGGGGGGGTGGTTAAGTGATATGATTGTAGATACCTTGCTATCACATAAGTGAATTTGGAATGTGTTGAGCATTATATTAAAGTGCTTCACAATGATTACTTTTTATATAACTGATCAAATCATAGCAGTATTATGAAATTTGATAACTCTGAATACAGTTAAAAGCTTATCGTGTATTATCATGAAATTGCATAAAGTATAGGAAAAGGAACAACTAACACTGAGTTCCATAGAGATGGTAGGGATTTTTCTTTTTTCTTTTTTAAATCTAATCCTCAAAATAATCATTATCTCTTTTTCTCAGCATTGCAAAAAGAACTAGAATTGGAATCAATTTGGATCCTAAAAACCTTATTCTTTCTACCAGTGTTCATAAAATCAAAAGACAGGAGTGTCCCCAATCCCTGCCTCTCATGCCTCTAGCAAATATCACTAATTGAGCAAATAAGTTATTCTGGATCATTTTCACATTTATAAATGGAATGGTGACTTTCACAGGGGACTTGAAAAGATCAGGTGAGATTATGTGTAAAGTATACACTATAAATTTAAAGCCTTATATAAACATTCATTGTTTATATTTAACAAGAAACACATTGGCAGATGTGTCCCTCTGGTTGAATGACTGTTATAAAGATGTCAATATATTATTCTTCAATTTCTTATCAGTATTAACTCTAGTACCTGGATACAGATATGAAATGCCTTCTGACGATACCTGTAAGAATTGATGGAGTAGAGATTAAAATATTTAAAGACATTGAACTCAAAGTCAGTTTAAAGACTTTAGAACCAGCCTATGCTAGGAAGGAAAGGCCTTCATGAATACCTATCATTCATTTATGTAAAAAATGACTGTACATGGTTGTATGCATAACCCATGTGCTCCTGACTTGTAACACAGAAGTCTTTTTCGTTTTCTGTGTTACCACAGGCAGCAATTTTACTAAGCTCCCCAACATCTTCCAACAAGAATTTTCCTTCTTCCAGTGTCAGATAACACTTTCTGCCTTCCTGCCTGTCAAACATTTATAACTGTCTCCCAGAGATATTTTCAGCTTTTGCTAACAGTCTTCTCAAAGTCCCTTCAGCCTCCACCTAAACCCAGCCTCAAAACCAATGACTTGTTTTTATCTTGAGATTTCCCTGCTTCTGGGTTCCAAGATTCTCTACTACTTTATATAACAACCATCCCAAATTCACTGGTCTAGTTGTTTGACTGACTTAAAACAACTGCTCCATTATCTTCACACGTTCTGTGGGAAAGGAATTCCAACAGGGCACAATGAGGACCCAGAGATGACTCTTCTGTGTTCCATGTCTGATGCCTCGGCTAGGAAGTCTCAATCATTGGGAGTTCCTAGTGGTTGGTCCCTGAAGGCATCTGGAGGGATATTTATGGACATGGCCCCTGGTTGTTGCTGACTATTGGCTGAGTCCTCAACTGGAGGCGAATGACAGGAAGAACAGCTACAGTGCACTTCTGACATATAGCACATAATTCCATTATTACCCAATAAGTCATACATGCTTAAGCAGCCCCAGCCCCTCAGTTTAGAAGAGCACTTGGGATTAGCTCCCTGCCCCCCAACCCCCGCCTGGAGAAGAAGCAATAAGAGGTCTGCTAATCACAGATTATCTTCAGTTTATCATTGTATTTTCTTTGAGGCTAACTCCAGCTACAAGAATTCTGAAGTCAGTGGTAGTTCAGCCATATAAGAGGAAAAGTCGTGTGTGTGTGTGTGTGTGTGTGTGTGTGTGTGTGTAGAAGAACTGGGGTGTAGGCCAGAGGTACAGGCAGTGAGAGGATTCACCAGAGGCAGAGTGGGGAGCAGAACAGGTGGATTTACTGAAATAGACTGCTGAGGGGAGCAGTGGGCAAGACAGGAGAGGTCTGCTGCACCATATGTGGGTTAGCTCACTGGCTAGGGATCAAACACAGGCCATAGCAGTGATAGTGCTAAGACTTAACCCCTAGGCTCCTAGGAAGGCCCCTTATTTATATTCTTTTTAAAAATTCTTTTAAAAATTCATTAATCCACAAAATCTAAGATTTTATTTCCCATAGATTTAAATATGATTGGGTGTAGAAGATTTAACATTTTTTAGTATTTGCTAATTATCACTTGTTTTATTTATCCTAGGTCATTTGTTTTAAAAAATCCTATAGAAGAAGTATTCTCTCTTTTAAATAGCCTGTCTTTATGGAAAGGGCTTCATTTGTTCACTATTGTATTTCCAGTTCCTAGAATAAATTCTAATACATAGTAGGTACTCAATAAATATTTGCTTACTGAGTACTTGTTGGATAAATATTGGATGAGTGGATTACTGAAAACTGCAGGTTAGAGGGCTGACAAGAGATAGCAATTGACCTAAAAAGTACTGCACACCCTGATTACCACAATGCTTCTTGTGTAGTGTGCTAATCATTGTCATACAAAAGTTGTGGTTTTGTTTTTATTTTTTATTTTCTTTTAAGTCTTTGGGCCCCAAGTTTCATTGATTATTTTTTATGTCAACACAACTGTTTGTGAATTCCTATTTTGAACCGAGTCATGCGTTTTATTCTTCAGTAACCTATGGATATTCTCCTCATTTTCACTCTTTGTGTCTGGGTTATTCATGCCCCATGACTGTGCATACTGTAGCCTGTAAGTAAAAAGCAACCAAATCATTCAAGGAAGATGGTAACTTGGAAAAACCTTAACAGATTTGTGCAATTCTATGAATAAACCAGCAGATGTCGCTCTTTCAACAGCATACAGATTCTTACTCTTCGCCCAGCACATTAACATTTGTCAGAGAAATGCCAACATTTTACTAAAATGAAATTTTCTGGGTTAGCCACCTAGTTCCAAGGATAGGGATGTCCTTAGTAACGTTTCTTGTTCGTAGTGACGACTGCTTACGGTGTAGGTATCAGGAAAAGCATGTTCCCCAGGGCAAGAGGTGCATTTTCTCAAATGTGAGATTAACTACTTAAGTCCATTATAGATCCAGTTTGGGCCTGACTCACTGTGTAGACAGTCTTCCTCTCTAAACATGTCTTCTTAGGTGGTCTCTGGAGTTGCTTCCACTTTAAAATTTTTCATGTATGCCCCTTTGTTGAGACTTTTCTAGGCAAAAATCATGCACTAATAATAACTATAAATATTACAGGGCTTTATATAAAGTACATTTTCATACAAGTACATTTTATACAAATCTTCATACAATTTTGAGAGAGTTATACCATAAGTTCCTTTGTAAAACAGGAAATTGGTAGCTTGGTTAGAAATTTCTATTATTACAGGCAACAAGAAATATATATGAAAATACTTATACATTTTCCATTCAAATATGGAGAGACTGCATGGAGCATGGAAAAATGCATGGTCTTCTGAAATTAGAAAAAATGAAATTTTTATCTTCATTGCATTCAAAATATTTGACTTTGGTCAAAATACTTAGCTGCTCTGATCCTTGATTTCCTCATTTGTAAAATGGCATTAGGGAAACCTAATTTTCAGAATGATTGCAAGGATTAATATTCAGGGAGCTATTATTTCATTAGTTCATTAGTTTTTTGTTCTTTCATAAATGTTTTTCATGTAGAACACTGTGTATTAATTCACCCAAGAGCTTCAACCTCAAATTAGAACATCATATTTGAGAAGTTAGTTTATTGGGAGCTTTTCATGAGGTATCAGATAGACCTAATTAAGATAGGCTTAGAAGGGAGGAATTTTTGTTGATGTAAACAGAGGAATATGGTCTAGAGAAATATGGTCTAGAGTCCAGTGATTAAGACTTGCTTGCTTGTTAGCAGCAGTTGTATGGCAGGACTATGGCAATACCTAGATTATTGTGATATGTCTGGCAAACCAACTTTCTAGTTTGGTCAAGAACTCAAGAAAATGAAAAAAGGGACCTCGGAGTCACCAAGAAATGTTACAAAGTTCATGCACTTTATTCATTGGAATGCCCATGTCATTGACAGGTGACTCTAAAGTATTAAATTGCTTGGTTTATGATCTCCAAAATTATGAAATGCAATCATTAATGAGAGAACAAATGAAAGCTTCTAGATATAGATATCTTTTTTTAAATTGAAGTTCCATTGTTTCACATCCTTGCTAGTATTTTGACAAGATAGGGCTTCCCTCCTCAGATGCAGTCACTGTCATACTCTCACTGTCAGAGCACCATAGTCCTCCATCATAGTCCATTGTGCTCTCCCTGTTCCCCTCTGAAAGCTGCAAATCAAAGGTCAACTTTTAAGGGTTGGTTTAAAGTTTGTCTTTGACCCTTTTTTTTTTCCCATATTCTACATCATCCAGTACTTATCTTTCTCTTTTTGGTTTATTTCACTTAGTGTAATACCTTCTAGCTCCATCCATATTGCTGCAAATGGCATGAGTTGATCTTTTTTGATTGCTAAGTAGTGTTCCATCTTCTACCACATCTTCTTGATCCACTCATCTGTTTGAGGGCATTCAGTTTTTTTCTTTTTTTTTTTTTTTGCATTTAGTTTATTTCTATACCTTGGCTATTATAAATACTGCTGTGATGAACATAGGAGTGCAGGTTTTCTTTTGAATTAGTGTTTTTATAATTTTGTAGTAGATACCTAGGAGTGGAATTGCTGGGTTGTGAGGCAGATCCATTTTTAGTCTTTTTAGGTAATCTCCACTCTGCTTTCTATAGGAGCTGGACAATAATATAAGGGGTTTCCTTTTTCTCTACACCCTCACCAGCACCTGTTGTTTCTGGTCTTTTTGACAAGGGCCATACTCACTGGTGTGAGGTAGTATCTCATTGTGGTTTTGAGACACATTTTCCTGATGATAAACAATGATGAGCATGTTTTCATGTGCCTGTTGGCTATCTGTATATCTTTGGAGAAGTGATTATCAATTCCTCTATCACTTTTTTTGATTGATATTAATCCCTTGTCAGGTATATGTTGTGCAAATATTTCCCTCCATTCAGTGGGGTGTGTCTTCCTTTTAGTTAGTCTCTTTCATTGTGCAGAAACTTTTTTAGCTTAATATAGTCCCAATTGTTTATATTCTCTTTTGTTGTCTTATTGCTGGGAACCTATCTACAAAGATATAGAGATAGATATCTCTATGCAGCAAGAGGTATGTGCTTCTAATTTTAGAGTAAAGGAAAAAACAAAAATGAAGTCTAAAAATGAGTAGTAAGAAACCTCAGATCTTTACCTTTGTGGTGGTTAAGGATAGCTTGAATAGCTCTGAGTCATGCTATGTGACAGACAGCACAATACAATCACTGGTGTTCCAGAATGACCCCTTGTTTGAGTGTGTAATATATTTTGAAAACACTTTCATTTAAAAAATGTTGAGTGATGTAAGAGACAAGCTTATTTTATTTGATAACTTGGCTTACTGGAATCATTTTTCTGAGGATTTCAGTGGGTTTTTTATTTATTAAAATAATACTTTCTAAAAGCTGCCATAGATAAATAGCAAATTTAAGCCTTCTAAATAACTCATTCATATTAATAACAATCTAACGTATACTGAGTTTATCCCCTATGGCATAATTAGTTCAAATGTATTGAGACATCTGATCTCCCTGTATTTTTGACAATCTTTTTCCTTAAGGAAGAAAAAAAAGGATATCCGTATGGCTGTGATTTATGCAAGACTATGCAATCTTTTCCACGCTTTGGGGCAACTACTTAGAGCAAGCTGAAAGAGCACAAATTAACAAACAAATCCCATTGTCCCTTACCTTCTTTCTCAAAATTGATGCAACAAATGAGAAAATGTAAATATAGTATGTTGCAAATATGTGGCTTATAAGGAATGCAAAAGAGATAGGGGAAATATGTATCAAATGAAAAATTACATAAATATGCATTTGCCAAAGACGATGTTACCAAAGTGGGGCCTCCCCTGGTGGCGCAGCGGTTTAGCACTGGGCTTCGAAGCTGCCCGCAGACTCTGTAGCGCTGGTTCGATCCCCGGCCGCCAGCGAGGGTCCCACATGGTGTGCAGACCTCTCCTGCCACGCCCGCTGCTCCCCTCAGCAGTGTATTTCGTCAGTCTGCCTGTTCTGTTCCCGGCTCTGGCTCTGGTGAATTCTCTCACCCTCCCGCCTTTCTGACTGTACCCAGTGCTTGTATAAATAAATAAATAAATCTTTAAAAAAAAAAAAAAAAGATGTTACCAAAGTGGATGATAAATAGATTTTTAATGAAAATGTGTGAGAATTCTAATTCTTTTAACAGATTAAACTTACTCTTTCAAATATTTGTAAGGCTGCACTGGAAATGTATACTTACAATATCCAAGGCTAAATTTACTCTATTGAAATCATGAGGGATTTTATTTAGATGATATGTGGAAATATAAATCCCAGTTCAGGCTGAATGCTTTTTTCTTCATTCTTGTTCCCATATTTTATGGTGACTCTTAAATGTGTATAGAGTTCAAAAACAGACTGAGATCGGCTTACTCATTGATGCTCAGAAATACGTTCCTTTGGGTTCTCCTGCTCCTATATGAACTTTCACCTTCTCAAGAAGCTTTTGTGGTAGAACAGTTGAATTCCCTAGATCTTAAAATACAGTTTTAAAATGATCAAAACTAAAGAGGAATTATGTTGTTAAGTCAGTGAGCCACCTTAAAAACATGGAGTCTACATCATGATGAGCAAGTTGTATTTGTGAAAAAACTATGGAAATACCAAATCCATTCAATGAGCACATCCACCAGAGAGATTCCTCATCTCAAAATTGGACCCACTCAACTATATTCATTCATAATCCAAAAAACAGCCATGTCGAACTCAACAACAGAATAAGCAACCCAATCAACAACTAACCCAGGCTTAAACATACCTGGAAACCATCATCTCTGACACTCACCATCTGTAGAGAACAGAATACCCTGGCAATAATGACCCTCACCAGCAGGGCAGCTTTCTACCTCGAGTAGGTAAATATTTTTGCCTCATCCCAACTCCTGTTTTTGCTCATTTTGAAATTTCACATGTTATAGATTCAATATTCCAAGACAGAGTAACCTGACTGACTGTCTTTGGTCATAAAAGGTTAACTTCTGCAGAAGAGGTCTTGAAGTACAACTGGAGCCAGAACCTTACTATTGAACCCAATCAGCTACATCTAGCAGTGGGGGTATAATTGGTGTAATGTGGATCAGATAGATGCTCAAATTTTATCAAATTGGTAGAAGCAAGAGAGACAGGATTAATAATATAATGCCATGTTTTACCCTTTTTTTCTCTACAATTAAAAGTCTTTGAGGGTAGACTTTTATTCTAATTATCTAGCATAATTCTAGGGACATAGTAGATGCCAGATGAAATGTTACAATTTGATTGGTGAGGTGTTCTTTTTACATTTAGGTTAATATTTCAGCAAACAAAAGACCTTATTATGCAGTTGCACATGTATTTACAAAACCACAGACCTCAGAATTTCAATTTTTATACAAGTTTAGACTGTGCTCCCATCATTCTCCAAGGGATATATACCTAGGCCTTACTTCTGTATTTATGTGCTCTGATCCTATAATTTTAATTGCATCCCCTCAAGAACCCAGCTTGACAACCAATTTGATTAGTACATAGAAATTTCCCTAAAGTAAACAATTCTAATGATTTTAAAATCAATCTTTCTTTGTCAGTTGATGGAACAATTGTTTTTTCTTTTAACAAAGAGGATTTTTCCCCCAGAAAATATTTTATTCCATTTTTGTTTTCTTTCTTTAATAGCTCATGTGTTTTCCATATGTATTCTGGAAAATATTCATTGTTTTCGAATATGTAATTTGTCATTTCAATACTTTAAATTTTTTTCACATGCTGTTGCTTTTTATTTTGTTTTAAATTCATCTATTTTATTTTGTTATTTTTTATTAAGAATTAATTTTTTTATTGCGGAAAACTTGGTTTAGAATATTGTATAGGATTTAAGGAAATGGGTTCACATCTCTTCAGATGTGTGTTACCACAGCATGCCCGCCAATCACCAAAGCACCCTCCATCCTTCACCTTAGGCCATTGGGCCCTTCTCTGCTTTGCTGCCTCCTTCTCTAGTGGCCTCAGTTCTGAAGTCATATTTCTGGGGTTTGTTTTGGTTTAGTTTTATCTGTTCCTTTGTTTTGTTTCTTTATATTCTACATGAGTGAAATCATCTGGTATTTGTTTTTCTCCTTCTGACTTATTTTGCTTAGCATAGTCCCCCCCAGTTCCATCCATGTTGCCACAAATGACAAGAGTTCATCTTTTTTATATCTGAGTAGTATTCCATTTTGAATACATGCAGCACATTTTGTGTATATGTGGTACATTTTCTTATACTCTCGTCTGTTGTTGGGCACTTAGGTTTTTTCCATAAGTTGGCTATTGTAAATAATACTGCAGTGAATATAGGAGTGCATATATCCCTTTGAATTTGTGTTTTGTATTTTTTTTTTGATAAATACCAAGGAGTGGAATTGCTGGATCATAAGGCAGATCTATTTTTAGTATTTTGGGGAACCCCCACACTGTGTTTCATACAGGCTAACCCTGTCTACTCTATATCCCCACCAACAGTGTATGAGGGTTCCTTTTTCACCATACCCTTATCAATAGGCAACATCTGATTTTGTTTAGTCTTGTTTTGATAATAGGCCATTCTTACGGGAGTGCTCTTCCTTTAAAATTTGAGATATATATGGGCAATAAAGCAGCCACTATGTGAGATAAAAATTCAATGAAAATTGCAATTACTAAATGAAACTTCATTCTTTTTCAAAGTCTAAGTGAATGGAGTCCCTACGGCTGTGTATAACCTACATACCCTTACATGGCAGCCCTACTCTCATGTACTCATTTGGATTCACTCCAAGGCAAATTGAGAATTACTGGGGCTTTTAGATTTATGAGTTTGCCTCATTTGATTCAGTACCACAAATTCCTACTATTTTTAAGTGAATTAATGTGATGAAATCATTCAGTTTGAGCATCTGAGCAAAGAGTTATTGATCAGTAGTGAGCCCACTAAATAATAACACTTTTAGGCCAACAGGAACATCAAGTTAACTTCTCTTTCTTCACCACTTTTTTTTTTTTAATGTGTGTGTTTTTGTTTTTGCATTATTGGCAAACTTTTTCTGAGCACTGCCTGGGTACATGTACAGTTGAGGTCAGGTGCTAGGGTGGATCAAAATGAAGAAGCACATACAGAATTTATTATCGGAAGGGTGCTATCATTCTTGGTTGTAAATATCTAACAGACTTACTATATGGGACAGGTAATTGTTACCCTCCTCCAGTGACTCTTAATGGGGGTGCTATGAAATTTTGGGTGAGATGACATTTGTTATAGAAATGTCTCAAATAAATGACTAGGATCCCTGGATTTTAGGCCATAAATTCAGAAATAAGCTTCAGTCAATGTGATGATCAACATGAACCTAATAATTTTCTGAGTATTCTAGTTGGTAGAAGAATGATACTAATAGCTCCTGAGCACCTGTCCTCTACCTTGCTGAGGACGACTGAACTAGAAATTCATCCATACTTTATAATAATTTAATTCTTGAATGTGCAGAGAAAAGGGGGAAGTTATGTTTCATTCTGTCTCCCTGTAAATTATTTGATAACATGAATGGATCATAATAAGATAGTCTGTATTTTTTTAATTAAATAAAAGACTTTCTCTGTTATTCTTTGAAACCTGTTGATTAATGTGATGCTATGAAGGTTCATCTACATTCAGAATCATTATACGTCATTGCTTAATTTTTTATATAACATCAATAAATTTAATATGAAATGCAATCTGAAAAATATATATAAGGAATGGTGCTGATTGATATCTAAGCTCACTTAATTCTGCTATCAACAAACAATGCTTACTGAGGAAATATGATTATTTATTGATTACTTACTCTCAAATAAAAAAATACATTATAACACAGAACTTTCTACCATTATTCTTCATTACCATCTAACTTTCCTCTTCCTCAAGTTTCCCTTCCCTCACCCCATTTTCTTTTCTGCTGCTTTTCTCATTATTTTTGTATTTAAGTTGTTTTTTTCTTAAAATTTTCTCAAGCTTTCACAAAAATCCATGAATTTGACTTAAATGTATGTTCCAAACAAAGATGAGGAAAGAGGAATAATCAATATAAAATATCAAATATTTTGGTTCTTTCTTATTTAGAATATTGAGTCAGTAATCCTGAGATAAAACTTGTAATCTTATTTTGTTTCAAGAGTCCAATCTGTCAAACAGGGTTAATATCTGTACCATGATTTTTTCACTGGGATAAAGGGCCAACCCAAGTATTGTACTCTGACCTTTGAATATGTGGTAACTTTAATAAAAATGAGTTTAACTGAATTACATTTATCTCACCGATTGTTTGAATCAAATGCATGTTGCTGTGTCAAAAACAATTTAATGGGCAAAGTATGTTGAACAGATTCTCATACATAAATCTACAACTGCCTCATGTCTTGCTTTGCTGACTTTCTAATTATTTGGCTATTGCTGAATGAGCAAATACTTTAATACCATTAATTTTCTTCTGCTATTACTTTCTAATACTTTTCTGGAAAGCTTTTAATTTTCTTGTCTAAATGTTTCAAGTATTAGGAACCATTGCTAAAGTTGGAATGATACATACATAGCTGTGAAATTTATCCCAGGAATCAGATATCATTTGCTTTCACTAACGATATTGTTCCAAAGGCTAGGAAATGTCAACTGATGACCAAAAACTAAAGCATAGTGACCCTTTTATTCAAGTCTCACTTTTCTAAGGAAACAGCTCTAAGCTTTAATTTTAGCTTTCCCCTGACCTGAAGAGATGCCTTAACTTTACAGCTAATTGCATGTATTTTTAAATAACTCATGTAAGCTATTCAAACTATAGTTAGAATATGGACTAACACATCTTAGAATATAACACTTTCTCAGTTATTTTTCACCTTGAGATGCACTGCAACAATTTTCAAAGTGCCCTGCTCGTCCCTGGAGGGTATTGTGAAACACATCTGTGTCAGATACCCCGTGAGTCATCTAAACTTCATTCTTGGACTGGTTTGTGTTTTGGGGGGTCTATTCAGTGGCTTTTGATTTGGGAAATTAAAACTCACTGAGTGTAAAGCAGGGGTATACTAAAGAAAATTTACCCTTTAAAAAGTTCTGGATTCCAGATAGATTATAGGGAAATCAAAAGTATAGATGAGTCAAATTAATGTTTTTCCTACATATGTATAGAATAGTTTCCTAGAACAGGTGGCTTTGAATGAGTTTTCAAAAATAATCTCACGCATACAGTAGTGGCATATTTCATTCTCTTAAACCTACC
This sequence comes from Talpa europaea, assembly GCF_964194135.1. Lineage (NCBI taxonomy): Eukaryota > Metazoa > Chordata > Mammalia > Eulipotyphla > Talpidae > Talpa > Talpa europaea. The sequence continues at coordinate 23,854,093 of NC_140069.1, read as the reverse complement.
TGTTACTTGGAAGTCATTTAATAAGCATTTGCTGATGTAAAAGATATAAGTCAGTGGTTAAGGAAAAATTTCTGGATTTGGACAGTATTTTCATCACTTAATAGCTGTGGGACATGCAACGATCTCCTTACCTCACTAAACCTGTTTCCTCGTGTACTGTATAATACAAGTTTAACATCAAAGGTCATAAAGAAAGAATGCCTAGGTCTAATAGACTATTTTGGTTCTTCTGCCCTAATGTTGTCTATTAATGGTAGCACCCCTCCTGATAGGGCAAGTTACTTAACTGCTCTACACCTCATTTTCCTCTCATGTAAAATAGGTATATATAGTTGTGTAGGAGAATTAAGGGAGATAAGAAATGTTAAGTAGAGAAGTGCTGTCAGTATTTACTATTGTTAGTTTGTCATTATACAAACTCCACAAACCTTACCAAAATGATAGTTTGATCTCATATTTAAATATTATTTGGATTCAATCTTATAAATTAAGCAAAATAAGTTTTAATACCTATTTCATATTTTAAAAGTATACCCCTATTTTTATGTTCTGTTGATCATTAATTAGTCATTTTAATATACTTTTTTTTTTAATTGAAGTAACATTGGATTTGTATCTTTGAGTTTTAGTGGTATAGAGTCTCCCCCTTCTGGTGGTGGGTCTATGCCATACTCATCACCAAAATCCACAATTTACCCAAAAGACCACTGTATTCCCTCCCCAGTTTGTTCTCACCCCATAACTCCCTCTCACCTGATAGCATCAGTTCTATAGTCAGATTTCTAGGGTTTGTTGTTAGCTTGACTTTATCTGATCTTTTGTTTGATTTCTCTATATTCCACATATAAGTGACACCATCCAGTATTTGTATTTTTCTTTCTGACTTACTTTCCTTAGCATGCTACCAGTTCCATCCATGCTGTGGCTAATGGCAAGCAAATTATCTAATTTGATAGCTGACTAGTAATCCATTGTGTATATATGCCACAGCTTCCTGATCCACTTATCTGTATTGAACTAAGCACTTACATTGTTTGCATAGCTTGCTTTATAAATAGTGCTGCAGTGAACATAGGAATGCATGTTTCCCTTCTAATTAGAGTTATTTTATTTGGGGGGTAGATACTTAGGAGTGGAAGTGCCGGGTCATGTCATTGTCAGTTAACTATCAAGTCAACTTCTCTCTTATACCATTTCTGATCAAAATTTTACCTAAATTCAAGTTTATCCTTGAAAAATATAATTTTTAATCTTTATTAAAGTTTCTACATTTTTATTGGTTTATTTGTTGACCTATTAGTAATTTTACATTGATAGACTAAATCAAAGTTCTGTATTCTTACTGTAATTCTTTATTTGGTGTTCTGGCAGAAGTATTTTCAAATTCAAATACCTGTCTTGACACATCTTTATCTATGGAATGCTTAAAAGATGCAAGATTGAACAGAGTTCATTTATTTAGGATCATTCAAAATATACTCAACCAAATTAAAATAAAACATGTCCAAATAATATGCCTGAAAATCTTGGCCGAAAGAAAATCTTTTGGCACTGGGAGATTAACATTTAACTCCAAACTACAATTGAATGGTTTTGTCTTTTCTTTTAAACCAAATTCAATTTAAAGACCTTGAAGCTTGTCTGTTAAAGCTGTTAATTTTACTCAGAAAATTATCTGGGTTGTTTATTATTGCAATATCTGTCTCTACTTTTGCCTTGACCAAGATCTTTTGCTGTATATGTTACAGACCTCAAATTGATGATTCACACATCCATCATGATTACATCTCAATCTCATTCAGCTGTTACACATCCTGGAAACTGCCCAGATGCTCAGTTTCTTACTCCGTTGTGACTTGAATGGACAAGTGTTTCAATGGAGAAAATCAGGATAGGAAAAAGTCAATCCTTTGGAAGAAAATTAATTCAGAATTTCAATGCAATTTCTTAACAGACTTAATGCTACACAACTATGTGCTTCTGAAGGCTCAAAACAGTTCTCCGCATCTCCCTAATCTTCAGAATATGATCACAATCTATGTAAAGATTTTGATTAATTTCCATTCCTACCATGGACTGAAAAATAATCATTGCTGTAATGAGAGAAGCTGAATAAAGGCACTTTATATTTCAGAGTCAAAAAAAGAGAGCTAGACTGAGAAGCAGAAGACACAGAGAGTTCTGATCAGCTTGTCCCTGTTCCCTCCCAAGGTAGGTTCCAGCTTATATACCTTTTCATTGGGGGCTTGGAAAGTGATTGTAACAGAAAAATCTTACTTATGTAACAAAGTATTTGTTTCTGAAATGAGTATATTGTAATCTAATATCTGTGGTGAAGGGAAATACATTGTTTACATTTAGGTGATGCCATTTCTACAATCAGATGCAGTCTATTTGTGAGAAATGCAAGAACTAGGTGCTAATTTTTCTGTCCTAAAGGATGTCTTTTTTAATGGATGTGTGGGTCTGTTTTTATCTTGTGGTACCAGCTTAGGGACCTTGGAATAATGGTGGGCAAAACCACAGGATTGCTTCACACCCAGTATCTTTTACAGTAATATCTTTCACAGCTTCCTTATAGCAGACTTAAAAGACTACAATCTTGCTCTTTCTGTACCCAAAAGTTGTTGTTTCCCATTCACACTATAAAGTCAGTAAAATCTCACAACTCCAGTGAATCATGAGATCCAAACCATGAGTCATTTCTTTTAAGTAATATTAAACCAAATAAATTCAAACACGATGCAAGGAGATAAATAGAGGTAACAGTATGGTTACATTGCAAATATGTTTTAATGGTGAGCGTTCTTAGAGTTCCTTCAAACTAAGGATTTTCTAATTTTGTTTTTAGCTGCAAAAATATATTATTAAATAAAATTAGTCTATTTATAGCAAGTTCTTCATGATTCCTTCATTATCCTTCCACCTCTTCTTTTATAAGCTCTCCCCACTCCCCCATGGAAGAATTATTTATGTAATTGACAAGATTAATGTATATTTGATAATGAACAGAATCACTGAATACAAAGAAAGGGGTTGCTCTCTTTATTCTTTTCTCTAGCCTATATGCATGTTGTTGGAATAATAAGTCATCAGACAACTCTCAAGCATTCACTCTCAGTTTCTTGCTTGCTAGGGTTTGAGTTTAAGAGGAGGGATCTTTTTTTTTTTTACTTTTTTTTATTTTAACATTTATCATTTTTTACATTTTTAAAGAAAATATTTCCTTCCCCCCACTGCCTCAGATTGAGTCCCCATAGAATCTCCTTCCCCAAGGCACCCATGCATCATCACCACAGTCCCCTGTGCTCCTCCCTCCTTCCCTCTGACCCCTCTCCCTCTGCCTCCCCTGCAGTATGTCTCTGGTTTATAATTGTCTATTTTTGCTTTGTTGAGTTTTGTTTTGTTATTATTATTTTTTTTACACTGATGTCTTTTTTGGTTCCCCTATATTCCTGCTCTAAGTGAAACCATCTGATATTTTTTCTTTTTCCTTCTGGCTTATTGCACTGAGCATAATTCCTTCTAGTTCCATCCACGTTGCTGCAAAAGGCATGAGTTTATCTTTTTTGATGCTGAATAATATTCCATTGTGTATATGTACCACATCTTCTTGATCCAGTCATCTATTTTTGGGCATTTGGTTTGTTTCCAAGTTTTCTATTGTGAATATGCTGCAATAAATATAGGTGTACAGGTGCTCTTTTGAATCACTGTTTTTGTGTCCTTTGCGTAGATCCCTAGTAGTAGAATTGCTGGATTGTATGGCAATTCCAGCAATTCCAGCACCAGAGATCCAAGAGGAGCGATCTTAATTGCTCCAGTCCACTTTAACAGTGTTCTGCATGGGGAACAGTCTGCTAAAAATTATGCTGTTTGGTTATGATTGTTCCTTGTGAGTGCAAGTGGGGAGAGGGTCCTCTGATTTCAATCCTTGACTTTCTATGGGCCCTGGGCAGTATACCAGCGGCATGACAGCTATTACCTTCTCTGCAGCCTACCTTTAAAGAGACTTCATTCTCACTCTAAATCCTGACCTCTCTTTTCTTTAAATACTAACTTTAGAAAACTTGCAATTGTAAATTCTTTGTCCCTTTGAGATGTAAATCTTTTTAAAAACCTCTTGCCAGTTTTAAAACCCAGGAATGTCTTTCCTAAAGACTTGGGAACCATCTCTTTGAAAAGTAAACATGAAGGGAGATAACACCCCTCTTTCCCAGTCTCTATCGCAAAACGCAGATGACCTAATCTCAGAGAAAAAAAAAAAATGTGTGCAAACTCAGGAATAACTCGATGTGCTCAACACATCCCATTGTTCAACCTCCCTGTAAATGGGATGATTGTCCTCTGGTACTTTTCCACTAGTTCAACCCAGTGTTTAAAAACTCTCCTGCCTTTTGTTTTAGTGAAGCTGCATTCACTTGTCCTCTCTTTTTGCGATATCCCGAAAAAAGTCATCCTTGACTGTTTAACTTTGTCCATTGCTATTTTTGTTTTAACACCACTTAACAACATTCTAAATCTTACACTATCATACGTTCCTCTGGGTTCTGTGAGGATGGGGTGGTCTACTTCATTCTCAGGATGATCCTTAAATGCAACCTCTGGGTTCTGTGAGGATGGGATGGTCTACTTCTTTCTCAGGATGATCCCTAAAAGCAATCTAGAGGAAATTTCCCAAATCCTAGGGCTATAGAGAATTTGATTTGAAAATTAGCAAATTGTAACACCATCCCCATTCCACATCCCAGTCTTATACCATTTCCACTACATAATCCCATTCCCATACACCTTCCAGTCTCTGGATCTGGGACCTTTTCTCATAAGTATTCTACCAGCTTCTCCCATATGTGGTCTCCATTCTGGCATAATTTGAAATTGCTTTCCCCTGCTTCTTCTGGTTAGAAGACAAGGGTGCAGTTAATATGACAAAGGTATCAAAGATGGTAAGATGGTGCATTAGCTGAGTGGAGAGTAGTATTTAAGCTCTCTGAATGGGTCTGTTGAGCAGATTGAGTCAGAGGCCTGTGAATATTAATAGGCAGAATCCCTCTTTAGATGAAGTACCTATGTAGGCTGCAGAATCCAACATGCCTTGCATGGCCCATGGGAAGTGTTGTTGTTTTTCCTCCAGAGGACCCAAGAAGGAAGTCCTCTAGGAGAGGGGGTTTTAGTCTTGGATTCAGGGACAGGCACAGGCACGTTCCCCTGAATGTACTTTCCTATCTCTCTTTGTTTGTTATTTCCAAATAAACTCGTTGTTGTTGGAATTGCTGAGGATTGCTTTTCAACAGGCCTGTGGGTGTTTATTTTTTATTTTTTTAAAGATTCATTTACTTATTCACACAAAGAACTGGGGTACAGGCCAGAGGTGCGGAGGGTGAGAGGATTCACCAGAGACAGAGCAGGGAACAGAACAGGCAGATCTACTGAAATACACTGCTGAGGGGAGCAGCGGGCGAGTCAGGAGAGGTCTGCTGCGCCATGTGGGCAGCTCCCTGGCCGGGGATCGAACTCATACAGCAGTGGCTGTGGACAGCTTCATAGGTTGTGTCCTAACCCCTTGTTTATTAATGTGAATTGATTCACTGGAGCAGAAGGAAAGGGACTGGGATCTTTGCTTCTGGAAAAGTAGAGAAAAGCACAGTACTGCCTCCAGACTGGGTCAGGATATCAGCTGGATTTATAGAAGCAATCTGTGAGCAGATTCTCAAGGAAAATTCAGGCTGCTTAGGATATAAGCCCCACTAATACATAATGAAATGGTCTTCATGAAAAATTATGATGAAATGGCAATGCAAGTCAATGAAACTGGAGTTTTTATTCTTAATGTAATAGTAACATCAAAAGGCTGGAATAAACTCAATTATCATGGTACAAAGCAATGATTCCACTGCACAGCTGGAAAAACAAAATTTTAAATGATGATACTTATGTGATTTGAACTTTGTTATATAAATGAGGTTTCTCTCTGTGTGTAAGAATTGTAAGGAGAAAGGCGAACAAGTGAAAACAAACAGGAAATCAAATATATCTGTTGTTCATACCTGGGGTGGGGGCTTATCGGTCTTCATTCAGCCTTTCCCAGGCCTTAGCTGCTCCATGGAGACAATGCACCGTGTTGCTGTTTGTCTCACTATCAATCCTTACTCTGTCTCAATCTATCAGCATTATAGTAGAAGCAAGTAATGCATGTGGAGTAGTCTTTATATACAGCAAGTGACCTTCTCCTCTGTCCTCTCCAGGATTCCCATTGGCTAATCTGGAGGTTGATCATGATATTCCAGGTCTTCCCCCTGCTTCCTTGGGGTGATGGTGCTCTTGCTTTTAGAACTTTAGCCTCCTGGGTTGGAATCCACTTTCAGGACAAAATTGCAAACAAGAAAATTGCCTTTGCCTGTCACTTCCCTAGTATATACTTACCTTCCCTAGCATGTGCTTGTCCGCCTGCTTTGGTTCCATCTTCAGAATCATGAGTGATTTTTCTTCTTGTTTCCTTTTTGGAGCTTTGTAGTTGTCACTAGCAGGGTTGATCTATGCTGACTTACTCCATGAGGCCAGAAGTGGAACTCTCAGTTTTTGGAAACTTAATTATGCTTTGGTTTTTATTTTCCTATCGTGTTTATTATTTCTAGTCTTATTGTATTTTATTTAAAGAATATGGATGAGTTGGTAGTGGATGTACTATGGTGGTAATACCTAATGAGGTTACCCCAGATAAAAATAATTTAAAAAGAAAAGTGTGCTGTCTAGAACATAGTTTCTAGTTTTCTGAATTAGTTGAAATATAGTTAGTGCCTCATAAGACATTCATTTAATAAAATGATAACCTAAAATGTGTATTCTGTATAATATATAGAAAAGTAGTCTCAGTACCCTTACTTGTATTTTGTCTACTTGATCTGTCAGACTGAGAGAATTAAATATAAGGGATTAACTATTACTGTGTTCCTTATTTTTCACATATGTAGAGAGACATATATTTACACACACACACATATATACATATACATGTTTAGAATTAAACTTCCTTCTGTGGATTTTTTGGTATTTCTTTTTAAGACAAATCACTGGTCAAGTACATGTGCTTCTCAGAGCAACCATTTTGATGTTGTTTATTTTCCAGGTTTTATTAATTTGCCAGTTGTTTTCAAACTATATAACTTGGGGAGTACAACTTCACCCCTCTATATGTACACATGCTTCATTTACCTTCTATCAAAGCTCTAGTGCCGATATCCTGTCCCTTCTGCCCCACCTTCTTCAGTTCTTCCTCCCCAATGCCTCTGGTAACCAGTCTATTTTTCAGAGTCTGAGAATTATTTTTGTTGTGCTTTACCACTTGTTTTCTTTGGTTATTTATATCCCACAAATGAGCGAAACCATCCAATTGACGTCTCTTCATTTTAATCAGTGGATTTTTTTTTACTGGAATAGTTGTCATTAGACATTTTTGTTTTATAGTTTAATTATATCTTCATTATCCATTTTTTATTTCCTTTTCAAAGTTTTTGGAGAAGCTTGTTCTATATTCTGCTTTATAATTTAGAGAATATATAGGCTAATTGTAATTTTAAATAATATTTTAAATTTATACTCTACATAAATTTCAATAGTAGCTAATGAATCTCTTGTTTAATTAGGTATGAGGAAATTAGCATACTCAATCTTGCTATTTTTCATCTACTTTCTTCTGGGGTTTGCCACCATAGACTATAGGATTTTGATCTCCATATTATCTTAGCTTTTCTTTTTAACAAATTACATGTATATGTATTTATATGTAATATAATTTCTAGTCATAACCATTTAAATTCTGTGTTCAAATATACACACAGCTGAACTTCCATGAAGTTTACATTTTGATTTATTTTTCATTATGCTCAATTATGTATTCGGTTAGTTTTATCAGAAAATATATGGATTATATATGGCTGAGTTGGCACATAATTGACAGTTTGCTGTCTTTGTACCAACAGGATTATTTGGAATCCTAGTATATGAAGTTCTGTACAAATTGTTCCACTTCTATTCAAGAGCTATTTTTGCTGACAAATTATAACTATTTATTTTTTCACTTATAGGTGTAACCTCCTCCTGGTCTAGATATTTGATATACTTAGAGATCAATTTGTTCGCCAAGATGTTTCTGAGTATTGGTTGGCCTACAATACATTTCTCTTTACATGATAAAATATTAATTTATTGTTTTAGGTGTTCATTCAATTCAAGAATGGTTTATTTTTTCTTTGAATTTTTGTCTGTTTCACTTGTTGCTTTTGTATATACAAGCATGACTTATCTCAATGATGGATTTCCATTATTATGTACAATTTTGATTATTATCTATTTAATCACATTCTTTGAAGTTGTGTTATTCTCAAATCTGCCCTTCACTCAGAGATGATTACATTGTTCTCTTTCCTGCTTCCAGGGCAGTTTTAAGATCATCAATGTCATTTCCCTCTTTAATTTATTTCACAACTTCCCTTTCATCCAGCTTGTTTTACTTGTTCATCTTATTATCATCTCCTACTTCATTGACTCAAACATAGCATAATGTGATTTTTTTTTAGCATAACATGCTAAGCTTGCTTTCTTTTATGCTCTTAATTTATTGCTTAGAGATTTTTTTTTAAATTTTCCTTAGTTTTTCAGTGTGACTATTTTCCCTGCATCTTTTTTTTTCCCCTTTAAATACAGAGAGTGGACACAGTTGAACTGCATTATTTCCCTGGGATAGTCATTTGAATTCTTTTTGAATTTGACTGGAACTGTTTATTGGTGTTTGTGTCATTTTCACCCATCATCCAGGCACTAAAATTAGGGGAGATGGCGTGGTTGGTACTGGGTAGCCATGGCAGGATGCTCTCATTCTGTGTCTTATCCTAATATATTGACAAGAAGGGGTTTGAGGACACTGTGCTTGATATGGCCACCCACTCTTTGCCATGTTCTCACCTTCATCAGTGATGCTCAACTAAAGCAATTGCAAGTCTCTCCAGTTCATTGTGAGGCCCTCAAGAGTAGCAATTTCAAATGAGATATTCTCTACATTTCCCCTGGCTTGCCAGAAAGCAGAACTTTGCAGAGGAGTCGTTAATAAGTCTTCAACAGTTTCAAAGTATGTAGGATAGACAATCATGAATCCAAATCACAGATTGGTGAAATGATCAAAATACAATGACTTATAAAGCTTAGAAGGACAAAAAATAGGAAAATGGATGAAAACGTTTCATAGCAAAGAAATAATGGAATTCAAAGTGTATTTGCATGAGATGGAGTAATGATTTTCAAAAATAATTACTTGTATGTGGTAGAAATAATGAGAATGAGACATACTTTATGATTATGTGTTATGAAACTCATGATAGTGGCAATATTTTAACACAAATCAAAAAAAAATAGCTGGTTTCAGGTTTTTATTTTTGTCTGATGCTCATTTCAACTTTAAAAATTAGGATAAATAAACATATCACAGCTTTCAGCTGTTAAGGGATACTTTAAACTTTAATGTATCATTATTTTCTAGAGGTGACAAAACAATTCCTTATGCACTAACTTCAATTAAATTTCTTAGAAAAGTAGAAAAGATACTTGAAAGATTTTGAGGCAAACAATGAAATAGTCTGATAGTTTTTAGATACAACCAAGCAAGAATCTTTAACCATAAAAAATATCTCATTCAGAATAAAGAACAGTTTTATGAATGTATCTGGTTATTTAATACAAAACTTCTTGTGATTTCCTAATTGAAAATGCCTTCTAAGACTAATGAAATCATTGCTTCTGGAAGCATCATCTCAATATTCCTTATTCTTTTATTTATAAATAAAACCTAACCACTTATTATCTTTCTTATTATTCAGTAAGAAAAAAAATGTCAGATTAATCACAGAATTTTAAAAAAATTATCACAGAGGGGCCTCCCTGGTGGTGCAGGGGGTTAAGCATCAGCACTGTAAAGCTGTCTGTCACTGCAGCAAGAGTTTGATCCCTGCCTAGGGAGCTGACCCACATGGTGCAGCAGGCCTCTCCTGACTCACCTGCTGCTCCCCTCAGCAGTGTATTTCAATCTGCCTCTTCTGTTCTCCACTCTATCTCTGGTGAATTCTCTCACCCTGCTCCCCACACCTCTGGCCTGTACCCCAGTTCTTGTATGCATAAATAAATAAATCTTTAAAAAAATTATCAGAGAGAATTTATATTCAAAATATTACAGGAAGAGTCAACTTCCTTGTAGAAAGATAAAAGTAATTTTTTAATATTTTATTTTCAAGTTTCTCTTCTTTCTTTTATTGAATCTAAAATCATACAAACAGGAAGAGGAGACACATGACACTGTACACTAAAGGACTTACGTGGGCCTCTGCAGTGCTGGTTCGATCCCAGCTGTCCGGCAAGGGTCCCACATGGCGTGACAGACCACTCCTGTTTCACCCGCTGTTCCCCTCAGCAGTGTATTTCGTCAGTCTGCCTGTTCTGTTGCCTGCTCTGTCTCTGGTGAATCCTCTCACCCTCCCGCACATCTGGCCTGTACCCTGGTTCTTGAATAAATAAATAAATCTTAAAAAAAAATAAAGGACTTATGTGATGATGAGAGGTCACTTTTTAAATATGGCAGTCCCTGTATTGGAACGAGAAGAGCAACAGCAGCAGCAGTGGATAACTTTACAAGGCTACATATGTAATAGGAAATTCAAATAATATAAAGCTACTTTGGTCCAAGGAACAAATTGAGTCTTTTTTAGAACTTTGCAGGACTTGAAGGACAGAAAATTCTTCCCTGCTTTTCAGAAAACTGGATTGATAATGGAAAGAGCAAAATTGATCTCACCTGATTCTTAGTCACTTTGCTGTAAAATAATAGAAAAGAAAACAAGATTTAATCTTGTGCTGATAGTTTCTTTTCTCACAGGGTATCCACTGATCTATCTTGATTGCTCAGTTAGGAGAGGCCTTGGTGGTAAAATTACTCAGGAATTGCTGACGCTTTCAGTCGTGGAGGCTGAGGTGATGTGGCATCAAACAAAATAGAAGATATGGGAGAGTGTTTCTGCCACAGCAAACAAGTTGATGAAATAAATGACTCAGGACATAATCTAGTTAATATAAGGATTACCTGGCAGTAAATGTAAAGGGCATGGTACATGAAGTAAACAAAATATAGTGTCATCAGAATGGTATGCTTCGCAGAGGAAAATTCCCTTTATATATCTTATGATATTTTTCATCTGAATAATTAAAAATTATTACATCTAGATATTTAAAAGTTAATCTTATTGTGACATTTTGAATGGGAATGTATGTGTAAAAGGCTTATCCTAAGTCTTCACTAACAGTGACCATTCAATAAATGACAGCTATAGTTAGTATGTAATTAAGAATATAAATCATAAGCATCTTTAAAAGATTTTTCACACTTGTTGTGGTTGCTTAAAATGGTTTCTTTTTTTAATTTTTTAGTTAGCTTTATTGAATGCTTTACATACATTACAATGCACATATTTTAATTAAACAATTTACTGGGCTTGAACAAATATATACACCGTGACACCTCTACCCCAATCAAGAAACAAAACATTGGGCTTCCCTGGTGGCGTAACAGTTGAGTGCTGGGTTGCAAAGCTGCCTGAAGCTTCTGCAGCGCCAGTTTGATCCCTGGCCACCGGGCAAAGGTCCCACGTGGCGCGCAGACCTCTCCTGCTGCCCGCTGCTCCCCTCAGCAGTGTACTTCGGTCCTTCTGCCTGCTCTGCTCCCCGCTCTGGCTCTGGGGAATTCTCTCACCCTCCCGCGCTTCTGACTGTACCCAGTGCTTGTATAAATAAATAAATAAATCTTTAAAAAAAAAAAGAAACAAAACATGTCCACCAGAGTAAGTTTCTTCATGCTCCTTTTCAGTCATCCACCCCTAAAAGCACTAACTTTATTTCTATCACCATTTTTAAGTATAACTGAAATGGTATCATACTTACCTTTTTTATCTGACTTATTTCCCTTGTTATTATATTTTGAGTACCAATTATCTGTTCATTTTTATTGCTGGGGGACATTTGATTTTATGAATATTCCACAGTTTACATGCTCATATCTTGATAAATGTATCAGTGATTTCCTGTAGGACAATGAATAAAGATAATATGATAATTATAAATATGATACTGAGAAATATTCTTATGGAATCATGTTTTCACTTTTTATGTGTAAGTACCTAGGAGTGGAAATGTTGGGTCATAGGGTAGGGTATATATTTACCTTAATGAGAAACAGCCAGTTTTCCAAAATGGTAGGACCATTTAAACCTGTCATCATTGTGTGAGAATTCCTTTGGCTGTAAATCTTTGCCAGCACTTGATTTTGTCAGTTTTGTTTAAGGGTATGAAGTGGTATCACATTATTATTTGATTTTACTGACAGCTGATATTGAGTATTAAGATGTATTTATTGACTGTTTATATATCTACCTTTTGTGAAGTTCTTTTTGGAACTTTTGCCCATTTTTTCTGGGTTGTTTTATTTTGCATAAATTGCAATGTATATTTGAAAATGAGTCATTTGTCAGATAAATGGTTGCAAATGTTTTCTCTCATTTTGTGCCTTGAATCCTCATTTTCTTAATATATATTAAAGAGCACAAATTAATTTTTTCTTTATTATTAGTATTCTTTTTTTTTAAGATTTATTTATTCATACAAGAACCAGGGCACAGGCCAGATGCTCGGGAGGGTGAGAGGATTCACCAGAGACAGAGCGGGGAACAGAACAGGCAGACTGACAAAATACACTGCTGAGGGGAGCTGCGGGCAAGACAGGAGAGTTCTGTGTGCCATGTGGGACCCTCGCCGACTGGCTGAGATCGGCTGGGATCAAACCAGCACTGCAGAGGCTGTGGACAGCTTCACAGTGCGGCGCTCAACTGCCTGCGCCACTAGGGAGACCCTATTATTAGTATTCTTTGTACCCTCTTTAGGAATTCCTTGCCTACTCCAAGTTCATGATTTTGCAGTCTTTTTTTTTACTACAATTTTGAAACCTGTGGGCTTATATTCAAGTTCATTGATCTTCCTGCTATTTTGTAAATATGCTTGGACTTAAGTACCAGGTATCAAAGGCTTTTTGTTTTTCAGCTGTTTCCAATTTTCTATGCTGCCACGGGGCTGATAGCTTTAACCATATCATAAGATAAATTGTTTCAGGATTTGGTTACAACAGATTCCAAACTGTTTGGAAGTGAATTCAGCCTCTTTTTCTAAGATGGCCCTGAAGTAAACATTACAATATCATCACCATCAATGATATTGAGCCCACTGGATAGACCTTGGACTTGTGAGATTTGGAAGACTGTCGTATCTTGAGATTCTGAGACTACATGTCTTACAGATGAGATTTCCATCCCACAAGTTGTGGAATTACAAAACTGTGAGACTGCAAAGTCTTGCAGTCCTGACACGAGTCCTTGACACCAAGGACTGGGCGATTTTATGAGAAAATAATAGATTCTGAAAACTCCAGACATCAAAATTATGAGACTGTAAAAAATGAAATATCTTTCAGCTTTTCCTACTCTCTGATTACTCAGCAAACCTTCTACATAAGTGCATTACTTTGCAGAAGACATTATCTTGAGTTTGACCTTTTTCCAAATTTTAGTCTGACACACAAGCCCATAGGTTTGTCAGAAATTTGCCTGGTTTCTCCTCATACCTGCCACATTTTCATTTTACAGAAATTCTCTGCCTGTCCTTTCCTCTTGTCACAACTTCAGCCATGTGTTTCAAATACTAAAGTTACCTCCATCTGTTCCCTTGTCACTCCAGAAAGGCTCATCCCTCTGATTTCAGGGTGTCTAGGTTTTAGGTGGCTTCATGCCCACATCTCTAAAGAAAATATGGTGACTATTTTGAGTGAAATGTGTACATTTATACTGAAATATGCACTATTTCAGTATGACTAGTAAATATTACTTGTAAAACAGAATGAGTTTTACTAGTCAGTGAACTTTTGCCACAGCAGAATCACAAACTTCCCTTGGGGAGGTGTCATCAACTAGCAGTGGTGATCTCTAGGCAGGAAAACCAAGTAGAAGACTAGGACATCCCACTGCAAACACCTCCCCACTCCATTGTATGTAATGACTATATTTAGGTGGTGTTTTTGGTTGTTTGTTTTTACAATATGTTCTGGTTCTTAAAGGCCAATTTTGTTGACAGTGTAACACCAGCAGAGTTTATATGAAGAAACCCCCGCCCCCAAATTAATTTTGATAAAGTATACTTAGTAAAGAAAGAAATGGTTATAAGTGATAGAGACTATATTACTTAAGTTTACTCTTATCATTATGATTAAACCTTCAAAGCCCTGGGAAGCTACTGTAACATCAAATAATATAAACTTTGCCTCTTCCACTCTCATAAAAGGCAATTTATAATTTGTACATGGTCATCTCAATTGATAATGACTATTCACCTTGTAATTATATTCAGCACAAGGTTAATGTGAAAACTTATTCTAATTCAATGTCAATGTCTATGTAATTGTCTAATTCTCATACATGTAATCAAAATTAAGGAAGCAATTTGATTGAATACAGTTCTGATTTTATGACTGAAAAATGCTTTTAAAACAATGTAAATAATGTTATTTGGGGGATAACATTAGCTTTTTCTCAATTCAAAAGTATATGATTTGTCTAAGAGTTAAGATGCTGCTCTGGACTTTGCTGATGTACTTTTCAATTAAAAGGTATCTTTTCCCATTGAAACATTACAAGGTTGTTAATCCAAGCAGGAGGCTATTGGAAATATTAGTGCTTTAAGCATTATTTCACGGTGTATATAACAAAAAGACCATGGTCTCAATCAGGGCACCTTATCCTCCTGTAGTTTGTACTAAATGAGCCTACAAATTAGCTTCTGCCCACTTCCCTGCTGGTGGGTATTTCATTTTCCTGGTGGATGCTCTGGGCTAATTCTTAGGTGGAACCTTAATGAAAGCTACCCCTTAAAGGCCAGCATGAGCAGTCAGAGAATCTGATCATTTCTGCATGAATAATTATTTTATTTTTTATTTTTTTAAAAAAGATGTATTTACTTATTTATACAAGAACCAGGGTACAGGCCAGATGCGCGGGATGGTGAGTAGATTCACCAGAGACAGAGCGGGGAGCAGAACAGGCAGACTGACGAAATACACTGCTGAGGGGAGCAGTGGGCAAGGCAGGAGAGGTCTGCACACCATGTGGGACCCTCGCTGGCCGGCCGGTATGGAACCAGCACTGCAGAGGCTGTGGACAGCTTCACAGTGCTGCGCCCAACCACCTGCGCCACCAGGGGAGGCCCTGAATAATTATTTTAGACTAAATTATACTTATGTTGGTTTGTTATGTTTTATGTTTTGTTTTTTAAACTGGAAGTGACTCACATCAACACATCAAACCTATCATCAACACACTACAAAAACAATTTAGGTTACACCACTAACAAGAAACTATATTGCCCATTCATTCTATAATTTATATGCAGCTAGAAAGGCCAATCAGTAACCATTTGCAATGTACTTATGACCTGTAATAGTTCAGGCTAGTTTCTATAATGAACGGAGGAATATTACTGTGAAAAAAACTTACATCCACTTTGACATCACATGAAGGTGGTACAAGGTCACTTGATTGTCCATATTTGGGAAGTGATTATACCTATAGGTCATCATTTATAATTCAGAGGCAAAAATAGATATTTGTTATTTTCAAAATTCTTCCGGGATTTTTAAATAAACTGCTTGCTCATGGTTCAGTATTAACATTGCTTTTCAAAGGCTCATAAACCAAATAACTGATTATTTTAAAATAAATCAGCAGTAATGGAAAATGCCTCTAAAATCATAAAGTAACTTGGATAATACAGTTCTTTTAGAAAAATAATAAAAATACCATAAAATGTTTTGTATAGCTGATCTCTGGTACAGAGGGGAAATGAAAAGGCATGCTGGCAAGGCATCTGAGTTTTCTCTCACAAAGTGATTGGAATTTTTTTTTGTGATAAGCCAAAGGAATCAGCATATGTTAAAACACATCAATACCAGAAAGAAAGTAATATGCTTAGAATTAGAGAGCTCATATGGTAATGGATACTACATTATCCATTATCACTTGAGTCCATTTTATAAGCCAGACATTATTTTAATTAAAAAATATACCTACAAGGAAGGTATTGTTTCCTCTATTTTATGGGCAAGAGAATAGATACGCAGTTGATCTGTAGATCAATGTCACAGAGAGTAAGTAGTAGGGCTTCAAATAAGCTGTGTTTTATACCTGAGCACATACCATTTCTATAATGCTAGGTTACGGTCCTTAAAGTTTTCCTGAAGCAGTGCTCATCATGTGGAAATATCATATCCCCTGAATGACACATTCTGTATTTTTATTAGAGGACGTAAATGCTAAAGTAGAAATACAGGATGATTTCTCACTATTTATGAGTTAAACTACCCCTTGTTCAAAGTAGGCCCTGCATTTATATCTGTTAGAAATGGTTTAAATTTTAAATATATTTGTGCTATCATTACAAGAACAAACATAAAATCTAGATAAACTGGAATGTATTGAGAAGAGTAAAAATTATTTAAGGCAGTGATGAATAATTCTTTCAATCAAAATTCTGAGAATTGGAAAAATAATAAAAAGTAATATAGGAACTTTCATGTAAGAGCAAAAGCTAAATCTAATAGCTAATTTCATATATTACTATAATTTTCCACATAGTAACACAGTGATATATCTTACCTACATTAGTAAAATTTTGAATGGATAACACAGAATTGCAGTTGTCTGGAAAAACCTTAGTATGTGATGGATAATAGCAATAATGGATATTGGAGAGGAACATTAGTATCTTATCCTCATAAGACATAACATGGTGGACACTTGAGATTTCCTAGTGGTGACCTAGAAATTTACATTTTGGGACAACCTAATATAAGGAAACTGTTATAGAACATCAATAATTATACTTAATGATATAGAGCAAACAAATTTGACTAAGGTGCTTCCAGGATCTGGTCCTAATATTGATACACACAGAAAATGAAGAAACAATGAAGACATCTAGAATATAGATCTAGAATGATAATTCAATAATATCTGAAGCAAATTATGATCAAGTACAGTTCAGAGAAGTTAAAAAACGGCCATCAGATAGGACATAGTCATTAGCAATAATATGTATTCTAGTCTAAAAACTGAAGAAGGGTATGAGGAGAATTCACTGCATTCCTTCAATAGAATTTCAAGAATTTCAACAGTATGGCAAAACAAATAAAAATCTGTAATCTTTGTTGTGATTTTATCTGCAGCCCCATCTCTCTCCCATCTTTCCCTGATACATATAGAATTTGATCTAATTCATGGGGGAACATCCTCCCTAATCTCTCTGGAGCACATGAAGTCCCCTTCAGGGAAATACACATCATTAACTATTGTAGATTGACCTGAGCACATGTGTTCCCTATGCAGTACTAGGGACAAGAGAAAAGGAGAACATGTGAAATATTAGACCTGTGACTTTTCCATTGCCCCCCTTTTCATCTTAAAAGACCAACATTTTCAAATCTGTGCCCTCAGGAAATATTTGTATGTTGCCTTGGCAAGATTGTTTCACAAAATGAAAATGTGGGAACCAGCAGATAAGAAATTGCAGTGAAGTCTGTAACTCAGAGGGGTGCCTGTACATTTCCACTGTTTGAATTACTTGTGATAAATAGAAAAATAAATAATCAACATACTTTCAGGTCAGAATAGTCTTAGGTATATTTCTCCAAGCAAAAATTAGTCTATAAAATTTAAATTTGCCAAAGCACAAATGTTTACATACCTATGCACATATGCATTAACACCCCATATACGCAAGGTTTACTTGCTTGAAACAGGCTGCATACAGAAAGCTATTACTTTTTGTCAAGGTCAGCACAAAAAGGCACATTTTGCCACATTGTCATTATTAATAAACCTAAAATGAAATTCCTACATTTTTGTTCCTTTGCTGTACAAACCACTAACAAACACAACATATGCACTTGATGTTGTGTTGATCTGGCATGATGGTAGCTGGAGCAAATAGCAGGCTCCTCTCCCTGTAGTTTTTATATTTTTCCATGCCACACTTACCCAGCATTTTAGTGTGTTAGTATTTCCCAAACACGGCAATGTATTAGCATCCTATGTAGAGATTTCTACAAGTACTGACATTCTGGTTGCTTCCAGACAGTGGAATAGAATGGCTGGCATGGAGCCTGAGGTAGAAAACCACTTAATATATAATTCTGTAGCCAAGTTTAAATCACACTTATTGTAGCTTATCATCACTTAATATTGGCAGGCATTATCATGGGATTTGGTGTCTTTGCAATAGCTGCTAAAACTCATGTCATCCTTCAGTTCTGCTTCCCTGGGTAAGATATATCCTCTAGCAGTTTTTTGTCCCTTGGGATGTTTAAAAGAGTATCTTCTGATCCACTGCCCCTAGAACTTTTCTAATTTCTGCTCCCTTTGCCTCCCAGTGGGATCTTATTATAGCTTCAAATCATGTCCTTTCTACAGAAAAGGGAATTATTGCCTAAGGCAATGAACTTATGGTAAATCTAGAAAATAATCCTAACCTTTTTATGATAAAATTATATGTAACTATGTAAAATTATGTTATATAAATAAATTTATACTATGTATCAATAAATTTATACTACATATCAATATTGATAATATAACAAATTTGTGCATGTAAATGTAAATTATATAAACAACATATTGCATGTATAATATATTTTATATTGCAGAGGCTCAAATTATCCTCTAAGGCTTCAGTCTTTTTTTTTTTTAAGATTTATTTATTTATGCATAGAAAAACTGGGATGTAGGCCAGAGGTGCCAGGTGTGAGAGGATTCATCAGAGACAGAGTTGGGAAGAGAACAGGCAGACTGACCGAAATACACTGCTGAGAGGAGTGGTGGGCAAAACAGGAGAGGTCTGCTGCATCATGTGGGTAGCTCCCTGACCAGGGAAGGAACTTTTGCTGCAGCAGCTGGAGATAGCTTGATAGCGCTGAGACAATCCCTTGTGCCACCAGGGAGGCCCATAAAGCTTCAGTGTTAAGCAGAAATGGACTGGTTCTATGTTCTTTTATAAACATATCACATGCTTCTTTAAGTTCTGTCAGTACAGTTACCATATTTATTGTTTTAAACGTCTGGCATTGGTATTTAAACTAAAATGAAAACAAAAATTTTGCACATCTTTTTTCTGCTTAGTGTATTTAGTTCTCAGTCCACCTCTTCCTCTGCCTACTTCCACACTCCATTTAAATGAAATGAATTTTTCTCTGTAGAAAAATTCTAATTTAGTCAAAGAAGGGAGAAAACAACCACTCAAAAATTTGACACGTAGTAATAATTTCTATATATTCAGATTTGAAGTGTATTTTAGAAGAAAAGAATCAATCTCAATATTTCAACAATGGAATATATTATTACTTTCCCAAAGCTACCAATTTAGTGAGTTGGTGAAAATTCCCTCTCCACATCTGCTGAAGTGTTAAAAATATGAACTGCAATGCAGGAAGTAAGAGGAGAGGAAAAAAAATAACTTGATTAGACCAGGTCCTTGCATTGTTTCCAGGTTTAAGGGTTCCTTGGTCCTTGACTGTGGCCATGGAAGAATCCAAAACTTTATCTATGCAAAGCAAAGCAAAGCAAAGCAAAGTCTATTAGACTAGAATGAAGGTACACATGGGGAGAGGTCACAGCCATCAGAGTCTAATGAAGAACAACTTAAGGAAAGGCAGAACACCTGGCTTAAATGAAGTGCAGGAGAGGCTGATCACTCCGTGGCTTTCTGGGGTGCACTGCACAGTAATTTCCATGGTGTTGGTTTATCAGCACAGGCAGGAGTTTCTACTTCACTTCCCCTTCTACTGTGTAGTTTTTCCCTGGCAGCAGGTTAGGTTGGGAGGTCTGTCTTTCCCCCTTTGCAGCTTCTTGCTCTCTTTGGGCTTTATTGGTCTGCCTGTAGGTTGGGCAGGGGACTGCCTTCACCCCTCTGGATGTTTCTTAGCTCTTCCCAGGCTTTATCGACTTTGACAAGTGTTTCTTAGGGTCCTGGATATGTTGACCATATAATTTTCTTTCCGCATCACCCTCCCTGCCCTGTCTAACAACATTAGAGACAGTTTCAAAGTGCATTATGGAGGGTCATAGAATCAAGTTCTTGTTGGTTACTCAAAGTAGAGCTATAGAAGCTGAAACTTGATCTGGGACATAAGCTTTAATTTCATACGTATTTGGATTTTCCTTTATATTTATGCAGATCATATACGGCACTCTAACTGAAATATAATTTTGTGGTATCTGACCTCTCCTATTTTGAAAGATGTTCTAGGACAGGATTGAAGTAGGTGAGAAACAAGTCACTAGGTGTAATGTCACACCTCCTTTGCTCCATTCCATTACCACCATCTTAGCCCAGGTTTCTAACACTTCACCAATGGATTATTGAAACAACACATAGCAGGTCTCACGTCACCTGTCTTTTCTCTTCAATCCTGCCACCTTTAAACTACAAAACATGAAAATATCCTTACTTCAGAATGTTTCTCTTCATATCACTCTATTTGCTCCAAATAACTTATTTTTTCCATCCTCTTTCTATCTAAATACTATTGAATACTTCAATGCTAACTTCAACTTGTATTTTTAGGAGGTTCTCCATCAGAACTGCATCTACCCTAAAGCTCTATAACTTTAAGAAAAAAAGATTTTCATTTATTTACGCATACAAGAGCTGCTGGGGTATAGGCCAGAGGTGTGGGGGGGTGAAAGGATTCACCAGAGACAGAATGGGGAGCAGAACAGGCAGATCTACTGAAATACACTGTTGGGGGGAGCAGCAGATGAGACTGGAGATGTTTGCTGCACCATGTGTGACAGCTCTCTGGCTGGGGATTGAATTTCTGCTGCAGTGTCAGGCTATAGATTCATAGCACTGAGACTTAACCCCTTGTGCCACCAGAGAGGCCCAAATCTCTGTAATTCTTTAAACCTGTATCTTCTCTCTTGGAAAGTTGTTTGTATTTCCTGATGCCAACATAAAAACCCTAAAATCATAGATTGTACTTTATTATTTATTGTACTCCCAGTGACTAACTCAATATCTGATACGTGGTCTATAATGAAAAATAGATTCAATTCATGAAAGAAATGCATTAGGTTGTGGGTTTTTTCCTGTCCTCTCAGTAATGAGTATAATGAAAATTTGTATTGGCTTAATGTAGTAGATGCTAATCTAGATGTCCCACCCATGTCTTCATGGCCTACTTCTGCAGATGGTGCCCTTACAGGTCACTGACTTTGAGTCTTTCCACTTAAGGGCATTCTCTGGTGTGATTAGCATTTCTGCAGGGCAAATTGGAAGTTTAGAAAGATTAATGCTTCCATGAACATCCTTAACCAGTGAGGACAAGGAGTTGGTGGATGAATAGCCAGAGTTCCTCTTATTTTTCTAGTTTACCTCTCAGAGGAAAACTCTAAGGCATGTTTCATACAGTTTCTCACAGGGCTGTAAATGCAAGTTTTCCTAGGCTGGCCAGAGAGGAAATCTGCTCAATAAAACCCTCTTTATTGCCTGTCCCCCCTTCCTTATCTCAATTCCATCTTGTTCAGAGTGTTTCCAGGATTCATTTCCAAAATAAACTACTTGCACTCAAATTTTTGCATTGGATGTACTTTGTGGAACCTCCAAATAAAGACAATAATTATGTGCTCATTCTTTTTTTTTTATTTTTTAAAGATTTATTTATTTATTTATACAAGCACTGGGTACAGTCAGAAGCGCGGGAGGTTGAGAGAATTCACCAGAGCCAGAGCAGAGAGCAGAACAGGCAGACAGATGAAGTGCACTGCTGAGGGGAGCAGCGGGCGGCAGGAGAGGTCTGCACGCATGTGGGTCCCTCATCCGGTGGCCAGGGAGCAGCCGGGGATCGAACCGGTGCTGCAGAGGCTGCGGGCAGCTTTGCAACCCAGTGCTCAACCGCTGTGCCACCAGGGAGGCCCTGATTCTTAATGCTTCTTATTAACTCAGTGAGGCACAAAAAGCTGAAGACTCTGACACATGGTAGATATTTAATAACATGTTATTTTACTTTTTTGTTACACTAGTCACTTAGAATAAGTTGAAGATGATGAGATATTGCCTCTTGAATACTCATTTGTTGTGATTTGTTTTGATAAAAATGCATATTTTAAAAACTAAAACAGAAACTAAGTAAATGAAATTTTAGAAATTCCTCCTGTTACAGTCCATATATGTTTCTTTCCACTATTTTCAAATTCTTTCTACTGGAATATTATTATGAATGAAAATCAAGAACAAAAATTTGGCATAACCTAGTAGAATTATGAGTAGGAAACTAATGAAAACATTCACATCAAACTTTGTATTTATTGATATAATTTTTGCATCCTATACGAGGCTTTTCACTGATACAATTTTCATTCTTGGAAAGACAGACAACTGTATGTTCCTTGGAGGAAAATGGTAGAAGGCATTTCAACTTAGGCAATGTACTTTCTGGCTTATTATCAGTTTCTATCACTGGTAGTAGCAAGAATTGTACAGGGAAAAATAAGTTATGTGGAAGAGGCATGGGCAAGTCAGCATCATTGTATTAGTACTGTTAGTGTTTGAACATTTTATCAATTAGTAATTATTTTTGATATGCACAATCTCCAGTGATTCTTACAGTAACCGGCTAAAGTAGAGGGGGTTGCTATCATCTATATCTCCATTTACAAAAGAGGAAATGTAATTCAAAGGAGTTGAACTGTTGGATCAGCCACAAAGTTAAGAAATAATGGGCCAGAATTCCAACTAGTTTTATAATTCTGTAAGTTGTAGAAAACTGATATTAATACAAATTGTTCCTGTTGATAGATATGAAATAATTTATTTTTAGGGAAAGTATATTGATCCCCCCAGCTACTGGGAAAGAAGCCAGTTTTGCATCCATTAAATAATTCCACATTTTTTTATTGTGTCTATGTTTTCTTTGGCTTCATTAAACCAGTTAAAGCCTGCGTTGATTTCATCATTAATTAATAAGTTAAATAACATTTTTATCCCTGTTCATTTTGTATTTGTATGAGAGTCATGACTCCATCATTAACTTAAAAATTATCTTGTAACACACCTTTTTTGAAACCCAATGAATTACTGCTTCCTCTTGAAAACATCTAAGTTGAATATAACAGTGATGGTGGGAAGGACCATGTATGTTGGATGGTAACTCAGTATCAACTGCCACAGACAAATAAGGATAACATATCAGAAAGGATGAATAAAATGAATGGTTTGCACAAAGGAAGGGCAGACTTGGTTCTTTTTCTACATCAGTAATTAACTGTTTGGATAAAAAACAGAGTTCAATTATTTTGTCCATTACTTGCTTTTATTTCTGAAAGAGTACCTTGGTGAATATGTGTATTGTATGTATAATAGGATTGCTGTATGACGCAGAACTGATTCAATGAGAAAAAGTGCAATTAAGTGGTTGATTGGTTCTTGATAAAGTCCATGTGATTTTGGACTAGATCTTAGCTACAGACACAAAACAAAAATCTCTTTAAAATCCTGCTTTTATCACAGGACATTGGGTGCTTCACTTTCAATTTTAGCTCAAGTGGAAGCATGTTCCAATGTTTTGTTTTTTTTTTTTCTTTAAATAAGGACAAGGGACCAAGATGATTCATTTTACTTTTTACCTTATATGAGTCATGCCGTGGTGCGTAAGCATCCTTCACCATCTGACACATCCTCAGCTGCAGGCTGCTGGAGTCCAGACCTAATTACTATCTGTTGAAGTTATTGAAAAGATTTCTTGAAGGTTCTTTAGATGTGGCTCTAGGTTGCCATTTGCTAATTTTAAATTAATGAACTTTTAAAAATTTATACCATTAAGATAGATATGCACAATGCTTATTCCAGTAGATATACCTGTTCTGCTCCCCACTCTGTCTCTGGTAAATCCTCTCACCCCCCACACCTCTGGCCTATACCCCAGTTCTTGTATGTATCAATAAATAAAAATAAAATCTTAAAAAAATATGCACAATGCGAATTAACTTGTGCCTGATGTAACTCCATTAAATACTTAGTTATACACTGATGATCCTAAGTTTCTTTCCCATTGTTAAAACTAGCACATTTTTAAAGGTTAATAAAAGGATTTTGACATGAACATATCTGTAGTAAATTAAGTAACACATTCAATAATAGAATCCCATTTTCTTTAATGATCTTTAGGGGTGGGAGGTAGGGGAATTCATTGCTTAGCATCACCTTCTTTTGCTATAAGCTCTCCATTTCTCTCTACAATGGGAAGAATCTTGAAAGGTATTCTTGTTTCTTGTCCATCCCTTATTTATTCCAGGGTTGAAGGAACTAATATTAACTGGTGATGGTTTCATCTATATTAGACTTTTTCAGCAGCAGATAGCATCTCTCTTGTACCAACAGTCTCATGCATTGTTATCTATTCTGAGAGTGACTGGTTTTTGAGGAAGTCTGTAGCAATCCATGCATCTAGTTAGGTAAACATACTTGGCATAGGTCTTGAAGCCTAGTTCTTCCTATAAATGGATGTCAAAGAGTGAGAGAAGTTTGCCACTTGGGTTTCAGATCCCATTCATGCTCTCTAACACATTTTTTTTTAGAAAGCTCTATAATTGAGAAAATTACCATGCCACTATTTACAAAAATTCATATACTAATCTCCATTTGGCTTCCTGTATCTATATTTTCATGACAGAACCTAAGGGAAAGGAGGGGCAATAATTGAGAGCCAAAAGAAATATTTGATTTTAAATAATAGCAACTAATGATATAGTTTATCAGAATCGGTCCTCTTGTAGTATTGCCTCTCTTTAACAGTTTCCAGTGTATATTAAATATGCATTAGTGCTCATTAATATTATGGTTTGATATATTGATTCTATTAAACTTGTTTCCAGTTTGCTTCCAGCCTTTCTGGGATGTGAAATTCTTTTAGATGGGAAACTGTGCCTGCAATACTCAATAGTACAGCAATATGCAAATTTGGGACCTTAAGACATGCTGATAGATAATAAAATAGTCATTCTAGGCATACTCCAGTGGGCTATATAAGTACTTTATTTTGAAACACCTTTATTAAAAAGTTTTTATATTGCTTCCTGTTCAAAATGACAAAGTAAGTACAAGAATTTGCCTCTCATCCAACAAGAGACCTAGCTTACAAAGATGATGAAGATAATTGAAAAGGTCCACAGTGAGATGAAATGAGAGGAGCTCTTTGTAAATGACATTTGTTTCTGGATCATCAGAAACAGATGGGATTGTTGCAGGATGAATCATGGCTTAGAAACAATGTCATGGTAGATTATGATAGAAAAAGGAGTTGATGACCTGGGTAGGATGAAGCAGAGAGAGACTCAAGTTTCGGATTGGTAATTATAAACCCATGTACCAAATCTAGTTTACTCAGTTTGAAAACGAAGTTTTATCAGAACTGTCATATTTATTCATTTCTGCATTTTCCTCAGCTACTTTCATGTTATCATGGTGGAGGTTAATAGTTGTGTTAAGACCATCCAACCTTGAAGATCTGAAATATTTCCTATCTGATCCTTTACAGAAGATCTTTGCTGACCACAACTCTAGACTTTGAAATGAAACATTACATAGAGGACCAGAGAGTGAAATGAGATTTTAAAAGGGAGACTACAAGAAAGCATTGTGCTGTTAAACTGCTCACTTTCCATCTCCTGTCTCCCACCTTCTTATGCCCTGAAACAGTACAAACCTACCCAGGACTGAAAGTAAAAATCAGCTCAAACTGAGAAAGAAAAGGAGCCTCTCGCTATTACTCAGGGTCTGAAAACTAACACAGATACAGGGACTTTTCTCTGACTGACTACTGCTTTCTTGCCAATGATGTTCCTGGCCCACTTTGCAATTTTCTTTTATTACAGGATGCCTGAATTACTCGATCTCCCTCACCTCATGACAGCTCCAGAGCCCAGCTAATCCCATGCCTAATCCTGCCCCAGAAAGAGCAAAGAATCCAGAACTGATTACTATTTCTTTTACTATTTCTCCTCTTACCCAGAAGAATTCCTCTGGAGTATACTCCTTTGTTGAGAATCAATAAATATTTTTTTATCAGCTCATAGATTTGTTCCTGGGTATCTGTAGCTAAGTAGGATTTAACAGCTTTTAAAGGATAATATTCAAAAAGGTAAGAGCATTATGCTCATATTAATAAAAAATGAATTCATGTCAAAGATATAAACTCAATTAGTGAGAGAACTAACAAAGTTTTAGAGAAGCATTTTTTTATAAGAGTTTATTTTTTAGGGCCTCCCTGGTGGCCAGCAGTTGAGCGCCACGCTGCGAAGCTGTCCACAACCTCTGCAGTGCCGGTTCGATTCCCCACCAGCCAGGGAGAATCCCACATGGCTCAGCAGACCTCTCCTGCCTCGCCCGCTGCCCCCCTCAGCAGTGTCTTCATTCCATGTGCCTGTTCTGCTCCCCGCTCTGGCTCTGGTGAATTCTCTCACCCTCCCACACTTCTGACCTGTTCTCTAGTTCTTGTATAAAATAAATCTTTTAAAAAAAGAGTTTATTTTTTATTTTTTTTAAGATTTATTTATTTATACAAGAACTGGGGTACAGGCCAGAGCCACGGGAGAGTGAGAGAATTCACCAGAGAAAGAGTGGGGAGCAGAACAGGAAGATGACCAAAGACACTGCTGAAGGGAGCGTGGGCAAGACAGAAGAGGTCTGCCGCACCATGTGGGTCTCTCCCTGGCCCCCTGGGAATCGAACCCGCACTGCAGAGGCTGCAGGCAGCTTCACAGTGCTGCGCTCAATCCCGCTGCGCCACCAGGGAGGCCCTATAGAGAAGCATTTTAACAACAAAAAAAATGTTAGGACTAGAGTGCAAAGTTAGATACAAAGCTAGTTAATGTCCATCCAGGACACAAATGATCTTTAGGATTATTTGTTCTACTGGACAAAACTTATTTGTGTCTGTACTAAACAGAAACTTAAAATTAACCTCTATCCCCATAAACTGTAAAATATGAATACAGTATTTTATGCAATAAAATATGAATCCCAGGAGTATGCTAAAATAATAATCTCTTATGCTATGAATTTCAGATACTATCTCTTCAAATGCAAATCACAGTGAACATAGAGCATCTCCTCCTCTCTGGCAAAATACCTGTAATTTAATTTTCTTTCTAGTGAACTGGAGAATGAAGGAAGCTATTTTGCTAGTAAAACAGCCCAGATTCAGCCTCACTGGGCACTCTGGTATTTTAAGGCCTAACCCAAAATGGCTGCATTTGTCTGCTAACCCTAAAGCAAAATTGATGTGATAAACTGCCCATACATGCAAGGATCTCAATCAGCATTCTCATCTTCTTTCCTAAGGATAAACAAATTACCAGGCCTCACCAAATATTTCAAGAAGGTCTTCTAAACAGAAGAGAAATAGAGGTAAAACAAAAAATATATCTTTCCTTAATCAGGGAATGTATCAAACTAACAAATACATTTTATATCCTCATATTTAAAAAGATTCTGTATCACAAAGATCATATTAAGAAAATTGAAATAGTGAGCTTTCAGCCATTTAAAATATATTGCCAAAAATATTTAAAATAACATCTGAAGCAAAGGATAAGAAATATCTCCTAAAAACATTGAATAAAAATTCAAAGAATAAACTTCCATTGGCAGATACCTCTTTTATGAAAAACCCATGACAAATAATTTATCATTCAATGGTGACTTTGGGTAGTATTCTTGCAATATTTGCAAATGGATATTTATTTGTTGATTTAAATGCCTAGCACTGAAAGCTGCCAACAGATCTTTAAAAGTTCACATCAGAAGAAAAAAAAGTGTTGCAAAAAATACCTATCTACACGTGGACCTGTCAAGTCAATAATAGGTGTTGCTACACTTTGGACAGTCTGGTGCAAGTTGCTTTGAGGGTGAGCATTAATACAAGAAAGGAATAAAAATAAAGCATCAGAAACATCTAAAGGTATAATCTGTGACCTATATAGCTCAATTCTTACAGAAATCTTTTTAACAAAAAAAAATCAATTTCAGAAAATGAAAACATAAACAAATATTTCCTACCTTTTGCATTAAGTTTTATTGAGGCTAGTCTATTTCTAAACACTTGGAAGAACTCACAATGAGCTTGAGACATTGACAGTGATGCAGTTGGCCCTCAGGTTCTCTGACAATGATGAATGACAAATCTTTAAAAAAATAAGACTTTGCCTCTGTGTTGCAGGCAGTCTTGTTTGTTATGCACACAGCCTCTTTCCCTCCAAAAGAGCAAGAAGGCAATGCATTAAGATATTTTCCTCCAACTCCACTGATGTTTCTGAAAAGCTTCACATGGACATGACAGGAAAATTGATACCAGGAAGATAAAACCCAATGCAATGTCATTGTGACTGGATGAGGTCAAGGGATCAAAAAACATGGCTAATGGATACACATCCAGGTTCTTCTCTCAGAACTCACACAAAGGACACTTAATTAGCATGCCTGGGTTATAGATCCCTTAATCACCATGATTCACAGGTTAAATTAAAATTAACACTATGTAATTGCTCATCTGGTGAAAGGACACAGCTGTAACCAGGAGAAAGGAATAAAAACAGCAAGTTAATAGAATGGAAATGGATTGCTTGGGGATTCATTGCACGTGTTTTTGGATTTTCACCTTTCAGTCTTTAACACCCTTCTTATTGGTTCTTTTTAGTCTTCCTTTCCTTAATATGTGACTTCATGCCACATTCTCTCCCTTTTGGAGCTGGTCATAAAAGGAGCTTCAAGAAACTTGCTAATTACTCTGCCATCTGATAGGAAATATGAAACATTTCAGAGTCACTTGAGTCTGTTGAGGATCTGACTATAGGGACACCCAGGCAACCCAGCAGCTTTGAACATGCCCAAACATGTCCTCTTCCACCAAAAAACTGAACCAAAATTGGTCAGTGACAACCACCCAGGATTGAGATTTGACCAATCACAGCTTGACAACTTCCCACCAATCAGAATCATATCACTGGAATGAACATTAAAGTTTATTTACATAAAGTGCATCTGAGAATGAACTAGCTCACTTTTTTTTTTTTTGTTTTTTTTTGGGTCACATAAGCTCTCCAGACCCCTGGGCAATATGAGCTCACAACGAAATTGCTTTTGTCATCTGGGTTCCCCAAGCTGCAGTCCTAATAAAATCTTCAAATAAATGCTTGTGTTTAGTTCTTATTCATTATGAGACAACGTAATAGAGTGAACATTTACTGACCCTCAGCATATCGCTACCAAAATTACCCCAAAGAAAGCATCAGAGCCAACTTCCGTTATTTTCTGAAAGTGCAACATATTCCTTATATTAAAATATTAGCAA
Organism: Talpa europaea; assembly: GCF_964194135.1. Classification (NCBI taxonomy): domain Eukaryota; kingdom Metazoa; phylum Chordata; class Mammalia; order Eulipotyphla; family Talpidae; genus Talpa; species Talpa europaea. The sequence continues at coordinate 23,824,566 of NC_140069.1, read as the reverse complement.
ATTTGGAAACGAGATAAAAGAAAAATGCAGACAAATTCAGCCTTTGAAAACTTTTAAATAGTAGTCTGAGGTCTAGTGATCAGTATGATAAAATTTGTGCCAATTAAAATGTGATGCCTGGGGGGGCGAAGCAACATGGCGGCAAGGAGACGCTGCGAGTAAGATCTCCCATTAAAAAAAGTTAATAGGGAGGAAAAGCGGCAAGTCCCAGTGAGAACTGGGACACGGAAGATAAACGGACGACTCCAGCAAACTGCCCAAGAGGATCCGGATCGGATCGCAGCTGCCCAGGTCCCCGCGCCTGCGACCTAGGCTTGCGGGGAGACGCGCGGAGGCCCTCCCTGAGTGAGCAGGAACAAGGCGCCCAGGCAGGGGAGCGGGATTCAAAAGGCGCCATTCCCGCGCCACTGATCTGGGCTACAGCCCGCGTCCTGGAACTGAGGGCTTTGGAACTGAGACCCGGGGCACGAAATTAGGGGTGTGGGTTCCCCACGACGGTGGGGCACAAGGCAGACACAGCACCCCAAAGCCGTTGAGGTGTACCCTACCATCCCCGCTCTGCTCCCTGTCCCACGGGGTGGAAAATCAGCTCCCCAAGGGCTCTAGGAGAGATCTCTGGCGCCACCTAGCGACTTGAAGCCAGAAGAGGCTCCTGAAGGAGCTAGTGGCCAGCTGGGGAGTTAGCCCACACCCGGCCCCTTCCGAACAAGTAGTCTGAGCCCACAGGGAGAGCGAGCACCCACAGCCGGGGCAGACCAGGCGCGCAGAAGAGTGTGCCTGAGACCAGACGCGCAGGGAGTGTGTCCCACATCACCATTTTAGAACAGGGACATTTCTTCAGTAAAGACTACCTGCAGAAGGCTTCCTCAGGAGCCAGAGGTGAGCGGGGGAAGTTCGCCCACGCCAGACCCCCTCTGGCCTGCAGTCCAAGCCCAGAGGGGAGCAGGAACCCACCGCCGGGGCAGACCAGGCGCACAGGGGAGTGGGTCCCCACATCGGCATTTTAGAACAGGGACCTTTCTCCAGTAAAGACTGCTTGAAACTGACAGATGACTCCTGGAGGAACCAGAGGGGAACAGAGAAGCCCACCCGAGATGCCGGCCAGTCCCAACAACACAGTGTCCCAACGCATACGGCAAATTAGAAAACAGACAGTAGGGAGGAGAAGAACCACACGCAACCTAGCAACTCTCCAGAGAAAAAGCACACCACAAAAAGAAAACCAGCCCCCAGATTGCAACGACAATAACTTGGAAGAATTTCTGAGCCTTCCAGAAAGAGAATTTAAAATTGCCGTGATTAAAAAACTGACAGAAGTCATAAAGGAAAACAATGATAAGGGAAAAATAATCAACGATCAGAAGAATGCAATTGAGTCCCTAGAGAGGGAAAACAATGGTCAGAAGAAAGAAATTGAGTCCCTAAAGAGGGAAGTAAAAGAAATGCAGGAGATCAAAGAATTAATGGAAGAACTAAAGAATTCTGGGAAAAGCAATGAAAGCAGAATAGATGAAATGGAAGAACGAATAAGTAATCTTGAAGACACAGAAATAAAAAGAACCAAAACAGAAAAGGAAAGAGAAGTACGAAGGAAAAAGAACGAAGAAAGACTTCGGGAACTATCTGACTCCATGAGGAAAGGAAATATAAGAGTTATAGGAATACCAGAAGGAGAGGAGAGAGATGTAGGAACAAAGGAAATATTCAAAGAGATAATTGAAGAGAACTTCCCAAATGTGAAGAAGGAGCTGAAAATTGATATACAAGAAGCAAGAAGAACACCAAACTTCCACGACGAAAGGAAAAATACAGCAAGACACATAATAGTAAAGCTCCCAAGAATCCAGGACAAGGAAAAAATAATGAAGCTGGCAAGAGGGAAGAAACAGATAACATTCAAAGGAAAACCAATCAGGCTGACATCAGACTTCTCCGAAGAAACACTACGGGCAAGGAGAGAGTGGAGGGACATAGTCAACAGACTCCAAATAAACAGATGCCAAACAAGAATACTCTATCCCGCAAAGCTCTCCTTCCTCTTTGAAGAAAGAATATGGACCTTCCCAGACAAACAGAAACTCCAGAATTTCATTGCAACTAAACCCCCACTCCAAAAAATACTACAAGGAGTCCTAAAGCCAGAACCTCAGAGGGACGAATAACAATGAAAGAAGGCCAAAAAAAAAGTTATTAAAAGAATAAATAAATAAAATCAAAGGAAAGACAAACACAATGGCAAATACAGATGTTAACATATCAATATTAACTCTAAATGTAAATGGACTAAACTCTTCAATAAAAAGACACAGAGTTGCAGCCTGGATTAAGAAACAAAACCCAACCTTTTGCTGTCTCCAGGAAACACATTTAGCTACAAAAGATAAAAATAGGCTCAAAGTTAAAGGATGGAAAACAATCCTACAAGCAAATGGACCAAAAAAGAAAGCAGGAACAGCTATACTTATATCAGATAAAACAGATTTCAAACTCAAAAAGATAAAAAGAGACCCCAATGGTCACTACATTATGATCAAGGGGACAATACTTCAAGAAGAAATAACACTCATTAACATATACTCACCAAACGAAGGAGCACCAAAATATATCAGACAAAATATATCAGACAACAATATGTCTGTCCTTTCTGAAAACAGACATCAGAGAAAACAAATACGTAGTGGGAGACTTCAACACACCACTATCAACAATGGATAGATCAACAAGACAAAAAATAAGTAAAGAAACCAAAGCTCTCAATAAGGACCTAGAGCAATTGGGCTTAACAGACATCTATAGAACACTAAACCCCCCAAAAACGGAGTACACATTTTTCTCAAGCGCACACGGATCATTCTCCAGGATCGATCACATACTGGGGCACAAGACAAACATCAACAGATACACCAAGATTGAAATCATATCAACCATCTTTTCTGACCATGAAGGCATCAAACTAGAAATAAACCATAAAAAGAAGGCAAGGAAATTTCCTACCTCATGGAGATTAAAAACCACACTACTGGAAGACCATTGGACTAATGAGGAGATCAAAGAAGAAATTAAAAATTTTTTTGAATTGAACGACAAGGAGGAAACCAATATCCTAAATGTAGGGGATGCAGCAAAAGCAGTAATAAGAGGAAAATATATAGCAAGAGAAGCTCACATCAAGAAACAAGAAAGAACGCAAAGAAACAACCTAATCTCGAAGCTCAAAGATCTAGAAAAAGAACAACAAAAAAAACCCAAAACCAGTAGAAGAAAAGAAATAATAAAAACCAAAGCAGAAATAAATGAAATTGAAACTAAAAAAACAATCCAAAAGATCAATGAAACCAAGAGCTGGTTCTTTGAAAAAATCAATAAAATGGACAAACCCCTAGCCAGGCTCACAAAGGAAAAAAGGGAGAAAGCACAAATAAACAGGATCATCAATGAAAGAGGAGAAATCACAACGGACACAGCAGAAATCAAAAGAATAATCAGTAACTACTATGAACAGTTATATGGAAACAAGTTCAACAATCTAGAGGAGATGGACAAATTCCTACAACTCTACAATCACCCAAAGCTAGATAAAGAAGAAATAGAACACCTAAACAGACCAATTACAATTAGCAAAATTGAAATGGTAATCAAAAACCTCCCCAAAAACAAAAGCCCAGGACCTGATGGATTTACAAATGAATTCTACCAAACATTCAGAGACGAATTAGTGCCTATCCTTCACAAACTCTTCCAAAAAATTGAGACAGAAGGGACAATACCAAACACGTTTTATGAAGCCAACATCACACTAATACCAAAACTGAACAAGGACAACGCAAAAAAGGAAAACTACAGGCCAATCTCCCTAATGAACACTGATGCAAAAATCCTCAATAAAATTTTAGCTATCAGAATCCAACAATGTATCCATAAGATAATTCACCACGACCAAGTAGGATTCATTCCAGGGACACAAAGATGGTTTAACATCCGAAAATCAATCAACGTTATCCAACACATCAACAAAAAGAAATATAAAAACCATATGATAATATCAATAGATGCTGAGAAAGCTTTCGACAAAGTGCAACACCCATTCATGATAAAAGCCCTTGAAATTCTTGGGATACAAGGAACATACCTCAACATCATAAAGGCCATCTATGACAAGCCAACAGCCAGTATCATTCTCAATGGTGAAAAGCTGAAAGCAATTCCATTAAGATCTGGAACAAGACAAGGATGTCCACTCTCACCATTGCTTTTCAATATAATACTGGAAGTCCTAGCCAGAGCAATAAGACAAGAGAAAGACATACAAGGAATCCAAATAGGAAAAGAAGTCAAACTATCACTATTTGCAGACGATATGATATTATACATAGAGAACCCCAAAAACTCCACAGAAAAGCTAATTCAACTCATCAATCAGTTCAGTAAAGTGGCAGGATACAAAATCAACACGCAAAATTCAGTAGCCTTCCTATACACAAACAATAAATCTGAAGAAGAAGAAATCAAAAAAACCATCCCTTTTGTTATTGAAACAAAAAAAATCAAATATTTGGGAATAAATCTAACAAAAGAGGTAAAGGACCTATACAAAGAAAACTATAAAACACTGTTAAAAGAAATAGAAGAAGACACAAAGAAATGGAGAGACATCCCCTGCTCATGGATTGGAAGAATAAACATTATTAAAATGGCCATCCTTCCAAAAGCAATATACAGATTCAATGCTATTCCAATCAAAATTTCAATGTCATTCTTCAAAGAAATAGAACAATTATTGATGAAATTCATATGGAATCACAAAAAACCCCGAATAACCAAAGCTCTCCTGAAAAAAAAAAAGAAGGGAATGGAGGCATCACACTCCCAGACTTCAAACTATACTACAAAGCCATAATCATCAAAACTGCATGGTATTGGAACAAGAACAGACATACAGACCAATGGAATCGAATAGAAAATCCAGAAATAAACCCACAGATTTATGGTCAACTAATCTTTGACAAAGGAGCAAAGAATATGCATTTGAGCAAAGAAAGTTTGTTCAATAAATGGTGCTGGGAAAACTGGGTCGCTACATGCAAAAGAATGAAGCTTGACCACTACCTCACACCATACACAAAAATCAACTCAAAATGGATTAAAGAACTAGACATAAGACCTGAAACCATAAAATATATAGAAGGAAATATAGGCGAAACACTACATGATTTGCACATCAAAGACATCTTTACAGACACATCACCCAAAGCAGTGATAGTGAAGGCAAAGATAAACAGCTGGGACTACATCAAATTAAAGAGCTTTTGCACAGCAAAAGAGACAATAACAAAAACAAAGAGAAACCCCACCAACTGGGCGAACATTTTTGCACCCAACACTAATGATAAAGGACTGATCACAAAAATCTGCAAAGAGCTGATGAGACTCAACAACAACAAAGAAAATAATCCAGTCAAAAAATGGGCAGAAGAGCTAAAAAGAAACTTCTCTGAAGAGGAAATGCAAATGGCCAACAGGCATATGAAAAAATGTTCAACATCACTTGTCATTAGGGAAATGCAAATCAAAACTACCATGAGATACCATCTTACACCAGTGAGAATGGCACATATTAAAAAAACTAGCAACAACAAATGTTGGCGAGGGTGTGGAGAAAAAGGAACTCTTCTGCACTGTTGGTGGGAGTGCAAACGGGTCCAACCACTGTGGAAAGCTGTGTGGAGATTTCTGGACCTACTAAACATAGAGCTTCCATAGGATCCAGCAATTCCACTCCTAGGTATTTACCCAAAGGACACAGAAACATCAATTCCAAAGAGCACCTGCACCCCTATGTTTATAGCAGCACTGTTTACAATAGCTAAGCTTTGGAAACAACCCAAATGTCCAAAAATAGATGACTGGATCAAGAAGATGTTGTACATATATACCATGGAATATTACTCAGCATTCAAAAAAGATAAACACATGCAATTTGCAGCAACATGGATGGCGCTGGAAGGGATCATGCTCAGCGAAATAAGCCAAAAAGAAAAAGAAAAATACCGGATGGTCTCACTCATAGCAGGAATCTAGAAAACTTAAATAAGGGACCAGGAAAATGAATAACTATAAGAAAGTGAAAATCAAAATCAACAAAAAACTATGAACCAGAGACACTTTTAGGGGGGCGGGGGCGGGAGGGGCGGGATTGGGGTCAGAATGGGGGGGGCTGCAATTGTATGGGGAATATAACAATAAAATTTATTAAAAAAATAAAAATAAATAAAAATAAATAAAATTTTAGCTCTCCAAAAAAAAAAAAAATGTGATGCCTAATATCTTTGAGTAAGATACTTCTATGAGGAATCAATGACAGACAATGAACACACACTGAGCAGATTTACTAGGGTGATTATGCAAAAATGTTATATAGATAAATTCAGAGGATTATTATATACATACAAACACCAACTTGTAGAACAGTTACGAATACCTGGTCAAAATAAAATATCCTGTGTGACTGAAGTAACAGGCACAGATTCTTTAGAGTGATTGTACCAGTCAAGATACATACACTATTAAGAAAAAGAACCAAATATCTTAGCAAAAACGATGCTACTGATAGAAAGATGGTTTCAGGATTCAGTTCTTCCAATTTGTTTTCAATAGTTCAGTCTTCATAGTCATTAATCCTTTTTAATTTCTTTTTTAAACCATGAATCCTTTTTGGGTATTCATAGCCTAAGAAAAATTTGTCAGATAATTTCTTCAAATCTGTCCTCACCCAGATTCCTTGCCAACAAATACAGTATCCCAAGAAAAATACAGGGTGAGTCCCTTCAACCAAGCCAATGTCTTCTTTTTCTGTTCTGAAGATCAGTAGGACTCAGGGGCCACAGAGATAAAGTAATTAACACAGATGAAATAATTTTACATTTTATCTAGTGGTCACTTAATAAAAAAAAACCTCAAACCAAAGTGATCACATAGGCTTTTCAGTCTATCACACTGGTTGTTTGGATATAGTTTGGCAGATAAGTCAGAGCTACTTTCACTCCTGTATTATGGATTTCTTCTTTGCTTCATGTTAAAAATGGTATTCAGCTATAAATTGAATCAGATTTAGATGTACATAATATGTAGATTTAGCTACTCATTTAATAAGTTGCTTTACTATAAGAGTAGTTTGAAATCAGGACTGTTTCAGAGAATCCTATATTTATCCCACAAACTAGGTCCTATCCTCAGAAATTCTGATATAGTTAGCCTGGGGTATAGCCCGAACATCAAGATCTTTCGAGCTCCCCTACAACCACCATCAACCAACTAAATCTGATGGGCAGCAAAGCTTAAGAACCACTGATATAAATAAGTTTTTTTTTTAAATTTAAGTATAACAGACATATAACATAGTAGTTTTAAGTATATAACATAATGATTTGATATTTGCATATATTGTGAAAATAATCACTACAATAAGTCTAGTTATTTTCAATAAAAAATATATTGGGTTTATCTTTAAAGTTCCACATTACTATACAGCTATTTAAAGCAAAGCTTCCCATCCTTTTGGTACCATGCTGTGCATAGAAAATTATGATGTCTCTGTGATTCACTGGGGGTAAATAGAGTAGTCTGTATATAGCAAAAGTAACTCATTCAGAAATTTCAACATTCCAGTTGCAGCCAGGCTACTGCAAGGTTGAAAGTCAGAGGGGTTAGGAGGTCAGCATTGATATACTCTCATAGCCCATTCTTCTCAATTAAAAAATTGAGACACTCTGCCTTAATTATACTGAAATGTACAGCCAGTGAACATCAAGAAGAAATAAGTAACTATAAAAGTTGCTATAAATAAGTAACTATAAATAAAAGCTTGGTTTTTGCCCTTTTCTTAGAGGCTAATTGATGTTGAGGTTCATTTAGAAGATTTTCATAGACTAGACTAGAGCTATGTGTACTTAGACAATCTCAGGGGATTTCTGGAGACACCCAAGGTACAAATTAATCCTTCATTCTCAATTATGAAAGAAGTAAGTCCATTTTTTGCTGAAATCCAGTGTCATTCCAGTGCCAGTTCACCAATATTATTCTGAGCTTTCTTACTCAAGGCTAGTCAAGGTTAGGCCTTATCCTTTCCCTTATTTTACCTTAAGCTTTGCTAAGAGAAAAGTAAGGAGAACTTAGTCACAGCGCCTGAAACTAATAATCATGGATTTAAAAGCTATAACATAATAGCAGTATAAGAAAGGAGCAAAAGTCCATTTTTATTAAAATTACATATTTTAATAGGAATAAGGAATATATAGCATATGGAATGGGAATATAAAGTAAGACAGAAACATCTGATTTTAATTATGCTTAATTAAAAATTGTACATGTGGGAGCATGACAAAGCAAATCGTACTTCAATTATTTTTGCTGAAAACAGGTAGGAGGAAATGTAGCTTCTGGAGTATGAAATTAAATCCATCAAGAAGGGTATTACTGGGGTAAATTTCATATTTTAAAACTTTTGCAACTGGAGAATAAGTTAAATAGGCAATAACAATCTTCAAAGATTTTACTTAGGTAGTGATTTCAAAGTCAAATTTCAGATTTTAATAGGAGTAGTTTTTTTTTTAAGATTGATTGATTGATTGATTTAATACAAGAACCGGGGTAGAGGCCAGATGCTTGGGAGGGTGAGAGGATTCACCAGAGACAGACCGGGGAACAGAACAGGCAGACTGACAAAATACACTGCTGAGGGGAGCAGCGGCACGACAGGAGAGGTCTGCTGCGCCATGTGGGACCTTTGCTGGCAGGCCGGGATCAAACCAGTGCTGCAGAGGCTGCAGACAGCTTTGCAACACTGCGCTCAACTGCCTGTGTCACCAGGGAGGCCCAGTAGGAGTAAATTTTAAGGACCTTTCTCCCTAAAATATTTATGAAGTATCATCTATGGTCAGTGCACATTTTCCATCTACACTGAAAGCTTAATTCAGGACAAAAATATATTAATAGAAAGAGGAATAGGATGAGAAGAAGGACTAAAAAGAAGGACTGAAAGGAGAAAGCACATTGAAAATAATTTACTTACCTCACTTTAAAGAATATCATAATCATTAAGATCTTCACACCTCAAGGAAAGACTGACTCTTAGGTTTCATTCACAAAGTGTGTGAGTTCCAACTTAGTGAATTTGTCATAGAAAATGGTGCAATGCATGTTAGAAAACCTTAAACAGTGCTGGGTGCATGGTAGGTGTGTGGTTGAATACATCCAACATCTCTATCTCATTATGTTTCCAGCTGAATTAAATTTCTCTCCCCACACTAAAGCACCCTCCTCTTCAGTATCCTATTTCTATTCTCCGTGCTTAATATTTTGGTATAAATGTCTTTGATACTTCATGCTTTAGTTTTATAAAGTCTCCTTAATTACTACTTTCCCCTTTCAGTCTTTCCATATATCCCATTGCAACTGTGAATAGAGAAAAGTAACAAAGGAAACTGAATGCTCCAACCTGAGACCTCATGGCATGTTCTTCAGTCAACAAATGGCAGGGAAAAAGTCTGAGCTTGGTCCACAGATGATTTAGTGGCTGAATAGGTTAGTGCAAGTGTGAAATGCAGCGTATCACTCTCTGTTCAGACACAGCAACATCCTCTCATTGAGTAGAGCTGCAAGCAAACTTGATTATTCATACTCCTAGAAGGAGGAAATCATCTGAGTTATTACAGATTGAGGTTATACGGTCCTCCTGGGCAGAAGCAAGTTGGCTTGTTTGCATGGGTGAATGCTTGCGGGTAGCAGATAATAAAAAAGAAAATTTATGGACCTATTGGAATGATACAAAAGTTGTGAAAGTTTATTGTACCTTATGTTACTGCCTATCAGAGAAAACTGACTACACCTATAAAGCACTCACCTTCCAGACAGAACAGAGCTTATATCTTGTGGATGTCAGCTAACCTCTTGCCTCAGTTTCTTGACACAGTAATATAAGAACTCAGTGGTAGGGATGGAGGCTCTTCAAGGCTTAAAGCAAGGACTCCTCCTGAGGCTAATCTAGCTCTTATTACTGACACTCCAGAAAGATCTACACACAACACCAACCCTCTCAGAGACCAGTCTTCCCTTTGGGAACATATTTATTCCAAGGACTTCTTTCATTCATTTCCTGGAAGTGGAAGTGGCTACTCTCTAATGAAAAGCACATGTACCACAGACATGGCTTGCATTCCCTGCCTTCTCAGGGCAAAGGTGTACAGAGCAACAAAATTATCTACATAAAATTCCACATAACAATTCCTCAGACCATTTTTTCAGTGAAGGAGGTGGGAGCATTCCGTTTCCTTTGTTACTTTTCTCTAGTCACTAGTCCTGCTACATACCATGTGTCTTGGAAGTAGACAGCCTGACAGAATGTTCATATCATCTATGAGAGGCTGAAGGACAATTCTTTGAAGAATTGGGCACTGCCTTTAGGGAAATAGCAACCCATTCATTGAACCTAGCTAAATTTCACTGTAAACTAAACAGTGAAAGTTGAATTGGCCCTTTTTCCATAATCCCAGTGAAACATGCAGAATTAAACATTCTTTATCTAGAACTGGATATAGTTTGATCTTGGACTCTAGATTCTATTTCATTTGATATCCTGGGTTCCAGAGGAATGGGAGAGAGGACAGTGGGAGATAGGTACATAGTAAATGTTTCAATACACCTATGGTAATGACTCTCTTGTGGTCACTGTGTTTTCCATGTCAGTTTAACAGTTGGCAAGAAGAGTATTGCCCTACTGGTAGATGTCATTGACTCTGCTTAACATGAAGAACTAGGGTTTCTACTGCATATTGGCAGTAGAAAGGAGAGACTCTGGACCATGTGAATTTCACTGGAGCATCTCTTATTGCTTTCATGTCCAGTTATAGCTATAAATGAGCAATTATACCAACCAACTATAAGGCAACTAAGGACTCTAGCCTCCCTTTTGGATTTAAGTCTTCCTCACCTCACCAGGCAAACAAGTTACGTCCATTGATATGTTGGCTAGGATTCAACAAAACCTAGAATCAGTGGTGAAGAAAAGAGATGATTGATATCAATTAAAGCAGCAGGATTATTTGTAGCAAAAGGAACTCTAGTTTTACCACTGACTGTTTAATATATATTGAATTTAATATATATTGAATTGTGTCTCCCAAAACCTATGTTAATGTCCTAACCCCCAGTACCTCAAAATGCCACTTATTTGAAAATAGGGTCCTTGAAAGATGTAATTAGTTAAAATGAGGACATGCTGATGTAGGAAAGGCCCATCATCCAATATGAATGGTGTCCAAGCCAAAGGAAATTTGGACACAAGAGACAGACGCACATGGACTCATGTGAAGAGGGACAAAGGCACGGGAGCTATGCTGCCATGAATCAAGAAACACCTGAGGCTACTGAGGCAAGGAAGCCCCAGATCCAAACAGCAGCAGGAGATGGTCCTGTTAACAATTTAATTATAGGCTTCTAGTCTCCAGAATTGTGAGAAAATAAACTTCTGTTGTTTTAAGTGTTTTAAGCCATCCAGTTTGTGGAGCTTTTTTACAGTGGCCCTAGCAAAACTTATATATCCTGCATGGAATCTTTTTGTAGAGATTATAGTCAGGGATACATGATGACTATTTCTAAGCAAGGTAAGGCATAAGGCATGGACTGTGAAGGCTCACAAATATCCTTTTGGTAAACTCCTAAGTAGCCTCTCCGCTTCCCTCTGCTGTTGCTGCGTCAACCAGCTGTATGTAGCTGTACACTTACAGCACCTCTGGCTGCATGTCCTTTGTTTTCTGTCCTGGAATTTTTGTCACTCAACATAGGACACTGAAAAGTGCCTACTCAGCTTTGCTGTATATGGAGTAGCTGGAAGTACAAAGGAGTTGACATGCTTCTTGGACAACATTTGACCAATAGGACATGGGCGCTAGTGGCAGAAATTCACCACTCTCGTATCTAGTGTGGACAATTCTGAGATACTTTCCACACATTACTCAGGGGACTTCTTGTGGTAGTCAGTTCAATAATTCATCCTTGATTTTTCTTTCTTTCCTCTCTGCTATCCCACTCTAGTTTCCTATAATCTTTTCCCAAATAAACTGCCAACAAGCATTCTTTGTTATCATAAAGAACCCAAGATAAGAGAGTCATGGAGTTTCCCCAGCAACTTGTATCTGATTGTTTAATTACTATAAAATAAGAAGCTAGCATAATGCCTCACACATAGAAGATATTCAGTAAATATTTTTTGAATGAATGAATTATACACTTTATAGTTGTATATTCATCTAGGATAATATAGGCTGTTTTATTTTGCTTGATTGCATGAATATTATGAGAAACATTTGAAAAACCAAGATATGATGTATATCTGAAAAGTTGCTAATTTATTACTCTAATAACTTTATTAAAAATGAAATCAGGTTGGGACTTCCTGTTTATTCTCAGGGAAACACTTGTATTCCAAGTACTCACATCCAGAAACAATCCCTTGTGTGGGGGCATGTTTGTCTCTAGTCTTTTCCCCTTTGAGATATAATATCCATTATTTCTCAGATTGCTAGGTTGCAGGAAATTATTCTATGAAATGATTTTATCTATGAGGCACTTTCAGAACCCTGGGATTAATTTCTCTGGCCCTGCCTTCTTTAATTCAGAAAAGAGTGAAACTTAATAAGTACAAATTGTAATTAAATGGCCAATTTCTCACAACATTCCATCCAGGGAAGCTCATGCCTAGTGAGTGGGATTTTTTGTACGGCCCTGTGATGGTCTAGATAGAATACTTGAGAAATTACATTAATGATAAATGGCCTTCTTATGTCTGCCCAACTTGAACCCATTACTTTGTTTTATTCCATCCCAACTTTCTGCACTGGTGATGATGTTGAGCAGGAAATTAAATTAAATTAAATTCTGTTTTCTGGATGTCTAAGAAGGAAACACCCTAATTATAGTGGAATAGTTGCTTAGTTTTCTAAGCAACTAATATCAGCATTGCATTAACTAACCAAGAAAGAAGAAAAGTCCTTGTATGCACTTTCATACATAGCATAGGTAGATTATACATTTCATCAAATGGAGTATATGAGAAGGATGTTCACTAGAAAATAGAGGGGAAAAGAGCTGCAATCTCTAAAGCTCTTTCCTCTTGTCAATAATGAGCAAATGGGAGATAAAAACTAACCAAAATTATGAAAAGATGCTGCAAGACAAAAGGAAAGTAAAACAATGAAGAACTTTCTCTAAAAAAGACTGTGATTAAGTAATTTTTTTCAGAGGCAAACTTCTCATTCATAAGGAAGACAAGGAAAAAGGGATCCTCCATATGCAAGAGTACAAAATGAGTCCTTATGTACAAAACATAGTCAAAGAAAATAAAATTGGACAGATTTGACAAATTGTCCTGTGGTTGTAACAAACCGTCACAGCCACTAATAAATCACCAGATCCAGAACCACACCGTTATTTGTGCAACAATGTGGAGAGAGAAGGACATCATTTCTTAATTTATTTGAATGACTTTTAAAGCATATACTTTCCTTTGGAATATATTCCTCATTATGGGGAACATTGATGATATTGGGCTTAAGAAATTTCATGAAGAGCCTTTCCCGCATTTGAATATTACAAATCCTAGTATATCTTTCAATGTGACATTACTCTTCTTAGAAATAACAGTTCAGATCTTCACTTTGTTTCAACCTTTGATCGCTCTTGATCATCTTGCTTCCTACTTTACAGAAAAATGTAGGAGCTGTTGGGAGACATTTGATGTCTGATACCAAAGTTATAACCAAACCTTCTGTCATTTAGATGTATCCTCCCTCCCTATCTAAGGAAATTATTTTTGCCACGATAGGATGTATCTACTTCTTAGCTTGCTAATCTTTTCTCCTTCCACTGTCTTCTGTTGGCGCCTTGCCCTGTGACATCGGGACATTTCCTCCTTCCGGGATTAGCTGTGCTCCTTTCGGTCCAGTGCGCATGACGACCTCCAGCACACCAAATAAGGTCATGTGTGTAATCATTGGCTAGGCACTGTTGGCCTGCTTCTTCCACTTTTCCCCTGCTATAAAGCCCCGCTGAAACCAAAAATAAAAGAGACATGCTTTAGCTGAACCAAGTGTATGTGACTCCCTCCGTGGTGTACCCCTGTTCTTTCAGGTCGCTGCTCTCCCCCTGAGAACCTCATTGACCAGTCTGCGGGCTCGGACAGTCTTCCATTGTCCCCCTATCCACCCCCCATTTCCTAGAATGCATTGTCCTCATTCTCCTTTGATGTTTGCAAATATGGCAAGCTTTGTTCTGCCTCAGAGCTTTTACAGCTATTCTTTTGCCATGAATAGTCTTCCTCATGCGCTATTCTCATTCAGAGTTCAGCTTAAATGTTGACAATTTAAAGACACCTTCAGTGGCACCCATTAATATATGTCTCCTAAACCTTCATATCCAATTCATCCACTGATTATGGTTTTTAAGTCACTCTCAAGCATCCCTACTTCTCTATATCTCTTAAACCCTTACCTTGCCAAAGTGGATCAAGTTATTGATCCATTGCCTCTTTCCTTAACCATTATGAACACTGCCATAATAATTGTCCCCCTGCGCAGGAATTATAGTAAAATTTCTACTGGACAGGCATCAACTAATAAGAATAGATGTAGGATGTAGATATAGTGTTGGAATAACATTCTGGAGGCCCACTGCTGCCCCAGACACACTTTAGTTTCTTGATTCTGGTATGAGATCAGAACTGCCTGAATAGTAGGAGGGTACTTAAGGACACATGTAGCAACTATTTGTAATGAGAATGAAATTATGTCCAGTTCTTAATCATCAGTTTTATTGTACTATTGCAAACTGAATAATACCTACTGGTGCGTACCTGTGAACAACATATTTTCCTAACCCCTCACATCAACTCACCCCCCAATCACCCCCATACTTTAAATTCTATAGTGCCTGCCCAATTCTTAAATAGGAAAACTTATAAAATCAGGTAAGATAAAGGGGGAAGAGGAAGGTTCAAAGAGTCCTGCTGTCATTTTCTCAAAAGAGCTCTGAATAGCCTCTTAGCTTGTCTCCATTAAAAAGACCTATGTGCTCTGCTTCTCAAAAACTCTTCAAATTTGGTAAAAATTAAACAGGTATGAGATGGCATTCAAGAAAAATGTGAAGTGAAGAAAGCTTCCTTTATACACAAACCAAAAAAATTTTAAGCCCATTCTGCAAGATAAAGTTGAAGTATTCAAGGTCAAGGAAATTTTGATCCAAACTTCTTGCTCATTTATTTTGTTTTCAATGTCAATTGACTGTATGTTCATTCTACATGATAAAAAGTAGGAATGGGTGAGGAATGAGGAATGGGTGGCATAAGTTATATCAATGTGCTATTTGGTTATTCAAATTGAATCACCTTGTCTTTAAAATTGTTTCCTATTAATACAAGTTTGTTCTCATGGTTAAAAAATATTACATATTTAATTTGTAGTTCTCTTAAAGCTTCCCAGTCATTTGTTCCCAAAATGATAAAACCTTTTTATTGATGACTTTCAATGTATTTTTTCCCCTTTCTTTCTCTTCTTTGTTATGTTATATGCACTGCTTCAGTTACCTCATCATTTGCCTTATTATAGGTAGCATTTTGCCTTCCAAATATGTCCTGCTAAATGCTGTTCTGAACTTCAGTTTTATCATATCAATTTTCCTATTTTCAAAGGCAACTTGTTGACCAAGAACTCATATTGACACAACCCAGTCTATAATTCATGTCCCTCCTTGAGGCTACATTCTGTACCTACTCCCACCTAAACTATTTCCAACAAATATTCTCTATTCTGGGCTGATTATACTCCCTTTAGATACATGACATATTATGCTTTCTTTGTAATTCCTTGTGCTTATATTCTATATAAAATATCCTGTCTGGACCTCTCCACCCCTGTACTTAACCAAACTGATATCCTACCTATTTTAATTTTTAAAATTCTCCGACAATCACTTTTTACTTCAATGATATTGAATAGGTATTGGTTTATTTAACCTATACATGTGTATGTATGGCTACAATAAAATTATAGGATTTTTGTTAATAAGAAATTATATCTTTAAACTTTTGTAACTCAACTATTTGAGTAAAGTGGAGTGTTTGATTAGGGGATAATAAACTTTGTGGAAACCACCTAATTATATTACCTTTCAATTTGTCATCCAAAATATGATTACTATATTTAGAACTCCTTTCTAAGGCATAAATTTACCTAAGACCCCATAATTGTGTGTGAAGAGAGGTAACTGTATTTGGGAGGAGCTATCTGAGCTCATTCATAAGTCTCTGCATACTTGTTTATCAAACACTGGATAGATATTGGTCAGTAAAATTTAATGTCATATTTATGGAACTTCAAGTCTAATTGAGATAAAAGTTTCTATACAAGTTATCAGATACATGTACATGTAAATTATGAGTTGTTATAAATGCTATGACATTAATAAGATACAACGATGGAAAAAGTGGATGGAGGAAGGAAGAGTAAAATTTAGATAACCTACCTGAGTGGACTTTGAAGAGGTGACATTTATGTTGGGACCCAGCAGAGGGAAGTCAACCATATGAAAAGGACATATGCAATTTTACAGTTTCTAGAAACAGGGCATGAAAAGATGTAAAAGTGGGGATAAATATAATGGTAGCTTTGAAGCAATAAAGAGAAAATAAAGAGTTGGGTGAAGGTAGAGCAACCTGAGAAAAGGATGGAGATGTTGTTGGGATTCAAGATTTATACAAAGTATCATTGGCCTATGCATCTGATGTAAAGTAACATGTGAGTTGATTTGTTGTTTTTTTTTAATTCTTTTTTAAATATTTATTATATAAATATATATATTTTTCTGATCATCAAGATCTACAAAGAGCTCACACAACTCAACAAAAACAAAGTAAACAATCCAGATTTGTTTTTTAAGGTCAGCAGATCAGAGAATATCTGTATATAAAAAAAAACTAATAAGACAAAAATGTGTATAGTTTTAAAAAAATAAACCAGCGTCATCCAGCCTCATTCATTGGGCCACATCACTTGAGAAAATGGAAAATCATAATGTCGTCTAAAGTTAGATATATTTAGCCTTTATAACTGGTAATTAGGCAATTTCAGATTTTTTTTCAAAGATTTATTTATTCATACAAGCACTGGGTACAGTAGAAGTGTGGGAGGGTGGGCGGCAGGAGAGGTCTACGCGCCATGTGGGACCCTCGCCCGGTGGCCGAGGATCGAACTGGCACTGCTGAGGCTGTGCTCAGCTTCCCACCCCAGCGCTCAACCACTGCACCACCAGGGGAGGCCCCAATTTCAGATTTTTTAAAAAATGACTGTTGTTTCATTACTCCTAGAGATTCCTGGCATTTATTTATGTTTCAGTGGTGATTAAGATAGATGTCTCTCATTCAGCTTCACAGAAATTCCTTTTCATTAATATTATGTGAAAATGTTTTTCTGTCTTGGTCACCTTTGCCCAGACAGGCAGTAGGAGTCATCTGTGTAGAATTCTTCACCCCATAATGATGATATCCAAATCCAAGGCTGGAGTTTTCTGATGAAAGTATTTCTCAATAATCTTTGATACTGTCAAATCAAAAGCATCTTTTTTAATTCTGTTTTTAGTTTATCTTAGTTGATTAAAATTAATTTGAACCACTTTATACTGACATTTAATATAGTCAATGTCTTTCATTATCTATTATCTTAGACTTAATTTGCTGGCTAATATTTTTCTAAGCATCTCAATGAATGGCTTAGAGATAAATAAATACAATTAATTGTATTTCTGTGGAGTTGGACTTTGGGGAGAAAAGGAAAAAAGCTTGTATCTATATCCCCTAATCTGTAATATCCTTTCCAACTCATGATGCAAAAATGACCTAAATCAAGCAAATTAGCAGAAAACATGTAGGAGTTTAGCTTACATGGCCCTTATGTAATTGCCAGCATGAGATCATGAAACCCATCCAATTTTAAACTGATCTTGAAGTGAAATGAGTAGATGTTAAATAATCCTCTATTTCCTCTCAACGTGTTTCAGTGACAAATTCCATTTTAAACAGTTACATGATTACAAGCTCTGAAATTAAATTTCATGATGAATAATTAAGCACCACTCTTCAGAGTCCCTGGGAGAAATCACATTCTCTGCAGCACAAACACTTGGAATAATCGATTGGGAGTCAATTGGCAAAGTACTTCAGATTTAATTTGCAGTTCTGAAGAATCCTCCTTCACTTTGGCCATTGGAGAGTGTGCTGCAGCCACTCTTTGTTCCATTTTAGCAGGAGGAAAAAAAGCAGGATTTTATCTGGCTTTAGTATTATTCTATACTGCAATATGATTCCTCACTTGTTTTTAAAAAATACTCATACAAGAGAATGACTATTAATTTAAACTTTCTTTTAGAGCCACAAGTGGAAACAATGAAAACCACAATGTAAAACTTTGTGTTTAATTTTTTTCCTCTAGAGTGTGATATGAGAGTATTGTGGAATAGAGAAAAGATCATGGTCTTTGTATTGAGACAAAATCTAGCTTGTGATCACTTGGTTAGGCTCAGGGGCAGAAGGGCTAAATTTTCTGTCTCATTTGTTTTATCCATAAAATAAGTGCAATAATGTCTCTCAAAGACATTGTGAAAAGAAAATGAGATTATCAATAAAAGATCCCTTATGCAGTGCTTGGACAGAGTAGAAAGTTCTTCTTAAGCATAAAGTCTGGATCATTCCACATTCACAGATCAAACAAAGATTATAAAGATGATATTGGACATTAATTTTCAGAAAATTTTACCTGCATTGAGTATATACAAGGTAGAGTATGCAAGAGAAATAGTGGCCTTCCCCTGCAACAATGCCACTTCCCAGGGTGTGGTTCTGGGCTATGCCACTGATGGAAAGGGTGGCTACTGGCAGTGTGATGGAAATCAGGGGTCCACAAACTTTCCAGCTACCCATTATCTGTCTGTAATTCTCGAGTGTATTTGTTGTCTTGAAGAGAGCAAAGGCAGATCCACCTGCCCTCTGCATGCCTGGTTAGGTACTTTTTCTGAACACTAGAGTTCTGCTATTCACAGCCAGACCTATGCTGTCTTCTGCATAATGTTGGCCTGTCCACTGACTATTCTGAGGTTCTTCAAAGGCAAGAGAAGACTGACAGCAGAACTTTTGCTTCAGGTACTTCCTCTGCAGGCAATCTGTGAAAAGAAAGGAGAGAGGGGTGGACCTCCCTGGTGGCTCAAAGGGTTAAGTCTCAGCACAGTGAAGCTGTCCTCAGCTACTGCAGCACGAGTTCAATCCCCTCAGTGAGGTGACCCACATGGTGCAGCAGACCTCTCCTGTCTCGCCCACTGCTCCCCTCAGCAGTGAATTTCAGTAGATCTGCCTGTTCTGCTCCCCATTCTGTCTCTGGTGAACCCTTTCACCCCCCACACCTCTGGCCTATACCCCTATTCTTGTATGCATAAATAAAATAAAATAAAATAAATCTTAAAAAAGAAAGGAGGGGAGAAGATGTGCTTAGACAAGCATGGGTGAGCTGCAAACAAACAAGCACACTGTGTTCCTATAAAGTGTTATTTATAGACACAAATGTGGATTTCCTATGGTTTTTCACTTTTCATAAAATATTACTCTTAATTTTTCCAGCCATTAAAAAATGTGAAATTATTTTAAAAGGAAAAAGTGACTCAGTGCTATCAAAAAGGCAAGGACATTTGCAAAAAAAAAAATAAATAAATAAATAAGGAATGAAAGGTTTAATGGGAAAGGAATAGTTATTTTGGGATTGAACAACTGGATTTAAATCCTATTTTTTTCCTTCACTGTCTCTGTGACTTTAAGCACAAGTTGTTGAACATCTCTCTGAAAATACCTTCTTAATTGGTCTGTTGTAAGGATTAAATTAATTATTCTATATCATGGTTTTTGTGCACAGAAAGTACGTGATATGGGTGATTGTGACTCTTTTTGTTACTATACTGTAAGCAGGATAATTACCCCCTAAAAATGTTGATATCCTGATCACCTATGAATTGACAGTTTATAACAAAAAGGAGACTAAGGGTGCAGATGGAATTAAGGTCACTCATCAACTGATCTTCAGATGGGGGAGAGAGTGATTGTCCAAGTGGGCCATTGTAGTTTCAAGTGGAAGAGGGGGCAGAAGAGAGAAAACTGGAAAAATGCTGGTGCAGCGGTTGAGCAGGGGCTGTGAAGCTGTCTGCAGCCTCTGCGCCCATTCAAGGTTCAATCCCTGGCCTCCAGGCAAGTGTCCCACATGACGCGCAGACCTCTCCTGCTGCCCGCTGCTCCCCTCAGCAGTGTACTTCGTCAGTCTACCTGTTCTGCTCCCCGCTCTGGATCTGGTGAATTCTTTCACCCTCCCGCGCTTCTGACTATACCCAGTGCTTGTATAAATAAATAAATAAATCTTTAGAAAAACAAAAGAAAACTGGAAAGATGGCAGTAAAAGGCAGGACTTGACAGTGTTGCTGGCTTTAAAGTTGGGAGGGAGCCACAAACAAAGAAACATGAGTAGTCTCTAGATGCTGGAAAGGTAAAACAAATGGATTTGCTCCTAAGGCCACTAAAAAGAAATGTGTCCCTACCTACCTTGATCTTAGCCTGGTTAGACTCCTTTCAGACTTCTGGCTTCCAGATTAAAAAAAAAAAATGTGCTGTTTTAAGCCACCAAGTTTGTAGTAATTTGTTATAGCAGTAACAGGAAACTAATGCATACTATTTTTATTATTATCCATGCAGAAAAAAAAGCTAGTTGTCCACCAAAATATGAGCTTTACCCTTCCATAATGCAGAGATTTTGTGGATATTGCAACTATCAAAAATCCAGAAATAGCAAAAATTAAACCACCTATTCAATGAATAAATTTTAATAGACGTTATTATGCATATAAAAATAGTTCACTGGGTGTGCTCAAATTCAAATACCCATATGAATTTCAGGGGCATAATGTTACAGGATGGCTTATGAAACAAAAATGAAGAGGCTGTTACCTTTTACAATTACTGTTTATTACAGTGGGGGTATCTGATGGCTGGGGATTTGTTGAAAGTGCTTATCACTTACCATTTATTTTGGAAGATGACTTACTTTTTTTTTAATGAGTGTCAAAGGTATTTAAAAGAAATAATCTAAATTGAGTTTCACTTAAATTCATAAAATAAGATAAATTTAGTTTTTATTATGTGGCTTAAGTGGTTTTGTTTGTTCAGGGAGTTCTCAAGTCTGATCTCCATTGTGTATTTAATTTTAACATTGTCTTGACATAAAGCCTCTTGCATGTAGTAGAACCTTGTGATCTGTTTGGACCAATTACATAGCTTCTTGTCCAAAGCATAGGTGCCCCTTACCTTCCTTGGGCTAGTTGCAAAGGACCCCAAAATGGAAAAAGTTTTGGTTCTAAATCATTGTCTGGGTGAAGAATTCTGCTAACCAGGAACACCTGCATTGGATTGCTAAATAAGAAAAAAAAAATTATTGCAAGAGCCACTGATATTTTAGGGCTTATTCTGTAAAGCAGTTACCATTATCTAAGCAGAAATATCATTATCTACTAAATTCCTGTTCACTTATTTCACTGTAAAAATGGCCAGACACATGATTCCATTTTGCAATCCTTTCATCTCCTTGTGAGATTACAAGTGTTTCCTTAGGCCTATTTGTGAAATAAGTTGGGTAGTTACCTTTTTAATATCTTTAATCTTCCTGTCACTGTAATGTTCAGAGACCCCAATAATTCAGCAAAGTGCATTACTAAATTTAGAGATCTTAATATTTGAAAACTATTTCAGATTTTTGCTTTGGAATATTGAAAAAGATTATATTTAAAAATCCTAAGAGTGAGCTGGGAGTGGCCTTGTCTCTCCTCCTCAATGTACAAAATCCCAGTATTACACATCATGTCATGTCTGGCCTCCCAGTTTCCTGACTCCTAGAATCATGTCCTCTCTTATGCTGAGTCTTACTCATGATGGATGCTTTAGAAAGTGGGTGAATGTGGATGTCAGTGAAGTGGCTAAATTATGATTATGAGACAACAGTAAAGGAATATGTGGTTGAAATATTTCTTTTAAAACAAAATTATGGGATTGCAAGGCAATCTGGGGTCAACTCATAAAGACTTATGGCCACAGTGGGTTATAAAACTATAGGGCACCATATTCAACTCGTTTTCCTTTAGAATCAAAGGATAGTGAAAGGAGATAAAGGAAGAAAGATGAATTCTCTGTGCTCAACAAACTTGGGTTCAGGGGCCCTCCCTGGTGGCACAGGTGGTTGAGCGCAGTGCTGTGAAGCTGTCTGCAGCCTCTGCAGTGCCAGTTGGATCCCCGCCGGCCTCGGAGCAACCCACATGGTGAGCAGACCTCTCCTGTCTCACCCAGTCCTCCCCTCAGCAGTGTATTTTGTCAGTCTGCCTGTTCTGTTCCCCGCTCTGTCTCTGGTGAATCCTCTCACCCTCCCACACATCTGGCCTGTACCCCGGTTCTTGTATAAATAAAATAAATCTTTAAACAAAAATAAACTTGGGTTCACCCTGAATTAAACAATATAAATACATTTATCTTGTTTGATAATATTGAACTTTTGTTATATATTTTAAATTGAGAACTATAGTATATGCAAGTTTCCAAATATTTTTAATCATTGACATATATATGAAATACATGAAATGTATATATACATGTATATTTGTGTACATATAAACACATATACACACACACAAGAAATTAGCATGCTAGAAAAGGTTTATAAATTACCTTCCCCTGATGCTGATTGATCTATCAGTCACCTTACTTTTTCCTCTCCTTTACTGAATGATTTCCATCTAAATTTTTATACATTCTCCATATTTTGTCAATGAAACAGAAGGTAGAAAAACCCAGAACTTTTCTCGGCTTACTGTTCCAGTTTTTTCATGGTTATAAGGAGTTTTAAATTTATTTGTTTTATAAAATTATAATTTTTTTTTCCTGAGGTAACATTGGCTTACGACACTGTATATGACTTAGGAGAGGTTCATACCTACTCAGATATATGTGCACACACCACATCCACCACCAAAGCACCCACAGTCCCACACTGAAGTCCCATACTACTGTGTGTTGTGGTCAATTTCTGTTTTTAGGTTTGTTAATAGTTTTCTTAGATATATTGATGTTTCTTGTGTGTGCATTCATATTGATAAATGTTACATCTTCCTGGCTTATTGGTCCCTTAATGACTATGTTGTATTCATCCCTGTCTCTTGCTACCTTTCTTAACTAGTACTTTACCTGATATTAAATATGGCTGTCTCAGCCCTTTTTTAGGTCCCATTTGCTTGTCAGATTGTTTTCCAACAATTTACTTTGAGTCAATGTTCATCTTTGGAGCTCCAGTGAGTCTCCTTGAGATAGCAGAAAAGTGGGGTTTGTTTTCTGATGTAACCAGACACTCTGTTCCTCTTGGCTTGGTGATGTAAATAGTGGAAATTTATTCATCAGAGTTTGGGAAGTTTGGGAAGTCCAACATCAAGGTGTTGATCAATTGGGTTCCTAGTTTGCAGATAGCTACCATTTTGTGTTATCTTGGCAGAGAGAGAGAAGCGAGGCAAGATCTCTTATCTCCCAACATGAGGTCTCCACTCTCCTGTCCCTAATCAACTCCCCAAATCCCCATCTCCAAATTCCTCCACTTTGGGGATTAGGGCTAAAACATATGACTTTGAAAACAAGCATTCAGTTCATAACAGTGAGGGTTGTGAAGGTGTATCTCTTTTTCCTTTGTGAGGTTTAATGGTTGATGGCTCAGGGTGGGCCAAAATAGTGACAAATATTTGCATCTCCAAAATGGAGATAGGGTATATATTAAACCAGTAGTCAAAAGCTAGGAATTCTAGTTATGTATAAATAACTGGACATAATCAGTGACTCTGGGTTATGTTTTTTCCTTTCATATCATGAGATCTGCTTTCTATAATCATACAGTAGCTAATATTCCAAAGGTGAATGGTTTAGGAAAAGCTCAAGAAGGGAACTGATATTAACATAAGTAACTGACTCAGAGCATCTGAAATACCCAATTCATTGGCAATCACATTGTTGCCACAAAGATGGCCTGTTCTACTGAAAATCCTGAGTCATGCAGGTTGCACAATTGCCAAAAGAACTCTTCAGAAATAGTAGCCATGGAAACAGCACACCAAATGTCTCAAGGGTGTATAAAAACATCTGAAAACTAACAGTTAGAAGGAGTGCTTGGCAAACAGTGAGGAAGGTAAGAGTCTGTGCTTACCTTCTGAGTGAAACAAAAGCTGTTTGATTGTTACTGCTGCTCTGAAAGGTCTGGCATATAGGTTTAAAGACAAGAATCCCCACCCCAGAGTCACTCTGGATGACCAACCTCACAACTGGCCTCTGAGGCCTGCTATTTGGGGCTCTTCAGCCTGAGTCTACAGTAGCACCTCAGACAGCCTTGAGGTATGAAATGTTCTAGCACCATCTGTTCTGTCATTTGATAATTAATCTCTTCATCTAGTACAACTGCAGAGAAAGTGTGCATCTGGATGAAGGAAGCTTACCAATGTGTATATATTTGGTTTATTTAATTATGTAGGTAACACATGAATTCATTCTTGCAAAAAGTTTACACTATAGAGTTCAGGTCAGAAGCCATCTGAGAGGCAGATATGGTTACTAGTTAAGTCCCATTCTAGTAAATTGACCTCTAGTGTTCTTCCCCCCATTTACCTATGTTTTGAATATCTTTCCAGTTCTATACATTCAAATTTACCACCAAACTCACTGTTTAAAATTTGTATCTATACCCACCACAGTTATAATGCCATTCCCAGAATCAATTTGACCCCAACTACCCTTTCCTCCCACCACCTTCCTCACTCATTTTCATAAGCACCATATTTTTCACTGCAAGTTTTTGTTGTTTCATTCCTTTGTTTGCTCTATTTCTTCATAGTCCACATATTTGAGAAGCCATCTGGTAATTGAATTTCACTTTCTGACTTACGTCATGTAGCATAATCACCTTAAGTTCCATTCATATTGTTGAAAAAGAAAAGGTTTTGTCTTTTTAAGTAGCTGAGTAGTATTCTGTTAAGTAGATATTCCACAACTCCTTTTTTTAGTCATTCATCAATAGGCATTTAGGCCATTACCATGTTGTGGCTACTGTGAATAATGCTACTATGAATGCAGGAATGAATGCATTTTTTAAAAATTAGTGCTTTCTAATTTTTTGGATTAATACTTAGGAGTGGTATTGTGGTCATAAAATTATGATATTCCTCATTTTAGTTTTTTAAGAATTCCCATATGCTTTTCCATACAGCCTGCACCAACTTGCATTCCCACTAACAATGCATGAGAGTTCATTTTTCTCTGTATCATGACCAACAACATAAATTTGTTTCCTGTTATTTTGATACAATTTATTCTCAAAGGTGTAAGTTGGTATCTCATTGTGGTTTTGGCTTACGTTTCCTTAATAAGTGAAATTGGGCATTTTTCATGTTCCTGTTGACTATCTGAATGCCTTCTTTGGAGAAGCATCTATTCAATCTTTGAGAATGTCCATATGCATTTGAGAAACATGTATATTCATTTCTTTTAGGATGGAAATTTCTGTGTATGTCTGTTAAGTCCATCTGTTCAGTTACTTCATTTAAGGTCATTATTTCCTTATTGATTTTTGCCTGGAAGACATGTCTATTAAAGAAAAAAGCATGTTGAGATCCCCTATTATTATTGTGTTGGTAGCAATGTCTCCTTTCAGGAAGTGCTCAGCTATTATTTCTTTGAATAGGGTTGCTGCTCCCTTCTCTCTTTACATTCTGGAATACTCTTTACCCTTATGTTTCTTTTCTAATGGAGTGTGATATTTCTTGTAGACTTTATTTTTCTGAAACACTATTTCTTTCCTCTCGTCTACTTCGGTCATCTTTACATTTTTTAAAAATCTCCCATCATACTGATTCTTTCCTTTGCCAGATTAAAACTGCTTACTATCTTTCCATGGATGTCTTCATTTCTTCCATTCTTCATATCTAGCATCTGTTTGGGGTTGTGTTTTATAGCCTCAATCTCTTTGATGAAGAAACTGTTTCTTACCAGACAGGGATAAATGAGTCTACAAAGGTAGAATTTTCAGCTATTGGGATAGCTTCTAACTTCTTACAAAGTCAGGTGCTCCCCTTCTGATTCTGTTTGGAATCTAAGGATAACAACTGTGCCCCAAGAAGCCTGGCAGAAATAACTTAGGGGAGTGAGATCATAGTTACTAAAACTGATTTGCTTCAAAAATCTTGAGCCTGAAAAAATGTTTAGCCAAAGTTGTTTTTTAAATGAAAAATGAAATTGTGGGTCATGTTACTTTCATTTTCCATGGCTCTTCAATTGAACTCAACGAAAGTTAAAATTTTATACCTTGAAAATATTTGCATATTTCACAAGTACCAATTCATCTCTGGATGGCATAAGGTAGACTTTGTAGTTAGTGAAGCATTTCAAATGTATTTATCTTCTCATAAAAGAAAGAAAAAAAATCAAACTTGTTATAGAGGCTTAATCAACATCAAGAATGATTGTCAAATGTTTTTTTTTTCAGATAGTTAAAGTCATTTTTTCCCATAATGCCAACACAGCAAAAGTAGTCTTAAAGTATCCTAATTATTAGTATTGATTATTCAAGTATGCTCATCTCCTAAATAACAATTTACAAAGCATCAGAGCAGTTACTCTGGATTTTCTGCTGCATGAAAATTAGTTCATAAATGATTTAATTCCAACTCATTTAACTTCAAGGTGATACTCAGAGTGCTGAAGTTTTAAGAACTTTTTTTTTTTTAATTCTGATACTTACAAGATGAGTACATAACTAATAAAAGCATGAGTAATACTTAAAATGGAGTGGAATGGAAACTTGTGCTGTGGTGCTTGCTGGATTTTTGATTTCCCAGGAAAAGCTTTCTCTGATAATCTCTCATCTTTATTCTTTGGGATACAAAGGCCAAACTGCCCCATGGCCTTGATCTTCACCAGTGATATATTCAGGGCCTACTTAAGGCAAAGGAACAAAATAAAGCACCAACCAAAAACAACCTGCGCATAACTCAGTAAGCTGGGTATATTTTTTTGCTTCAGTTTCAGCCATAGCCATCTGGCTGGAAATCTGATCAGAATACAAACTAGAAGCCTTTCAAACCAATCAAACTATAATATGCAAATAAACTCTGGTGTCCAGAGATTTCAGTACAAGTTCTCAAATTACTCAAGTCATTATTTGCTGAATCCCCAACCCCAGCAGCATGTGAGCTCAAATAGTGAAAAAGTAAGGCAGTCTCTCCTGTAATTCAAGACCAGACTGAGCTCTTAAAAAATGTAAATCTGATCCTATTACTACTGCTTTCATTAAACTCCAACTTTGTACTTACAACAAAATTTAACTCTTTATATGTCTCATAAATCCCTGCCATAGTCAGGTCTTTCCAGTTCCCTCCTCATGTCATCTTACTCTTTCTTGCTTATCATATTCTAGATTCCATATCATATTCCAGATTCCTTCTCTTCTAAGGATTCAAGCTCTGTCCTTTGTATTTGAATTTACCTAGTTCTAGAAACCTCTCACCCCTGCTGATAATCACCAGATTATCTGGTGATTGATAATCACCAGATTATCTAACCTAGCTCTGTCTCTCACCTATTTAGTCTCCCTG
Organism: Talpa europaea; assembly: GCF_964194135.1. NCBI lineage: Eukaryota > Metazoa > Chordata > Mammalia > Eulipotyphla > Talpidae > Talpa > Talpa europaea. The sequence goes on along the minus strand of NC_140069.1, from coordinate 23,796,774 downwards.
ACATCATCCTTTACTCTCTACCTCTTACTTATCACTTTACTCTCTACCTCTTACTTTCCTTTACTCTCTACCTCTTACTTATCACTAATGTTCTTTTGATTATGTGATTTGTTCATAATTTGTTGTCAGTCTCTATTTTTATTTATTTATTTATTTTTAAAAGAGGCACGCATTATTTATTTATTTGTTTGTTTGTTTGTTTGTTTATACATGCACTGGGTACAGTCAGAAGCGCAGGAGGGTGAGAGAATTCACCAGAGCCAGGGCAGGGAGCAGAGCAGGTAGAAGGACTGAAGTACACTGCTGAGGGGAGCAGCGGGCGGCAGGAGAGGTCTGCGCGCCATGTGGGACCCTCCTCTGGTGGCCGGGGAGCAGCTGGGATTGAACCGGCGCTGCAGAGGCCGCGGGAAGCTTCGCAACCCAGCGCTCAACCGCTGTGCTACCGGGGAGGCCCTGTTGTCAGTCTCTAATTGAGAAATTCTTTAGCACTTTATGTTTGGCACTTAAAACAACTCAAGGCACAATGTTAAGTGTTCAAGGCTTTTTTTAACAGAATCAATTTAAATAATTAATGAAAGAATATTTACAAAAGAGAAAGATGAGAGCATCAATGAAGGAAATTTGCATATCCCAAGAATACTAGAATAAGGACATTATACATTTTTATTAGAAAGTCATGAAGTAAATATACAAGGCCATAATGAAACAGAAGCATTCCTTTTCACATTTATCCTATTATTCTATTCACTTTTTTATTCTATTCACTTTTTTATTTTTTTAAAGATTTATTTTTATTTATTTATACAAGCACTGGGTACAGTCGGAAGCGCGGGAGGGTGAGAGAATTCACCAGAGCCAGAGCAGGGAGCAGAGCAGGCAGAAGGACTGAAGCACACTGCTGAGGGGAGCAGTGGGCGGCAGGAGAGGTCTGCGCGCCATGTGGGATCCTCCTCCGGTGGCCGGGGAGCAGCTGGGGATCGAACTGGCGCTGCAGAGGCTGCGGGCAGCTTCGCAACCCAGCGCTCAACCGCTGTGCCACCGGGAAGGCCCCACTATATTCACTTTTTAAAAAATATTTGTTGAATAAATACAGTGGGCTTTAGTGCAATGTCTTTCTAATGAATAAGTCATTGTATAACTCAATCAAGTTGATTCTTAAAAATATTATAAATTTATTTACCTCTTTATGTTTCTTGTTTCTGAACAATGTAACTTTGATCTGAGACTTAGATACCACAGTCATTTATTTCAATATTTTTGGGGGATGGGATGCTGCATGCACTTTTGTATTCTCCTTTGTTTTGACTTTTAACAGAGTCCAATGCCATAATTCATGCTCAGAGTTAGAAAACAAAGTTAAATTTCCTTTTCTCCCCTCAAACTTTGTCTCCTTTTCAAAGTAATTTGGCTCAGTAGGTCTTATAGTACTTATGATACAGGCCAACCTGCTCCAACAAAGATACAAATTCAGTTGTTCAGATAAAATAGATGTTTGTTTTTCTCTCATATCATTATTCTAGTAGAAGGTGGTGAGGGTTGTGAGGGTTGGAAAGGGAGCTCTGAAATCCCCAGTTCAATCAAAGTAGCTGCACTTGTCCAAATCATGAAGCCTGTGTCAAATATACCAGATGGCGTAAAACAGGCAGGGACAACTTTATCCATTTGAATAACATACTATGTTGTACTATATTGTATGTTTAAAAAGTTGTCAAGAGTAGACCATAAAAGTTCTCATTGTAAAAGACCAAACAGAATCTTTTGCTTGTGCCCAAAAATTCAAACTCTGAACCATGAAAAATGTCTTTACATGGAAGAATTTTTTCAAGATGGCTATCAAGGGATTGATGGGCTATGTACTCCCTCCCCTCAAATTCCCTGAATGGAAGAGGGGAAGGCACATGAAGGGATCACAGGACTTCACATTTCCAAGTCTGAAGAGGTGCCAGGTGCCAGTCTGAATCAAAGTGTTTGGTTTTTCTAGCAGGGTATTTTCTCAGCCATCAGCAGATGTTTCTCTCCGATGTTACTATTAATCTCAGAGGGGTACAGAGAATTTTATTAAGGATTTAACACAGTGAACTTTCCAAGTTCCCAGGAATGCAAGTAGAACCAGTTAATAGTTAACCATGAAAAGGGGGATAGTGGCAAGAGAGAACAAAGGCTCATTAGAGTTTAATTCCACTTATTCCTAATTTTTAGTCTAGTGGAGGTGCTTTTTGTTGCTAGTGCAAAATAGATATGGGATATGGCTATATCTCATGCACAAAAATTGTAATGTTAAAAAGCCAAGTTCAACTGAATAAATGTTTAAGGTCTTATTGGTTTTACTCAAGGTTTCATGATTTGAGCAGCACCCCAGATGATAAAAATTTCCTCCCAAGAGCTGTTCAAAATGTACGCCCTTCGTAAGTAGAAGGGGTCAAACAAGGGAGTTACATTAGCAAAAATGTGGATTGTTTGTGGCAATGTCACTTTCCTTTAGCTGAGGCAAGGCTCTGCCCAACAGACTACCTCATTAGAGCTGACAAGGTAACTCCAGATAGGTTTTTAAGATGTCATTCCTGGGAGAGATTGGGATTATAATTAAGTTAGGTGTGGGACTTAGCATAGACAACTTCATGTTCCAACTTTTTTAATAGTAGCTATGTGAGGTGACAGATGTTAAGTAAACTTATTGTAGTGGTCATCACAGTATACACATTCATCAAATCATACTGTACACCTTATTCAATGTTAGGTGTCAATGAAATCTTAGTAAAACTGGGAAAGAAGACTACTGTAGTAAAGGAAACAGATTGAAGGTAGAGACTTTTTAAATGCTGGCATGAGTTAGTGGAAAAGTACTGGAGGGCTTTGGGGAAAGTTGATCAATATGATTAGGCCATCTGTGTTTGCAAATTGGTGCTAATTGATGCTTACTAAAGTTAGCCTCTTGTCCTTCACCAGTGCCAGGGAGGGAAATAGGGATACTGCCTTTCTTGGGGGTACATATCTAAGGGCTGGCTTCCAGGTCTTTGAGAAAGATGTTGATAAATTGTGGAACTGACAAGAGGCTCGAGATTTACATTTCAAAGGGACAGAGATTGAATTTATATTTTTTAAAGTAAATGTGGGAAGAAAATGAATGCCAGGGACCTATAACTAGCATGCTGAGGGGAATATTAAGGACATCTTGAGAAGTTCGAGGGGAGAACTCAGTTTCCTTTTCAGGAGCACAAAGAAGAGCATCACATATCACTTCCATTCACATCCAGGTGGCCATGGCTTAATCCCTACTTTTCATAAATCTTCAAGGGAAGGCTGGGAAAGGTAGTCTTAAGACAGTCATGTATTCATCTAAAACTCTGGCACATGTGTGATTCTCCTACCAGCACATGCTGGAAACTCTGCCCTGCATGTTTGCTGTCATTGAGTCCTCAGCACCAGAGCATCTAAGGTATATGGTCATGGGCCCCTCATGCTGATAAACTGCTCTGTGAACCTGCTTCACAGTCCCTTGTTGCTTCTAGTTCCATCCAAAGCCAGAAACTGTGTCTGGGTTAAAATAATATCCCTCCTATGGATGTCTGTGCTTTCTTGAAACTCAAAACCTAAATCAATTAATTACTTTATGGGAGCAGATAAAAGAAACAGCAATTTTTATTTTATTTTAGAGGAAATGTTCTAGCACCCTCCTTATCTCTATACCACTAAACTAAACATTTTACTAAAAGGGCATGCCCCTGAATCTTCATAGAGTTTGTATTCTACCACTAGAAATGCATATCAGTTACTATGCCTCCTAGCATGCTAACCACCTCTTTTTGTTTTTTTAAGATTTATTTATGCATACAAGAGCTGGGGTACAGGCCAGAGATGGGGGGGGGTGAGAGGATTCACCAGAGACAAGTGGGGAACAGAACAGGCACACTGACTGAAACACACTGCTGAGGGGAGCAGCAGGAGAGACAGGAGAGGTCTGCTGCGCCATGTGGGTTTCTCCCTGGCCCGCCAGGGATCAAACTCGTGCTGCAGAGGCTGCAGATTGCTTCATAGTATGGTGCTTAACCCCCTGTGCCACCAAGAAGGCCCTTTTTTTCTCTTTTTCAGTTGTAGTAAATTCTTGTTCATCATGTCCAAAGAGCATGATGTCATCGATGTAATGTCCAGAGAGGTCAGTTCAAATCTCTTCAGACTGTATTATGACAAAAGACAGGAGAGCTACTATAGTCTTGAAGCAAAAACATTAGTGAATATTTGTGCCGGTCACATGAGCACAAATGTTTCTGATCTTTTTATCTGATTGGAATAGGAAAAATGTGCATTCACTGAATCAGTGGCTGCATGCCATAGGAACGTGGGGCTTTATAAATCTGCTGTAGCAATGACACTACATGGTGCACAGCAGCTGCCAACAGGGTTATGACTTCTTTGAGTTTGCAGCAGTCTATACTGTCATTCCCCAAGTTCCACCCATTTCTGCAGCAGCCAGACCTGAAAATTAAACAGTAATAAGAGGACCCACCACCTCAGCTTCCTTTAAGTTTTGATCAGTGATATTAGTCTTTGCCAGTCTCCATCTGGGTAATATAATGAGAAAGAAAATCATTTTTAGCTCTTATAGGAAAAAGAAACAGTAAATTGCTGATTCACTCATCAGGGAATTATTGTAATCTAGAGAAAAAGATACAGGTTAGAAAAACTAAGGTTTGAATATTTTAGCCACATGGTCTGATAACTTTCTGCATGACCTGCTTATAAATTATTTAACCTCTGATTCTCAATTTCTCTACCTGTAAGTGGTAATTTTTGGCTCCAGTCTGTCTGGGATGGAATAATCTGTCAAAAAAAATATTATTGAATGTTCCTTTAATAGGGGTAGGTATTTTGGTGTTGCAGAAGCATAATGGGCAAGCTGCCAAACATTCTAAAAAAGAAATGTAAGCAATTCACTAGGAGTGAAGTATTCCTGCAAAGAAAGGTTTTGCCCCGATGGATATTGGCCAAGGAGGAAACATCAGCTGTCACTGTGTGGTCAGTGCATCCACTTAGAAACAACTTCTAAGAATTGATAACTTTCACCAATGTGTAGTCCGCAGAGGCAAAGCTACTGAGAACCTCAAACACTGGCAGAACAGGAAAGGCAAAATTTCCTTTATTTGAAAGGTGTTCAAAAGACCAACTCTCAGATTCCTGCTCAACCATTTATTAGATGCTGGGTAGCCGTGATACTGGGTAGCCATGAAGAACAATTAGGAAATGTGGTAACATATTTCTATTGCCACTTCCTTCCTAAAAGTTTAATTTTTAAATAAAAATTTGCTTGCTGTTGGGTATTTTTATATAAAAATGTGTAGTGAGGTGGAAATGCAAATCTATGGAAGTTGTAACATGAATTAGGAAACAGTTTTTCAAGATAGCCATATTTTGAACTTGAATTTGTTGTTTACTTTGGATATTGGCTTATGCCCTTGACAGCACACCTGAATATTAGGTATGGTTTTTCTCAAGAGAAAGGAGATTAACTAAATATGATAGATTAATTTAAAATAGTGTTATGTTACATTTAATAGACTTACTATTATGAAGAGCTTTTTAAAATTTAGCAGTAATGAATTATAGCGTGTGTATATTTCTAGTTTATTCACTAAATCATTTATAGTCAATGAAATTGAACTTTCATTTATGCCAATTATTCTTGATTAAGTAACCAGATTAAGTACAAAATATGCATTCTTATTAAAATTGCTTTTAGCTTCGAGGGAAAAATAGAAATATCACTTCTATAGAGTTCTACTTGTTAATTTTTTTAAATTAAGGTAAATTGGTTTATAGCATTGTATCAATTTCAGTGTAACAGATTCAGACTTTGAAAATTATATAAACTATACCACATTCAACCTCAAATGTCTAGTTCTCATCTACCATGATCCAATTGACACCCCTTTACCTCTTCTTCCCTTCCACCCTCTTCCTCTCTGTAACCACTTTGTTGTTGTCATAATCTAAGGGTTTGTTTGTTTTGCTTCTTTATATTTTCATATCTGAATTAAATCATCCAGTATTATGCCTTTCCCTTTCTTATTTCACTGAGCATATCACCTGATGCTCCAAATGGTAAGCTTTCATCTTTTTTTTTTTTTTTTATAAATGAGTAGTATTCTCTGTGTGTGCATGTGGTCACATCTTCTTTATTCATTGATATGTTGATGGGCATTTAGGTTGTTTCTGTATTTTGGCCATTGTGAAAATATTCCTTATTTATTTATTTAAAGATTTATTTATTTATGCATACAAGAACTGGGGTACAGGCCAGAGGTGTGTGTGTGGTGGTGGGGGGGGAGAGGAGTCACCAGAGACAGAGTGGGGAACAGAACAGACAGATTGACTGAAATACACTGCTGAGGGGAGCAGCAGGCAAGTCAGGAGAGGTCTGCTACGCCATGTGTGTTGCTCCCTGACCAGGGATCAAATTCGTGCTGCAGTGGCTGTGGATAGCTTCATAGGTTATATCTTAACCCCTTTGCCACCAGGGAGGCCTGAAAATATTCCTTTTTTAAATTTCACCAAGCAAATGCTCAAATATTAGTAAATGCTACATATAACATTTATTTTCTCAAAGGATGAGAATCACTTTAAAGCAAGAGTTCCTTTATGATGTTCAGAAAATGGCATTTTCTTATAAAAGATCCAAGCATAGTTTAAGCTTAGGAAATAAGTAGCAAATACATTCATGTAAAACATGTGGGTCAGCTGTTTTACTTCTCAGAAATCAGAAACTTAGGTTCTGATTTACTGATTTAATTCCTACCTCCCACAAAATGCTCTTCTACTATTTCTTATCCTTATTTTAAAGATTTTAATTATTATATATATAGAAAAGTAAATAAAATACATGGGCAAACTAAAAAATATAAAACAATCACCCCTATCATCATTACCAAGTATGAGAAATTAAACTATACATTGAACCTGTAATTAACACCTTTCATCTAGTCATCATCTGTGATACTCAGTTCAGTAATAACAGATGCACATACTTTTCAATTATATATAAGACATTTATGCTTGGCCATAAAGTAAATCTCAACAGATTCCAAAATAATTTGAATCATGCAGAATATTTTCTCTAATATCACTAGAATCAAGCAAGAAATTATTAAAAAGACAAGTAAATTATCCCCCCTCAAACTGGACATTAAACAAATAGATTGCTAAATAATCTATTGGTCAATAAAGAAATCACATTGAAATTAGAAAACAATTTAAAGTGTGTGATAATGAAAATGTAACATAAAACTGTGCTTGGAGAAAATTTTGCAGTATTAAATGTCTATTATAATATGAAAAATACTGAAAATCACCCATCATCTCATCAAAGAACAAATAAATCACAACAAATTAAAACTAAGTAGATAGAAGAAAATAATATAGAATTAATAAAATCCTTAAGAAATGCCTCCAAACATTTGTAATTTTAAAATTCTAATAAAATTGATAGATGCATTAAAACAGCAATCAAGGGAAAAACACATTGTTGAGAATAAAAGGGGGTCCATCACAACAGAAACCATAGACATTGAACAAAATAACAATATGAGAGTGTAATTAATGTTATACTAATAATTTCAAAGGTTAGATAAAATGAGCACTTTTTTGGGAAAAGTCAATCTTAGCTGATACAAGAAGAAATGGAACGCTTTAATAATGATATGCTTATTAAGAAATTGAATCTGTGATTTATAAAACCTATCTACATGAAAACTCTAGGCCACATACTTTACTGAAGCATCTTCCAAACAGTTAAAGGAAGAAATACTACCAGTTTTCTATATACTCTGCCAAAGACTAGTTCCCAAATGGTTTTATGAAGTCAATATAACTTTAATATTGACATCTAATGAGAACATTGAAAGAAAAGAAAACTGCAGATTTAATTCACCCATAAACTGAATTTTGAAGATACCAAATTATTTTTGCAAATCAAAACCAGCAATTTAGAAAAATATAATATATAAAGAATAGGTTTTTATTGCTAGTATTTTGTCTCCTATTTTGTATAAGCTCCTGAAAGAGTAGTGTTAAAATACCCAACCATGTGACTGTGGATATTTCATTTTTCTCTTGAACTCTTTTGCTTTAAATATTTTGAGGCTATGTTTATAGATACATACAAATTTAATATTATTTAATGTTCTTATTAAATTGGCCATTTATAGTATGAAACATCCTCTTTAAGTTTATCATTACCTTTTTTAAAAACTACTTTCTCTGGTGTCTATAGAAACATAAACAATCTTCTCTATAGATAGTTATTTAATGTCTTCTATCTTTCTAGTTATATGTCTTACGTTAAAGTCTGCTCTGTCTGATATCATTATACTGTTAGCTATCTTTTGTTTAGTGTCTGTATAGTATATCATTCCTTTTACTACTTTATTTAATTACTTATATCAGAGTTTAGATGTACCAAGCATTAATATTTTACTTTGTTCTATCTATTCTTCAGTTTATCATCTCATGTTTCTTGACTTGTTTTAAATTAATTGTTTTTAAAATTGTGCATTTTCTCTATTTTAGCACATTTACCCTATTTTTTATGATTTTTTCATTGATAGCTATTATAACGTGTCCTTTTCTTATTACCTACTTTTGTTAGTTCCTTGACAATATAAGATATTAGACATTTTGATCCCATTTGCTGGAAGACAGAGTGATTTTAGATTGAAAACCAATCATTTTGTAGCAAAAATTGCTGAGGTATTGGATAAGCCTATCTTCCTCATAATGTGATTTATATTTTCTATGTCAGGGAATTAAAGACAGCCATCCCTGATCTTATCAGCATTTGAATGTTTTGAATATGCAATAGAAGCAGAGTTATACAATTATTATCTACATGAATAATTAAGGAACTTCCTTGATTAAAACTCATCCTAAGGGAAAAGGGCTCAAACAGATGACCCTGGAGCATGGACAACCTGAATCATCAGGAGGGAAGGTGATTCTGAATGCAGTGTGTATTTGTCATCTGGATTTATTCCTGATTCCTGACAGCCAGAAGCTAATGAATAGCCTAGGGACCATGAATAGAAAATCAAAGCTATATTTCATGAAAAATGCTGTGAAACATAGTGCTTTCAATTCCAAGACCCAGGTAAAAAAAATGTAAAATAAATGAAGAGAATGATGTATCTTTAATTTTACTTGCAGTAACAAGACTTCTGCTACAAGAAAGTTTCTAGAGAACAAATTGCTGCTTTGGTGTCTTCAGAAGCCCAAAGACTCCGCTGTGGTAGCAGCAGTGTTAGCCCTGTAAGCACTCAGAAGAGAGTACCTGGGATGAAATTTTAGGGGAAAGACCCACCTGGTCAGCCAAAAGCAATAGTAACATTCACTCATTTACAAATATTTATCCAGCAGCTATAATATATGTAATTACTTGTTGCTGGTATACAGTCAGGCAGACCAAGTTACTGTTTCAGGAAATTCTATTAGAGAACAAAGATTAAAAAAAGACCAAAGACAATTACTGTGCTAAGTACTATGAAGAATTTTTTTTTAAAGTATGATAAGATAGAAAGTAATTAGGGGCAACTTTAAGTAGGATGTCAAGGAATACCTTTCTCCAAGGAGATGAGAGCTAGTTAATGAGAAAGATCAAGGGAAAGAGCATTCACTGTAAAAAGAAGAAAAAAAATACAATTAAATATTTCATGACAGTAAAACACCAGCCCCAGGCTATAATAGGAATAAGGCATTTGGGGAAAGAGATGCAAACGAGCTGAGGGCAGAGTGACTAGAGGTGAGTTCAGAGCCATGTAGGAACTAGATCGTGCAGGACCATACAAACCAGTATCAACACATTTTTTTTCTGTAAAAACTCAGTAAATGTTATAGATTTTGCAGGTCAAATAGTCTTCATCATAATTACTCTAATTTCTATCATAGTGTAAAAGTAATCACAGATGATACTGAGTAGTATGTAAGAATATTGGGTTAGTCCAAGTCCGTTAGGAAGTCTTTATAAAGAATTTTTGTTGTTGTCATTTTTGGTTTGTTTGCTGTTTCAAAGGGGACCAGATATATGGACATGTCAATTGATATCTTTGGTTGCTATGGAGATTGGGTAGCAGAGGAGTAAGAGTGGCAATAGTAAACATCTAGAGTTACTTGAATATTACTGAAGGTCTAAAATCAGTTGGACTAGAGTTCCTTACAGTGGATCTATAAGTTCAACATATAAATTGGTGGAAGAAGGAAAAGTTCTCAGTGATGGATTCTATTTTGTAGATGAGGAAAATACATAAATCAAAGATGATTCTTAGGTCGTTGCATTTTATAACAAAGAGAAATCTGGAATTGAGCAAGATGCCTAGATACAGCTGTTTCATTTTGAACATGTTTTTTGGTGCCTGTTAGCCCTCCACTGGAGATATCAGTCATACAGTTGCATTTGGAACTCAGAGAAGAGGTTTTTGTTAGAATTATTAGGTTGAATTAAGAAATCACTGATATTCACCTCATTTTCATTTGCAACACTCACATATGGTTCTGTCTAGTAGGCATTTTTAATCAGGCAAGGAGAAGGTTTAGGTGAGAGAAAATAAGACAAAGAGGCACAGAGACCTGTCTGAGGTACACAACCTTTGAAGTTCACAAGATGATGAAATGTCAGCAAGGAGACGAAGAAGGGGCAGCCAGTGGAGTAGAAGCAAATGTTGGAGAGTGCTGTATAAAACTGGAGAGGAGGGCACTTTTTTTTTTTAAGTGTGACTGCAATTCAGTCATTTTTTTTAAAATTATACAATGCATTGCCTTTTCTCTTTCCTTTTTTTTTTTTAAAGATTTATTCATTTTTATTTTATACAAGCATTGGGTACAGTCAGAAACATGGGAGGGTGAGAGAATTCACCAGAGCCAGAGCTGGGAACAGAACAGGCAGACTGGCGAAGTACACTGCTGAGGGGAGCAGCAGGCGGCAGGAGAGGTCTGCGCACCATGTGGGACCCTCCTCCAGTGGCTGGGGAGCAGCCAGGGATCGAACCGGCGCTGCAGAGGCTGTGGGCAGCTTCGCAACCCAGCACTCAACCACTGCGCCACCTGGGAGGCAGGAGGGCACTTTTTAAAAAAGTATATTGGATACTGCTGAAAGGTTGAGTAATGTGAGGAGCTAGGAACAATTCTTGAATTAGGCAATAGAGATATAAGTCATTGATGAGAGAACTGGATGAAACAAAGACCATATTGATGGGGTTTTATGTTTGATTATTTGCTTTAAGATCAGAGATTTCAAAAAAATCACTTAATACCACTAGAAATCATCTACTCGAGAAAGTAATGAGTTGATGCAAAAATAATCCAGGGGCCTGAAAGGGGAAGGTACAGTAAAATTTCACTTAACATAGTCAGTTGATAGGTTCCTGGAAACTGACTTGACATGAAAAAACTGGCATGAAAAAACATATAAGGAAGCCAATTGTACCATAGGCTATATGATATAAACAAGAGTTATGTTCCCATGGTATTTTTTCTGGTAACAAAAATACCACCAAACTTCTAAACAAAGATCTCAAACACTTCTAATGTTAAATAAAAAATTGTATTCGTTTGTTCATCTTTACTTTCCAACCAGCTTATTCCAGGTAAAAACTGTAGCTCAGTCTTCTGAAAGTCCTTCAACCCCTCTCTCCCAATTATAAACTCCTCCAAAGATCTACTTAATGCATTTGTTTAAAGGGAGGCAGGCATACATCTCTTAGAGAGAAGCAAGAGAGGCAGTGGCAGTATCAGGGGGTAGCAGTATCAAGGGGTTGCAGTGCATAGCAAGGGGAGCTAACTTAGAATGGAGAGAATAGGAAGCTGCTTGAAGAACTTCAAGGTAGTCCAGTGTGACTGGATACAGATTTTACCTGAAGCATCAGAAACTGCTAGACAGGGCTATAGAGGGCAAAGAAAAATCAAGACTCTTACATAGGGAGTCTGGTACCAGATCACTTGATATTGCATCCTAACTTCTCAGTGTGAGTTTGAGCATGTTGGCCAACCTTCTGTTCTTGTTTACTCATCTGAAAAATGGAAATAATGATCATATCTTCTCTCCAGGGTTATTAAAATAATGAAATGAATTAGTGGATAAAACGTGCCTGGCCACAGGGCATGTTCAGTAAAAACTAGATGTTGTTATTGGTGGGAAACCGCATCTTATTTTGGTAAAAGGGAGTGCTGTGGCTGATTCCATGGGCAAATGTAAGCTTTTCACTACCAAATATAACTACTTCTGATGTCATCAAAGCATACATGGTGCATCCTGCAAACGATTCCAAAATGGTCCATGACTCTTTTCCACAGAGTGGGAGGCTTGACTGAGTCACAGGAAACGCAACAGATTAAGGCCCTATAAAAGAAGTTCATTAGCATCCAGCTGGCTCAGCATCAGTACAGGACAGTTTATTTATGCTTTCTGACTACAGGTTGATACTGTTTGAAAAGCTCCACAGTAGGATTTCTTCATATCCTATTGCAAATTCCCTGGAACAACTTCTGTTTGGAATGTAATCCAAACAATACTTAAATGATGCTACTTAGAAAATAAATGAAAAGTTGTTAGATTGCATAGGTGGTTTAACAGGAATGGAATTTGATCAATTGGTATAGACTGATGAATGTTAGTCTAGAGAAGCTGACCCAGTGAACCCTTTTCAGTAGTACTTGATTCTTTTACCCCCCTTATCAATCCAGTGACAAGAATTTCATACTGAAATTTGTTTAATGTTAGAATTTGAATCCATGAGTGGTGGCCAAGTTTTTTTTTTTTAAAAATCAGTGTACATTCAATATGTATGGGTACCATACAAAAATCAATTCCATTGATTATCCAAAAATTGGAAATTAGTTTGTTTTTCATACCAAATGAAACAAAACAGAAATTGTTATATTTTTTGTCTCTCTATCCCATGTCTTATTTTTTTTGTGTTGTAATGAGAAATCAGTTTATTTTAAAAATGTTAAATTCGCATACCTAAACACAATCAGAGAATGTCTCCATACTTTTCTAGAAAGGAAGGAAGAGGAAAGACAAACTAACACAATAGCTATATAATATAATAGCTGTATAATAGCTGTATACAAACCCTCCCTACCTCAATTGATTTTCATTGTTGGGTGAGAGGATCAGTTAGTTCGCCATCAGGGCTACATCAACTGAGGTTGATGGCATATGATTTCTTTGCCATTGCAATCCTCCAAATAGCACGTTAGGTCAAAGCTAGCAAAGAGTCCCATGAAATACCAAAACAACAACAACAGCAAATAGAGAAATCATTCACTGCCTCTCAATGTGTAAGTTCTGCAAAATAAAGTTAGTTTTTCTGTATTTTGATTGCTTGTTTGGAGGTTCTAGCAGGGGAGCGCAGCTACTCTTATACCCTGGACCGAAGACTGGTCCGTCTCTATTCGGGAAAGGCCATCTTCTTCCACCGAGCATGCTGCTTTGGGAGGCACACACATGGAGCAGTGAGGGAGGAAGAGGACACCCGCCTAGCCAGCCAGATCAGCCAAATCAACCCTGGCTATCAATGGGGTGACAGATGTTGCAGCGAGATTGCCCTCACATCCAGTTTTTCTGTATTTTGATGAAGGGTCATTCATATTTCTACCACCTTAGACTGTGAACATTGCTCAAAGAAAAAGGGGATCAATATCCTATTTTACCATAAACCTTTGCAAACATGCCCTGGGGGAAATTTTGCACTGAGCAATATTTGTGAATACACGAATTTAGGGGTGGGACCTTTAGCACTTTAGCCTATGTGTGAAGGGAAGAGAAAGAAGGAAAATGCTAACTAAAATTATCCATTTATTAAAACTTAGACAGCTAGAGTACACAGCTATAACAGAAGATTTGTGAAAGTACAGCTACCACACATTACCATATTTTTTTATTTGCAAGAGAAATATTTTGACATTAGGGCTTCCCCTGGTGGCACAGCAGGTTGAGCGCAGCGCTGTAAAGCTGTCCGCAGCATCTACAGCACTGTTCGATTCCTGGCCAGCCAGGGAGCAACCCACATGGTACAGCAGACCTCTCCTGGCTCACCCGCTGCTCCCCTCAGCAGTGTACTTCGATCAATCTGCCTGTTCTGTTCCCCACTCTGTCTCTGGTGAATCCTCTCACCCTCCTGTGCATCTGGCCTGTACCCTGGTTCTTGTATAAATCAATCAATCAATCTTTTTTAAAAAAGAAATATTTTGACATTATAGGGAATTGATACAATAAAAAGATCCATATCACCTTTTTTTTTTTTTTTAAGATTTATTTATTTATTTATTTACACAAGCACTGGGTACAGTCAGAAGTGCGGGAGGGTGAGAGAATTCACCAGAGCCAGAGCGGGGAGCAGAGCAGGCAGACCGACAAAGTACACTGCTGAGGGGAGCAGCAGGCGGCAGGAGAGATCTGCATGCCATGTGGGACCCTCTCCAGGTAGCTGGGGATCGAACCGGCGCTGCAGAGACTGCGGGCAGCTTCCCAGTCCAGCGCTCCACCGCTGCGCCACCGGGGAGGCCCTGTTTATCACCTTTTTTAAAGTGAATGCCAAGACTGTTCATATTTCATTGCTTGTTGTCAAGTCCTTTGCAGGTCTCACACCTTTCCAATTATTGGTTGCTCTTGACTCCTGCTTCCCATGGTCCTTTACTGAATCCCACAGGAGCAAAGACTGGAGAGCTATCATTGGTTTTTAAGGCCCTAGACAGTAGGATTTAGAAGATCTCCTACTGCTCTCCATTCAGTGACTCACTAGTATTTTGGTGTTCTAAGATTCTAATAGCTCACAATTTCTGGAATTACCCCAAAGGAAGGCCCAGCTTCTATCTGACCTGACAGCACCCCCCGCCCATCATCCCCTGCTGGAATCTCTTGGTTATCACCTAGGGTGTCTCAGTGCTTCTAATCTTGACACTTTAAGGAGCTCTGCTCACATCTGAGCCAGCAGGCTAGAGTGATTCTAAACTCCTTCCAATGAAGGGTCAGGATCAGGTTTTAATTTCCCTTGACTATTTTCTGGCTGAAAATACAGGTGAATTTTTCCTTCTGTCTTTGGCTCTGCAGCAATCTCCACTGCACATTTCCAAAGCCAGGTGCTCTTCACCATCATTCATTTCAAATGCTCTTCAAGTTAAAAACCTACATGGTAGCTGCTGTCTTTTTATATTATTGCTGCCGTCCCTAGGGCTGACTGTGTGGATTGCTGTGCTTTTGCCAGTGGGATTTACTCAGGTGACAGACTCTTCTTATTCTGTGTTTCACTTCCCTTAATCTTCTCTTAATCCATTTGTGCACGTGGCTGGTGCTACATACTCATTTATATTAAGCCCCTTCTGAGAGTCATCATTTATAGATGCAACCATAATGGGTTGACCTTACTGTGTTATTTTATGGTTTAGCATGATTTTTTAAGAGTCCACATTGCTTCACATTCTCTGGAATAGCTTATTGTAATGGTTGCATAATATTCTTTCCAGTTAAAATAATCATTTACATAAACATTTCCCTACTGCTAAGGCATAGTTTGTTCCCTCCTTTGTGAGGCTAAATGAAATCATGGTTTAGAATACAAAATCTACAGTCTCATACCTGCTTCTCTGTGGCAAAATTACTTTACATTTTGCACCTTGGTTTCCTTGTCTATAAGACAAAGACATGTGTGAATTAAATTAGTATGTAAAGTCTCTAAAATGTGGGACAGTATAAGTACTATTTAAGTATCCTCTATTATGATTATTCTTTAATGTTTTTTAAACAAAAGATAACTTGAGGTATTCATTTAATATTTTCTATCTAATGTAAGTGAAAGAATAGTCATTTTTTTAAATGATACATAGAACAAATTTCATTTACCCAGTGAAGGGAAGACAAGTTTTGAAACGCTTGACCTATAGCCACAATGCTTCCCTAAAAGACTATATTCATTTCTAATGTCATAAAAATATATTAATACACTATTGTGCTATTGATTCATAAAAATTTTCCTTATTAGTGAGTATAAGTATATATGTTTGTCACATAATTATGTTTTTCTCCATCTAATGCTGTGAAAATTTTCATAGTATTTTGATCAATTATATAATTGATGCACTCCAATTCTGATAATATGAAAGTAAACCTATAATTCAAGAAATATGAAGAGATTGACAAACACATTCAAAACAGTGGATTTTCTTGATCTGTAGAGTAGCATTGTAGGATACAATCTATACATAACCCACTGAATATTTGTATATCTATGACTGATGTGGCTTCTCTGATTTGGTTCATCTTAAGGCAATGACTTGATCAATTCATTGCCTCTATTAAAGATGAATAGGAAGATTGATTTTAGAAAATACAGATGTTCTAATGATTATTGACAATGTGAGTTTCTGAAACATTGGCACCAAAATCTAAAATCCGTTTTGAACTTTAAGTTAATTTTCATTAATACTGACATGATGAGCATTTTGATGGTGATGATGATGAAACACCTTTTAGTCATGGGCCATCAAGGCCCAGCCAATGAACTTCATCTAAGTGCACATTTCTTTGTCCTAAATATGCTTTTCAGCCAACAAAATTTAGTTTTTGTTCTCAACCCTGATTTTCAAAACCTGTCTAATCTCATTTTCATTCTCAATCAGAAGGGAGATTTGAGTTTTTTTTTTTTCTCCTGCCTCCTTGTTTATAACTTTCTCTACAATAAATTTTCTCTGCTTCAATTGCCAGTGTTTCAGTGATTTAATCCTGGCTAAGTTCTAGACACACTGTCCTTATTTTGTTAGTTTCGAATTATGTCTAAGCAATGTTACACCAACTACCTAATGCATCTTTGGCATGTCTACAATGTTTAATGCATTCTAAGCATTCTGAGAAACATTTGAAGTCCAGGTTATAATTGAAGTTGGGGGGGATTACAAATATATATGCATATATGGAATTAACTATATTAAGAAATCTATATTTATAAATTTATAGTTAGATATGAAGGTACAGTTATCCATCCTCTGATATATGTATTTATGTATGTATATATAAGTTGGTAGATACATATATACTTATTTACCTACATATTGATGTATATATACACATATACACACATATATGTAGAAAGGGATAAATATATTTATATTTTAAATAATCATGTAAAATTATTTTATATATTAATTTTTATACATAATTTATATTTATTGATAAATAATTCCATTTATAAATTTTTACTTTATACATACCTTTCTAGAAATATACCTGACCTATAAGAGTAATATATATTAAAAATAATTATATAAATTTCTATATATGGTTTTTCTCTTCAACCATCTATGCATAATAAAGCAACTAGCATTTAATAAGTATTCATTCAATATTTTATAATGAATTTTTGAATATTTTTCTGACCAAATATTGGCTAAAAATGACAGCAATAAGCCAAAACACCTATTAATTTTTTTATATTATCAAAAGTTGAAAACATTGAGGAGAAAATGTGGATGAACATTTTTGCAAAATTCTAATATGCAGTTTTTGAAACTGAGCATAAGCCTGGCTTAATAGAGTTGATAAGTATTTGATCTCTACAGAAAATATTGACTTGTTTACAATGGAAATATGCAGCCTTCATTGCTTTACAAATGATGCAAAGATTTGCAAAACTAAAAGGCTATTGCGTATTGATGTCACTGCTAAAGCCCAATAGAGACTCCTAATTGCCTAATCTGTCCTTTTCTACTTCTCTGGAACTGTTCAAGGAGGCTAATCTTGCATTCTTCTGAAGGTATCATTTTTCAAATTTGCTCTTGTAGTTTTGGGAAATTTAAAACTTTTTCCTAGCAATATTTTAATGATCCAATCCATATTAAACAGGGAAAACAAAGAAATAAAAATCTGTTGCAATTTGTACTTTATAACATCAAGATAGGGCATTTTTTTATAAGTTGCATTCTAACCTATCCTGAAATATGCTTAGACCTAGTGAGAGTCTGGCCGATTTGTTATTTAAACATCATTTTATTTTATTGTATTCAAAAATTAAAGGAGGAAATAAACCTGTAGTGAATTAGCGTGTTTTTGCAGGCTGCTGTGATGCTCATGCGTAGTGCCTCTGAGGATCATGCTTAATCTCTGGGCAGAGGACCAGATATGCTGTTGAGCAGCAACCTGCAGGCCAGCTTGAAGAATGGTCTGACAACTCCCGGGGATATCTCTAAGAGATTTCTTTCAGCCTCCATGGTGGTGGATTTAGGTGAAAATGTATGACGGCAAAGAATGAGGCTATTTGAGGAAGCACAGAGCCACACTGTGGAATGATCAGTGGTCTAAGAGAAATACCACCAGGTGTGCTTTCTGCAGCAACGAAAACAAATGTGAACTTAGATTTACTGTAACGGGCTGCAGGAGTTTTCTGAGTAGAGGAGGCTGTATTTACAGAGAAGAACCTCAGACTGCTTGATGATTGTGAGGACAGGGAATTCAAATGAACTTTGTCACTACTGCCAGTTTTGTGAGAGAAAGATGTCCCCGGTGGAGCACAGATGGCATGTTGGAGTGGGAAGCTGATTATGCCAAGAGGTTAGTACGCCTCAGAGCACCACTTATTGATCCGTGAGGATGACTGTGAGAGAACCAGCTGAGAATATCGATCTGAGTAGGATGCGGAGAGTTAGTGGAAAGAAATGCAGAAGTCTCTCCAACACTCCTAAGGGAATCAGAGTAACTTGAACCATCTGATATAGGAGTTATTTTAATTTGATTGGTCTCATTCACTTTTTATCTAAATATAATGGGAAAGAATCCCATCTGCTTAAAATGCAGTACAGCAAATTAAAAATATGGCATATTAGAAACTAGTGTTTAGTTTTTATTTGCATGCAGAATTAAGAAAAAAATATGTATGCCACATAGGAATAGGAAGGAAAGAAAATCCAGATTTATTCCAAGGACAAAATCGAACTGTGATACTCTTAACTGTAGGCTCTCTTCCCTTAAATGATGGACTCCTTTTAGAAGTATTTGGCCAGGGTTGTTTTTTTTTTTTTTTGTTTGTTTGTTTTGTTTTTTTGTTTTTTTTTTCCCCAGCTTGGACTGTCTTCCTCAGTATTTGAGGGAGGCTCAAAATACAAAGGATAAGAAGAACCTTCAGTTTAATGTTATCATCTCTACTAAGTCTCTGATGTTCTTTGTGAAGGAATAGAAGATTCTCTATCAACAAAAGTGCTTGGAAGCCATAAACTTTAGTAATATAAAATACTTGAATTCCTTGAAACTGAGCTGTAAAGGCCATAAGCATTTTTAGGCATTTTATCATTAATTTAAGACTCATTTAGTAATTCAGAACATAGTAAATTATATAAAATAAATTTAAAATGTAAGATTTTGATCGTACATACAATAAAATCTGAGGCGCTATTAACTCTGATCCAGAAAAATTAATCTGAAAATTTTCATTTAAATATAGCTGTGAAAGAAATTGTGCTTAGTTAGCATTAAATAAAAGTTTTGCTTACTTAACTTTATTACAGAAAATGGAAAATGGAACATAAATATCCTAAAATACTTTAAATTATTTCATTCAAATTTCATAGTTTTGTAAATAGTTTTCCTTTTGTATTATTGAATGAAATAAAAATATCAATATCATGACTCTGTGATTAAATAGTGTGACCACCCAGTGGAGAGAAATGTGCTATTATTTCCATTATTAGCACAGTTCTCGTCAATTTCCTCATCAAGTTCCACCTATTTGTTTTATAAATTCTAAGGCTATGTTATTAATTGCAAACAACTTTGGTATTTTATGTATATCTGAGCAAGCAACCACTTTATCATTACAAAATATCTCTACCTCTAGTAATGCTTCTTGCCTTAAAATTCACCTTCAAATTTATATTATAGCATAACCATAAAAGCTTTCTTTTGGTTAATATTGTAGAGTATACCTTTTTCTATCATGCTTTGAACTTGTGTCCCCATCTTTGAGGCATATCTTTCAAAAAGCAGCATGTCCTTGAGTTTCATAGTTGTTGATTTGTGTTTTTTTTGAAAATACAAAATATTTCAAATTTTATTGTTTGAATTTTTAAAATTTTCTTTTTATTTATATATGTTTTATATCATTGTTCATTTTTAAACAATGTTTGCTCCCCACCACGGCAGTCCCCACAGAATTTCCTTCACCCATTCATGTTGAACTAATGACAGTACATATGTTTTCTTTATTTTCTTTTGTATTTTTAAAATTTTATTTTATATATATTTTTACAACATTTTTCCTTTTTGCACAATGTATGCATTTTCATCTTGGTTATAGTCCCCATACAGTTCCCACCCCACCCCCGTTTTGATTCTACTCCCTTCTCCATACTCCCCCACCCCATAGTGTGTCTCTGGTTTATAGTTGCTTTGTTGATTTTGATTTTTACTTTATTATAATTAGTCTTTTTCCTGGTCCCTTACTTAGCTTTTCTAAATTCCTACTATGAGTGAGACCATCTGGCATTTTTCTTTTTCTTTCTGGCTTATTTCACTGAGTATGATCCCTTCCAGCTCCATCCATGTTGCTGCAAATTACATGAGTTTATCTTTTTTGATTGCTGAGTAATATTCCATTGTGTATATATACCACATCTTCTTGATCTAGTCATCTGTTTTTGGGCATTTGGGTTGTTTCCATAGCTTAGCTATTGTAAACAGTGCTGCTATAAACATAGGGGTGCAGGTGCACCCCTTTTGAATTAATGTTTCTGTGTCTTTTGGTTAAATACCTAGTAGATGAATTGCTGGATCATGTGGAAGCTCCATCTTTAGCAGATTGAGAAATCTCCACACTGCTCTCCATAGTGATTGGGCCATTTTGCACTCCCACCAGCAGTGCAGGAGAGTTTCTTTTTCTCCACATCCTCACCAACATTTGTTGTTGCCAGTTTTTTTAATATGTGACTTTCTCACCAGGGGTAAGATGGTATCTCGTACTTTTGATTTGCATTTCCCTGATTAAAAGTGATGTTGAACATTTTTTCATATGCCTGTTGGCCATTTGCATTTCCTCTTTGGAGAGGTTTCTTTGTAGCTCTTCTGCCCATTTTTTGACAGGGTTATTTATTTTGGTTTTGTTGAGTCTCGTCAGCTCTTTGTTGATTTTTGTGATCAGTCTTTTGCCATTAGTTTTGTGTGCAAAAAATTTTCTCTAATCGGTGGGGTGTCTGTTTTGGTTACTGTAATGACAGTATATTTGGATTGAATTCTATTTTACTATTTACTTTCTATTTGACCAAATGTTTTTGTCCCTTTTTTTTCTTTTTTGCTTTCACTTTGATTTATCAATTGTTTTAATCTCATTTCATTTTTGATCAGTTGGCTTGCAAGTTACATATATTTTTCTATTAACTTTCCATGGTTACCCTAGATATTATAACATATATTTGTTTTTTTATTATCTGTTACAAATATATACTTTTACCATTTCCCATCAAGACCTTACCATATTTTTATTCTATTTACCCTTCCCACATTTTTGTGCTTTTAATAAGTTCCTTAATTATATATTTGTTTAAACTCATAAATTATTATTACTATTATTAATGTGTATTTATGGCATTAATATTCATTTATATTTAGTCAACATGTTTATCCTTTCTAATGCTCTTCAAATACTTAAAATTTGAATCTACAAGGTTTATTTGTCTTCATTGTATTACCCCCTTTTTGTCTCCTTAGTCTCATCTCTCTCTGTTTCTCTGAACAACTTAAGATCCAGCCCATATTCTACACTTATTCCCAACGCCTAGTTCATCAAATGATTTAATAACCTAACTCTTACTTGGGTGTCTTTGCATATGTTACTCCTTTTCTTTACCAGCTCCCTTTCTGTTCTTTAGTTTCCTAAGTCATACTCTGTCTTCTGGATTAGCTCAGATGTCTCTATCTGAAAGATAAGATGTCTGGAGCGTTGATTAGATCTGGGTTGCATGTCATTCCTCTGCAGATTGAATTGAATTGATTATGTACTGATTGAAAGTTTACTGACAGTCTTTCTAGTTGATTTTGAATTTGTTCATACCAGGACAATGCTTTTTACCTCTGAAAGCTTGGCCTGAAATTCTACACTTAGTACTTGTTTTAGTTTCCTAGGATAGTGTAGCAAAGTATCATAAACTAAGTGACTTAAAACAACTGAAATTTATTTTTTCATGATATTGGAGTTAAGAGTCTGAAATCAAGGTGAAAGCAGAGTTGGTTTCTTCTAAGGATTTTGAAAGATCAATCTGTTCCAGATCTTTCACCTAGGCTGAAAAGATGATTATCTTCATGTTCACCTGGTATATTTCTTGTATATCTGATTCTGTTTCCAAATTTCCTCTTTGTAAGGAAACCAGTAACATTTGGTTAGAACTCACCCTGACTACCTCATTTTTACTTGATAAATATTTGATTCCCAAGTAAAGTCACATTCAGAAACACTGAGGGTTAAGACTTCAATACATTTGGGGAGGAACACAATTCAATTCATAATAGCATGTCATTGGTTAATTACTAGGTAGAATGATTGATTTGGGAAATGAAGAATTTGTATCACCTACATGGACTTAGGATTAAGAATATAACTGAATAATTTGCTGATTTATGCAAAGGGACCCATCTTTCAGTCCATACATAAAAATTTTAGGCAATATATGACTTGACTAAAAGCTTAGAAAAATAACATAAAGGCTCAGACTTCTGAAAATTATTTTTAAATTTAGCTCTATATATTTTATAACACTTTAAATAGATGCACTGTGATTAGAAATGTTTAAAATTTTTCTAATATTTTTTACTATGTAACATTCAGAGAAAATATAAAAGATTATAAAACATAAAATATTGAATCTAGTCACCAGAGGGAGCTATATGTCACTGTATATAGTAACTTGAAGAGCAGATGTCACTATTTTGAACTTTAAACATTAATAGAAATTAAATTTATATTGTGAGAAAATGGGGAATAGAATTACAGTAAGAATAATTCAGATTTCAACAAATTCACCTAATTGTCATATATTGAACATTCAACCCAACAACAAAATGCACATTGTTTACAAGTGCACATAGAAAAATTCCAACATAGACCATTTTCTGGGTCATTAAATAAGTCTCAAAAAATTTAAAATAATTCAAGATACACAAAATAGATTCTCTGAGAACATGAAATTAAATTATCAACAGAAAGATTCTTAGGAAAATTCTTAATATTTGGAATTAACACCTTTTAGAATAATACAGATAAAATAAGAATTAGAAAGGAAATTACAAAGCATTTTTATCTAAATGAAAATGGAAATGCTACACAGCAAAATTTATGGTATGCTGATAAAACACCATATGGGAGGGGAATTATAAACTGAAAAAGAATAAAGTCCACAAATCAATGACCTTAGCTTCCACCTTAAAAAAAAAAATCTAGAAAGAAATAGAAGGGTAAATTAAACTGAAAGTAAAGGTTTATAAAATTATAAAGTCAGGCTGAACAGACATTTATGACTTACTGATTTTAGTTACATGGAATTACTTTTAATTTCTTTTATTTGCATCACTCGTAACTGCTTTTAACATTCTGTCTACCCTGTCTGAAAACTGAAGTTCTGAAATTTTAAGGATGAAATTATAGACCAATTGAAAGTCTAATAAAATGCATGACCAGAGGATATTTTTACACAAAATAAATCAGATTCATGGAGTTCACAGATATCTCAGATCCCCTTCTTAAACCCAGTCTCAGAAACTGCTATTCCAAGTATTTTCTCCTTAATCTGCCTCAGGTTTCCATCCCCATTCCATGATTCAGTTTTCTGCCTCTTTCACTTGACATAGAGGTTAGTCTCTTAACTGATTTTCTGACTCCTGTCTACCCGATAATGCGATGCCAAGACAAAGTTTCTAAAATAGACTTCTGAGCATCATGCCAAATCCTGTCAGCCAGCTCAGACAGGTTGGAAAGTGCTGAAGATGTGTATCTTTTCCCACCTCTGAGGTCAGTGATATATCACTGGTTGGTAACTTGAAACCACTCTTTTGGGGAGTATTTACACTGAAAATGAGCTAATAGTATGAATCTGACTTTTTCTTTTATTCAGAGAATAGGTTTGCCAGCATAATCTCATCTGTATTTTCATATGTTGGTGTTTCCCATTTTCCAAGTTCAATCTCTTTAGCATGCTGGATCTTGAACTTTAGAGGCTTTAAACTTCCTTCCTAGCTCCATGTCCTATATTATGGTCATCTCCAACCACAACAAGTTGCTTTTAGCAACCTGGTTCTACTAAGTGGTTTCCCAAATCTGTAACCCAGTATATGCTGGTCCCAGTACTGAGCGTTCCTCTTTTCAAGAGCCAAATCTACTTTGCTCAAAGTTTGTCATAAGTAATGTTTTTCTTTCTTTTATTTTTAAAAAGATTTATTTATTTATGCATACAAGAACTGGGGCACAGTCCAGAGGTGTGGAGGTGAGAGGACTCACCAGAGACAGAGCAGGGAACAGAACAGACAGACTGAAACACACTGCTGAGGGGAGCAGTGGGTGAGCCAGAAGAGGTCTGCTGCATCATGTGGGTATCTCCCTGGCTGGGGATCAAACTTGTGCTACAGTGGCCGCAGATAGCCTTGTAGGTTGCATCTTTTTTTTTTTTTTTTTTTTTTTTTGTAGCTACAATTATTTATTTATTTATTTATTTATTTTTTTTATAAATTTTATTGTTATATTCCCCATACAATTGCAGCCCCCCATTCTGACCCCAATCCCTCCCCTCCCGCCCCCGCCCCCCTAAAAGTGTCTCTGGTTCATAGTTTTTTGTTGATTTTGATTTTCACTTTTTTATAGTTATTCATTTTCCTGGTCCCTTATTTAAGTTTTCTAGATTCCTGCTATGAGTGAGACCATCCGGTATTTTTCTTTTTCTTTTTGGCTTATTTCGCTGAGCATGATCCCTTCCAGCGCCATCCATGTTGCAGCAAATTGCATGTCTGTGCACCATCAAGGAGGCCCATAAGAACTGTTTTTCTATCATGTCTTCCCTAAAGGCATCATTCAAGAATTAACTCTTACTCTGTGTTCCAATAGAAGTTTTTTCCCTCCCATGACATTGAACAATTATTTAATGAGCATGTGCTGAGTGTACTATAAGCAACATATTTCTGTCTCTTCTAAGTTTGTTGTAAGTTCCTTCTAGGCAAAGAATATTTACTAATCTTTGTGCTTCCCCAGATTGATCCTCATGTTAAGTATAAAACTTTGTTCATTGTAGCTGTGATGGGCAATACTATTGAATTTAATCAGAACCTTTCACAGTTCCACTACAATTCAACTTTTCATTGTGTCTGATAGAGTCCCTGGTAGTGAGGCTAGAACATTCATCCAAAAAAGGGTTGAAAATAGATCTCCACTATTAACAAAATAGAAGATTATAGTATAACATATTTGTCATCAATGCACACAGAGGACTATTTCTGGGTAATTGACTTCTTGTTGAGAAGATTAATTTGTAACCTGCCTTTATAGCATCATTTCACTATGTGCTGTGAACTTCTTTTGAGGACAGTTATTGGTAAAACTACTTTTGGGAGTAGGTTTGAGAATCTATGGTTTTGCCTAGCTTTAGTGGATATTAACCAAGCTAGATGTCACATCTTTCCTGTGACTCATTCCTCACAGCAGTCAGGAAGAATGAATATTTCTATTCCTAAATTCCCAAAGAGGAAAGTGAGGCAAAGAAAACTGTGTGGTTTGTTCACATTTACCATGAAATGTGAACAGCATATGCACTGACACAAAGCAACCAGATAGCATTTTAATTGCTCATCTAACCTCCAGAAAGAGTCACCATCTGTTGAAATTCTGAAAATTAAAAGATATAAAACCTGACAGAAAACTGACTGCATATAACAAACCATAGAGCCTAGTCACAAATCTTGGAAAACATCCAAGATGCAATGTAATTTATCTGCAAATCAGAATAACACCACCAATTAAAAGAGAGTGCTGCACATCGTTCATAGAGGGATGGAACACAAATGTTTTGGCCTTGGAAAGAGTTCACAATGAAAGCCTTGTTGTCTGCAGTCTAGGTAATGTCTCTCTCAGTGCCCTCTCCCAAATCCAACCTTGTCCCTGAAAAACCTGTGTTCTTATCACTGAGAATATTTACAATCAAATTATCAAAGGCTAGATGGCATTTGACCAGTGCCACAGAGCCAAGCTATGCATGCATTTCTGGAAATGTCAAAGATTTGCCACAAATAAGCTGTTAATTTAATGTATGTATTTTAAAATCTCAAGTCACAAGTAAAAATGATAAATGCTAAAACTTAACTCCAGTCCCCTATGTACTTCAAGGTGCAAGGCATACTTCTCAAAGTATTAACATCTACGAAAGAAACATACTAATGTGTTGGTCTTTAAATCTTTTTGAACTCAATGAAATCATGATTAATTAAACAGAAATCACATATAGATAAACTCTCAACTGAATCCCTGCTTTAACTATAATCACTCATTAAATATTTGTTAATGATAAAAATAGTAACTAATATTTATTGCAGACTTTGCATCATTAATCCCTTTAATCCTCACTGTAGTATGAGATAAGTGTTATCATCAGCCCCATTTTACATTTGAGGAAACTAAAGCATCAGAAATTGCTTTTTAAAATATGCACAGTATCCCCACTTGTATTAAGGCTGAAGTTCCAATGTAGGCAAACTGGGATCAGCACCCACATATTTAACCACTATTTTTAACCATTAGGAAATAAGTTCTCATAAATTTGTAATAACATAGGCTGTTTATTAAAAAGTTACAAGCAGGGCAGATATTTTTGTCAGCAATTGGGGAACGGCATTTACAATCTCAAATAAACTAGACAGAATAAATTTTAATTGATAATTATGATTTGCCTACTATTTGTAAGGCACCAGGTACTGCTGAAGTCTAACCAGGCATGAACCTGTCTTCCAGAATTTTGAGTCCAAGGAGGAAGATTCATATGCAGAGCACAGTCATATAGCATAGGATAATGGCAGGACTGCCAAGGACTCCATGAGAGCACCTGGGGTGTCATGTCCCCAAGTCACCTTAGCTTTGGGAAGGAAGCTAAGAGAAAGTGATACACAGCAGGAACTGTGGTAGGCAGAACAATGTCCCTTGGCCCTCACCAAAAATATCCCTGTCCTAACCCCTGGAAACTGCAAATATATTATCATTCATGGCAAAATAGACTTTGCAGATACAATTAAATTAAAGATCTTGAGAAGGGGAGATTGTTCTAGATTGTTCTTAACTGTTCTGGTGGGACCAATATAATTGCAAAGGTATTTATGGGAAAGAAGGTAGAAGAAAGAGATGTGAAGATAGCAGAAGTCAGTGATGTGATTGTTGACTTTGAAATGAAAGATGGCCACAAATCAAAGGCTGAGGGCAACTTCTAGATGCTGGAGAAGACAAGGAATAGATTTTTTTCCTAAACCCTCCAGAAGGAACACAGCCCTGCCACATCTTGATTTTAGCTCCTTAATACTCATTTTGAACTTCTGACTTCCAGAGTGTAGCATAATACATCTGTGTTGTTTTAAGTCTTTAAGTTTCTGGTGATTTGGTACAGCAATAATAGGAAATTAATACAGATCCCTTCAAGTTTCATCTTGAATGTCAACTCTGCTGGTTGGTCATCACTTGCCACTTACAAAGATTCCCCACCTTATTCTCATATCACCTGAGTATGTTTTTTTCTTCATGGAGTTTAATGTCAATTTAATTACATCATTCTGTTTTTCTTATTTAATGTCTTTTCTCCATTCCAATGTAAACATCATAAAAGTTTACACATCCATTTCCTGGCATAATACAGAAGGCGTAAGGAACCCAATGAGAATACGATAAATGAGGTTTATTTTTATTTATTTATGCATACAAGAACTGGGGTGAGGCCAGAGATGCAGGCGGATGAGAGGATTCACCAGAGACAGAGTGGGGATGAGAACAGGCAGATCTACTGAAATACACTGCTGAGGGGAGCAGCAGGCAGGAGAGGTCTGCTGTGCCATGTGGGTAACCCCCCTGGCCGGGGATCAAACTCATGCTGCAGTGGCTGCAGATTGCTTCATAGTGCTGCGACTTAACCCGTTGTGCCACCAGGGAGGCCCCAGTAACCATTTTTTAATGACTACATAGTATAGCATGAATCCTAACTTATCTAATCATTCATCTATTGTTGAACATTAACCTTATTGCTAGTACATCATTAACTATACACAATGCTCAAATTAAAATCTTTAGAGACATATGTTTTCGTGCTAATGTTTTTATTTCCTGGACATACCAATAGTTGTCAAGCGTTTACACACTACCTTTAAGAATATATGCTTTATATATTTTAATAGATGTGGTTAGATCAAGTTCTTAAAAACCTGCAAAGTCTTGCATTTCTACAAGCAATGTATAGAATTCCATTTTTTCCATCTACCCATCAGCAATAGTTATTACAGGTTTTTTCTAGTCTAATGAGAGCAAAGTGATATATTGAATATAATGGTTATTTTAATTTACATTTTCCTTATCAATGAAGTTAACAATCTTTTTTTGAATTTTTTTAGTTGTTTAGATTTATTTTCTTAAGTAAGTGTCAATCCAAATACCATGTATTTTCCTTTTTTCTGTCAGTTTGTATGTCCTTTTTGGTGTGCCATGTATTTTAGCTCCCTGTACGCTATCTGCATTATAATATTTTTCCAAACCCAATGCTCATATATTGACATTGTGGTATTTTATGCCTTATAAAATTATACATTTAAGTAGTCAAGAATCTTTACTTCCTCTTCTGTGTCTTCTTTCTTTCAATTAAGAAAACATTCTAGGGCCTCTCCAGTGGCCCAGCGGTTGAGCGCTGGGTTGCGAAGCTGCCCGCAGCCTCTGCAGTGCCAGTTCGATCCCCGGCTGCTCCCCGGCCACCGGAGGAGGGTCCCACATGGCGCGCAGACCTCTCCTGCTGCCTGCTGCTCCCCTCAGCAGTGTACTTCGGTCCTTCTGCCTGCTCTGCTCCCCACTCTGGCTCTGGTGGATTCTCTCACCCTCCCGCGCTTCTTACTGTACCCAGTGCTTGTATAAATAAATAAATAAATAAATCTTAACAAAAAAAGAAAGAAAACATTCTATTTTGGTCTTACCTGTAGTCTTTAGCATTTCTTATAAGCTGTCTAGTGTTTTTACATTTATCTTTTGTATTAAATGCTAATTTACCTGTAACTTGTTTCTATATGGCATAATATGTGAGTTCACTTTCATTTCTTCTAAGATGAGTAGACAGTTGACTCAACATAACTTAATAAATAACCTGTTTTTTCCCCTTTGAATCAAACTATTATTTTGGCAAAGAGAACATTCATATGTCTAATAAGTCTAGTTCTGAAATTCTATGTTTTCTGCTAGTTGTCTATTTCTATGTCAATATTATGTTGCTGTGATTACAAACTTTCATATTTAGCATTGTGATTTCTCATTAATTAATAGTCATATAACATCATATATTTTAGCTACATTTTGACATTTAATCTATTGCATATATTTGATATTATTTTATACAATCTCTACTTAAAAAATAAACATATTGGGGTTTCATTGGAATTGCATTCCATTTCAAAGTAAATTTCTAGAAAACTTATACTTTATGATATTGAGTTTCAGGTCCCCAAACACTTTTGTCCTGGTGAATATGTGGTAGCTTAGTTGATTTTGGATTTTCATTTTCTTTTAGTAATTTATTAGTGCTATTTCACTGTCTTTCAATTTCGTTGTGAAAGAGATGTCCAGGATCAATCTGATTTTCTTGTCTTTTGCGGACTACTTTATTTTTATACACAAATGCTTACAAGCTTGAGATTTTTAATTTTTCCCCAGAATTTATCCGGTGAGAGCATTTTCTCATTCATTCTGTCTGGACCATATTAAATCCTTTCAACTGGCAATGCAGATATTTCTTCAGCTCAGAAAAAATATATTTCCTATTTGGTTGATCATTTCCTCTTTTATATGTGTCCATTCTCCTCCTAGAAATCCCTATTTTTCACTTTTTAATTTTCTTGGATATATCCACTAGTACTTTTATTTTCCCATTTTATACCTTCAATCTATTTATACTTTCCTCTGTGCTTTGGGATAGTGCTTAAACTTGATCTTCAAGTTAATAATTCAGGTTTCAGTGGGAATAATCCTCCTTTTCATTTATATACCGAACCATCTAGTTGTGAAAAATCATGTTCTAGCTTTAAAAAGTGCTCTCATTTTTCTATTAAATTGATATTTTCTCTCTTCTAAATGCTCACTTTCACTTAGGATGGATTGATCTTTCTTCTTCTGGCTTTTGGCCCCCTTAGATGAATGTTTTTTTTTTTTTCTTTTCCTTTCTCTGCTCATGGGGACTCTGCCAACATTAAAATGCCCCAAATGGCAGCAGTCTCATAGGTAATGTGTCCTACTCCCATGTGCTGATGGTACATTAGCTGAGGGCTCTGCAGAAAGATTCTAGGAATAACAGGTGCCTTCTTCATAAACATCTACTTTTCTCTGAAAGCCAAGCTCTTAGAGGTACCCAGTATTCTCAAATTTACATTTACACTTGCAAGCCCTTCTCCAACTACTCTCCTGCAATGAAGAAATCCCAGTACCAGTTCCCCCCCCCCCCACTGGGATGACAACAAAGCTTAGAGCAGCATTTGTACACATCTGTCTACAAAACCCTATAGTCACTTGCATCAATAGACACACAGAGCTTGGATTTTGATTATGGTAACAGGAAGATGGAGAGTTGTGTTTAGATCACCATGTTCCAAAAATGCCTCTTGCAGATATTTTACTGTTTGTCTTTTCCTTCTAAATACGCTTAGTGCTCCAAGAAAGTGCAAACTATTGATATTTTACTCACCTCTATTGATATTTTACTCACCTCTGGATATCTATGTCCTGCCATAATTCATCAAATAAAGGAAGGCCCTGATTAAATGCTTAAAGAGGTCTCAGTTTAAAGAATATTTTATACCTACTTTCCTGCATTGTTTAATAGTGCCTTTATACTTAGAAAGATCTTCCTAAATCAAAACTTACTTAACTTTTACATATAGATTTTCCCTTTTCTCAGACAGTTCCAGAGCTTTGCTCATCTAAGTGACTCATTGACTTCCCTTGGGTCTATGAAAGATGAGCTACAGCTTCCTTTTTCAGCCAGCATATGTTCCCATTATCCCCCTCCCCCCAAAAAAGAAAACTCGTTTGCATTGATCTCAAACACAATCACAGTTCAGATTCCCCTATAAAACTAAATAGTCCTCAGGAAGCCGTGTAAGTTAGAATTACATGAGCAACATATGACGATGGTTTTAAAAAGATAATGGAAAAGCACCCTGGAGAATTTGTTGTCTGCTTTTTTAACTCAGGGAGCTTGAGAACATTAGCTCCTTTGCTAGTGAAGAACAGGTGCAAATCCAGTGATCAGGTGACACATTGCTTGACAGAGGATAACTATTCTTGCTCATAACAGATACATCCAAAGGTGAAATGACAATATGTTCTGGACTATTTTTACCAGTAAATTTCCACATACATTCAAGAAGAGGAATTTTGTTATAAAATCCTCTTCCAACTGTATAGTTTCTCTCACCCTCATCTTGCTCTATCTTTTACATCAGTGGTTCTCACACTTATGCTGAGTGTTACAAATCCCAATGACCAGATCACATCCATGCTAATTAAATCAAAATCTCTGGAAATCACACCCAAGTACCTGCATTTCTTAAAACTTCCAAGTGATTCCAATGTGACCGTGTTTGAGAACCAGGACATTAGATCCTAGTGTTGTCACCATTGGTATGAGTAGGAACTTGTGAGAAATATTAATATCAGGTGCCATTCCAAAGCTAACAAATCATAATCTGAAACTTAAAAGTTGATTAATACATATCCAAATTTAGGGAGGACAGTGCTAGATCTCTTGGTTTCTTTAAGTGGTTGAGACTTCAGCAGTCAGGTTTATTCCATTTAGAAATTGCTAATTGAGTGTTTATTCTACCCCAAGTACCTTGTTAATTGTACATGATATACTGTTCAGGTACGTATTGATTTTTTTTTAGTCACTGGAGCAATGTAGTTAAAATACATTTCAAGATGTATCAGGTTAGTTTCATTACCCATTGGGCCAGCAAAATTAGTGAATAAGGCTGGCTATTCTATTGAACCAAGTGAACCTCTAGGTGCCCAGGAAGACATTATGAATCTTCACACCCTCATCCTAGTTAAGATTTCAAATTTATAACACCCTGATCCAATAACAATTACTTCTAATATATCACAAAATATTTACATAAGCAAACTGCAAAATGTCTTCTGAGTGGCACAGTCATGTTACTACTAGGCATGGAAAGTCTAGGCATGGAAAGTCAGCTAGTTGGAAAGACATTTGCACCTAATTTAGAAGCTTGATATTATGTTTAGTATGCAGGCCTTTTGGCTGATTTTGTGGGTAGCTTTTTATAGGTCTTTCCTTGGCATTTTCTTTTTCAGTTAATTTTTAAAATTTATTTGATTTAAAAGCAGCTGTCTTTGTCTAAATTGCACAATCACTTCATTTCTTTTATTTATGAATTACCAGCTACATAAACCATCCCTAATAGCTAGCTAAATATGCCTAAGTTAAAACCCTTGACTTCCAGAAACCCCATACTACATCTGCCCCTGTTCTAACAATTATTAGGGGACACTTTTGTGACTTAGGCTTAATTCCTGTAGGACAAAGAGAAAAATAAGATTATAGTATATGGAGAACAAATTATTCCTCTAATAGAAATAATGCTACAGTAGGGCCTCCCCAGTGGTGCAGAGGTTGAGTACTGGGCTGCGAAGCTGCCTATAGCTTCTGCAGCGCCAGTTCGATCCCCGGCCACCGGGTGAGGGTCCCGCATGGCGCACAGACCTCTCCTGCCGCCCGCTGCTCCCCTCAGTAGTGTACTTCATCAGTCTACCTGTTCTGCTCTCCGCTCTGGCTCTGGTGAATTCTCTCACCCTCCCGCACTTCTGACTGTACCCAGTGCTTGTATAAATAAATAAATAAAATTTTAAAAATCTAAAAAAAAATAATGCTAGAGTAGTCAAATATTAGTAAAGCATGCTTTTTAATTAATAAAAATTTTTGATAAGTGGCTAATTGCAAATACTAAGCAAGTATAACAATGTACAAGAAATAGCCTCTGAAATCAAGAATTTACATTCTAGGTGAGAAGATAATTTTGACATCTTAAATGTAGTCTCAATACCTGTTGTATCTACTCTTCCTATAATACTGTATACCATATCCAAATAACCTCTAGAATTTGTAACATCCCACACATAAGTGAATCTTCTCTCCTGCCCATTGAAAGAATATGAATCCTGAAATCACATGATGTAAGAGAAATAATTCCTATACTTAATACTGGAAAAGTTTCAGTTTAAAAAATGAGCTAAGTAATTTCTTCCTGTGTCTTTCTATAATTATCTACTGAATACTTACAAAGTGCAAGGTGCTACCCAATGCCAGAATATGTTGTATTCTAGTATGAACAAACTAGATGAGACCATTGCTGTCATGGTATTATATACTTATTTAAGAAGACTGGGTAAATGGATGGTTAGATAGAAAGTTGAAGATAGATATCAGCAAGAAAAAGCAAGGAAAATTAAATGTTAGCAAAAAACATGGTGACTTGCAACAAGAATCTCATTTAAGGAAAGACATAATCTCACACATGAAATGTTTTTATGTGCAAGGCATATTTCATTACCATGGTCATCCCTAACTGGGAATTTAGGAACTCGATAGACTATAAGTTCAGTGAGGAGAAGAAACAGGTTTAGTGATTAGATATCATTATCTATGAAAGTCAAACATCAATTCCTAACTTCTGCAAATAGAGGCCTAAGGTACAACACCTGGACTTTTCTAGTGGTGGTTTTCAAATCCATTTGCCCCCATTCCCCCCATTCCCATAGGCAGCATAGCCAGAGCATTGGTGGCATAGTGGTTAACACAACTGACTTTTATCAATGGCATGACTTAGTACACTTACATTAAGTTTTAAACCTACTAAAATGCTTCTATTGATAATTCTAGTTATTGCAAATTTCCCTGATGTCAGTCACTTGTCTGCCATGTTATCTTCCTGTTCTCAGCATGTTTCAGGCCTGGCTTGTCCCCATAATCACAGCTATGGAAAGTGATGGAACAGGTCACAGGGTATAATGAGTAAGAGCTCAGAGTCTAGCATTGGTTTGTTTATACTCAAACATCTGTTTAGTCATTAATTACCTTTGTGACCTGGTCCTGTTGCCTAAACTGTCCAGTCTTTAGTTTCTTCTTCCATAAAATAGAATACTATCACAATAATAATTATTATATGAGATAGTTATATGAGGTAATTTGAGTAATGCACATTTACACCTGACATGCATAGTTTCTCAGGAATTGCCATTGTTACAATCATTATTATGGTCATCAATGTCTTCATCACTGATTCTAATATAAATCTGACATGATCTCCTGTATCTTTTTTCCTGTTGCTAAGCAATCCTTTAACTTTTCCTTGTTGATGCTCTAGGCTCTCAGGTTTTTTACTATGATTGCCTTAAGTCTTCTTTGTGTATTTGTTGTTTACTTTTTCACTCGAATAGATTGAATGCCCCTTAAGGGAATGTATTCTGTTTTATTAATTGTTATTTCTCCTAAAATGCAGTGGGTACACAAATATATCTGTTCAACTGAGTTAAGACCATAAAGGCAGAAGGACTCACTTTAAAGATAAGAAAATTGAAACTCATGGCCAGTAAATACTCTAGCCAAGTCAATAGAACTAGTTAGTGGTAAAATTGGATCCAAAACCATGTCATATATTTGTTTTTCCACCAAACGTTCTTAGTACCTGGAGTATTTTAAAAAGCAAGATCAAATGTTACCTTCATTAAATATCTTTCCATGAAGTCAATCTTTCTTACCGGTTCCTCTTGAGCTTTATTCATAACTATATCATATTTTCTTATATTTTATTTTCATATTCAATTTTATTATTACTTGTGGAGTCATAGATCTCACAATATCTTACTCAATCATTTGTTACTCCCATTGCATTTAATGTAGTTCCTAAAATATGGAAGTTGAGCATACATGAGTGTTAGATTTAGACAGAGTAAGTGTCCTCAATAATATTATAAATATTGTGTCCACTAGCTAGTCCCATATGAAGAATATTTTGAAATTGTAATAAAATTTCACTTAAGAGTCTCAGCCTCATTAGAGTTCAATTCTCCCAGGTGAGTTATTCACATCCAGATAGGGGACTAATTACTAAGGGACTCTTAGGTCAATGTTGGTGGAATATAGTAAATATAATAAATGTCATAAATATCATCTGTCATGCCAAGAGTTTTCTATGTCTAGTATATGCAACTGGAATATTAAATATTTAATATTTATCATTTAATTATGAGTCAATTTAAAAAATATTTAACAGCAGAATATGCTAGAATATAAAAATAGTATTTCTGGGAGCTAATGTATCTTCTTCCTAATCCCAAATTAATCTCTAAGTAACTACTAATTTCTCCAAGTTATTATACTGAAATAGTGTATATAGAACATGTTTTAACTCAACAATTATATACACAAAATTGTCACTCCAGAACCAGTATTTAATACCTCCCTTGGCAGTTGATTCAGTTTCTAATGGAATGAGGCAATTCTAATTGTCCATTCTATTTTATACCATATATTTTTTTCAAATAACTAACTTGGTTTTGTTGATCTTTCATACTATCTTTTTGATTTCCATTTCATGTATTTCTCCCAAAGTTTTTATTATATTCTTCCTTCTACTGGATTTGGCTTTGTTTGGTCTTCTTTTTCTGGTCCTTTAAGGTGTACATTTAGATTATTTATTTGATATTTTTCTTATTTTTTGATACTGGCCTGTATTGCTATATACATCTCGGTAGTACAGCTTTTGCTGCATCCCTTAGATTCTGGTAGCTCATGTTTTCATTTTTGCTTAGTCTCCAGCTGTTCTTTAAATATTTACCTTAATTTTCTCATTAGCTCAATAGTCATTCAGCAGTACATTGTTCATTCTTTACTTATTAGAGGTTTTCCCCACTTTCTTTCTGTGGCTGGTTCTTGTTTGATACCAGTATAATCAAAGAAGATACTGGGATGCAAATTTTCTTAGGTTTGGGTTTGTTAACCAGGCAGGCAAATGGACCCAGGTAGTGCTACTGACACAATAAAAAGGGATTGAATGTTTTCCAGAGAAAGTGAAGTAGGGAAATAAGACAAAGTTGTGATACACAAAACACACGATCATCATATTAGAAAGTTTGAGTGATTATCCTCTCTTTAGCAATGGCCTGAGGGCATTATAGAGAGAGAAACTTTTTTTTTTTTAAAGATTTATTTATACAAGCACTGGGTACAGTCAGAAGCACCGGTGGGTGAGAGAATTCACCAGAGCCAGAACAAACAGACTGACAAAATACACTGCTGAGGGGAGCAGCGGGCGCGGCAGGAGAGGTCTGCATGCCATGTGGGACCCTTGCCAGCGGCCCAGTTTGGCGCTGCAGAGGCTGTGGACAGCTTTGCAGCCCAGCGCTCAACCACTGCGCAAACAGGGGAGGCCTGAGATAGGGACATTTTTAAGGGTGATGATTTAGCCTTACTTTAAAAGATTTCCTTTTCCAGTGTTATTCACTGTAATAAATACTCACATAGATACATACACTTCTAGGGGGTACCATGACAATTATAATCTAGGCTTTTTGTCTGGAATAGTATCATCTTACTTTGATCTGATCTTACATTGAAATAGAGAATTGTTCCTTTAAAATGATGTGCGATGAGGCTTGATTACTAGATGCACTGATATTTTGAAAAGAAACAGTTTTCTGGCAGTCTGGCCTGGAGCAGCTCCTGCTCCTGCCCGCACACTCACTCACTCACTCTCTCACTCAGGACTGTTACAGAAAACTCACTGCAAAATGTCATAGGCAGAAAATAAACTGATGAAAGACTAATTATTGCTTGGAGAAAACAATCTGATTGCAATGGCTATTGCATAATACAAAGATTCAAGGTGAACAGCTTCCAAGTTTCCAAGGTTAATAAAGAACTAGCAATCCGTTTTGGGGATAAAATAAACTAAATATATTATTTTGTCTTTATAAAATATATGTACTCTCCAAAATATTGGACAGGATTTCAAAGACATCCCAACAGTTTCCAAATTGTTCTAGAAATATGCAAAAGGAAATAATCACCATTAAAACCCTAAACACCATGAGGATCTTTGGACAGATAATGAGAATACTTACTTGCCAAGAATGATTGAGACCATCTGATAGGAATTTCCTTTCCTCTTCTCTCTCTACTTTAAATGTTGTTTATATTTAAGATGTTTTTTATTTATTTATTCATACAAAAACTGGCGTAGGCTAGAGGTGCAGCAGGGTGGTGAGAGGATTCACCAGAGTGGGGAGCAGAACAGGAAGATTTACTGAAATACGCACTGAGGAAGCAGCGGGCAAGACAGGAGAGGTCTGCTGCGCCATGTGGGTAGCTCCCTGGCCAGTGATTGAACTCATGCTGCAGTGGCTGGCAATAGCTTGATAGTGCTGAGACTTTAACCCCTGTGCTACCAGGGATGCTCCCTAAATGTTGTTTCTTGAGAAGGATTTATGCATGGAAGCAATTCTATTCCTTTGGGACCTTTCAGTCTTACCTGATTCAGGATCTTGCACATCAGTTTGTTCCATGTCCTTATATAATCAAATAATTCCTACCTTCCACCAAATAACAAAAAGCTTGAAATCTCTCCCTTCAGTGCTCATCCCCTCCTCCTTTACCCACCCTCAGATAACTAGCCTCTTCCACTTAGTAGAAAACTTCTTGGAAGAACATTATTATTTTTTGCCTCTACTTTCTGTCCCAATCTTTATGTCAGTTCCTTAATCTAGACACTGTCTCATATCTAACCAGTATTCTTTATTACAGTTTATTAATATTGCTTAAATAAAATGGACTTTTCATAGATCTCATTCTACCTGACCACTAAATTATCTAACCACCAATGGTTCTTTGCCTTTTCTCAAGCCAAGCTCTTCCTTCAGCTTAAAATGACCCCTGCAGAGTCCATCATTATTTGTCATATCCTCCTTAAAATGCTGTTCTCTCTTAGCATCTTAGTTCTCCTTCTTTTCTGATTTCTTCTGACTCTCATTTTCTGGTATATTTTTATAGTTCCAATATTTAAATATAAGTATTCCCAAAGTTTACATCTTCACATATCATGTTTCTCACTATGATATATATCTCAGTATGATATAAATACTGTCCATTCAGAAATATCATTTCTATCATTCTCATGAAAAACTCCATTCAAATAATTCTCAAATAAAATGTCTCAACCCTACAATCTCTTTCAAGCTCCAAACTGGATACCCTTGGTGCATCCTACAGGTAATTGCATAAAGTATAAAGACCAATGTATCTCAAATAGAACACATCAAAAGAAAAAAAAACAAATAGAAAACATCATCTTATATCTTAATCCTATCTCACCTCTTTCTGTGTTTCTGATGCCAATTAATGACTCCATAATTTCAATTTCTAAGATTCATAATGCAAGTGTTATTTTCTAGCTCTCTTAATTCATGGCCTATTCCCAGCTTTGTAACCATTGATTTAATTCTAAGTAAGTACAAGGAATTCTCTCACAGCTATGGCAGATGCAAAGATTAAGTATAAGCTTCCTGAAGATGCCTACGACTAGATGCCAGTCCTAACAGTTCTGCCCACACAATGACTCTTGTTTTCATCTACTTATCTTTATTCTCATAGACTCCAAGGCCACATAAACTTTTCATTGTCCATTGTTACAGCATCGCAAGAGGTCTTGCTCCCTCCACTCTCTTCTCATATCTAAATGTTCCTCTGTATTGTTTCCATAGTAACCAATTCTAAAAGAAATCCAATCCAGATATTTAGCCTTCAATGTCTTTCCACTGCATCCAAAACAAAACCTATACTCCTGCCTATAACTTAAATCTCAGTACAATTTGTCTGCTTGAAAAGATGATTGAGTCCCTATTTGGGGGGCACAGTATAGGTGCCCCACAGCCCATGTGTTTATGAGCTCTAAATTGAACATTACAGGGTCACCAGTGATTTTAAAGGAACATGCAAAAAAAAAAAAAAAAGCCAGACATTTTCTAGGCTATCATTTTTTTTAAATCAAGCAGTAGACAGTATTTTTTAAAAAGGATTTATTTATTTATGCATACAAGAACTGGGGTACAGGGCACAGGTGCAGGGGATGAGAGGATTCACCAGAGACAGTGGGGAGCAGAACAGGCAAACTGACTGAAATACACTGCTGAGGGGAGCATCAGGCAAGACAGGAGAGGTCTGCTGCGCCAAGTGGGCTGCTCCCTGGCCAGCTGGGGATCAAACTCCTGCTGCAGAGGCTGCCTATAGCTTCACAGCACTGTGCTTAACCCCTTTTGTCACTAGGGAGGCCCAGTAGACAGTAATTTAAAAGTAATCCCAAAGTAATTAGTTGATGGAGTGGGAAGGACAGCAGCAAGTAGCTCTGATGGTCTGTAACCAAGCTTGTATAGGGAAGTGTAATTAAAAAAAGAAAGGAATTCTAAATTTCACATATTCTTAGAAAACATTACCAGAAATTATACTTCTATCTTATAGTAATACCCCACAAAAAATGTTTTCCTCTCTTGTCCACTGAAATTTTCCCTTTTCTCTACAAATACTTTTTAATTTTTTGCTATGGTTTCAAATTTAAATGTTACTGTTTTATCAATTACTTGGATTTTTTATCACAAAAGCCATCCCAGGAACTGACTCTTTTCTTCAATCTTTGCAGTCCTGCCTGTCCCTAATTATTACTATAAAAAGTCCAGGACAGGGGTCAGGAAAGAAATAACCTTATTTGAATTGGAACAATGCTGGGAAGACAATTTGAGAATGTTCTGTATGGAAAGACTGTGTCTACAAATAAAAAATTCACAGGAATATCTTTGCTAAGGTAAATCAGTGCTGGGAGTGTGAGGAAGTGGACCACACGAGGCAGAGATGGCCCACAGGGGACCCCTGAGTTGAGCCTACAAGTATGAGTTTATCTGTGGAGAAAAAGGTCCAAAGAGTGTATTTGAGTCATGTGACAGGCTGGAAATGGAAATCTAAACAATGGTGAGACCTTAACCACGGGGCTGAAAATATGACGAAAGCTCCAGGCTTAGAGTTATAGACTAGAATAAAAAAGAAAAATCAGCAGAATTCCTAGCCTGGGTGTATATCCAGTTTTTAAAGGAATTGATAAATAAAGAAGAGTAGACAGACTGAACTTAGTAAGAAATCAATGCAGTAGCATGTGTGCGTGTGTGTGTGCATGTGTGTGTGTTTGGAGGCAGGAGGAATGATATAAGGAGTATGATTGTTGTTATAAAAAATATGATATAGGGCCTCCCCGGTGGCGCAGTGGTTGAGCGCTGGGTTGCGAAGCTGCCCGCAGCCTCTGCAGCACTGGTTCGATCCCCAGCCACCAGGCGAGGGTCCCACATGGCGCTCAGACCTCTCCTGCCTCCCGCTGCTCCCCTCAGCAGTGTACTTCGGTCCTTCTGCCTGCTCTGCTCCCCGCCCTGGCTCTGGTGAATTCTCTCACCCTCCCGCACTTCTGACTGTACCCAGTGCTTGTATAAATAAATAAATAAAATCTTTAAAAATATATATATATATATGATATAAATGAAGTGACATATGTGGAATTTACACAGCTGAGCAGGATCACCCTAGAGAATTGAAAGTTTCATATGTCTTAGGTAATTAGGGAGACCTTTCATTCTGACCAGGCATGGCTCCTGCGATCCAGTCTCCTGGATAGAGTAATTTGTAAGTGCAAGCCCTTGTAAATGGGGCACTAGGATGCCAATCTCCTTGAGGTTGAGTGAATAACTGCAATGCCTTCTCAATTCTTTTTTTTTCTCCTGCAATCTCTTCTGCATGTAATAACCAAATAATGTCTTAAAAGTATGGCTGATTATGCCACTCTTCTGCACAGAACCTTACGCTTTCCATAACATATTTATTTTTAATGTATTACTTTATTAATGAAGTACCATTGTTTTATATCTTTGTTAATAATTTGAGATTATAGGATTTCTCTCCTTTGGTGTGTTCATCGTAGCTCTCCTACCACCAAAGCACAAATAGTTCTCAACCATAGCCCATTGTAATCTCTCTTTCCCTCTCCATCCCTCTTGATGTCACAGGTTGGATACTGTGAAAGAATGAATAAGTAAACTTAAAGCAGTTAAATTGAAACCATTTAAACAAAAAAAGAAAGAAAAAGAAACTGGATAAAAGGTGGCAGCAATTCCACATGACCTGGGAATAATAAGAAGCTCTATTATATATATATTATATATAATATATATGTATAATATATTTACATATAATACATGTATAATATATGTGTGTATATATGTGTGTGGGGGTGTATATACATACCCACACACACAACTGGAATTCTGGAACAGGAGGAATGAGAAATGCGATTAGGAAAAAAACTTTTAAATAATGTTCCAGACCTCTCCGGTGGCTCAGTGTGTTGAGCGCCGCGCTGTGAAGCTGTCCGCAGCCTCTGCAGCATGGGTTCAATTCCCGGCTGGCCAAGGTGATACCCACATGGCATGGCAGACCTCTCCTGTCTTGCTCGCTGCTCCCCTCAGCAGTGTATTTCAGTCAGTCTGCCAGTTCTGCTCCCTGCTCTGTCTCTGGTGGATCCTCTCACCCTCCCGCGTGCCTGACCTGTACCCTAGTTCTTGTATAAATAAATAAATCTTAAAAAAATAATGTTCCAAAATTTAACAAAAATATAAACTCACAGATCCAAGAAACTTAACAAATTCCAAG
The DNA here is from genome assembly GCF_964194135.1 of Talpa europaea. Taxonomy (NCBI): domain Eukaryota; kingdom Metazoa; phylum Chordata; class Mammalia; order Eulipotyphla; family Talpidae; genus Talpa; species Talpa europaea. The sequence continues at coordinate 23,754,747 of NC_140069.1, read as the reverse complement.
TAGAGTAAATTAAAATGTGTAGGAATAATTGGGAAATATCTTTAATGGAAATAATTACTCCACAATGGGAAGCATAAGATAGTGACTCAGAATGTGGTCTTCAGAGACAGATTGCTTGGGTTTAAATCTTTGTTATTCCATTTTCTATTCCTAAAGTTTGGGTAAGTTACTCTCTGTGCCTCACTTGCCTCATATGTAAAAGCAATAATAGTAACTATTAAGATTGTTGTGAGGATTACATGAATTAACACAAAACCATGCAGTATAGCTTTGCATGTATTAGTTACCAGAATTCTAATTTCAAATAACAGGGAAAACTTATTAAGAGAAGAGAAGGAATACAGAAAAAAATTGGGTATTGTGAAGACACACAATTTTTAATTATATATGAATAATATACTTTGTCTTCTAATACGTTTCTGTATTCTATTTATACTTATGTTTCAATATTCAATATCCTAAAACTCAACAAATTGGAGAGGGTAGATGTCACATTTAAATATAATGATTCTTAATTTTCAGAACACCAATGTTTGATATTAAACATGCTAATCATAACTACATTTTTTTGCATAGCATATTTGTCCAAACATGCAAAGGAGTCATGACAGGAAAGATTGAGCTTAATACCATGGATACTGTTTTTTCAATCTAAATGTCATTATAGAGATGAAGGGCGGAGCAACATGGTGGCGAGGAGACGCTGCGAGTAAGATCTCCCATTAAAAAAAGTTAATAGGGAGGGAAAGCGGCAGGTCCCAGTGAGAACTGGGACAGGGAAGATAAACGGATGACTCCAGCAAACTACCCGAAGAAGAAAGTGGCCATAAAAGAGGACCAGAGGGAGGAAAGCGCAGAACCCTGCTCCCCTCCCCCGCCCACAGAGTCGGCACTCTCCGACCAGCAGAGAGGAGGAAAACAACAAACTAAAACGACCAACAAGAACAAACTACGCAGCAAGCGGGACTGTGAGTGGAAAGGAACTATTGCAGCCACCACCACACCCCCCCCCCCCCCTGTGAACGGGAGCTGTGGAGAACCCTGCAGGATTTGCCGCGGCGGCGAGCGAACAGCTCCGGCTCCGGGCGCCATTAGAGAAGAACAAAGAGACTCTGGAGGAGACCTGCACTCAGCCCCGGGCTGGCCGGTAAGCTTGCGCGGAAAAGCGGCAGCTTGGCGCGCTTGAAAAGCAAACGCGGATCGGGATCGCAGCTGCCCAGGTCCCCGCGCCTGTGACCTAGGCTTGCTGGGAGACGCGCGGAGGCCCTCACTGGGGTGAAAGTCCCTCACTGAGTGAGCAGGAACCAGGCGCCCAGGCACGGGAGCGGGGTGCAAAAGGCCCCATTCCCGCGCCACTGAACTGGGCTACAGACCGCGTCCTGGACCTGAGGGCTTTGAACTGAGACCCGAGGCACGAAATTCGGGGCTTGGGTTCTCCACGATGGTGGGGCACAAGGCAGACACAGCACCCCAAAGCCGTTGAGGTTTACCCTACCATTCCCGCTCTGTTCCCTGTCCCACGGAGTGGGGGGGGCGAAAAACAGCCCCCCAAGGACAATAGGAGAGATCTCTGGCGCCACCTAGCGACCAGAAAAAAAAGTCACTAACACCCCATAGAACAGGGAAATTTCTTAAGACTGCTTGAAAAGGGCAGAAGGCTCCCGGAGGAGACAGTGGCCAGCTGGGAAGTTAGCCCATGCCAGGCCCCTTCCGACCAGCAGTCTGAGCCCACAGAGGGAACAGGCACCCACGGCCGGGGCAGACCGGGCGCGCAAAAGAGTGTGCCTGAGACCAGATGCTCAGGGACTGAGTCCCACGTTGCCATTTTAGAACAGGGACAATTCTTCAGTAAAGTCTTCCTGAAACCAGCAGAAAGCTCCCTCAGAAGCCAGAGATGGCTCCTGGAGGAGCCAGAGGGGAGCGGAGAAGTTCACCCAAGATGCCGGCCAGTCCGAGCAACACAGTGTCCCAATGCATACGACAAATTAGAAAACAGACAGTAGGGAGTAGAAGAACCACACGCAACCTAGCAACTCCTCAGGATAAAAGCACACCACAAAAAGAAAACCACCCCCCAGATTGCAACGACAGTAACTTGGAAGAACTTCTGAACCTGCCAGAAAGAGAATTTAAAATTGCCGTGATTAAAAAAATGACAGAACTCATAAAGGAAAACAATGATCAGAAGAAGGAAATTGAGTCCCTAAAGAGGGAAGCAAAAGAAACGCAGGAGATCAAAGAATTAATGGAGGAACTAAAGAACTCTGGGAAAAGCAATGAAAGCAGAATAGATGAAATGGAAGAACGAATAAGTACTCTTGAAGACACAGAAATAAAAAGAACCAAAACAGAAAAGGAAAGAGAAGTACGAAGGAAAAAGAACAAAGAAAGACTTCGGGAACTATCTGACTCCATGAGGAATGGAAATATAAGAGTTATAGGAATTCCAGAAGGAGAGGAGAGAGATGTAGGAACAGAGAAAATATTCCAGGAGAAAATTGAAGAGAACTTCCCAAATGCGAAGAAGGAGCTGAAAATTGATATACAAGAAGCAAGAAGAACACCAAACTTCCACGACGAAAGGAAAAACACAGCAAGACACATAATAGTAAAGCTCCCAAGAATCCAGGACAAGGAAAAAATAATGAAGCTGACAAGAGGGAAGAAACAAATAACATTCAAAGGAAAACCAATCAGGCTGACATCAGACTTCTCCGAAGAAACACTACGGGCAAGGAGAGAGTGGAGGGACATAGTCAACAGACTCCAAGAAAACAGATGCCAACCAAGAATACTCTATCCCGCAAAGCTCTCCTTCCTCTATGAAGAAAGAATAAGGACCTTCCCAGACAAAGAGAAACTCTGGAATTTCATTACGACTAAACCCCCACTCCAAAAAATACTACAAGGAGTCCTAAAGCCAGAACCTGAGAGCGACGAATAACAATGAAAGAAGGCCAAAAAAAAAAAAAGTTATTAAAAGAATAAATAAAATCAAAGGAAAGACAAACACAATGGCAAATACAAATGCTAACATATCAATATTAACTCTAAATGTAAATGGACTAAACTCTTCAATAAAAAGACACAGAGTTGCAGCCTGGATTAAGAAACAAAACCCAACCTTCTGCTGTCTCCAGGAAACACATTTAGCTACAAAAGATAAAAATAGGCTCAAAGTTAAAGGATGGAAAACAATCCTACAAGCAAATGGACCAAAAAAGAAAGCAGGAACAGCTATACTTATATCAGATAAAACAGACTTCAAACTCAAAAAAATAAAAAGAGACCCCAATGGTCACTACATCATGATCAAGGGGACAATACCTCAAGAAGAAATAACACTCATTAACATATACTCACCAAACGAAGGAGCACCAAAATATATCAGACAACTGTAGTCCTCTCTGAAAACAGACATCAGAGAAAACACATATGTAGTGGGAGACTTCAACACACAACTATCAACAATGCATAGATCAACAAGACAAAAAATAAGTAAAGAAACTAAAGCTCTAAATAAGGACCTAGAGCATTTGGGCTCAACAGACATCTATAGAACACTGAACCCCAAAAAAACGGAGTATACATTTTTCTCAAGCGCACATGGATCATTCTCCAGGATCGATCACATACTGGGGCACAAGACAAACATCAACAGATACACCAAGATTGAAATCATATCAACCATCTTTTCTGACCATGAAGGCATCAAACTAGAAATAAATCATAAAAAGAAGGCAAGGAACTTTCCTACCTCATGGAGATTAAAAACCACACTACTGGAAGACCACTGGACTAATGAGGAGATCAAAGAAGAAATTAAAAAATTCTTTGAATTGAATGACAAGGAGGACACCAATATCCTAAATGTATGGGATGCAGCAAAAGAAGTAATAAGAGGAAAATATATAGCAATAGAAGCTCACATCAAGAAACAAGAAAGAACTCAAAGAAACAACCTAATCTCAAAGCTCAAATATCTAGAAAAAGAACAACAACAAAAACCCAAAACCAGTAGAAGAAAAGAAATAATAAAAACCAAAGCAGAAATAAATGAAATTGAAACTAAAAAAACAATCCAAAAGATCAATGAAACCAAGAGCTGGTTCTTTGAAAAAATCAATAAAATAGAAAAACCCCGAGCCAGGCTCACAAAGGAAAAAAGGGAGAAAGCACAAATAAACAGGATCACAAATGAAAGAGGAGAAATTACAACGGACACAGCAGAAATCAAAAGAATAATCAGTAACTACTATGAACAGTTATATGGAAACAAGTTCAACAATCTAGAGGAGATGGACAAATTCCTACAACTCTACAATCACCCAAAGCTAGATAAAGAAGAAATAGAACACCTAAACAGACCAATTACAATTAGCGAAATTGAAATGGTATCAAAAATCTCCACAAAAACAAAAGCCCAGGACCTGATGGATTTACAAATGAATTCTACCAAACATTCAGAGACAAATTAGTGCCTATCCTTCACAAACTCATTCAAAAAATTGAGAAGGAAGGGACAATACCAAACACGTTCTATGAAGCCAACATTACACTAATACCAAAACCAAACAAGGACAACACAAAAAAGGAAAACTACAGGCCAATCTCCCTAATGAACACTGATGCAAAAATCCTCAATAAAATTTTAGCTATCAGAATCCAACAATGTATCCATAAGATAATTCACAACGACCAAGTAGGATTCATTCCAGGGACACAAGGATGGTTCAACATCCGAAAATCAATCAACGTTATCCAACACATCAACAAAAAGAAATATAAAAACCATATGATAATATCAATAGATGCTGAGAAAGCTTTCGACAAAGTGCAACATGCATTCATGATAAAAGCCCTTGAAATTCTTGGGATACAAGGAACATACCTCAACATCATAAAGGCCATCTATGACAAGCCAACAGCCAGTATCATTCTCAATGGTGAAAAGCTGAAAGCAATTCCATTAAGATCTGGAACAAGACAAGGATGTCCACTCTCACCACTGCTCTTCAATATAATACTGGGAGTCCTAGCCAGAGCAATAAGACAAGAGAAAGACATCCAAGGAATCCAAATAGGAAAAGAAGAAGTCAAACTATCACTATTTGCAGATGATATGATAATATACATAGAGAACCCCAAAAACTCCACAGAAAAACTAATTCAACTCATCAATCAGTTCAGTAAAGTGGCAGGATACAAAATCAACACGCAAAAGTCAGTAGCCTTCCTATACACAAACAATAAATCTGAAGAAGAAGAAATCTAAAAACCATCCCTTTTATTATTGAAACAAAAAAAATCAAATATTTGGGAATAAATCTAACAAAAGAGGTAAAGGACCTATACAAAGAAAACTATAAAACACTGTTAAAAGAAATAGAAGAAGCCACAAAGAAATGGAGAGACATCCCCTGCTCATGGATTGGGAGAATAAACATTATTAAAATGGCCATCCTACCAAAAGCAATATACAGATTCAATGCTATTCCAATCAAAATTTCAATGTCATTCTTCAAAGAAATAGAACAATTATTGATGAAATTCATATGAAATGACAAAAAAACCCGAATAGCCAAAGCTCTCCTGAAAAAAAAAAGAAGGGAATGGAGGTATCACACTCCCAGACTTCAATCTATACTACAAAGCCATAATCATCAAAACTGCATGGTATTGCAAAAAGAACAGACACACAGACCAATGGAATCAAATAGAAAATCCAGAAATAAACCCACAGATTTATGTTCAACTAATCTTTGACAAAGGAGCAAAGACTATGCATTGGAGCAAAGAAAGTTTGTTCAATAAATGGTGCTGGGAAAACTGGGTCGCTACATGCAAAAGAATGAAGCTTGACCACTACCTCACACCATACACAAAAATCAACTCAAAATGGATTAAAGAACTAGACAGAAGACCTGAAACCATAAAATATATAGAAGGAAATATAGGTGAAACACTACATGATTTGCACATCAAAGACTTCTTTACAGACACATCACCCAAAGCAGTGATAGTGAAGGCAAAGATAAACAGCTGGGACTACATCAAATTAAAGAGCTTCTGTACATCAAAAGAGACAATAACAAAAACAAAGAGAAACCCCACCAACTGGGAGAATATTTTTGCACCCAACACTAATGATAAAGGACTGATCACAAAAATCTGCAAAGAGCTGATGAGACTCAACAGCAACAAAGAAAATAATCCTGTCAAAAAATGGGCAGAAGAGCTAAAAAGAAACTTCTCTGAAGAGGAAATGCAAATGGCCAACAGGCATATGAAAAAATGTTCAACATCACTTGTAATAAGGAAATGCAAATCAAAACTACCATGAGATACCATCTTACACCAGTGAGAATGGCACATATTAAAAAAACTAGCAACAACAAGTGTTGGCGATGGTGTGGAGAAAAAGGAACTCTCTGCACTGTTCGTGGGAGTGCAAACTGGTCCAACCACTATGGAGAGCTGTGTGGAGACTTCTGGACCTACTAAACATAAAGCTTCCATATGATCCAGCAATTCCACTCCTAGGTATTTACCCAAAGGACACAGAAACATCAATTCCAAAGAGCACCTGCACCCCTATGTTTATAGCAGCACTATTTACAATAGCTAAGCTTTGGAAACAGCCCAAATGCCCAAAAATAGATGACTGGATCAAGAAGATGTGGTACATATACACCATGGAATATTACTCAGCATTCAAGAAAGATAAACACATGCAATTTGCAGCAACATGGATGGAGCTGGAAGGGATCATGCTCAGCAAAATAAGCCAGAAAGAAAAAGAAAAATACCGGATGGTCTCACTCACAGCAGGAATCTAGAAAATTTAAATAAGGGACCAGGAAAATGAATAACTATAAGAAAGTGAAAATCAAAATCAACAAAAAACTATGAACCAGAGACATTCTATGGGGAGTGGGGGATGGGGAGGGGAGGGATTGGGGTCAAAATAAGGGGATTGCAATTGTATGGAGTATATAAAAATAAAATTTATTTAAAAAAATAAATAAATGTCATTATACTCTCTAAAGGTAATTTCTTTTTATAAATGTAAAAGTATCTAAGTAATGCATTCTCTGTAATTTAACTGATACAAAATATACATTGTATATTTAAAGCATGCTATTTTTATAAGCAATCTGTATTATTATTACAGGTAAATTATTCTTTCATAGTTCTATGAAAGTTTAATTTCTCTAATTTAATTTTAGAATCATCTATAAGTTATCAATCTAACTGCAGGTAATTTAAGTTGGAAAAAGGCAAACAAAAAGCAGTGACAATCTAGATTTTAAAAATCTCATCTTTAATCATGTGAAGACAACATAAATTCACAAAGGTTGAAAAGCACCCAAAATAAAAAAAAAAAGAAAAGAAAAATTACTGTTCTATAGTCTAGACATCCTTATTCTGAGAATTCCTTTTTTGTAAGTTATCCCCTTAAATCTTCAAATACATTTCTGTATAGTTAACTTTTATCTACTCCCCAGTAAGTAACTCAAATTACCTGTGATATATTTTAGAAGAAATACAGGTCTTTCTGTGGCGACAGTGTCTCTAGGCACAAATAATGGAAATGATAGGATCCAGAGAAATAAAGACTGTGCAAAACCACTGGATACCCAAGAAAAAAAAAAACAAAAACAAACCTTCAATCTGGGATGTTTGAAGTATCTCAGAGAATGTAAGCAAGGCATCTACTTAGTACTAATCTGAACTAATTCTTAGGCAGGCAAAACAGTATTACAAAAAGTAAGACCAGGTGAAATTGCTAAGACAGGAAGCACCACATGTACTTCAGCCTTCACATTGAAAGTTTATAAACTATATCATGTGGGGAACTACAAGGAGAGAGCTTTTGGCTCCCTAGAAATTTTTCCATAGAGTGAAACAATTGAAAGATGAAACAGCTTGCCTCAGAAGATGACGTGCTCTCTGTCATTTGAGGTGTTCAAGCGCAAGCTGATCAAACACTTCCTGGTGGTATTAACTACACATCAGAGATGTGGAAAGAAAAGATTTCTACCAGGGCCCTTTCTCACTCCAAATTGCTGTAATTCTATAATAAGATATCCAAAGGGAATACATGGAAGATTTAAAACAGATGGGTATAAAATAATTCTATCTAAAGAACTGACCAAGAAAAAGGATAGTGAATAAAGAATAAAAATATCTTTTTTTTAGCATGTGTGACAGTTCAAAACAGTAATTATATGCCATTTGTCATCTTATAAATTTTCACAGATTAAAAACAATTGTGTTACCCAAGATAGGCAAGCATGTGAGGAAACTGACTTTCTGGGATGAGAATGCAAATCAACATAATCTTTTAGGGAGCAATTATCAAAATAATTCTTTTATTTAGTAGTGTCATACCTATGACTCTGTCATACAGAAATAGTTATGGTATTATAGTGCAACTACATTTACTTCATAAATAGATAAAATAAAATCAATATGAGTGTTTATCAAGAGAGGAAGATTAAATGAATTATGGCATATTTCTATTACAAAATATTGCGTGGTTATTAAAAAGAATGAGATATTTCTCTCCATTATAATGAGGAATAATTTTAAAGTTTGTATAGTTGAGAGAAGAAATGTATACATAGTCTGATTTTATTTTGGTTTCTGTAACGACATCAACAGAGCTGCTATATTTGGTTGGATTAATACTGAGTGAGCTTCCTTAAGAATATGTACCACACTGTCAACAAGAGAAAATAGGAAATAAAGTGTGATATTTTTATTTCTTACTGTGGATACTTCAGAATTGTCTAAATTATTTTCAAAAAACATTTATGGCGTCTGTAATATTTTTTAAAATCCATCACAGTTTTAAAAGCTTATCTTTTTTTTTATAGCCAGTGCTTGCTGACTGATAACTACCGAGGGTCCTACAAATTGTCAGACTGAGGAACTTTATGCGTTCTTGAAAACACTGACATTTCCTCACACCAAAATGCGTCAAAACTGAGATAAAACAAAACAACTTACTAGAAGACACTTTAAATAAGTGCACTAATTGTCTTCTATTCCTTTGTATCTCTGCCTCATCATTGCTTTACACTCTTAATAAATGCAATCCCAAACTTCAAAATGAGCAAGAGAGAGAAAAATGGGGTTTATGTCTAATCTTAATAGTAATATATGTGATCAATATGGTGTCAGATGAGTCTTGCAGAAGAGAGCAGGGGTAGAGAACTCTCCCAAAGTTGTGAACATTAATGTGGATTCCAGATGCATTGCCATTATTTCGCTAGTCTCTTCTGTTGCACATCTAAAGCATTTAGGTCAATCATGCTAGCTTCCCTTGGTGACTCACTGAGATTATATAAATTGTTGGTCATGCTGCGGAACTGTGTAAATGCCTGCTTAAAATAAACTTGTTTCAGGAATAGGTTTTTTTCTCCTCAACTTTATAATTTGGATTTGGCTTTAAAATATATCATGAAAGGAAAAAGAAACCATACATGATATTATGAAAATTTAACAACAGATCAGACTTTCCCAGTTCTCTAAAGTTGCATCTTAAAACATCAAGTATAATGAAGTGTAATGTATTGTTTATTCTCCCCTTTAGTTTAATGGCACATTGCAATGATATCACCCTGTCATTGGCATTCAATTGGTATTGAATCTTTCATTATTTTCTACTCTTTCTGAAGGGCTCTTCAAATAGCAACTTCTCCTGCTAGCCACCATTTGGCCTACTAGGACTGTGGCACTAGCACCTTACAAGTGTCAACAATTCAAGCCTAAGGTAAGCAGTGTTATTCAACAATATAAATGAGTTTAGATGCTCTCATTACCAAATCTCAAAAGAATGAAGTTTTGCAGAATGACTAGAATATGAATTATCTGAATTAATTTTCAGATTCTTCTCTCTCCAGCTCTGGAACCATACCATGTTTCTGGATAAGTGTTTTGCAGCCTCCTTATAACTTTTTTTTTAATTAGTGTTTATTTTATTTTTATTTATTTATTTTATACAAGAACCGGGGCACAGGCCAGATGCATGGGAGGGTGAGAAGACTCACCAGAGACAGAGCAGGGAACAGAACAGGCAGACTGAGGAAAATACACTGCTAAGGGGAGCAGCGGGCAAGACAGGAGAGGTCTGCCGTGCCATGTGGGACCCTTGCCAGCCAGCCGGGAACGAACCAGTGCCACAGAGGCCATGGACAGCCCCACAGCATGGTGCTCAACCGCCTGCACCACCAGGGGAGGCCCCTCCTTTTAACTTTTGATTACAATACAATCAGTAGAATCTCAACATCAAAGCCACTAACTCAAGGCCATTCCTTTATAATGAGAATTCTCACAGGAGGAACTTGTGCAGACCAGAAGCCCAGGTTTCCAATATAGACAGTGGAGCCCATGTCTGTTCTGCTCTGAGACTACAGTCTGTCCTGGTACTATTATCTAAGGACTTTGCCTTTCCAACTCTCTCTTTGGGATTACTCTGCCCTATACTCAATTCCATTTTCATGGCCCAATTTTAACCAGTTTCCTTCCTGCATAAAAAGGTACACTTCTTGGGCCTCCCTGGTGGTGCAGGTGGTTGAGTGCCGGTTGTGTCCCCAGCCTCTGCAGCGCAGGTTCGATCCTGGCCAGCCAGGGAGAAACCCACATGGTGTGGCAGATCTCTCCTGCCTTGCCCACTGCTCCCCTCAGCAGTATATTTCGTCAGACTGCCTGTTCGGTTCCCCGCTCTGTCTCTGGTGAATCCTCTCACCCTCCCGCACATCTGGCCTGTGCCCCAGTACTTGTATAAATAAATAAATCTTTAAAAAAAAAGTACACCTCTTAAAGTCTTTGTGTGTTTTCTTAATTTCTCTTTCACCTCTTTCATATTTGAGGATGTGATTTTGCTCCGTGCATTAGCCTCATTTCCTGGGAAGAATTGTTCAGTTTTTTTCCCACATTGAGATAAAATCCTAGTACAGATATTTTCCCCATGTTCATACCAGGAGACCCTGACTCTGGAGTATTAATTTACTTAGACATGTCAGTCTTATCTTAAAATCAAAAGACTTTTCCCCATCAGTAGACACTTGGCCCAAAGGCAGATGTTTAAATTGGACAGATGGTGTTGTTTTCCCTTAGTAAAATTCCTCTTTAGAAATCTACAAATGCTGGGACTCCCTGGTGGCACAGGCGGTTGAGCGCAGTGCTGTGAAGCTGTCTGCAGCCCCTGCAGTGCAGGGTCGATCCCAGCCAGCCGTGGAGATACCCACATGACGTGCCAGACCTCTTCAGTTCCTCCCGCTGCTCCCCTCAGCAGTGTATTTCAGTCAGTCTGCCTGTTCTGTTCCCTGCTCTATGGTGAATCCTCTCACCCTCCCGCACATCTGGCCTTTACCCCAGCTCTTGTATGCATAAATAAATAAATCTTTTAAAACAAACAAACAAAAAAAGAAATCTACAAATGCCATTTAACAGTTAGTGACCACCTACCAAAGCCAGGTACATTTACATTTTCTGTCTCACTTTATGCTCCTATCAACTTCCTAAATTAATTATATTCCCTCCAACATTCAGACAGTAATAAAATGCAAGTCTAAAGAACTCATATAATTTACCAAATTTACCACACTAGTTATCATAGTGATTGACAGAGCCACATTCAAGACTAGGGCTCATCAGCCTCAATCCAGTACTCACTTTTCTTGCCATGCTTTCCATATTCTGTCAAATATAAAACATAAAAAGCAGAGCAAGAGTGTAGCAGATCAGTCCCTGCCTCTCTCTTCAAGTTTTGTGCTTTTATGTTAACTTTAACTCCTCTATGGCTCGGCTTTTCCATCCATAAAATGATATACCACTTGATGGGGACATTTTCAAATGAGTGAAATTACCCTTAGAAATGAGCATGGAAATAAACAGTGGTACTTTTGCATTTGGCCTAACATGAGTCAGAATAAATTTAATGAGAATTAATCAATAAACCTTAAGAAGAATCTAATATATGTTTTTTTCCCCCCCCTGGGAGCTTGTGTGGGGAAATGAAAATGAATTTACACAAGGTAGGATATTATATAAGGTCTCTTAAAAAAAAAAAAAAGACAATGTGTTTAGTTAGATGCAAGTGGAGCTGGCAGAGAAGGGTCCATTTGAAATATTTCTAAACAAATTGTCTATGATCTAATGACTACTATAGAGTACATTGTCACTGATGTCTGGTGAGTTTTTCAGGAAGTCATGTATATAAGTATATACCTGTATATAAGTATATACCTGTATATAAGTATATACCTGTATATACAATAGTCATGGGAGGAGGAAATATAGGTGTTAAAATATTTGGTCAGAATGAGAAGTACTACCATCTGCCTCATCTTTCCCCTGGGAAAACCTGACAAACTTTGAAAAGGGACGTGGGGCAAAGAAACAAACACAGCAATAGTAGTTAGCTTGGAAAGACCACATAGATCTTTGATTTAATATTTGCCATATTACACAGTTCAAATATGGTAATCCAATATGCATGTGTCAACATCTTCAGTCTCTGGTGGGATTTAAGGTGCTTTTACATGAACTAGCAGGGTTAAGCGTGATCCTTTTAAAGGAGCATAGAAACAGCTAGACCAGATGTGTAACACAATGGTTTATTTATCTAGATGAATGGCAGCTTTACATACCTGGGAATTTTCTGCCATTTGCTCTGGAGGTAACTGTCAGGTTAGCCCTATGATTGCTAGAGTGTTGGACACTAGCATATAATGTGGATATATGGCACAATTATTCAGCAAATTCTGTAAACAACTTAGATAAACTACATCTAACCATCTTATAGAGAATGTTCACTGTCTTTTCTCTAGTTCACTGAAATAGCAAAAGAATAAGTAAAGGAAGGGAAATAAGGAGGAAGAAATTTTAAATAATTATCTAAAAGAATTAACATCAACCTACTTGAAAGGTGACTGCCAATCATATAACTGGATACATTGCTCAGTTATGTTTTAGATAGACTCAAAGTACTAATTACATGTATTAAATATATATATAAAATCAATAGATAGAAAGTCATATATATATTCAATATATTGAATAATAACGCTATTCAAATGGTGCAAGTGATGGCACTTGGACTTTGGGTTTGGCATTATAAGAAATGGATCCATATCTTGGCTCTAACTTATTTATAGTTGGTTTCAACTCAATTATATACTTATCCTCTTCATCTCTGAAAGGGAATTAATAATTATATGTACCTCACATAATTCAGAGACTTAAGATTATGGCCCCTTGTAATATGCAAAGCTCTATGCATTCTTCATTACTGTTGTCATTGACAAAATGAATAAAATGAAGACATTTTCAAGGTACAAAAATTAAGTTTAGAGGGAAATAGGATAATAATGTGAAAGATTTCACTGTATTTTATAAAAAAAATGCCTTGTGATTTCATACAAGTTTTTCATTACAAGTTTATAAACAAGATACCCATCCTTTCATTAAAGCTAGTTAACATTAATTTATAACTCATATTTTAATCTCTCTGATGTTATTTATTGCATATATTACTTTATGTACTTTTAGTACCTAAAATAAACATGTCAGACATCCAGTAATATATACTACCTTACCTAGGATTGTTTTTCATAAAAACATCTCAGTAGATTTTAGTATATAGCTGCCATGTCTGTGATACAAATAGTATCTAAAAATGAGCCTCTTAGAGCCATGATTGTGCTTCACTGATTACAACAACCTTTTCTATTTTAGGCAAGGAAAATTCATGCCTCACAGGGAAGGAGTCAGGGCCAGAACAGGGATGCAGAGTTAAAACTCTAAGGGAAATTTCTGCTCTTTGCTTGTATCATGGAATCTGACTGACAAGGACTATTTCCTCCTGGTTTTTCAGAGCAGCAAAAGAGGAATCAACTTCAAAGAATAAAAAAAAGTCTAGTTAAGCTTTTCCCCTTGGGTTCCATAGCAACTTTTCCCAAAATGTGCTCCCATACACAAGAGTTCAGAGAGTTTTTCAAGGGTGGAAAAAAGAGTGGAAGACTCTATTTTCAAACAGAGATCCAAGATTCTAATTCCTCTCACAGATTCATGACAACTTTTAGCATTTTTAAGTTTCTGCAAAATATTATCCCCCAAATTGTTTAACTTTAATTTGCCTAGCATTTTCTAAGAGCATTTGACCACAGAATGCTTCAATTGCTTAAATACTCTGACCATATTTAAATACTCTGACCATATTTTCTGTATTGAAAAATCAGAAGTGATATATAAAAAAGAAAAAAAGTGTCCTCATCCACAAGCATAAGAAATGCAGTGTGCTGGATTTCATTGCAGGGCTAGGAAGTAAGAACCAAAACCACTTAGATATAAGATCTTCCAACTATTTTTTTACATTTTTCTAAAAAGCAAGCTCAGATATTTTTTTAAAAATCCATGAGGGGAAATACACAGGCTTGTACACAAACATATGTAAGTAATTTAGATTGGAAATTGCAGTCAAAAATTATCTCTAATAGCTGTTCCCTCAGTTACTGGCAGAGAAGACTATGCCAGTTTCCCATGTAGCCTTTAAAAAAGATGACACATTGGGCCCACTTCATGTTCAGTCATTTACTGACATTTCACTGACTTACATGGAGCCTAGGTACAGGATAACAATATTCTTATCAATTGGTTTGGTACTTTCCAGTTCAACAAGTAGTTGAAAATACACATTGCATTGAGCATACTAGTGCATTTGATTGCTTACCCAACTATTTTCCTTTCCTCACTACTGAGACAGCTTGATCTTTTCTCATAAATTAAGTCTGTATTCCTCACATCGGAGGAGAGATTTAAAAAGAGCCTTTCCAAGTACTCTGGGTATTCCATGTTGAGTAAAATATGCTGGTGGTTCTGCCCATACAATTGATATCCAATGTTACCAACTGGAATGTTATCTTATTTCTTAAAATCTTAAAACTATTTGCCACCTCAGGTCACAATTCTTGCTACTGAACCTTGCCCCTCTCACTTAGACCTGAATCTATTCCTATGAACAGATATACATTAGTATTTCTAGAACTGCAGCACAAATGGGGACTTTTTCATAAAGCTTGCAATGAAAGCTTAGATTCTAGAACTGGAGAGAGTGGAAGAACAGTCCCCAGCTACAAGGCTTGTTTGACTTTATCCCATGATCTAGATAGGTTTACATAAATCACAACACATGGAGATGTAGTCTTAGAGTTATGTTTAAAGCTAAACTCACAGTTGGAGATAATGGAGTATCTGCAAGCAGATACTAACCTGCTAACTATGCTGCTAACCTGAAAGCTGTGCCCCCTCTAACAACTGTGACTCCAGGCCCAGAGCAGCACAGTGGAGTGGAAAAGTAAGTGGATGAATGAGACCACTGTCAAATCTCTCTTTTTTTTTAAATTTTTTTTTATTCATATAAGAACTGGGGTACAGGCCAGAGGTATGGGAGGGTGAGAGAATTCACCAGAGTGGGGTGCAGAACAGGCAGATGAACCTGAAGACACTGCTGAGGGTAGCAGCAGGCAAGACAGGAGAGGTCTGCCGCGCCATGTGGGTACTCCCTGGCCGGCTGGGAATGGAACCCAGCCATTGCAGAGGCTGCAGACACTTTCACAGTGCTGTGCTCAACCTGCTGCGCCACCTGGGAGGCTCCATTCAAGTCTCTTAAGCTAGCAGATAATAATGACCAGAAATTGAGAACAAAGATGTTAGGATATTCTCTAGAATTATATATATTTTTGTTACTATTTTCTTCTTTCCCTGGGCATTTATCAGATTAGTAATTCCCCCACTAATGTCATCTATGTTAGCAGCAATCAGCATTAACTAGTAAGTTGTCACATTAGGTTTGCATGATACCATTTCAAAAATATAATTCCTACCCATTATATCTATAAGATCCCAAATTTTCAACCTAATAAAATGAAAAGGTTATCTGGCTATCTGGCCTGCTGTCTTTCAATTCAGGCCTTAGTTTATTTATAAGTGCCTGAACTTATTTTCATGTCAGTATTAGCAAGGATCGACAATCTAATTTCTCTTGTGCATATCAACCCATCGTCTATATTGTATCGTCTACATTGCACAATCTACCAATAGTTTTAAGTAAATTTACCATTCATAATTATTGAATTTTAAAATATGTCTAAAAGTTCAATTGAAACATTCAAACTTTGTCTTTTAAAGAATTTTGTGGCAAAATTCTAGTCTCAAACTTGTAAATTTATCTTTAACAGAAATTAAAACTGTTCAAGTTTGTAAGATATTTCAGTGGGGTCTGCAACAGAATCAGAGTATAAAAGGAGACTGGAAAAAATGCTGGTCATCAATCTGCCACAGTTTTTATCTTATCCTACTTACTGAATATTATATTATGTTAAGGGTAACACCTCTGCTCCTTCCTGTGAACACATTCTGTTGAAAGTGTTACCAAGAAAGAATAATGTTCCAAAGGAAACTAAAGTTTATGTGAAATCCTTAACCTACTTATAATTTTAGCTGTTAACATTTTCTTTGTCCAGAAGCAAAAACTTCATTATTTTTTCAGTAGTTCAATCCCTCTTGGGTCATATAGTGCTTTGTCATGACCTGGTAAGTTAGAATTTCAATTTTCTTTCTCCTCTTAAAATCATAGGGATTTCCGTGTTTCTTTTGGAATCAGAGCCTTGGCTCTGAATCTCAGGCCAGTGACCACGGGGATTAATAGCCAGCTGGTAGCTGTGCTTATGGTCTCTAATCTACAGTCTACTTTCAACATCCTTATTTTTTTTTTTTAAGATTGATTTATTTATACAAGAACTGGTATACAAGTCAGAGGCGCAGGAGGGTGAGAGGATTCACCAGAGACAGAGTGGGGAGCAGAACAGGCAGACGACCAAAGACACTGCTGAGGGGAGCAGTGGGCAAGGCAGGAGAGGTCTGCCACGCCACATGGGTTTCTCCCTGGCTAGCCAGGAATTGAACCTGTGCTGCAGAGGCTGCGGACAGCTTCACAGCACAGCGCTCAACCTGCTGCGCCACCGGGGAGGCCCTCAACATCCTTATTTTGCAAACTATCAAACAAAAACTACTTTCACACTTGCCTTCTGTAGGACTGCCCTCTTATCTATCACCTCTGTGCTACTCACTGCTGGATTCTCAGGTACAGATCGAATGGTTATCCTCTGGCTCTGACGAGGGCTAATTTATCATCTGATATGGCTCTCATAGTTTCAGTCATCTCTGTTTTTTTACAATACTTCCTTTAACCCCCTGTTTTGTTAATTAACAACCACCTTAATAAAAGTAATACGTCATGAAGACAAATGCAAGGTTGAAGACACTTTATGGACTTAGTAGCTTTGGAAAGTGTAAAGAAATCATCTTTTTATTATTGCATTGATCCAACACCTAAGTATTAAATACTCATGCTTTGCCAGGCAGGCACTAAAGATACAATGGTGAGTAAGACAGACATGTTTTCCAGCTTTATGATGCTTACAGTCTAATTTAAATCTGTCCCATCCTATTCCATTAAGCTAGCTGGGTCACTTGATTAGTCACTTAATAGCTTATGTCTACATTTCCTCTTTTTTTAATTTGGTTAAAAAGAGGTTAAAATAGATTATATGGAGATTTTCTTCAGCAATTTGTTCTAAAAAAAAAAAAAAAAACTCATGATCAGAGCAAGTTACCTAAACTATAGTCCTTCCACATATAGTTTCTTGCCAGTTATCCAAAAAGAGGTTTGATTCTTATTAAACAATTTTTCTTTCCTAAATATGGATATAAAAGAAAAACTTCCTTAGTGGTAATAAGTAAATAACATCACTGGTAAACCAAAAAAAAAAGAACATTCTCTTAATTTCACCTATAAATATATTTATTAAGAGCTTTAGCAAGTTATAGAAGAACCTTCTAACAGTTACCTTAATGTGAGTCATGATATTAAGAACCAAATGGTGAATGATTACAGTTTCATGTGATTTTTCTTTATTTTACCAGCTGAGAGTTATATTTTAGAGGCAGGTCCATTCTTCCAGCCATTTCTCACATTATAGGACTGTATTTTCATGTGTTTTGCTAGATTTATACAACACTGGGCCCTTTGAAGATAATATTTTAAAAGCTATTTTTACAGAGATACTTAATGAATGCCTGTATCTACTTGGTACATCAGAACTAAACATTTTTTATATGTTCTGATCTGTAAGCTACTGATAAGTACCCAATTACTGCTAGAAATAACTCAAAAAAAAAGTGCAATTGCTAACCTTACATAAAGGTCATGTAGGGAGGGTCTCTGGATGCTGAAAAGATAAATTAAGGACAATTATCTAAGGCAAAATTTGGAGTCATTGAAGAGGGAAAAATAAAAATATGATAAATGCAAGCAAACTTGGGCAGTATAGTCCTCTGTGAAGCCCATTTCTTTTCTTTTTTCTTTTTTTTTTTTTTTAGGATAAATATTTGTACTCTTCTAATACTCTCTAAGACCTGGCAAATCAGTGATGTTGATATTGGAGAGCAAAGAGGGAAGGGGAAAAGCAATGTGTTAGTTACAATGTAAACTGCTTTGAGCCCAGCACCCAATAGAGACTATATAGGTACTCAGTGGTTATCTGGTGAATGGGTATGTCAGTTGCAGGAGGAACTATTATTGTCACAGGGAAGTCAGCTTCATTTTTAAAACAGTGGGTTCCAGATCCCAATGGAAACCTGAAACAGGCAGCTAGATTCATAATAGAACATATATACATATATGTGTGTGTATATATATGAAATATGTGTATATATAAAATATATGTGAAATATGTGTGTATATATATGAAATATATGAAATCATCTAATGAGATCATTTCATTTCATTCTAATGAAATCATTTCATATATATATATATATGAAATCATTTGCTCAGAGATATTCAAGATACTCCTACTATTATCTTTTAACAACACTGAAAGGCTAAAAATTTGACCTTGACACATTGGATAATTAAAAAGAAACATAAAGCCTTGTAGGTTCTTGAGACACTCAGTGCAGTCATTAGGACAGAGAGTAGCAGGAATGTGCGTAGTACCTGGAGGTCAATGTTAAGATAATGAAAAAGGTAGGCAGGAGAGGTGATAGGATTCCCGATACTATAAAAATGACAAACTTTAAAAAAATTGTCTAGGCATCCAATAAAGAATACTCTCTTCAGAAATGTAATGTTCCAAGTTTTTCAAAACGTGAGACGTTACAAAGGAAACAAAAGCGTAATTTAATTCTATGAGGGTTATCATGCAATTTCTTTTAAAATTAGGTTCCCCCTCCCCCTATTTAATTGAAATTTTAATTATAATTATTTTCATTATATTTATGTAATTCATAATGGTCTGAATCCCAAAACTGAAAACTCCATGAAGTCGGGAAACATGTCTCTTATCCACCCACCTATGTACCAAGGACTAGCCTAACACACGATGTATAGTAGTATAGAATAAACACTTGTTTCAAAGAATGAATGAGTGCATTAGTGAATAGTTTGATTTCTTACCAAATTTGGGGACAAATGTGTATAATAACTTGCTAAACTTATGTGCTGTGTGACCTTATATTCAATCCTGGTATTTGAAGACCTCAGGAGTCCATTATTCCAATTTTGAATTTGGATCTATCCTACTGAAGATATTTTCAAAGATTAAAAATGTTTAAAATTTATTACTTTAGGTCTTTCATTTAAAAAAAAATCCTGTTCTGATTCTGAATTTTAGAGACATTTTTTAAAATGAAAATAAAAGGCAATATAATGGTTAATCATTTTTACTACTATGTGTAACATTCTATTCATTATTTAATTTCATTTGAATTGTGTTCTTTATTGCTTTTGCCAAAGCAATGCCTTAATTACATGCTGAAAATATTATCCCAGTGAGAAGTGAATTACATACATAAGAAACACTTCAAATAGTCTTTTGTCACTTCTCAATGTAAGTCACTGCCAGAAATTTTTCAAATAGTTCCAAGCTCCAATCTTCCCTGGCAAACTGTATGATCTCTCTTTTTAGAACCTTTGTTTTAGGGATGTCCTCCCTCTAGTGGTAGGAAAAAAAATGCTGTGTGGTTGTGGGTTGGGGGTAATTTCTTGTTTTGTTTTCTGCTACTGCTTTGATTTTAACACAGTGTTCCTTTTAGGTAGGATGCTTTTCCCTTTCTCACCAAACTTGGCTTAGAAGTATTTACCTAAGAGAGCTTTCCATGTATTTTTAGCTATTTCAAGGTATCCTTCATCACCAGTATATATAAACAATTTTAAAATTATAGCAAAAACATATTTTTTGCCTTTGCTTTCTCTAACTACCCAATTGATTTTCTTGCTCACTTAACTTTCTTGCATCCTAGCACTTATTTCTCTATCTATATAGGGTAGAGTAAGGTTAGTTTCAAATTCTTCCTCATTCTCCTCATTGAAATAAACTTTATTTCCCCTCTGACTTTGACCGGCCCTGTAACCATTTGACACTAGCGTGTGGTGGAAGTTGCACTGACATTTCTAAGCCCATTCTTTATAAAGTGGCAGATTCTGCGTCCTGCCTCTTCAGATACTCCTTTCTCGGATGCTTCATCTCAGTGTGGGGGCACCGTGCTTAGACATATGGGAGGCCATAGGTACGTGCTCCAGGTGAGAGCCTCAGGTGAGCATCCATTGAAGAGGCAGCACTACCTTCTGGCTGCCTGAGTAAGAAATCTTGGACATTATATTTAATAAGGTTCTCATTTCCAATTCCCAGCCAAAGTGATGTAGAGCAATAGAGCCATCTAACTGATCCCAGGCAACCCACAGATCATGAGAAATCATAAAATGGTTGGCGTATTAAGTCATTTTAGTGTTGAGGTGGTGTTATGCAGCAGTTTAAAGTTGCCTAAAACAGATGCAACCTGTTGAAATCTGATGAAAAACTTCATTTTTATTTCTCTTCCTATTTCGCATCCCATTTCTACCCCCTCTATCTACTTTAACTTCCACTAGATGAGAGCTCTAGAAAAAGGAGTTTTTGTACATTTTAGCATTTTTTGTTAAAGTTAAAAAATTACTAAGTATTTTCAAAACAAGTAAGATTAATATATGGCAAAATCTACTCCTGTATTTTTAAAACTATCAAGATTAAAGTAATGGTTAATATCACGGTTGGAATCTGAGTTACATTACTTTCTTATGTGAACATTTATGGTCAAGATCCCCACTTTGAGGGCCTCCCCGGTGGCGCAGCGGTTGAGCACTGGGTTGCGAAGCTGCCTGCAGCTTCTGAGGCGCCGGTTCCATCCCCGGCTGCTCCCCGGCCACCGGAGGAGGGTCCCACATGGCGCGCAGACCTCTCCTGCCGCCCGCTGCTCCCCTCAGCAGTGTACTTCGGTCCTTCTGCCTGATCTGCTCCCTGCTCTGGCTCTGTTGAATTCTCTCACCCTCCTGAGCTTCTGACTGTACCCAGTGCTTGTATAAATAAATCTTAAAAAAAAAAAAAAGAATTGTCTAAAAAAAAAATTAAAAAAAAGATCCCCACTTTGAAATTTAACCAGGTCCTCTAGATCCAAAGCAGATCTTTCAAAAGTCTTTGTCTCAGTTTGGATTTTTTGTTTGTTATTTTCTGTAACATATGACCATGGCTTGATTCTTATCTGGTTCTCTTCCTCCTCCTAACCTTGAAAGGCAATGATTACTCAAGCTCCTCTCTGAATAACTTTCTTTCCCTAAACATGCCCTAAATTTTGGTCAGATTGCATCTGCGCTTGCTTCCCAAATCAGATTTTTTTCAACTATTTTTGATTCATACCCTTCTTTCTATTTGAAATATAGCACTGACCTAGCCTCTCTGAAATTCTTTAAATGAACACAGTTCAGTGATATAAACCCACACTGAGATTCAATGAAAGAAACCTTCACAAATTTCTACCCCCCTTTTTTTTTTTAAGATTTATTTATGCAATCAAGAGCTAGGGTACAGGCCAGAGGTGGGGGGAGGGGGGTGAGAGGATCCACCAGAGACAGAGTGGGGAACAGAACAGGCAGACCCACTGAAATACAAGGGGAGGGGAGCAGCGGGCAAGACAGGAAAGGTCTGCTTCGTCATGTGGGATGCTCCCTGGAGGGCTAGGGATCAAACTCAATGCTGCAGAGGCTTCTGATTGCTTCATAGTGTGGTGCTTAACCCCTTATGCCACCAGGGAAGCCCTCTACCCTTTATTTTTATCTAGATCATTTCCAACCCCCTTCCTCTCATACTTTTTTCTAAAGTTTTTTCTCATTTCACCAATTTCTTCTTTTCCCCTTCTCTCATGACCTTCAGTCATCACCTAGCTTTTCGGTTGGAAAAATACTTGGAATTTGCTATCTTACAACTCAAAAAAATTGCACACTGTCCAGCTCCTCAGAATTCATTTTGCCCCTGCAGCCCACCTTGTTTTCCATGGTCCAGCATCAAGTTCCAGCAGATAGACTCATGCCTTGCCTGGATTGTCTGCTCAGCTCACCTTCTGGTCCTAGCCGAAGTGGCTCCTTTCTCATGAAGACTTCATTATTGCCCGATGTGGTAAATGATTGTCAGGCTTTTCTGCCCTCCCACCATTAGGATAAATGACGGATCCCTGTGGTCCCGAATGCATGCCTGATGGTGGGCACCTGGAGTAGGGTGTGGGCATACGTAGGTGGGTTCTCCAGGGCTAAGACTGGGCTTATAAGGGCGGCATCACGTGAAGCCAGAGGAACAGCAGACCAAAAGGAAAACAAACAAGACAACAAGAAGGAACAGAAGAAAGAGCACCCCTGGCACCCCTGCCTGCCGTGTACCTGAAAAAATCCCAATAAAAGCCTGAAAAAGCCACCGAGGGATCCAGAACTCCTCCTTCACCCATCTGCTCAGATCATACAGATCCTGCACTGTGCCATCCTGCTGCTACATCCGATTAAATGTAAACACCATATTTATATTATATGAAATGTATCTAGAAGGAGCTGTAAAGATAACTCATTCTGCTATGAAGTTCTAGCCTTCTTAAAGGGCAGGCTCTGTATCCTTAAGGATCTCATAATTAGCACCCTTTTTTCATAATGATTTTTATTAAGTTGCAGTAATAATTATCATTTTTATATTATGATTACCACTAACAATGTCTATCAAAGCAGTTTACAGAAACCACAACTTAGGAATTATTCTCCAATCATCTTTATTAAGAAATTAGATTTTAGGAAATTCTTATACTAAGAAATATCAGAGAATACTGGTTTTTATATTGTATGATGGAAGATTTTATCAGATGAGAAAGTAGAGTGATTTCCTGAAAGCGAATTATGTGATGCTTTATGAATTCATTTCTTGTGCATTTGAATTCTCTTTCTGAGACATTTCCCCATGCAATACAGATGAGCCATTGTTTTCTCTGCCTTGTCTCCCTAATTTATGTCACTTTAAAACTTTCATAAAAGCTTTCAAGGTCACTGCCAATCACATCTCTCATTTTGATAAAAACAGTATTTTTTATCATGCCATTTTATCTTTAAATCATTTACTTTTTTGGCATTACCCCAATTTCTTACAAAAGCCATTACCGTTGAAATGAAAACAGGTATTCTAAAACCTGCACTGATTAAAATATTTACCCATTTAAGTATGTGACCAAAACTGCAGAATTTTATAAAATCAGGAAGAGAGTTATCACTGGGTTTTTCTCTTTTATTTTGTAACTAGATGATGAAAACAAAAGTAAGATATTAAAGGAACTATGGCATATGCCTCATTTGATACTCAAAATACCTACCATCAAGCTTGGTAGAACAAGTGAGTCAACAATTTTTGGTTGGTCATATGAGGCCAATCCATTAGGAAACAAAGATGAGAACATCCATTTCAGTTGGAAATGAGTGTGAGAAGCCTTTGTGATGTTCAGACAAATAAGTTCACTTAGCCATTTTTTTAAGGTTTGATAATGGGGAACAAGTTCAGGCTGATCATGCCAACATGAAAGTCATTGATGTAGAAATGGAGTTGAAAGACTGGTAGCGGGTTAAAAAATATCCAGGAAAAAACATGTATCATGAGAAAGAAGATGGTGGAGGAAATAACCTTATTTAGGATGCATCTGAATGCTTTAATAGGTGTAGAAAATAGAAACGTGTCTCAATACAGAATATGATTCACCCTGGACCAATGTTATACATAGAGAATAATTAGATGCATGCAAGTATCTTCCTGACTTACAGCAGAAATTGTCCATGGTTTATGTATGCTGATAACACTGACTATAACTAGAAGGATGGAGTAAGGGGGGAGCAGAGATATTTGGTATGTTTGTTGAAGGAAGGAAGGAATAGAACGTATTAAATGTTAAAATTTACTTTGGAATTCAGAGACCTAACAGATTAAGCCTATTTGTCTTCCTTTTCTCTTGACCTCTTCTGAGAAAGTCTCTGGATTGCTGAATTGGAGAATCAGTCCCTCCTTTTCTCTACTTGCTTTTTTTTTGTAATCCTATTAACTGTTATTATGCCAATGTTCTAAAATTCTAAGGTAGTAAGAGATACAACAGGTCCATTCAAATGGACTTGCTCCATTTCTTACCACATTCTTTTCTGAAACCCTGCCATGCTACACATGGTGGTATGAGGATCCTTCTGCCATCTTAACTTAGCTTTCTCTCCTCTGAACCCAGCTCTCTTCCTTCTGACCTTATAGAATACAAGACATTGTCAAGGCTGAAACCTCCCACATCCCAGCCTAAAATGTGTCTTCCCTAGTTTAAACCCAGTGTGTTATTCTTACAAAAGTGAAAGGCATTTC
Source organism: Talpa europaea (assembly GCF_964194135.1). Taxonomy (NCBI): domain Eukaryota; kingdom Metazoa; phylum Chordata; class Mammalia; order Eulipotyphla; family Talpidae; genus Talpa; species Talpa europaea. The sequence continues at coordinate 23,729,941 of NC_140069.1, read as the reverse complement.
AAAATCCCATCAATAACATCATTTCCATAATAAAATGTTTTATCTATATTTTTTAGTAAGTTTAAGTTGGTTTATAACACCATAGATGACGCAGATGATTCAGATATATGTTTATCACCTCACACTCTACAAGGACACCTGTAATCTTGCACCACAGTCTATTGGGGCCTCCTTTACATTTTACCCTCCATTCTCCCCTTCTCCTATGGTAGCCTCAATTCTATAGTCAGATTTCTTGGGTTTGTTTTGGTTTGATGTTCCTTTTTTTTGCTTCTGTATATTCCATAAATGACTGAATCATCCAGTATTTGTCTTTCTCTGACTTATTTTGCTTAGCATAATCCCTTCCATTTCCATCCATTTATCAGAATTGGGAAGATTTCATCTTTTTTAAATACCCCTCCCCTCTTGGATGCCTCTCAACTATGTTCACTTTTCAAGGTTTATCCTTGATTTTTCTATATTCCACCTATATGCGAAACCATGCAATATTTATCCTTTCCCTTCTGACTTATTTTACTTAGCATCAACCCTTTCAGCTCCATCCATGTTGTCACAAATGGCATGAGTTTATCTTCTTTGATTGCTGAGTTGTATTCTATTGTGTATATATATATATGCCACATCAGGGTAGAGAGGTTACAACAGAGACCATATGGCATGCAAAGCATAAACTATTTACTATTGAGCTTTTTACAGAAAGAATTTGCTGAGTTCTGCTCCATGATATTCCATCTTATTAGGGTAGCATTTTTTATTCACTCATCTAATAATGGTCAATGTATTGTTTCCATTTTAAAGCAATTATGAATAATGATGTCATTATGGACATTCTTGCACAGGAATTTTAGTATGCATTGATTTGCATTTCTGTCTGGATATGTATTTTTTGGATAATGGTTACACTTATGTTGACCTTAAATGATCACTGCCAAACAGTTTTCCAAAGTGGTTGTACCAATTCTCACTCCTTCCAACAGTGTATATACATTTCATTGCCCTACAATCTCTCTACTACTTGATATTGATAGTTATTTTCCTTTCAGTCATTTTCATATATTTGGTGATAATATCACATTATGATTTTAGTTTGTTTTCTTGATGAGAGTTTTGTATATTTAGTCATTTGCATATTTCTTCTGTGAAATCGCTATCAAATTAAGTCCCTTGCCTGTTGTTTATTGAATTGTCTATCTTTTTCTTTTTGTATTTGTAGGCTTTTTCAAATTCTGGATACTATCCTTTTTTAATGTTACATGATGCACGAATATCTTCTCTACTCATTGATTAAATTTTTTTTTAATTTGTATTGAGTTATTTGATGCATGGAAGCCTCTAATTTTAATGCATTTCATCATCTTTTTATTTATGGTTAATGAAATTGGGGGTCCTGATAAGAAAATCTTTTCCTATCTCAATATAAATATGTTCTCCTAATTTAATTCTAGAAGTTTTGTCATTTTTCCTTTCATATTTTGGGATTGTAGATCCAAGTGGAATTAGACAACATAAACTAGGAGTCAATAAATTTTCTGATTTCAGATATAATGGAGGGATCTTATGCACAGCTAATTTGTCTTTGTCTTCCTTATCTAATATCTGATCTTCTATATTTTGGAAGTTATCTGAAAATGAACTTGTAGGAAGCAGAATCCATCTTCTACTATAAAATCTTGAAAGGCCATCTCATTGCTTTCAAAGCTTCTGTAGCTTCTGTTCAAATGCATGATCCAGGCTCAGCCAGTTAAATGCCCCTGTCTTGACTCTGGAGTCTGGAGCTGATGAAACAAAGAATCATGGGAAATATTTGTTATTGAAGTAGCAGCAGTAACATCTAGTGCCAAAATAGAATTGGCAGTGTAATCATGGTGATAGCCAGTGTCCAGTGCCAGCAGCAGTGTGGATGCAAGCTGCAGCACTCATGTCTGGTGGCAGCATTATTAATCTTGGTTATTGTTTGTTTTTTAAATTCTGGCTGTATCATTGTCTTTATAAACATGCCCATTTTCTGACTGGTTCCTTTTCTCTGACACATTTCTTTAAGTAGCCCAATATCTAGTCAATGAATTATTTTTCTGTTTAATTCAGCCAAAGTCAGTTACTAGAAATAAGAATCCTAATTTTACAGAAAATGGTATCAAAAGTGACTGCAGCACAGGACCTCCAGGAAACAGTGAGGTAATATCTAGTCACTCTTAAAGGGTAGGAAATGGTAGCCTGTGAGTTACCCTTTATCAGGATAACCTGATAACATCATTCCCTGATTTGCCTTAGAATGAAATATCCACCACAGGGAAGATTTGGGATATCTGTGTCACCAATAGCATATGAAGAATAGGAGATACTGGATGCCTGTAGGGCAAGAGGGGATGAGAGAGATTTTAATAGCACTTGTGAGATAAAAACAACAAATGACTCAACAAACTCAGCAGAGTTGAAGGCAGATTCTGGGGAAATAGAGAAACAAACTTTGTCTTCGAGAGGAAAAAAACTTCTAGATTGTTCTCAAATGGAGCAAAGTAGTAAGGCTTTAGTATGTAAGGGTAAATCTTTTTTTTTTTTTTTTTTTAAAGTTTGAAGAAACTCAAGGAGATCCAGAAATTCAGCTTTTTAGGACATCAACCCCATCCCATGGGTCAAGGACTTTTTTTTCCAACCAGGACCCTGATCTTGATGTGGCAAACTAGTCCTAGAAGGATTTGGGCCTTTGTAGAGTTCAATCATTTTTCAGTCCTGGATCATATTCTTGGTTTCTCTGCCCTACTATACAGAAGACTCAAGTCTCTTTCATGCTACCAAATAGCCCTCTGGCTTTCAAACTTAGCTTTTCAATGAAGATTAATCATTCTCAGCTTTTTGTTTTGTCACTCCAAAACATCAGTCAAGCTTAGCTAGAGTCACCTAATTCTAGCCTTCTTGTGAATACTATTTTGCCCATATAGTTGTCTCCTCCTGTCTATGGGGGATGCATCCCAACACCTCCAGTGACTGACTGACACTGCGGGCCATACTGAGCCCCATATATACTATGTTTTCCCTATATATTCATTCCTATGAGAGAGCTTAATTTATAGCTTAGGGACAATAGGATATTAACAACAATAACTAATAATAAAACAGGACAATTATAATAATAGAAGTTATATGAATGTGGTCTCTCTCCTTCCTTTCTCTCTCTCCCTCTTTTCCCTCTCTCCCTCTCTCTTTCAAAATGCCTTATTGTGTGTAACATCTTCAAGCCACAGTTAACTTTGATAGCTGAAGCCATGGAAAGTGAAACTGGAAATGTGGACACTAGTTGCCTCCTCAAACCCTCCACACATCACAGCTAGTGCATTCCTCTCTACCTGCATGCCTCTGGGTTTTCCATAGGTGAAAGTCTAAACAGTCATGTTGTTATCTTGTGCCAGGGGCTCCTTACATTCTGCATATCACTGGTCATGGGGTCCTGGTTACCTGCCATGCAGCTGTGGGATACAGTTCTAAATCTCATCCCTGTGTTACTGTCTACCACCCATTCTCTCCAATTGGGTAATTTGATTCTGAGACAAGGATAGCACACATTTGGGTTATTAGAAAGCATTCTTTGACTTAATACCTATGGGAGGGAAGGGTAGGGATGTAAGCAAAACTGGGCAGGCAGGGCACTTTTCCAAATAGGTAAGATAAAACACATGAGGAATCTGAAGATAGGACAGCCCTTCACAGGAGTCTCGAGTTGGAAAAGGAGACTCTGAAAAACAGATTTGTTAGGTAGTTCTCTTGAGTTGAGTTCATACCTCTCAGAAAAGGGTTGACTGCTAAGGATATTCTGTAGCAAGACTAACAAAGCTGGGTGAATGTCATGTCCTGTAGAATAACATCAAGATATCTGCCAGAGATATCTGCTTCATAGTAGGGACAGAGAAGAATATAAATGGATACAGGGTATTCTCTTGGGGGGAAGCTGCGGGACTGCCAAGACTAGTGGATAAAACTAATGGAAGACTAGAGACAGCCTACATGACTGGACTGTTTCTAAAAATTTTAACTAGTCATATGTAAATCAACAGGTTTATTGGCATGTTCAGCATTTAAGCCTCAGATCCCAGAGAGAAGGGAAAATGTGCTCCGTCCTTTTTTGTGTGCTTCACCCTAACAGAGGCTCAACTTAAAATATGGCTCTCATCGACCATGCTGGCCTCAGGCCTTTCTTTCTTTCGTTCTTTCTTTTACTTTTGGGTTTTATCTTTTGGCTCCAGGTGGCAGGATATGGAATTTCTCCCCACTAATCATCTTATTGCTAGCTAACATGCTGCTCAGATTCACGGGGGCGCTCAAGCTGGTCACAGAGGTGATGCAATGGCTTTCTGTGAATAACTTCATGCTCCCTGGGAAGGCATTGCATGACCTTACATGCCATCTGCCAAGCCATCTGTGTCTTACTCTGGATACTAAATAAAAGCATTTGTCCCTGCTAAGTTGTATGTGCCATCCATTCAACAATTGTTCATTGAGTGTCTTCTATGTAATAGGTCACTCTGCAAGGTGCTGTAGGTAAAAATGTCTCACAGAGAACAATATACAAGCAACTAACTTCCAAGCTGTGTCATAAGTGATACATAGTAGTATGTGCAAATTCTAATGGCAGAATATGTATCTTGGGAGTATGTGCATAGAGATTATTTTTATCTTAAAGTGTATATATGCCAATAAGCATTTAATTTGCCCATATATATAAACAGAATCAATGATAGTGATGTGGTGTTTTAAATTGTCTTTAGTCAGGTAATTATACTGGTCATAAAATGAATGAAGGTGGCACTGCTTTCAGCTTGTGAAGCATTACCTATTACTCATCCTTGAATGAGCAGAAACCGAGGGAGAAAAAGATAGATGGGCTTGGTAGGGGGAAATGAGGAGCTTAAGAGAGGTTCCTTGTTATATTTACAGTACTGATAACATAGTGTATTATTTCTACTCCTTTATGTTAGGTTATATTTATACTGGGAGAAAAAGGTTGCTGCCAATATACTACAAAGGGAAGAATGCCCTTGACATAATTCCTACTATGTTAATTTTGTTTTCAACTATATTATGTACATAGTCTTACATTTATGGAATACTTTCTGTGTATCAGACACTGGACTGTTTTACAGGGGTAATGATATTTAATCCTTCACAGGAACTCTGTGTTTTTTTTTTTCATATTTGTGATTATGTAAAACATTGGATAGATCCCATGTATGCAGCCTGAAAATTTGGCATCTGTATATACTACATTTTGATGACCACCAAAAGTTTAGCTCCCATTCACCACCATGAAATTGATTAACTTTACCCAATTTATACTACACATTCTTCTTTCATTCACTTCTTGAGGGACATTGAATTCTTCCCATTTCTTACCTAATGAAAATAATGCTGCAATATAGGGGTAATATATCTCTACAAATTATTGTCTTCATATTCATTGAGTAGACACCCAAGAGTGAAAAAACTGGGTCATGTGGTGTTTACATTCTTAAATTTTTGAGGACTCTCCATACTGTTTTCCATTATGACTGCATAGCTTGCCCTCTTACCAACAGTGCAAAAGTGCTCCCTTTGTCAACACTTACTGTTTCTTATCTTTTTAATATAAGCCATTCCCCCTATTAGAGGTGATATCTCACTGTAGTTTTAACTTGTATTTCCTGAATAGTAAGTGACAATGAACATTTTTCATGTTATACAACTCAAAAAAAACAAATAACCAAACAGATCAATCAAAACTTTGGCAGAGAATATGAATAGACACCGCTCCACTCCAAAAAGGTCAGATAGAATCAATCAATAGTCAAAGGAACTCTTTGTTGTAGTTTTTAGGATCCCCTATACCTAAGTACAGGGGCTCACAGAGATTTAATAATATAGCAATTGGGTGCCTTATAAGAAACAAATGATATATCAAAAGGGTCACTTTTCATAGGTGGAATCAAGGGTAAGGGAACCTCTAAGAGATAATGAAGTTCATGAAAAGCAGCAGCAAGAATGGAAATATGAACCTGCCATAGCAGGGAACCACTACCCCACCTGGTCCAAAGGGGAAGGGGAGAAGAGGATGCTCCTAGAACCTCAGATGGTTTGAGGGGAGAAAGGCTTTTGGGCCATCCTAAAAGAGTTGGACTACGAGGAATGCAGCTCCTGGCAAAACCACAAGGAAGGGGAACTTCACATGGAGAATAGATACCCTGACTTCTCATTTCCCTCTCCGATCCTCCATCTCTTGCAGTTGCCACCCATTGACTTTACAGAAAGTAAAGGATCAGAGGGGACATACTCTGGAAAGTTCAGCATAAAGATGGAAAAGGAGATGGGCAGAGGTGAGGACACACACAGAATAACCAAAACAAATAACTTCCCAAAGTCTCATAGCAGTAAGATGCGGTGCCCAGAGTCTCTAAACTGCTCTCTTCTTCTTCAAAGATGTGTTTCGCACAGTAACAAGTCATTTTCCCATAAATTATATTAATAGTTACTATAGAGATCACATAGTCTCTAAAACCAAACTTTTAAAAAAATGATATCCTTTAGGCCCTCCCCGGTGGTGCAGCGGGTTGAGTGTGGTGCTGTGAAGCTGTCCACAGCCTCTGCAGCATGGGTTGGATTCCTGGCTGGCCAGGGAGAAACCCACATGGCATGGCAGACCTCTCCTGTATTGCTCACTGCTCCCCTTAGCAGTGTTTTTGGTCTGTCTGCCTGTTCTGCTCCCCCTCTGTCTCTGGTGAATTTTCTTACCCTACTGCACCTCTGGCCTGTACCCCAGTTCTTGTATAAATAAATCTTAAAAAAATGATATCCTTTATAAAATCAAAATATTTTGGCTAATAAACAAAAGAATTTCTGTCAATCAGAGATATTCAAAGATTGCTTTGAATGAAGGATAGCAGTGCACTTTTAGTGAAATTGTGGTACACACACCAGATATTAATTCATAATAACACACACCTAAAAGTTACATAGCATTGTAATGCGGTTACATCAAGAAAATTTTTTCTAAAAAAGCAAAGGTTACCTGATAGGTAGTGAGATCCCTCAAAGGAGACATTTAAATCTAGTAGACACTAAAAAATACTTTGTGAACTGCTGCATCAATGAATGATCACTCATCCAATATCTTATAAAAAGAAAGCTCTGTTCTTCTGAGGTTTATTAACTTGATGAACTCCGAAGTTTCCTTCTAACTCTTAAGATTTTATGATTCCATAAACATCCAATATGTTCCTCCAAGCTCTCCATCACAAATGAAGGTTATTTTAAGAAATTAGTTATACAAGATGTTTAAGCAATCATAATGACTAGAAAGCTTACATTCCCAAGGGGAGATATCAGGAAAGATCATGTCTCTGAGAAATGTTTTCAGCTTCTGGCAACAAAAAAACCTGAGCAGAAATCTTTAAACAATAAGTGGAGAGTGTTTATAAGGCAGTTGTTGTCAGCTTTGATGCCTTTACTATTCTCCGGGGCCTTTTGCTCATGGGGGTCCTTTAGCTACTGCAGCTTGATCAGCAGTTCTCATGATAAGCCCTGAAGAAAGAGGGAATACCAGTGCCTGCCTAGGAATTCCGCCACAGTTTCTGCTTCTATTTCATGACAACCCAGAGGTGATTAGGAGAAAGGACTGAAAACAGGAAATGGGTCAGCCAAACACCAGGGTCTGCTGCAGTTTTCCTAGCACCATCAGTTGTAAAAGTAGCCCCTTTACCAGTAGATGTTTGCACCTACTTATAAAGAAAGGAGACAGCCATCAGCCTTCACACAGTTCCAAGTTAGGTGTAAAGTTTCCTCTAGACATCAGAGCCCAGTGGGTATTAGTCCACAGGTGCAATAAGCCATCTGGCTTACTGGTATTGTCTTGGCTGGAATTGTAGGGGGAGTTTCTTTGAATGGGTTGGAAGGTGAGCACAGCACTTTAAATCAGTCTTCTCTATTGTGGGAAATGGAATTATCAAACTAGAGCATCTCTGATTTAAAGGTTGAAATTACGAACTTACTTAAAACTATCTCTGATGTAAGTTCTCATATTTCCAACAAGTATTTTATTCAGCACCTGCTTTAACAGCTCTGACAAGAGGGAACTTACTGCCTTGCAAGTTTACATTTCTACTTGGTTGGAACAACCTTTACAAATTTTATATTGAACTGAGGCGGCAGCCTCTTACACTCCAATTATTGGTCCTAGTTACTTTTTTTTTTTAGAGCTCAGTTAGGATAACTCCCTATTTCATGTGACATCTGGCAAGTATCTGAAGTTGCCTCTGATGTTCCCACTTTGGCCATTTCATCCTGTCTTCACCATGGTTTTCACCTGTCACTTAGCAGTGCTTACCCTACTATACTGCAGTTTGACAATGTACTTCCAAATAAAAACAAAAAGTCCTGACAGCCATGAGAAACAGCACAGATGCTTTAAGAAAATAGGCTGATTCTTTTTCTTTTTATGCTACTATTTTTGAGGCCTGATGTTATATTAAGTCTTCATGAGAACTCTTGTTCAGTTCGCTAAAGCCACTCGGGACAACTTTCTTAAGGTAGACTCGATCACTTAATTATTTCATACCTCTAACAAAGGCACTTAAAGACATTTTATTTCCATCCTCAAACTCTTCAACTAATGTAATCATCTGTTCCAGTGCTCTATTTCCCACATTTATATCACCAAATATCTTCTCTTGTTGAAATCCATAATGTGCTAATATTTCCTCTGTAAGTAGGTATTTTTGATAAATGAGGAAACAAAGAAAATTGGAATGAAACTAGATAAAAATGCAATAAACTATAAGAATTCTACAAGTTCTTCAAGACTGCAGATTAGAACCTTGAGATTAAATGGTATCAAGATGAATATACAGTTAAACAATAATCATAACAATCGAAAAACCCTGATATCTTTAAATGGAAAATTTTAAGAAAAATTCCCCCTCCCTCCCACTAATATAAATCTATGCAATGTAAAAAGAAGTTCAGCACATTGGAATGTAGCAGATATGGTATAAATGAAAAATGAGAACAAAAATGACCTTCCAGTGAGTGTGGTATAAGAGCTGTGCCTTTAAATATAAAAAATGATTACTTGATGTCGATGAATGACGGGCATATTAAAGGAAAAGAAGAGCTAATGGATGGCAGAGAGAGTTAACAAATTATTTATCAACATTGTTAGGGAAGAAGATGTTAAGAGTCTTCTCACTCCTAAATTGCTTTTGAAGTGTACAGGTAGGAGGTGTTTGGCAAGCTCTGGCAAGGGTCCAGGCTATTCTGGAAATTATGAACAAACTAAATGTAGTTAAATCCATGAGACCAGATGGTAGCTACCTGAAAATTTTAAATTACCCAAGGAGGAAATTGTTGAAGTGTTAGCCAAAATGCAAAGAAATAAAAAAATAAACAACCAAAAAGGCCCACATTCTTTATAAGTCCAATGAAGCTAGTAGATGAGAGTTTGCCAGCCAGACCCTTAGCACGAGGAGGGTCCCTGGGAGGCTGTGGAAATGATAGTCACGGAATCATTGTAAAATGCTGGGCCACTGTACACATTAAAACTTCTAACCTAAGATAACCCAGTTTCTGAAGAGGAAATCATGCTGGCTCAATGAGTACATGGAGAAAATAAAGGAAACAAATCCATTCATTCAGCAACCATTTACTGAGTCCCTGATCTTGCCAGCTGCTGGTCTCGGCACTAGGGGAAAACGATCTGTTTCAAAATTTTCCCAGACTCAGGGACCTCAATTTGCTCTCTGGAGAAGAAAAACTAACTGACATAATTGCACTTAAATCTTTATGAATTTTTAGAATATTGTTTGTATTCCCTACCATGAGTATGCCTCGGAGAATGGTAGAATTAACATGATGTGCTCTGCAGACCTGTCTTCCATTTCATCATGGTTCAGCTGAAGCCTGCTGATGATGAACAAGAAGGCAGGCATACTCAGGGATGAAATGTCTAAGCATTAAGAAAAGTTATAAGCAGAAAGCTTAGTGAGAAAAAGTCTCATGGAACAGTGCGGAATGATCACCAAATGACCCAAGTTGGCTGAAAGTTGTGTAACAGGGTGGACAAAGGAATGAATTGCCTCAATACAGAAGAGAGACAGCTAATTTGATCTTTAGATTTCTATCCTCTTTCTGTCTACATAGGCTAGTGATTATTTTCTACCACAGATTGCCAACCACAAAGTCACAGGAACTATTTCTAAATAGAACATGTCACACAATCCAAGGATGTGAGAAACTCCAACTCTATAACTGCAGCTAATAAGAAAGAAATATATGGAAAATTGAAAAGGCATTTGCCTCTGAGAACAATGGTCTAGTTGCACACAAAATGGCAGCAGTATTCAAGATGGCCTGCCTTACCTGCTCACTGAGCAGATGACACAGCAGGATTCATTCAGATGGGAAGAAACACACTAAATACACTTGTGGTTTTGTTAGCAAGCTTTTATGGAGGCTGATAGGTAAGGTTGGCTAATGGGACCATTCAGGTAGTGACAAGAGTACCTCCTGATTCCATTTTGTATAAAAATAGGAGAATTTTCAAGTGACCAGATGTTTTAATTTTGTGTCTTGAGATAGTGAGAAAGAAAATGTGGCGGTCTGCAAGTTGCTTAAAATTGTGATTTGAGGATCTGCTGTGGGGTATGAGTGTATGTGAAAGAGAGAGAGAGAGAGAGAGAGAAAAGAATGAAAGAGAGGGGGAGGAAATGAAGCATATTTGACATAGTTATTTGCATACCATGGACCTTAAAACACTGTTGTTTTGTTGCTGCAATTCCAAAGGACAAGTATCTAAACATTTTAGCCCAACAAAAAATATTAGCAGGTTTTGCAACAGTATCATTCATTATTTAACATGAAACTGTTTATACAGCTTATAAAAAGTCTCATACTCATCTTTACTATCACTGATCATTGGTATGACCATTGCTACCTTTAGTCTTCTCTAAAACAGGGTAAGAATAGATAAATTACCACCAGAATTAGATTCAGTCTCCCTGTTACTCTCATAGCTTGCTGTGCTTTTCCATTTTAGTATTTATCATGATTGAATTTAATATTCATTCTTGAAATGTCTCTGTCTCTTGAATTAACTTGGAAGATCCAGAATGGTCTAGACTAGTTCACCACTCTATCCTAGTGTATAGCACAGTGCTTGGCACACAATTGGTCTTCAAATATTTGTGAATGGATGAATGACAGGATAAGTATGGGGAGCAGCCATTGCAATGATGAAGTGGGAGGAGATGGGGTGATATGCAGCTCAGGAATGAGGTGAGAGTCAAGGGTTAGGAGTAGAATTCAGTGAGGGGTATCTGTTATACATATGATGCTATGATAACAATATAAATTGAACATACACATTTATTGTAGTCATTTATTTTTAGAATCAGAATATATAAGAAATGGTGTTTTCCATATTTTTGGCATATTGTGTATTCTTTGTATTGAAATGTTGATGGCATTTTCTGGTAGCTATTATTTGCAGATGTTCACTTGGTGATAATTGATGAGTTGTTCACTTTTGATATGAGCTTTTGCCAAGTGTATATTGTACTTCAGTGCAAATTTTTCCTGAAAAGATGTCCTTGGAATTTAATCAGCATATACCCATTTACTGTTGGTCCTTTGCAAAGCTAACTTTTTATTCAAGTTTAAAATCTATACAGAGGGCTTCCATGGTGGCACAAGTGGTTAAGATGTAACCTATGTGGCTATCCACAGCTACTGCAGCACAAGTTCGATCCCCGGCAAGGGAGTTACCCACATGGTGCAGCAGGCCTCTCCTGACTCACCCGCTGCTCCCCTCAGCAGTGTATTTCAGTCAGTCTGCTTGTTCTGTTCCCCACTCTGTCTCTGGTGAATTCTCTCACCCTCCACACCTCTGGTCTGTACCCCAGTTCTTATATGCATAAATAAATAAATCTTTTTAAAAAAGATCTATAAAGAATGATCCTCTATCTTGAATTATACAAATTAGAAGATTTCCAATAAGTGGATTTTAAAATTGCAATAAAATAAGATTTAGTTTTATGATTTATACTGATTTATAGATTTGTCTATATTTGTTTTGATTTATTCCATTTCATATTGAAATTTGATGTCATCATAAATGGCACAGGACCTATGGACACATTGAACTTCACTTTAAAGTTGTTACTCTTCCCACTTGACACCCTGGACAGAGTCAACCACCCATGAAGTCTATAACACCTGTATGGTCATGCAAAAATATTTGAATGTTTTTAACCAGAAAAAAGAATGTTTAATTGGAGAAAACTCTGTAATTCATAATACTAATATATTTGTCTTTATACCAGTTGAAAATTTAATTTTTAATAATACATTTAGGGAGAAAGTGACTCTCAAAGACAAAAGTTCCCTGCACCTACAGAAGTTATTATGTTGTCCCTGGGGTGAAATTGTATAGATAGAACAAGCCTGTTATATCCCTCCACGAGCTGTGGTTCTGGAAGGAAATCTACTAGGTCTTCTCCAAATTAGGTCACACACTAGCTATTTTTTCTCTTATGTAACTGTAAATCAGGCTGTCTTTTTACAGTGCAATTTTCAGTAAAGACCATTATTTCTACTTTGTTAAAAATCTCTAAGGGTTTCGCAGAGCTAAAACTGAACCTGGCTGATACAGCAGTAAAGAATGCTTAGAAAATACATTGACCATAAATTTTCTTTTTTATTTATTTAATCTACTTTTTTCATTTTTCTACATGTCTCAACTCTACTTTTCTCTATTACAGTTAATAGGGAGTTTGAGTTTATGTAATGTGACCTTTATACATGTGGCAATTTCAGTAAATCCCTTTCTTAAGTTGTGGTTTAATCTCTCCCCCACCCTCTCCACCCCGCCCCCTCCAGTTTTGTCCTAACTTCACTGGACAAAAGCTATGGTAACTGTTGGTTCCAATGCAGAATGCAACAAGATGTCAAATGAAAACTATCCATTACACACGTAATTAAAAGATATTACTCCTCATATATTCGTTCAACCTTCATTTAAAAATATGAATGATTTCTGAATGTCTGAATGATAGTGAAGTCCATTGGAATGGGAAGGTTTTAACATCTGCTTCATTTCCTTCACTAATAACCTGCTAAAAGTAGAGCCCAGTCAAGAGTCCTGGGAGCTTCCACTCAATGCAAGGTAGAGACAGCTATTCTGAGAAGACACAGTGTTACTCAGCGACTGGCAAATTAACAAGCATGTCATAACTGGGAAGGATTTACTCACTATGGGCAATTTTGAAGAGTCTAAAATAACCATAAACTGCTTTAAGCTAGGAGACAGTGCCTGGGAGCATTAAAGAACTGGGTGTCTGAGTGGCTCACATTGCCATGAGGATTTGGAGTGAAATAGATTTTAAAAATCTAGGGCATAATTCTGTTATAAAATGGGTTCCAATAACTGGCTGATTCTATTTATTATACAGTTAATGCAGAGATGATTCTTTTAAAATTGAATTATAATTATAGAATTTTTTTTTTTCATGTAATGCAGGCCTCCCATTGTTGCTCTTAATTGCAGGAGTATTCCCATTTTTACCTTAACCTTAATTTAGAACCAAAGTTTACAACTGTACAATTCATTTTAGCTATTTAGAGCTAATTTTTCCAGACCGTCAGTATCTACAAACTTAGAAGCCGGAATCTATAGTCTTACCACACCCAAAATTGAAATACACATTAATATGTACATATCTTTTCCAATTATTATTTACTTAAGATCATTTTAATGATCTTAAATCTGTATTTGTCCTTGGAAATGCTGACTGGCTTTTCCAGGCTCTCAAAGTATCTTCTGAATTTGGCTGCAAATTCTTGCCTATTGGGACCAGTTTGAATTTTGTGAACCAAATTTTAATTAAAATAAATTAACTTGACTGTAAGCTTTCTGATGTTCTCAGTTGCATAGTTTAAATTATTCATATTAAGTAAAGAGCTGAGGCTAGGAAAAACTGGTAAAGAAGATAAATACTTCTCTTGAGCAAAACAGAATTATAAAGAGCAGGGAGAAGTCAAGGGGAATGAAACTAAAGATGTTTTGTTAATTTTACTCTAGATTAAACAAGTGTGCTTTCAAACTAGGGCTAAATGTTAGATGCCTCTTCCTCCTGAAACAGTGGTAGAGCAGAATGAGTTTTTAATCCCTTCTTCCTGTCCTAGCACCAATTAAAAAAAAAAAAAAAACAAAAGAAAAAGCAGAATTTAGTAATGTAATCCAAGACAAGGGGGTGGGAAGGAGGCTGTCAGCATCAGAGAAAATATTCTTGAGGCCCAAGATTGAAAGTTTGGTTATTCAGTATACACTAACAAGATTCAACGATCCTGCTCCAACCTACCTCCACGCCCATTCTGGAATTGAATGGAATAAAATGTCAGAAAACTGCCCTAAAAACTGTGAAGAAATGTGGCAATCTAGGGAAGAGAAACTAAACATTTTAAGGATGGAAGAGAGAGTGGGAGAAAAGAAATCTAACAAGATTAGTTTGTTCCCTAGGAGTCATAAGAGAAATAGTCCTATAAAGTATCAGGGCCTTTTCCAAGAGATCCTGTTCTTCTGGTAAACTGAGAATAATTTGAAAAGAGCAATGAAATCAATTCAGAACTCCACAGCATCCTTCCCCTAACTTGCTAATGCCACACAATTACTGTACACTCTGTATAGGTTAGAAATACAGTTCTTGAACCTGAATTAAAGGCTTTCGTATTCTCCCAAACAACATGTGTTTACTTAACTAGCTCACAGAAAAGTGGTTTAATAGTAAACCATACCAGTGTTCTCTTTCAATTTTGACAGGTAATACTAAGGGTAAACTATTTCAATTTATGCTGCTTAATCAGTCTAAGGTGAAAGATAAATATCCAGGTTTTTTTTCTCTCTGTGTACAATATCAAGTCTTTCTGAAAGTAGGTTAATTTATGCCTGAGTCTGAGTATTTGAGAGAAAATATAAATATAATCATTTTTAGCTTCAGAAGGAGCAAAAATTCCATGATAATGAAAGAAACTCCAGGAGATAATGAAAGAAGGATGGATTCAGAGTTGATGACTTAAGATACATTTTTTGGTTGGTTATGTTAGTTTGCAACTGAGGGGTACTTAGAGAATCCAAACTCTTAAGGGGTGCATGTTTTAAAAGGGGTTCAGCCATACACATGTACAAATACAAAGGAAGCACATACTTAGTGTAAAAGGTTTTGTTTTGTTTTTTTTTTAATTCTACTTTTATTTGCAAAAGTTGTTTCGCCAAGTATCCATGGAAAGCCATCATAATCACATGACATTATTTTCACTAACATAAAAAATAAAGTAGGTAGGATGTTTTTACTTATTTATTTTAGGTTTTATTTTTTATTTTAATTTTTACATTATTGTTAATTTTTGGACATATTTGATTTCTCCCCTCTAACTATGGGTTAGTGTCCATAGTTCTCCCACCACTATAATACCCACAATCAATCTCCACAGTCCCTGTGCTTTTCTCTCTCCTCTTAAGACCCCATCTCTCCTCTTCCCCTGATGTATGCCTCAGATATATGGTCAGATTGCAAGTTTTGTCTTGTTCCTGAACCTTTGTTCAGTTTCTCTATATTCTGCATATGCATATAATATCCAATGTTTATATTTTTTTCCTTCTGACTTATGTGAAATATTTTTAGTAGAATTGGTGTGCATAGAGAGAGAAGAAAGGATTTAAAATGATAATTTCTCAGTAAAACTCCCCAAATTACCCATTTCCTGTGGCAAATGCTAAGCCAAACACTGTCAGTGGCCTGAAGTGGGCCTCTGAGGCTCAGAAGCTTACCATAAATCTAAGGTACCTTCTGGCAAAGAACCATAAGAAAGGGATCAGGCAGTTCTCAGACAGCTAAGACAGAAGGAGACTCTCAAAATTCAAAACATACCACATAATCCAACATGAGGTCCAGATAACAGCTGCCATTGATTCTGCCAAGGAACAGGAGCAAACTTCCCACTTGTTTTCTCTCCAATGTGTGTTTTTCGAGTATGTCTATGTGTCTCTCTTTCACATATCTTCTTCATGTCACCTTCTTTTATTTTTTTTTTATAAATTTTATTGTTATATTCCCCATACAATTGCAGCCCCCCATTCTGACCCCAATCCCTCCCCTCCCACCCCTGCCCCCCTAAAAGTGTCTCTGGTTCATAGTTTTTTGTTGATTTTGATTTTCACTTTCTTATAGTTATTCATTTTCCTGGTCCCTTATTTAAGTTTTCTAAATTCCTGCTATGAGTGAGACCATCCGGTATTTTTCTTTTTCTTTTTGGCTTATTTCGCTGAGCATGATCCCTTCCAGCGCCATCCATGTTGCAGCAAATTGCATGTGTTTATCTTTTTTGAATGCTGAGTAATATTCCATGGTATATATGTACCACATCTTCTTGATCCAGTCATCTATTTTTGGGCATTTGGGTTGTTTCCAAAGCTTAGCTATTGTAAACAGTGCTGCTATAAACATAGGGGTGCAGGTGTTCTTTGGAATTGATGTTTCTGTGTCCTTTGGGTAAATACCTAGGAGTGGAATTGCTGGATCATATGGAAGCTCTATGTTTAGTAGGTCCAGAAATCTCCACACAGCTTTCCACAGTGGTTGGACCAGTTTGCACTCCCACCAACAGTGCAGAAGAGTTCCTTTTTCTCCACACCCTCGCCAACATTTGTTGTTGCTAGTTTTTTTAATATGTGCCATTCTCACTGGTGTAAGATGGTATCTCATGGTAGTTTTGATTTGCATTTCCCTGATGACAAGTGATGTTGAACATTTTTTCATATGCCTGTTGGCCATTTGCATTTCCTCTTCAGAGAAGTTTCTTTTAAGCTCTTCTGCCCATTTTTTGACTGGATTATTTTCTTTGTTGTTGTTGAGTCTCATCAGCTCTTTGCACATTTTTGTGATCAGTCCTTTATCATTAGTGTTGGGTGCAAAAATGTTCTCCCAGTTGGTGGGGTTTCTCTTTGTTTTTGTTATTGTCTCTTTTGCTGTGCAAAAGCTCTTTAATTTGATGTAGTCCCAGCTGTTTATCTTTGCCTTCACTATCACTGCTTTGGGTGATGTGTCTGTAAAGATGTCTTTGATGTGCAAATCACGTAGTGTTTCGCCTATATTTCCTTCTATATATTTTATGGTTTCAGGTCTTATGTCTAGTTCTTTAATCCATTTTGAGTTGATTTTTGTGTATGGTGTGAGGTGGTGGTCAAGCTTCATTCTTTTGCATGTAGCGACCCAGTTTTCCCAGCACCATTTATTGAACAAACTTTCTTTGCTCCAATGCATATTCTTTGCTCCTTTGTCAAAGATTAGTTGACCATAAATCTGTGGGTTTATTTTTGGATTTTCTATTCGATTCCATTGGTCTGTATGTCTGTTCTTGTTCCAATACCATGCAGTTTTGATGATTATGGCTTCGTAGTATAGTTTGAAGTCTGGGAGTCTGATGCCTCCATTCCCTTCTTTTTTTTTTCAGGAGAGCTTTGGCTATTCGGGGTTTTTTGTGATTCCATATGAATTTCATCAATAATTGTTCTATTTCTTTGAAGAATGACATTGAAATTTTGATTGGAATAGCATTGAATCTGTATATTGCTTTTGGAAGGATGGCCATTTTAATAATGTTTATTCTTCCAATCCATGAGCAGGGGATGTCTCTCCATTTCTTTGTGTCTTCTTCTATTTCTTTTAACAGTGTTTTATAGTTTTCTTTGTATAGGTCGTTTACCTCTTTTGTTAGATTTATTCCCAAATATTTGATTTTTTTTGTTTCAATAACAAAAGGGATGGTCTTTTTGATTTCTTCTTCTTCAGATTTATTGTTTGTGTATAGGAAGGCTACTGACTTTTGCGTGTTGATTTTGTATCCTGACACTTTACTGAACTGATTGATGAGTTGAATTAGCTTTTCTGTGGAGTTTTTGGGGTTCTCTATGTATAATATCATATCGTCTGCAAATAGTGATAGTTTGACTTCTTCTTTTCCTATTTGGATTCCTTGGATGTCTTTCTCTTGTCTTATTGCCCTGGCTAGGACTTCCAGTATTATATTGAAAAGCAATGGTGAGAGTGGACATCCTTGTCTTGTTCCAGATCTTAATGGAATTGCTTTCAGCTTTTCACCATTGAGAATGATACTGGCTGTTGGCTTGTCATAGATGGCCTTTATGATGTTGAGGTATGTTCCTTGTATCCCAAGAATTTCAAGGGCTTTTATCATGAATGGGTGTTGCACTTTGTCGAAAGCTTTCTCAGCATCTATTGATATTATCATATGGTTTTTATATTTCTTTTTGTTGATGTGTTGGATAACGTTGATTGATTTTCGGATGTTAAACCATCCTTGTGCCCCTGGAATGAATCCAACTTGGTCGTGGTGAATTATCTTATGGATACATTGTTGGATTCTGATAGCTAAAATTTTATTGAGGATTTTTGCATCAGTGTTCATTAGGGAGATTGGCCTGTAGTTTTCCTTTTTTGGGTTGTCCTTGTTTGGTTTTGGTATTAGTGTAATGTTGGCTTCATAAAACGTGTTTGGTATTGTCCCTTCCTTCTCAATTTTTTGGAAGAGTTTGTGAAGGATAGGCACTAATTCGTCTCTGAATGTTTGGTAGAATTCATTTGTAAATCCATCAGGTCCTGGGCTTTTGTTTTTGGGGAGGTTTTTGATTACCATTTCAATTTCGCTAATTGTAATTGGTCTGTTTAGGTGTTCTATTTCTTCTTTATCTAGCTTTGGGTGATTGTAGAGTTGTAGGAATTTGTCCATCTCCTCTAGATTGTTAAACTTGTTTCCATATAACTGTTCATAGTAGTTACTGATTATTCTTTTGATTTCTGCTGTGTCCGTTGTGATTTCTCCTCTTTCATTGATGATCCTGTTTATTTGTGCTTTCTCCCTTTTTTCCTTTGTGAGCCTGGCTAGGGGTTTGTCTATTTTATTGATTTTTTCAAAGAACCAGCTCTTGGTTTCATTGATCTTTTGGATTGTTTTTTTAGTTTCAATTTCATTTATTTCTGCTTCGGTTTTTATTATTTCTTTTCTTCTACTGGTTTTGGGGTTTTTTTGTTGTTCTTTTTCTAGATCTTTGAGCTTCGAGATTAGGTTGTTTCTTTGCGTTCTTTCTTGTTTCTTGATGTGAGCTTCTATTGCTATATATTTTCCTCTTATTACTGCTTTTGCTGCATCCCATACATTTAGGATATTGGTGTCCTCCTTGTCGTTCAATTCAAAAAATTTTTTAATTTCTTCTTTGATCTCCTCATTAGTCCAATGGTCTTCCAGTAGTGTGGTTTTTAATCTCCATGAGGTAGGAAAGTTCCTTGCCTTCTTTTTATGGTTTATTTCTAGTTTGATGCCTTCATGGTCAGAAAAGATGGTTGATATGATTTCAATCTTGGTGTATCTGTTGATGTTTGTCTTGTGCCCCAGTATGTGATCGATCCTGGAGAATGATCCGTGTGCGCTTGAGAAAAATGTGTACTCCGTTTTTTTGGGGTTTAGTGTTCTATAGATGTCTGTTAAGCCCAATTGCTCTAGGTCTTTATTTAGAGCTTTGGTTTCTTTACTTATTTTTTGTCTTGTTGATCTATCCATTGTTGATAGTGGTGTGTTGAAGTCTCCCACTACGTATGTGTTTTCTCTGATGTCTGTTTTCAGAGAGGACAACAGTTGTCTGATATATTTTGGTGCTCCTTCGTTTGGTGAGTATATGTTAATGAGTGTTATTTCTTCTTGAAGTATTGTCCCCTTGATCATAATGTAGTGACCATTGGGGTCTCTTTTTATCTTTTTGAGTTTGAAATCTGTTTTATCTGATATAAGTATAGCTGTTCCTGCTTTCTTTTTTGGTCCATTTGCTTGTAGGATTGTTTTCCATCCTTTAACTTTGAGTCTATTTTTATCTTTTGTAGCTAAATGTGTTTCCTGGAGACAGCAAAAGGTTGGGTTTTGTTTCTTAATCCAGGCTGCAACTCTGTGTCTTTTTATTGAAGAGTTTAGTCCATTTACATTTAGAGTTAATATTGATATGTTAACATCTGTATTTGCCATTGTGTTTGTCTTTCCTTTGATTTTATTTATTTATTCTTTTAATAACTTTTTTTTTTTTTTGGCCTTCTTTCATTGTTATTCGTCGCTCTGAGGTTCTGGCTTTAGGACTCCTTGTAGTATTTTTTGGAGTGGGGGTTTAGTTGCAATGAAATTCCGGAGTTTCTGTTTGTCTGGGAAGGTCCATATTCTTTCTTCAAAGAGGAAGGAGAGCTTTGCGGGATAGAGTATTCTTGGTTGGCATCTGTTTTCTTGGAGTCTGTTGACTATGTCCCTCCACTCTCTCCTTGCCCGTAGTGTTTCTTCGGAGAAGTCTGATGTCAGCCTGATGGTTTTCCTTTGAATGTTATCTGTTTCTTCCCTCTTGCCAGCTTCATTATTTTTTCCTTGTCCTGGATTCTTGGGAGCTTTACTATTATGTGTCTTGCTGTATTTTTTCTTTCGTCGTGGAAGTTTGGTGTTCTTCTTGCTTCTTGTATATCAATTTTCAGCTCCTTCTTCGCATTTGGGAAGTTCTCTTCAATTTTCTCCTGGAATATTTTCTCTGTTCCTACATCTCTCTCCTCTCCTTCTGGTATTCCTATAACTCTTATATTTCCTTTCCTCATGGAGTCAGATAGTTCCCGAAGTCTTTCTTCGTTCTTTTTCCTTCGTACTTCTCTTTCCTTTTCTGTTTTGGTTCTTTTTATTTCTGTGTCTTCAAGATTACTTATTCGTTCTTCCATTTCATCTATTCTGCTTTCATTGCTTTTCCCAGAATTCTTTAGTTCTTCCATTAATTCTTTGATCTCCTGCATTTCTTTTACTTCCCTCTTTAGGGACTCAATTTCTTTCTTCTGACCATTGTTTTCCCTCTCTAGGGACTCAATTGCATTCTTCTGATCGTTGATTATTTTTCCCTTATCATTGTTTTCCTTTATGACTTCTGTCAGTTTTTTAATCACGGCAATTTTAAATTCTCTTTCTGGAAGGCTCAGAAATTCTTCCAAGTTATTGTCGTTGCAATCTGGGGGCTGGCTTTCTTTTTGTGGTGTGCTTTTTCTCTGGAGAGTTGCTAGGTTGCGTGTGGTTCTTCTCCTCCCTACTGTCTGTTTTCTAATTTGCCGTATGCATTGGGACACTGTGTTGTTGGGACTGGCCGGCATCTTGGGTGGGCTTCTCTGTTCCCCTCTGGTTCTTCCAGGAGTCATCTGTCAGTTTCAAGCAGCCTTTACTGGAGAAAGGTCCCTGTTCTAAAATGCCGATGTGGGGACACACTCCCCTGTGCGCCTGGTCTGCCCCGGCGGTGGGTTCCTGCTCCCCTCTGGGCTTGGACTGCAGGCCAGAGGGGGTCTGGCGTGGGCGAACTTCCCCTGCTCACCTCTGGCTCCTGAGGTAGCCTTCTGCAGGTAGTCTTTACTGAAGAAATGTCCCTGTTCTAAAATGGTGATGTGGGACACACTCCCTGCGCTTCTGGTCTCAGGCACACTCTTCTGCGCGCCTGGTCTGCCCTGGCTGTGGGTGCTCGCTCTCCCTGTGGGCTCAGACTACTTGTTCGGAAGGGGCCCGGTGTGGGCTAACTCCCCAGCTGGCCACTAGCTCCTTCAGGAGCCTGTGCTGGGGTCAAGTCGCTAGGTGGCGCCAGAGATCTCTCCCAGAGCCCTTGGGGAGCTGATTTTCCACCCCGTGGGACAGGGAGCAGAGTGGGGATGGTAGGGTACACCTCAACGGCTTTGGGGTGCTGTGTCTGCCTTGTGCCCCACCGTCGTGGGGAACCCACGCCCCTAATTTCGTGCCCCGGGTCTCAGTTCCAAAGCCCTCAGTTCCAGGACCCGGGCTGTAGCCCAGATCAGTGGCGCGGGAATGGCGCCTTTTGAATCCCGCTCCCCTGCCTGGGCGCCTTGTTCCTGCTCACTCAGGGAGGGCCTCCGCCGTCTCCCCGCAAGCCTAGGTCGCAGGCGCGGGGACTTGGGCAGCTGCAATCCGAGCGCTGCTTTCGCGCAAGCTTACCGGGCGGCCGGGGCTGTGTGCTGGTGCTGGTCTCCTCCTGGGGGGCGGGGCTCTCTTTAATGGCGCCTGGAGCTCACCTCCGCGGCGGATCCTGCAGGGTTCGCCTCAGCTCCCGTTCACGGGGTGTGGTGGCTGAAATAGTTCCTTTCCACTCACAGTCCCACTTGCTGCGTCCGTTTTTCTTGTTGGGCGTTTTGGTTTGTTGTTTTCCTCCTCTCTGCCGGTCGGAGAGTGCCGCCTCTGTGGGCGGGGGAGGGGAGCAGGGTTCTGCGCTTCCCTCCCTTCTCGTCCTCTTGTAACAGGGTGGTCCCCAGGAAAGGTTACACTCTTTTATGGCAACTTTCTTCTTTGGGCAGTTTGCTGGAGTCGTCCGTTTATCTTCCGTGTCCCAGTTCTCACTGGGACCTGCCGCTTTTCCTCCCTATTAACTTTTTTTAACGGGAGATCTTACTCGCAGCGTCTCCTCGCCGCCATGTTGCCCATGTCACCTTCTTTTATAAGTCCAACTTGTTCCTTCTCAGTTGACCCCACTCAGGAAGTCCAGTTCATGGAATACTGAGACTTGTAATCCGAGTCAGTCACATGTTAGTGCTATCAGGGAAAATGGCATCTATCCAAGCTCCTCCACTTTTGCAGAAATGCATCTATAACAGGGGAAATTGCAGATATCCCTTGAGGTAGATTTGCCTCTCTCTTTGTATGGATTTGCCACACTAAAGAAAGTAGGGGATTTAATTTGGACATGTTAATGCAGATATTATGAGGGATGATAATAGGACATGAAGCAGAAATGTGGAACACCCCCACCACACCACAATTATGTGTAAGAAACTCTTGCAGGACCCAGAAAGAGCAATTAAAATCTCAAGGATTTGAGAGTAAAAAGAACTAGATAATCTTCCATCTGACATGCCCTTTAAAAAGCCAATTTGTCTTATATGAAGATTGATAGGTCCTGCAGATTAATTGTGTATGTTGGAAACAGAAATGTGCTTGTGCCAGTTGCAATTGCCCTGGGCCTGGTGTTATTTCTATTATTAGAATGATATTTTAAATCTTGATTGGATACGATCACTGATCAGGAAAATGCACTTTTCTGTATTTTTTCTAACTATATTTACTTTTTGAGTAGATAATTTATTCACACATTTCAAAACTCACAACTTATAATAAAGTATATAGTGAAAACTCTCCATCCTATCTCTGCTCCCAGCCACCAGTTTCCTTTCCTTCCAGGCTTCTGGTGTTATCAGTTTCTGGAATATCCCATCACAGATGCTCTATACTGATATTAGCAGTATTGATTAGTTTCACCCTTTTTTTTGTTTGTTTAAATTACTATATCTTGCATCTTGTCATTTTGCATTAATGACAATAGAATCTTGAAACTCACTCCATTTCAATCCATAAAAAAATTCCCTGTCATTTCAAAATCACTGCATGTTGTTCCATCATCTATATTATTCTGTATTTTATTTCTTTCATATTGACTGATATTTAAGTTACTTACAGTTTTGCTATTATAGCTTTAATGTTTTTTAATGAATTTTCTGCACAAATCATCTTTCACAATGTAAGTATGTCTGTAAAATAAATGTTGTAAACATACTATAAAATGTTCTGGGGACCTGACCCTGGTCTGTGATAACTTATCAAGCCATCTTCATATGTTCCATCTTATGTACAAGAATCTTCTGCCTGAATGTGTAAGAAAGTCTTTTTTTTTTAAGATTTATTTATGCAAGAACTGGGGTACAGGCCAGAAGCACAGGAGGGTGAAAAGATTCACCAGAGATAGAGTGGGGAGCAGAACAGGCAGATGGACCAAAAACACTGCTGAAGGGAGCAGTGGATGAGACAGGAGAGGTCTGCCGTGCCATGTGGGTATCTCCCAGGCCAGCCGGGAATCAAACCCATGCTGCAGAGGCTGTAGACAGCTTCACAGCACTGTGCTCAACCTGCTGCACCACCAGGGAGGCCCAAGAAAGTCCTTTTAGATAAGATTTAACAGCGGGCACCTAGACTGTGCATCTCTGAGGGCCTTCTTTGGAAGGGAGGAGATTAAGGCCTGCATTGCTTTCCTCTACCATCACCATATCTTAAGGTCAGGAAAATTTAGAATCAGAAACCCCTCCAATGAAGGATAATTATGTTCTTAATGTCAGTGACTCACTGTTTCTAACTATATAAACTAAATTCAAAATTGAAAGTTTGCAGAACAGCTCTCACAGAGAAAAAATTCTTTTGGTCTGCCCTGAGGGTTCAAGACCCCCTTTGATTATCTATAAACTTTTTGTCTTCCTATTCTTGAGGCTTTTATTTTTTCAGCTAACAATGCTTAGAAAATGAAATGTTAAGTTATAGTATAAATGTTTTTGTAATTTTGAAAGTGATTGACAAATTGCACTGCATAGGGTTGCGGTCTGCATCCCTTCCCTCATTTACACAATATTTTTAAATGTTTTCATTATTACTGGTCCTACACGTGGAAAATAACATCTTTGGTTATCATTTGTATTTCTTTTATTATGAATGAGATTTGTATCTTTTTAGTACAACAATACTTGTAGGACTATTAACTATTGCTGAGACAATATCCTGAAGATGCCTGAAACAGGAGGAGGAGAAGGGGGGTGGGAGAGAGTTGGCTGGCAGGTGCCTGGCTGTGGTCTGTCCTACCAGCAGCACCATCTGAATGGAGACCAGAATGCAAAATAAATTTGGAAAAGCAAGAGAGTGAGACCCACTGGTTTTCAGTCTCTTAATAAGGTCAACATGGTGGGGCTGCTCTTTGTCTCAATCCCAGCAATCTGTTCAGAAAGTCAGGGGTAGAACCCTGAAGGCTGTGAGTGCCACACACAGACTCAGTTCGATCTTCTCTGCTCCTCTTATACCACTATTCTCAGATCTGTTCTCCTCCAGACACTGTGCTCTGACAGGCAGAGTATTTTGAACTAAGAGCTATGAAATCCCTTATCTGTATCCTTAGCCCTTCTCTAATCTGAGAAGTCTCTCCTCAAGCTTTTACCCTTTCCTAACCTAAGAAGCAATCACTCTTCCCTTTTTATGACCTAGAAAGAATGTAATTGATGGGAGTCATCCAAGAGTAAGTTTATCAGTAGACAGCTCTTTTCTATCTAAGAATTCCATCTTCACTCTTAGAGATAAAATCATCCTCTCCTTATGATGTGATTCTGCACCAAGAGCCTGTCATTACCTATTCAATCACTTAAGACCTAACAATTCTTAAAAAATGAGTAATGACTTAATTAAAACATTCAATGTTAACATTAGTAACTCTCCGAAGGCCACACCTTAAAGGTTACAGAGATCTTAATTAATGGCATGACTTTATAACTAAGGAAATGTTGTTTTTAAGATTGATGCTAGAACAGTTGGGTAGAAACTTCTGAGAGCTAGGAGAATTCTACCTGGACTTAATGGGTTCAGGAAAACAGGACCTGCTTCAGTTTATAAATCATCTTGATCTACCTCTTAGGTTAACGTAAAGTGGAGAGGCCACAAAAGAGGATGTTAAATGAACACAAAAGATGAAGCATATATGTTTGATAAATTAGTAGCCAATTTAAAACTTGTGAATAGGAGCCCCTAAGCTGCTGAAGAAAATGCACCCTCTCCTAGCAACTAGACGCATTGCTGTGATTGAACCGGGTGCCTATTTTTAGTTGTCTTCTGTTACTGAGCCAGATGAATGCTGCCCCCTTCTTTCATTTTGCTTTGGATAATGGCCAAATACAGAGATTTACTATTCCTTAAATAGTATAGCTCCCATCTGTTCACAATCAATAGGGAAAGAATTGAGATGTGAAATATGCCAGGATCTCTTGGTCATTCCATATAAGACAAACAGGTTTTAGCTATTTGTCATGTGACTTTGCTTCCTTCTTTTTTGAAAGTATGGTATTGATAAAACACCATTAAGAAGGTTTGATATAGCAGGGTTTAATCCAGGTTTTCTCCAGAAATAATTCAAGGGGCATGAAGCAAAAGCAGAGGACATTTTTGAGTATTTTTGTCTTCACAATATCTGTATAATTTTTGCATGGAGCTGTTTTATGCTTATTCTTGTGAAATAGTTATTTTGCTAGAGTGTAATCTCCAGAAAAAGCGGAGGCTCCATAGTCCTTGCCCCATTTAATGAAGGGTGGAGCTAAGCAGCTAGAAGAGGACTTGGAGAAGAGAATTGGAGGAGACATGTGGAGCAGACATGTGAAGGAGGGCATGCTTGCTTCTGGGCTTTGGACTTGCACTAGGGACTTGGGGGACCTGGTAGGAGGCACATGGAGTTGAGACTTGTACAGACACTTGTAAGAGATGTGGGTGAGAGACCCACGAGGAGGCTGTTGGTGGCAGCTCTGACCTTGATTTGTACTCTGATTTTGCTCCTTTCATCCCAAACTCACTTGATGCCTTCTGCCCCTTTCCAATGGTTCCCTCCCAAAAGGTGCTTTAGATTTGTGGCAAGTTTTCAAGCCTAAGCAGCCTCTGTTTGGGCCAACCCTGTTTGGCTGTTTGTTCACCCACAAACAGATGGATAACTTTGAGTGTTCAATTGGGAAGCTATTGCCCTTTCTTCTCTCCTCTCTCTATGCACACTCCCCTATTAAAGTTCTTTCACACTAAGACTATGCTATGCCTTTATGTGGCAGATGGTAGAACCCATTTAGAGCGTGCAAGTTTGGGGGTATCCTAGTACCCCTGATTATTGCAATGCTAACAATTTGGAATAATATTTTATAATTTATTTATTTATTTATACAAGCACTGGGTACAGTCAGAAGTGCGGGAGGGTGAGAGAATTCACCAGAGCAGGGAACAGAACAGGCAGACTGACGAAATACACTGCTGAGGGGAGCAGTGGGCGTGGCAGGAGAGGTCTGCGCGCCATGTGGGACCCTCGCCCTGTGGCCGGGGATGGAACCGGCGCTGCAGAGACTGCAGGCAACTTCACAGGACAGCGCTCAACTACTGCGCCAACAGGGGAGGCCCTGGAATAGTATTTTAATAAGTCAATTTGGTAACAATATGTCGAGTTAATAAGAATGTTTGTATAATTTTTTATGAACTTTTTTCCCCATCTCAGTTCCTTATATCCCCTTGGACTTTCTCCTTCGTCTTCCGTTTTAACTGAAGAACCCTCATTGCATTTATTGTCAGCTAGTTTCTTTATTTTACTTTGTCAAATCACCCAGTATGTACATGTTCAGTATTTGTCCTTGCTATTCAGTTTGCTTCACTATCCCTTGAATTTCCTCCATCTTGCTGCTAATAATTGCACTTTGTTTTTCCTTATGGCTGAATAGTAGTCCATAGTGTAGATATACCACATCTTCTTGGTTGTCAGTTAGATATAAATTTAGACATTTGTCCCTGCTCAGTCACAAATACTGTGTTGTGAGAAGTAGATTCCTTGTGTGTCTAGGAAGAAGCTAAAACTAACTTTACTGTAGATCTGGCAACCTCTGCCCAAACTCAAAGTTCATTTGGATCCAGATAATGGCTCCTCTATATGTTTTCTTTATACATGCTGTAAAATAACCAGTTGTGAGCTGAACTGCAATAAAGGCAGTCTCATGTAGAGAAATTATGTACCAGGCAGTGTTTTAAGTTTGTGAGTATAAAATTTATGCACACATAAATTTTATATTGTAAAACTGGAAGCAAGTAAGTTGTCCTTCAGGAGGTGAATGAATCAACAAAGTGTGGTACATTCTAAAATGGAATATTAGTCAGTGATACAAACAACTGACCCACCATGTCATGAAAAGACATGGAGGAAATTTAAATGCACATTACTAAATGAAAGGAACCAATCTGAAATGTCTACACACTCACTATACAATACCAATTACATGGCATAGTGGAAGTCAAAACTATGGAGGCAGTAAAAAGATTAGTAGTTGCTGAGAGCTTGAAGGAAGGAAGGAAAGATGAATAGATGGGTGTTTAGGGCAGTGAAACTTGCTGTATGATAATGCAGTAGTGGACACATGTCATTGCACACAAGCCAAAATCCATATAATACAAATTAGTCATATTAGTTACTAATACTAGTTGTATGAATTAATAATAATGTAACAATATTGGCTCATCAATTATAATATATGCACAACAGTAATGCAAGAAGTTAATAACCATGTGGGAGGAGATAAGACAAGTGTACTTTGCTAAATTTTTATGTAAATCTAAATATTTCTTTTAAAATTGCCTATTAATTTTTAAGTATGGAATGAGAACAGGTTGATTCATAAGCTCTGAGTCTGTTTCTTTAAAAGTTGACCAAATCTGTCCTATAACCTATTTCATACTCTCTTTAGTAGACAGTACTTCTCCCCAGATTTGTTTGAGCAAATTCTGTAGAGAATAAATAAATGGAATGCCACGTGGTTACCAGACCCTGCATAAAGAAACACCCCTTGAAACTTGAAAAATCAATCTTACAAAAATTTAAGTGAAGAGATAAATCTTAACATGGAGCAAACGCAAAATGTAAGTTAAAATTATAATTAAAATTTTGAGGTAAACTAAATGTATGTGTTTACTCACTAAGAAATTAAGAGAAAATCTCTAATAAGTTTAACACCAGTTGTACAGAACAGAAACACAATCAAATATGTTGACTGATTCTCTGACTATAAACACAGCATTAGGAACTGATGAAGTATTAAAATGATGGTTCTCTTTTTAAGAAGTTGTATTTTGAAAGACTGCCTTTATTAAAGCTAAAACTGACTTCAAAATAGATCTTCCCATGTTTGCTGCTGATTTTAATTAAAGTGTGAAATTTCTATTGCGTTAATTAATCATATTTGGAGTAAATTTCTCCAATTGTAAATTTTTCTCACTGAAGAGGTGTGTAGGAAGAAGACTTCTTTCTCTGAATAATACATTTAGAACCAATATTTTAAGATCTTAGAGTGAGATAACATCATAAGATGATGATATATACTTAGGGACATTCTGTGAGCATTTAAGTGTTACCTTCTAAATTTTAAGTTTAACTGCCTGTAGGAAAGAATTTTAGACTGTTTCTATTCTTGGAGGGAAACTCCTTGTCTAAATTCCTACAGTGTGTCAATTTAATTTGTTCCTTTCTTTGATCCTTGATGTTGTAAACACTTCCTGGGCTGTTTCTTATATGTGTTTGTAGCATAATTATGAATGCCACAATATGAGTATATATAAAGAGTTGATAACAACAGAATTCACATTTTTTAATCTTAAGGACTATAACCTTTCAAGTATATTAGGTGTTGATATTACCACTTAAAATGAATTTCTGGATTCACCGAGAAATTCTGGCATATTTATGTCATTGAAATATCAAGATCCCAGAATCTCTAGGAAGTACTTCCTTAAAATATTTAGTAGGTCCTAATTTGTTAGATTAACATGTAGAATTGAGAGGATCAGGAAGAGTAACCTAAAATTCCAAGAAGTTCACCTTAAAATTGAATTATCATATTTAATCCATTTCAAGTTGATGGTGATATAATAATGAATAGCCATTTATTTGCATTTGCTAAGAACAGAGCAGAATTATATTTGTATTTATTACATGTTACTATGTAGCAATCACTACATAATGGTAACTCTTTGTGTCTTCCTCTTTTACTCAGACTGAATTCTAACTCCCTTGTTATGATCTTCTGCAATAATAAAGGGTAAAGAGAGTAAAGAGGGTAAAGAGTCTCTTTACCCTCACCTCATGTCTTTACCCCTTGTTTTCTATTTTAACTCATTGACTTTTTAAAATGTCTTCTAACATGTTAGTGGGTTCTTTCAACGTCCCTGCCTTTCTTGTACATGCCAGTCCTTTGTATGTGCTGTCCTCTGTGCCTGGGATTCCTTCCCTTACTCTTCACTAGCTAATTCCTGCTTATCCTTTTGTTTTCCAGTTACTATTCACATCTGACTTTCTGGACTCCTCCCCAATCTAAGTTTGGCCCTTCTTTTTATTTTTCTCTCATAGAGTACCCATTCTCATCCTCTATTATCATTCATTGGAATTTGTAATTGTTTATTGTTGCATAGTTGGAATTTAAATTCCTATTTTTCCTATTTAAATTCCTATTTCCCTTACACTGACCATAGGCTCCCAAAGGCAAGGACCCTTTTAATTTGTGAAAGACATTTTGTAGTATCAATTGAATGGATGAATTAAACAGTTTATCAAGAATGAGTTAGAATTATAGCATCAAGACTTGGTACTTTTCAAAGTATAATATTAAGTTATTTTACTTTATAATAAAACTATCCAAAAATGATATTAAAAAGTTATTATATAACTAACTACAAAAGCCTTTTGCCTTTCTGTTTATAACTTAAATTTAAATTTTTTTATATAACCTCATTTTCTCGTTAAAGTGCTGTTATTTTCCCCATAGAATTAAAAAGTCATCTTACCTCTGAGACCCAATCTTTTGATTTTTGTCACAGGGAAAATTGAAAAATATTCAGAAAATCAAACATGGAATTTTTAAAACATCAAACTTGAAACAAATGGAATTTTATGAGATTGTTTTACCATAAGAATTCTTTTGTAGATGATAAGATTTCAGCTAGTTTCAAAAGGACTTCTCTAAACATTCTTATGTTAATATCTCTAGTTTTAAAAATATTCCACAGTACTTGCAGCACTCATTTTTGCAATTAATTACATAAAACTTTGAATTACACTTTGCTATTTTAAAATTTATCTACCCAAACAGATGTAATGCTTCTTCTAGAAAGCAGAGGCTGTTTCTTTTTCAGAGGCTGTTTCTTAAATTCCTTTTACTATTCTCAGCACAGTGCAATCCATATGGATTTCAAAGTAAATAAATAAATAAATAAATTCCTTGTTGTTGTATTGCATTGAAGAGTTAATTGCAATCTCAGTAGTTTTGAATCTGTTGCTTTCCCTGGAGGTTGGAGATTATTGTAGAAAAATGTGTAGAGTTTGAACAGAAAGAATTTCCCATGTTGGCCTGATGTTGAATGCTGTGTACCTGGGTTTTATTTATTTATTTTTAATTATTTTTTCATATCATTGTTCATTTTTAAACAATATTTGCTTCCCCCCACCCCCTCAGGTGTAGTCCCCATAGAGTTTCCTTCACCAATGCACCCGTGTACCATCACCTCAGTCCCCTGTGCTCCTCCCTCCCTCCCTCTGATCCCTCTCCCTTCTCCACTGTAGTATGTCCCTGATTTATAATTGTCTGTCTTGGGTTTTAACAAATATCTATCTCATTTGATACTTCCAACAGCCCTGTGAGATTGATATAATTCTAATCATTATTATTTTGTCTTTGGAGAAACTAAGTCTGAGTTAATTTTTAAGACCAGCTACTGATGAGTTGTAACCCAAACTCAGAGTCACATCTACTTGGTTCCAAGACTGCCATTTATATTTACCCATTAAGCCTTTGAAGAAACAAAGAATAGAAGTGATTATACAATGGTGGGTGTGAGTGGTTGGAGAGGAAAGCATTAAAACAGGAAGAAATAAAGTCCAGATGTAGAAATTGAAATGGTCATCCAGAGAGGAAGAATCTGTGACTTTTCCTCTAAATTTTTCAAAACTAAAAGTACATAACCAACAGGTTACGACAATTATGTAAGGAGTTGAACAATTCATTGCTAAGTCCATGTACCAGATGATAGGGCTGCTTTTGCATATCTACAGACCAGCAAGAGACCCACTGTGAGAGCCCAGAGATGGCAAAGCAGAGAGAGAAACATGCCTGGACATGCACAGTGGTTGGCAGGCTGGGCAGGAACTGTAAAGCTCTCCCCTCTCAGGCTGCTGTGAACCAAGGAAAGGACTCCCCGAAGACTGTTATGTTAAGAATAAGAACAGTTTGGGATATTCTTTTGTCTTTCGTGTACCATCCGTTGACTTAAAGCCTTTAAAATATATAATTTTATATTTAGTTTTCAATTTTTATTTTATTTTTTTAAAGATATATTTATTTATTATTTATGCATACAAGCACTGGGTACAGTCAGAAGCGTGGGAGGGTGAAAGAATTCACCAGAGCCAGAGCGGGGAGCAGAGTAGGCAGAAGGACCGAAGTACACTGCTGAGGGGAGCAGGGGGTGGCTGGAGAGGTCTGCGCGCCAAGTGGGACCCTCCTCTGGTGTCTGGGGAGCAGCTGGGGATTGAACCGGCACTGCAGAGGCTGCGGGCAGCTTCGCAACCCAGCACTCAACTGCTGCGCCACTGGGGAGGCCCCTAGTTTTCAATTTTTAAATGTAACAGTAAGATCACAAAAAGATTTCAATTATTCTATAATTCAGATACTCTCAACTCACTGGAGAAAGAGGAAATTATGTTAGCACTAACTGCTAGAAATGATTATTTTTGAACTCAAAAAAAGTGAACTAAATTTTTTAAATTCACATATATGTCATTACATATGAATAATGAATATATGAATAAATGAAATATAAAGTAAAATTCCCAGAAAGTACAACTATCTGGCAGCAAGGTCTATATCTTCAAAGATGCTAAGATCATTCACACCAAGAGTCTCTTTAAGAAAAAAAAGTCTAACTCTAAAATTTATCTGGTAAATATTCTTTGCGTTTCAGTGTAAAAATGCAGAATCTTGGTCTCAGTTATTTCAAAATTGTCATAAGTTTAAAGTGTCAGCTCACTGTCTACACACATTGTTAGTGGGACTAGAAACTCAAGTGATGTCATTTCTACTCTTCGTGTCACTGTGAAATTCTTCAGAACACACCACAATGTTACTGCAGGCATCACTGTCATGGCTTCAAGTAAGTTGCAAATAATTGAGGTACACTGTTTCTCAATAGTATAGAACTTCTGGAAACTCATTTTTTCTCTTTAAAAAATTTCTAGTGACTCTCCCCTTTTGAAAATGTGTATGGAAAAAAATGTGTCTGGTTTTACAAGACTTTTTCAAAATTGCTCTGAACTATTACAGTATGACATTTTGATAATGACTTTTCCTATGTGCAAACTTGAGCAAGCAGTAAACAAACAAAAATGGAATAGAAGATCTTGGAGCTGCAGAATTTATCTACTTATTAGAGATTTCAGATGTCTGAGCCAAAAGGAAGCAAGCATGTTCCCATCCAGAATCCCTGCTCTTCCTGATTCCTGAAGGTCCTACCATAGGCTGTGTTCTAAGAAGCACTACTCCTGTAAGAGGCTAATTACCAAAGCATGGCTGATAAAGTAAGTTAAGGAAATGCCACCTATTAGCGTACTAGACCTGCCCTGTATGAGAATCCATATGTACATTAGCTTGGTAGCCCTTCCAAAAACTGCTCAAGTGAAAAAGCCTCTTTATCTCATAATGCCTGGTGTTTTCTAAAGTTATGAGACATGGAGAGCTTTTCTAGAGATAGTTTAATAGCTTTGTTCAGACCTCAGTCCAGGGCACAAACTGTAGAACATCAGTTTTGTTTTGTTGTTGTTGTTGTTGTTGTTATGGTGAAAAAAAAATTATATTGTGTCTTATCCATCTGGACTCAATTTAAATGATCCCAATTTTGTTGGCAACTTCCAAAGCATCATCGTCTGGAGATGGCTGAACATATCCCTCCTCTTCCTCAGGCCTGACCAGGTGTTGATTTTGGCTATGTCAATACCATAGAGCTTCTTCAGAGCCTGTTTGAGCTGGTGCTTGTTGGCCTTAACATCCACCATGGACACAAGTGTGTTGTCTTCTATTGTCCTCATGGCTGCCTTGGTGGTCAGCACTGTTGTCAAACTTGTTTCTCCTGGGGGTCCCTTCTGAGGATATTTGGGGTACCTTCAGACCAGACAGTGTCTTGGGCCTTTGGAATGTGGTTGACATGGGGAGCTTCTTTTTTTGTTGTTGCTGTGAGTATGTCTTAGCCTTCAAAACTTTTGCTTTGGTTTCAGCTCCAGGAAGAACAGGGACTTCCTTAGCTTTCAGTGCCATCTACATGAAAAGTGAAAAATTGTTATTATAGGAGGTTTTTCTTAGTGAGGCATTCTCAAGAAACAGAATATATCTATATGTACACATACATATATACATAAGCATACATATAGAAAGGCATATGCAGTTTATATATTATATATTCATATAGTAGTGCATTTACATAATTGATGTTCAGTAAACATCAGAGACAGAGATTGATTCTGAGAAAGTGACTCAAATTAAGAAGGCTGAAAAGTCTCGTAATATGCCATCTGCAAGCTAATGACCTAGTGAAGCCAGTGGTGAAATTTAGTCAGAATGCAAAGGCCTGAGAACTAGGGGTTTTGTATGTATCTCTATGTGAGTGAAGGAAAGGCTGTGTGTGTCTCTGTCTGAATGAAGGAAAATATATAGAATATCCTAGTGCAAGCAATTAGAAAGGGAATAGGGGGTGCAAACTCCTCCTTGTTCTGCCTTTTGTTCTATTCAGCCTCTTCATGGACTGATAATCAAGCGTTCAAATGCTAAACTTATCTAGAAGTACCTCACAGACACACCCAGCGCAATGATTCATTTAGGCACGCCAGACCTCCCTCTAATTGACACATAAAATTAACCATCTTGGTGTTTAACTTGAGGATTACAGGTGAAAAAGCAAGGCAAACATGAAAGTCCTAATAAGAGGAATAAAGGGTTAAAACATCAATAACACAAATTTCATTTAAAAGCTATTTATGGTTTAAATATTTGCATGATTTCATGTGCAAAAACTCTATCTTTTGGGGAAATAACATATTCTAAAAATGTGAAAGAATGTAACAGCTAATCAAGTAGGACTTCTCTTTACTCCTAATTAAAAGCTGCAATATCAGTATTAAGCTATGCTGTGGGTTTTATCATGTCCCATATATGTCTTTACAGTGACATAAATTGATTTCTTATTGTACTATTATCATAGAGGCAATGAGTGACCCATAGTGTAGGGGGAGCATTGTCTTTCAGGTGTCTATTTTGCTTAGATACTATTTAGTGTCATCAAGATTTTGAAAGATTTTCACACTAGTGTGAAACAGCTATCACAGTCAGTATCATCTGAGACAAATGAACAAACAAGTTCTCTGGCTGTCCCAGTACTTTTTGATTACAAAACAAGATGCATTTTGACCTGGCAGTTCACACTCTGTTCCACTCCCTCTTCTGTGATGTCAGTTAGGCTCTGAACATAAAAACAGATGCAGAAATTGACATTTGGCTGCCTAGAGTGATTCTAGCAAAAGAGAGAGTAAAGTAAGACATTCTACCTTTTAGACTGTGGCCCTAAAGAGTGTGTGTTGTGAGATTATTTATAAAAAGGTAGAAGATAATCTTTTATTTAAATTTGGATATTTGAACAGTTAATCAAGTTGAAAGGAGAAAAAGATGCAGAAATGAATGTGTCTGTGATCAAGATTTTAAGCAATGATTTTGTTTTGTCTTCTCCATTAGAAAGGGATAAAGAGATAAAGTTTTCCTGGTCTATACCTTTAAAGAAATTTATCTTGTAAATAGCTTTTTCAAAAGCACCCTCCACCCATCCTTCAGAGCCCTTCCAATGAAATAAGCATTTTGTCAAAAAAGACTGACTTGGGGGTGGTGGATTTTTGCACCCCTATAGTAACATCACATTGATCCAGCATGTTATAGAAAAAGACTCCACTGAATTTTTTCACAAAATACCGGTTAACAATGAAAGAAGAAATAGACAACACCTCCGACACAAATGCTTTCTAGATTTTCCCAGTTAGAAATAACAACCCTTTCCTTTAAATTCCCATGAGATTTATTTCTCTAAACTTTCCCTTTTCATTTTTTTTCTAACATCTTTGCTTTTTATACAACATATAAGACTTCTGAATACAGCCCACCTCTGATTCACCTTTGTTCCAACACAGAATCGAATATGTTTTCTTTATTAAGTGCTTATCTAAAACTGGATGAATAAACAAATGCAGTGAGCTACAAACACTGTTTCAGAAACTGACTTAAGACTCTTTTGTCTTTCAAAATTCAAATTAAGTTTACCTTTCATTTTAGGACTGAGGAAGTTTCTTTTGAGAAACAGAGCTAAATGAATCCAATAAGTAAATAAATACTGAGTTACAAAGTACTAGCTTTAACATCATTGTCTTACTAACATTTCCTCCCTTGGCTCTGATTCCAAAATAGCTTTTAAATTACTTCCCATGCTCCTTTGGAAAGCACAGTCCTGAACTCTGCCAACATCACTGCCAGGGAAATTTCTAGATGCAAGAAGAGCAGGGACATGGCAAAGTCAGCAGAAGAAAATTAAGAGTGGCAAAAGGAAACTGCTAATTTGGAATTGAGATAGAAAACATCAAAAGATATCACAGAGCATGAATAGAAATCAGAGTGAAGAAATGATGGAGCAAATGCCATGTTTGGCAGAGGGCACTTCCCAGAATTACCAACATTTAAGGATGCTTCTCAGAACTCCTCAGGTACTGCAGTGGCGCCTGATATATATACAAGAAGAGGAAAACTCTATAGACAAAGCCCAGAGCTGAAAATATAAGTCATAAGCTAGTTTTTATTGATATTTTACCTTATATAAAAGAAAGTATTTTATATGTACTTTATATGTTATGAGCACTGTGACATGTTCACAGTACCTCTTGTACCCCTCCCAGCATATCTAGGAAGTGGAATCTATTATTTTTCTCATCTTACCAGTGAGGGAACTGGTAAACAGAGTAGCTGTCATTCTACAACAGCACTTGTTTAGGAAGATAAGTAAGGACTAGGATTCAATTCCTTTGACACTAAAGCTATGATATGCAAGAAGAAAACTTCTTTGAGCTTAGAAGAGAAATGCATAAAACAGTATGCATTTAGTATATTACTGTTCATAAGGGTCTTAAGATCCTGAAATATGAAATTTTAGGAATTAATGTCTGTTTCAAATTGGTTATGGATTCATAAGAAAGGTGAGCATAGGGGAATCCTTAAGAGGAAAGTAAGAGGTGATAAGAAATGAAATTAGTCAGTCTGTTGGGTAGTATTATCACTTTGCTTTTTATTTTCACAAGGTGGTGTTCCTGGAAAAATCTCTGAAAGGGCAAAGATTCTGTTGAAATGATTCAGAAATATAAGATTTATTTCTCTAAAACATAATAAAACTGAATTCTCCTGCATTTCCTATATGTATAGATGGTGAATCATCTTTCTTCCTCTACCTAACAAGGACTTGTAACACATCTGTCTACCTGACATTTCAAATTTCTAATTTGTTTTGTGAGAAAAACAAAATCTCTTCTGACATACCCACTGAGTTAACTGTGTAGGAAGGAAGAAATCTGTCTACTTTCATTTGAAGAAAAAGACTAAGATACTGATTAAGGACAAGTAAAAAAAAAATCACAGATAAAGAAAGGAAAGTTAAAAGATATAAAAAAACATTTCAAGACATTGGGAAAAGACAGCAATGAAACTGACAACATCGGTTTTACTTAATATTTGTGTACTGGCTCTTTATGGCTAATTATTTATCCATACTTGGGGTAGGTAGTCTGTCTTCCCAGTTGGGCTGTGAGTTCCTTTTTAACTTCAGCACTTAGGTAATAACTGCTTTTCTCTTCATCCACTGCCAATAATCCTTGACTGCATATTCATCATAAAGAACAAAATGGAGATCTTTGTGGTAATGCTCAAAGACAAGATCTCTTTCTATCTTTTTGTGAAAGACTTAACTAAAGAGGAAATTATTCCACAAGGGGAAGGGAAGAGAGGGCCATACATTCTATGAATCACAGGACCTGAAGAAAATGGCAAAGTTTCCTGTGGGCTATGTGGCAAGATAGTGACATAGTTGTTGGCCTTCAAGAACCATGTCTTCTTAGACATGGCCAGTGGAGCAATAACCAGTTTGGTTCAATGAAATGCAGGCCTTCAGATGTTGAATTGTTCATCTAATCTTCAGGGTCTTTGCAGGTCTTTGCTATGAGGAAGAGTTCCATGAACGTCTAAGTCTGAATTTCCCATCTCTGTGGTAGGGTGGGGCTTTAGTTGGGTTAAGGTGACTCAAAGGAAACACCTGCGCAGAAGTACTTTTGGAATAAAGATAATAGCTGCTATGTATTTCAGGTATGGTGAGCCTTTCGTGACATCAGAGGGTAATATATTTATATAATAAAGTTTATCTTTGTTATTGTTTTGAAATGTTCACACAAATAAATAAATACAACAGTGTCACCATATAGCAGTTATCATTTCTGAATACTAATTTGTTATTCTTTTATTCCTTTCATTTGTCTCAAGGACCAAAATTTTTCTAAAAACTCTTTCATGCAAAATGCAACATTTATATAATTATCAATCATCATCTGTATCTACTACATATTGTATTTTTTCTAGTAAAAAAATTTATAGTTAACTTTGTAACCACATGTAAAACAATTTCCTAGCATTGGTTCTACATGCCCAAATAGTTAAAATGTCAGAACTTTCCAACCAAATCTTTACCATTCTTGAGTGATCTTTTTCTAGCTTTCATTCTCTTTTCCCATAGCACATCTTCAAATATATTATTTAGACAACCTGGCAACTAGTTAGTTTTCTATGAAATAACATGGTGCGGTGGCTTTAAAAAATGTGAATCCTCCACAGTGGCACAGCGGGTTGAGTGTAGCACTGTGGGTTTGATTATGGGCTGGCCAGGGAGATTCCCACTTGGTGCGGCAGACCTCTCCTGTCTCGCCTGCTGCTCCCCTCAGCAGTGTACTTCGGTCCTTCTGCCTGTTCTGCTCCCTGCTCTGTCTCTGGTGAATTCTCTCATCCTCCGGTGCCTCTGGCCTGTACCCCAGTGTTTGTATAAATAAATCTTTTAAAAAAAAAGTGAGTCACCTTTGATGTGATGTGACTTATAGTCTTTAAATTCAGTTCTACAATAAATGATAGTGTAACTTTTGGAAATTTATTTAATCTAAACAGTAAAAATAACCACTTCCTAAACTAACTTAGGAAGGTAAGGATTAGATAAATAATCTCTGTTAATCACTAAGTTATACTGGAACCCCAGAAACATTCAGGGAATGGTAGCTTCTATTAATATTTTTCCAGGGCAAACTTTTCTAACCACAGCCTCTGTTGAAGAGGTAGCTCTAGTCAGTAGTATTTGATCCTATGTGACCCATACTCCAACTTCACCTAATGCTAATTAGGTCAAGTATAAATTCTATAACTAATGGCAGCTAGTCTGTAAGCTTATACAGAATTATGTATTAAAAATACTTGATCAAGTGGCAGTAGCTTTTCTGCCCACCTATGCCTATGCAGGTCCTCTTACTGCCAACTCTCTTCCTTTGCAGTGCAAAGCCTTCTCTCCTAATTAGTATTTATAGAAAAATAAAAAAAATAAATCCTGCAAAATCTACTCTCTTTATAGGTATACATGAAACGATCCCTAATATAGTGAATAAGT
Source organism: Talpa europaea (assembly GCF_964194135.1). Lineage (NCBI taxonomy): Eukaryota > Metazoa > Chordata > Mammalia > Eulipotyphla > Talpidae > Talpa > Talpa europaea. Next base: position 23,690,446 of record NC_140069.1, on the reverse strand, counting down.
TGGGATGTATAATGTGTCAAAAATATAAAATGAGTTCAATTAGAAGTCAGTAATACAAAAACACCTATAAAAACTACAGATGTTTGGGATCAAACAATACATTTCTAAATAGCCAACGATTCAGAGATTTTAAAAATATTTTAAAGTGAATGATAATGAAAAGAAAATAAATCAAAATGAATGGGATACAGCTAAAGTAGTCTTTAGTGGTAAAGCTAGATCTTTAACTATCAATAATAGATAAGAAAAAGGTTTATAATCAAATGTATAAATTATCACCTTAAGATAGGAAAGTAATTCAACTTGATGGTACACCTGATAGTATTCCTAAGGTTATACTTTATGTAAAATCAAGGCAAGGCTTTAAGGCCCTCCATTTTTATTCATTCTAAACACTGCAATAAAGGGAAAAAAACAAATAAAAAATATAAACATAGGAAAGAAGGAGTTAAAAGTCTCTCCACTTGTAGCTAACAGGTTATTCTACATAGAAAAATCCTGAGTAACCTAGAATAAGCTAAACTGAGTAATCTGTAAAGAAGCTTACTAAAATTAAAACATTTCTATGTACTAGCAATAATTGAAAATAAAATAACAATGTCATTTTAAATTGTGTGTATGTGTGTATATATATATATATGTCTGCCACACACACACAGTATATATATATATATATATATATATATATATATGTGTGTGTCTGCCACACACACACAATATATATATATATATATATATATATATAGAGAGAGAGAGAGAGAGAGAGAGAGAAAGAGAGAGAAGGAAGGTTAAGGATTAGATAAATAATCTCTGTTAATCACTAAGCTATACTGGAACCTCAGAAACATTCAGGGAGTGGTAGCTTTCTAACCCCATGGCCAGTCCTCATGTCCACCTTTGTTTCTCTCAATTAAAGGGTCAGGAACAGCCAAACCTTTCTCCCTCAATTCTGGGACAAGACTCTGTCATAGAGAGGATGTCAAGTATCATCTTTTGTGTCCTTCCTCATTCAAACCATATTTATAGGTGGTCACTTTGTGAGTAAGTACTTCAAGTGTTGGGGATATTATCTGAAAGAAGATGTAGTTCTCCCCTTAATTTGGGCAGGAGGTGAGAAAACAAGCAGCTGCAGCCATCAATAATAATGGAATAGAAAGTAGAACATGATGGATTGAGAGTACTTAAGAAGAGCATCCAGCCGAACTCTGAGTGGTAAGGATGGGGTGTCAGTGAAATGACATTTAGGTGATATTAGATGGTGATGGAAGTTGGGTAGATTAAATAGATTCATCTGTCCTGCAACATAACAAAATATGACACAGATGACCCACCCCTGGCTTCCGGTATAGATTTTTCTCTGGTGGTATTATGTGTCAGTTATTTAGGAAGAGGTTTCTGTTTGTTCTATCTTTCCCTAGAAGCTTTAACACAATACAATTTAATTTTTGTAAATAAATTCACCAACAGTTATCTGTATAATCAAAGAAACCATATTTACCCCTTTAATGATTTCTTTGAAGAAGATCTTATAAGCAGCAATGTCTTCAGAATGTTTCATTTTTGTTTACGCCTTCCTTTTGTTTTCTTGACTTCCTGTCTTCCTAAGTATTCGTTATTTTGGTGTTACATAGGCGGTCTGTTCAATACTAGACAGTAAAAGCAAATAACAAATACAAACAGACTATCATACTTGTCCTATGTGAACAATACCTTCCTAGAACTTCTTTAAGTACATAATTTTCTGCCCCTTTTCGTAAGTGGATGTTCTGTCAAACAAAAGACACTGGGAATGATGAAAATTTATATTCATTACCTATTCTAAACCATGTTTCTTCCTTTAAATGATTTCACATCAAATCTTGTTTTAGTAGAATTCAAAACCTGTCTGAATGATAACACCTAACAGTAAAACTTTATCACTACCTGAAGAAAAAAGCTGGCATCAACCTTTCACCGTTCCTTAGGAAAAGGAATACAGTGAAAACATACCTGTCCATTGAATACTTACTTATTCTGGGAAGTAGGATTGTGCTTGTAATATGGGGGTGAAACAGGCAGTCACAATTCCTGCTCTCATGGGGCATACATTCTAGCCAAAAGAAGCAATGTTAAATAAATAATTTGTTAATACTATGCACACACATACATATTTACATACATGGAATTTTTATCTGAATCTATCTCCTTCTCATCCATTTATCTTACCAAAGGCATATATTGTGTCTACTCTTTTCTAGTCACCAGATATCACTGTGGTTTTCCAGCATAAAACCGGGGAGATGGTGACATGCACAAGCAGCCTTTGCATAATGGATATATGGTACAGAACCAGAGAGTTGATTTTGCTTTCAGGCAAGAAGTAAATAAACTGCTCCATCAAGGACAGGTGAAATCATATACCTTCTTGGATCTAGTGTTCATGCAAACAGAATACGTATCTGGCAAATAGATAGCTGTATGCCAGGTGTTAGGGTCTGTCTGAAGTTATTTCAGTAAGAATGTCACCTTTGAAAATCAAGGGCAATTGGTGTAATCACCTAATCAAGCTTCTGAGAATTCTCTTTCCAGGATCCATATAGCTTGTGCATAAATTAAACAGATGGGTTTTATGGGGGATGCAGCTGCCACTCCAACAGCTCTCTCTCTCTAATTTATTAGATCCCTTTTATATTAAACATAGAACTTTCCAGCATCTCAACTTCATTCAGACCAGGATTTAGTTTTAACCAATACATTGGGGCTTTTCCAACTATTCAAGTTGGAAAACCTAAAAACCATTAGGGTCTTTTCCAGCTATTCAAGGTAGAAAGAACATCAAGTGTAGACTTTCTGATAAGTACCCCTTTGGTAAATTATGTCCCTCCTTCTTCCTGGGCTGACAACCTCAGAATAGACAACACACACACACACACACACACACACACACACATACACACATACACACACACACCTGCTTTTTGCTGATATAATTTAAAAACAGCCAAATATTGCACTTTTTAAGTAAAGTGGAACTCCTATTGGTTTGACTTTGTAATCCAATAGGATTACTCTAACTCCACTTCTTGGCATGCTAGGATTTTGCTCAGATTTAGACTGAAGAAAGTCAGTAGAGGTAGATGAAAGGAGAATATCATCTTTCAAGGTAGCTACCTCAGTCATGGTACCTATAGGTAAAGCAATCAAAGAAAGGCACTTCTGTAGGTAGAGTTTTGGGCATGGAAATTCTTCCAAATGTCATTGCAGATACTTGTCATCATTACAATTATTGGGACAACCCATTCTCCCAGTCATTCCCTTTGTTTTCAGGGCCACGGATTTACACTGACTTGTAACTCAGGGATCCATAGGGATAGATTTCACAACTGATGTTTTAATATATAAATCCAGCAACTTGTTCCAGGAGCAAGAAGTAAGTGTTTTTTTTTTTTTTTTTTTTTTTTTTTGTAAAACCATTATAGAAACTCTGGTTCTCTCAGACTATGCCTTGAGCTAAGCATTTAAATCACTATATCTTTGCTTTCCTTGCATTATGCTGACAGTTACACTTAGCTCACTACACATTCTTTGTATTTCTGATTCCCATGATGTTGTACTTTCATGGGGCTCATCCTTATTATGTTATGGAGAAGCAATGACTTAGAAAACTAGTGTTTACAAAAGTCATTAGAATAGTTAGAGGGTCAGGCTATGCACAGAGTCTCATAAAATAGGTTGATTTTTAATCTTTTAAACTTCTGCCTACAATAAAACTTCTAGAAAGAAATCTGAACATATGATGAACAGGCTAGAACATTTTTTATCAGGTTTTCATGTTTTACTTTCATGAGGCTCTCCTTTTCATTTAACTACAGATCATAATTTAACCCCAGGTTATAATGTAGGGAACACTCACAAGTGGCTGTTGTGAACTTCTAGTATATTACTCTCTTCAAATACAACCAGGTCAGTGAACAGATCCCAGATTCCCTTCCTTAATGCCCTACAAATACATCTGGCAACAGATACAGAATTATTCATGGTTCAAGAGAAGATAGAAGAAATCATCCTTATTATGTTATGGAGGAGAAATGATTTAGAAAACTAATGTTTACAAAAGTCATTAGAATAGTTAGAGGGTCAGGCGATGCATAGAGTCTCATAAAACAGGTCGATTTTTAGTATTTTTAACCTCTGCCTACAATAAAACTTCTAGAAAGAAATCTGAACATATGATGAATAGGCTAGAACATTTTTTATCAGGTTGAATAAAGTACCGAATGTCGAGCCTGGCCCACAGAAAGTATTCCATAAAATTTTGTGCTTGCCTTTAAAAAAAATATTTTTTATCATTTTTAGGCTCGGTTTAAGTACCATTTCCTTATGCCATTTCTGTCCATTCAAACTAGGCTAAAGTCCCTTGTTTTGTGCTCCCTATATAGTTTTAAACTCTTGACTTACTTGTAATTATACCATAAAATCTCCATGAAAACAGGAATAAATACATATTTTTTGTCATACAATATCACCAGGACCTTGAGTGGTGCTTAACTAATAACAATTGTCAGCAAATGATTATGAATTTAAGAATTGAATTGACAGAGGCTCTGTCGCCTGTTCTCTTAAAGGGATGAAACATCAATGCACATGCTCACTGGTTTCATAAAACCATGTTGTTGTAGCATTGGACTCAATGAAAAGGTAAAAGAGTTGCAGCTACATCAAGACCTTACTTTGTGTACAATAAGTCATGCATGCATTAGATTTAGAGACAAGAAAAGAGAAGCCTGATATTTGAAGTATGTAATTATCCTCATTCTTCTTCCCTTTCCCTGAGGAAAGGGCCATCAGAGCTAAGTCTTTTAGTCAAGAAGTATCTTTGATTTACAAATACCATGAGCATCCTTAAAGTCCCATGTCTATTACCTGGAGAAGTTTCAGCCTTGAAGTACAGAGACAGGAGGAAATGTACATTAATATCTTTACTTCATTAGTTGATCTGTTATGACATTTATCTATAGTCATGAAATGAAAGAATAATTTGGGCATTAGTGACTTTGAATTACTCCCATTTAATTCTCCGTATTAATTTTTTTTTTCATGATGGGAAAATAGCTATCAAGAAGACAAGCTTTTAATAGCTCTTCAATGAAGCCATCTTGATATTCCTTTTCTTTTATTTTTTTTTTAGAGGCATGTTTATTTATTTATTTATTTATTTGTTTGTTTGTTTTGTTTATACATGCACTGGGTACAGTCAGAAGCGCGGAAGGGTGAGAGAATTCACCAGAGCCAGAGCGGGGAGCAGAGCAGGCAGAAGGACCGAAGTACACTGCTGAGGGGAGCAGCGGGCGGCAGGAGAGGTCTGCGCGCCATGTGGGACCCTCCTCTGGTGGCCGGGGAGCAGGCTGCGGGCAGCTTCGCAACCCAGCTCTCAACCTCTGCGCCACTGGGGAGGCCCGTTGATATTCCTTTTCTTTTAAAGAACCCATTTATGAATTGCTTCATATTCTTAATTTAGTTCTGACTTTCTAAAGCAAATTTGGTATGAAAGGAGTGTAAGGGAGAGACAGCCCTGTGCACAAGTATCTGAAACAGGCTGCCTCTATATAATAAAAGCAGAATGTTATCAGTGCTTGGTGTCAATATCCTGAATAATTAGAGATGCTTAGCAGTGTGGCAGAGATCATACTGAAGGAATTCCAGGTTAGAAATAGTTGGTTAAAAAAAAAAAAAGAAAGAAAGGAAAAGTTTCTATATAGAGATATCTCCAAACAAAATGATAAAAGAAACAAAGTCTATATTCCTGTTCATCCTACCTCCATCATCCACTCCCTCCATCTCTTCTCCATGCTTGGAAACCAGGTGACATAATATAACCCATGAGCCTTCCTGTTTCAGATGTAAATATCCCCCTTCCCTTTATAATCCACGAATGCTTCAGTAAGCATGTATTAAACACTGAAGATAGAAATGCACATACATATAAATTTGCCATAGCCCCTTGTCCTCTGAACTTGCAATGCAGTGGGGGAAGAAAAGTAAGTAGATAAATAAAACAAAAGGGAGAGAGATGTAAGAGAAGAACAAAGAACTAAAGGGTGATGAAAAGGAGAACTGGGAAAAGAAAAATAACTAGAGCTGTGTTGTAAGAAGGTCCAGTATGACAAAAGCAGAGGGAAGAGTTCTTTTAATAGAACTCTTAAGAGTTATTTTAATAGAACTATAGTATGTAATTTAGATGAAGTGATTCATGGATTACATTTATTCAACAGTGTTAATAGAGGTAACGTGACTCCCAGGGATTTAGGGAAAAGTAAAGATAAAAGGAACAATAATATTTATTTAACTAATTCTAGCAGTGATCCATATGAAAGATGTAATACATGTACTAAAGGAACAGATGCATTTCTCTCTCCCCTTCCACCCCCACAACTATGTTCAGGTTTAGGAGCAAAAGAAAAAAGCCCACTTTTTAGATTACCAAATGGTTTATTTACCTAATGATCAGGGATGCTAAATCCAAACAGAAGGACGGGTTTTAAGAATATGGAATAGAACATGAGAAGTGTCCTTTTCCTATAGAGACAGATTGTGGACTGGAGACCTCAGCTGGCTGGAGGCTCGTTAGATGACTTTAATGAGTGGCATCACCTTGGAAGTAACCAGGACTTTGAAATAAAGATGAAAAGGCCACAAAGAAGGGACGAACTGCTACCCTTAGGCAGACAAATCAAAGCATCTGAGCAAAAAAAGTGATAGGAAAAACCACTTCAAAGCCTTATTATTCTTTTACTCACTTCTCAATAACTCAAACCAGCAGATACATCCAATAAGGGGACTGCTCTCTCTTTTTGTCTGTGGGGAAACAGGCTAGTCTGTGGCTATGGTGGATCTCTATTATGTCCACCTTGCAAGCATCCCAGCTCTCTGCCATGAGCCGGATACTTCCTCTTCTTTTGAGAAGGTGTCTCCCCCAGGTAAAGCTAAGCAGAGTCTGTCCAAAGACTGATCTGCTCATCAGAGTGTGAGGTTTGCTTTCTCTGCAAGAGGGAAAACCTGACAATCTATTCAGAGCAGGCACTGCTCTATGGGCACAGCCCCATGGAGAGTGAAGCCAAGACCCAAAGCAATGCTGAGAGTAAGTGAGCAAGAAAGAACCATTCTTGCTGATGTTAAGATGCAGATCAGCCCTGCCACCCCTTGTATTTCTGAGTTACAAGGACTGATGCATTTTCTTTGTTTGCCTAAGTTAGTTAGAGTTGGGTTTCTGTCGCGTGCAATTAAGAGCCTTGAGTGTTTTCAAACTATATACTTAAACAAGAAATAAAAGTCTTAACTTGGAAATCAAAAATCTGTTCCTGCTTCATGATTAGGCCTGGTGTACATGCTATAGAATGAAGATATTCAGATAATCATACCCACCCTAAGATTAGTTACTTAGAAAGAAAGGAGAAAACAATTGGGATGAAGATAAAGTATATTTTTCTTCTTCTTTCACTAGCTACAGAAAGGAATTGGTGTTTTGATTTGATACTCAAGGGAATACCATTTTGACATTCCCAATGAATTACCCATGGAAAATTAGGAAAATGGTGTTGCCATTACAGAGTGGCTCTTGTCTTGGAGATGACATCTCTTGGAGACATATTCTGGTGGTAGAAGGAATGAAGGAGCTGGAGACTAGCAAGTAAAAGACCAAACATTAATTGATCATCTATTTTAAACCGGATAGGACACTGAACTGTAAGTGGGAAGGAAAGGAGGCAACTTGTCCCAATGAGAAGCACATTGCTCCATCTCTGTGAAAACAAATACCTACCTTAATTGTAGCACTATTAGCAAACCTCACTAATGTACACTCGTCACAAAAAAAAAAAAAGCAGCCTTCATAAGGAATCTGAACTGAGAGATAATATAAAATACATTCCAAGCAAATGCGTTGCTCCTAGAAGATTCTCAGTAAATTATTTCCTAGCGAAGAAATAAAAATGCAACAGCCATTTTCAACAGAAAATATAAAACTTAAATCATGTGTGCCCAGAAAGAAATTAGGGGAAGAACAATGAACAAAATTGGTAATCAACTGTTATCAATTATTAGCATCCACAGAGAATCATTCCTAAATGTCTTCAGCCCTTATCTCAGGGAAAGCTGTTGTTTCGGGCAATAGGTTATATGGAAACCGTGGAAGTTTCTAATCTGGCAGACTCTGGGTTCAATACCCTATTAGTATTCCAGGCAAGAAAGAAGCATCTCTGAATTCCAGTGTCCTCATCTGTCAAACAGGAATAATGATGATTCTCTTGTGGGGTGGTTGTGGGGGTGAATGAAATAAGATGGTAATTTGACCTAGGAAGATTTTAAAAATTACATAATCGGGAATTAAGGTAGAATACGTGACTATTAGTAGCCGGGAAATAGCTAATTTGCATGTGGTCATATTGAGAGAGCTGAGGCTGAAAAGTGTTTACTGGAAGATTAGGAGACCTAGGACACACCTTGGAGCGAATGGACAAAATAACCGACCCCTCTTTCCTCAAGGTCATCAAAAGACCGGGCTCCAGTTCAAGTGTCAGCCTCTATTCACTAATATTTTACGCCCCTCCTTGTAAATTAGGGACCAGGCTGGAGAAGGAAAAGTAGAGGTTGAACGTGAAGAAAAGAATAGTTCAAATAACAGTAACAACAAAATCACCCAGGTAGTGGTGGTGGGGTGTGTGTGAAAAATCCTGCAGAATGAGGAGTTTAAACGCCTAGTAAAGACTAAAATTTAGAAGCTCTTTCTAGAGCCTCCTTCTACCTGCTGCACAACACAGTCTTTGACCCTTCTGGGCTGTGGAATGTCGCTTTCCTTACCACCTTTTTCTTTCCAGCAAAACCAAGTATCAACAAATAATAATAATAATAACAATAACAATAACAACAATAATAATAATATAAGCCACTTCTGTTTTTGGTTTCTCTAGACATCCAGTTTCACCGTGGCGGAGTTTTTCATGGCTTTAACCCAACTTTCCTCCCCTTCTCTGGTGGGAACCTGAAATTAGGGCTGTCGACTAGGGCGACTCTGAGATCAGGGGCCCCCAAAGGTGGCAGCCTCGGCTCAGCCTGCAGTGAAACCCGCGGGTGCTGGAGCTGCGGCTGCTCCCCGGGGTGGGGTTCCGAGCCGGGCCAGGGACTTCGCCGGACGCGCGCCGGGGACCCCGCGGCGGCAGCGAGCGGCCGCCCCCAAGTCCCCGGTCCCCGCGGCGGGGACGCGCTCGGGGGCGCGCTGTAAGCCTCAGCCCGGCTTCCGCAGGAGCTATTTTTAGCGGCCTCCAGGTTGGTAGCCTCCGGCTTCGCGGCGCCCCCGCCACGGCTGGCTCTTGGTAGCGTCCACGCGGGCAGCCCCGAAACTGAGCATGTCTGCACGCGCGCGCGGCCTCGGCGGCGGGGGCCGCGGGGCTGCGTCAGGCTGAGCCCATTCACCGCGGCCGCAGCGCGCAGCGCCAGCCCCGCCGAGAGGGGCGCACTCGCAGCCGCGGGCCCGCGCCGCTCTCCGCAGCCCCCTCCTGGCGACCCGCAAGTAAGTTTGCGAGGCAGTTGGGCGGTGGGGCGAGGGCTTAGCGCCCGGGGGAGCTTAGGCTGGCAGGTGGGAGGCGCGGTGGGTGCCCCGGAGAGCTGGCTGATCGCCGCCCCCCGTGCCCGGCGCCCGGGCGAGCCTCTTGGCCAATTTGAAAGCGGGTGGCTGCCGGGATGCTGGAGCCGCGGGGAGCAGCAAAGCCGGAGGAGGGCACAGCTGACCCTAGCGGGGATCGAGTGGGCCGGCGTGGGGAAAGTGAAGGACCGCGCGGCCAGGGAGAGGACCCGCAGGCCGGGCGCGGACGGGTGCGGCTTGGGGGGATTGGGCTCGGGATGCGGGCGCCCAGCGGAGAACAGCCGCAGAGGGGTAGCGGGCGTCTCCCGGGGCCAGGGTGGGTGCGGTGTGAGGGGCACAGCAGAGGGTGAGCGCTTCGGGGCCCGACCGACTGGAGGGAAGGTGGGTGGAAAGTGGGGCGCATGGAAAGCGTATTTGAACGAGAGCAAAGGAAGCCGGTGGAAGGAGCTGTGAGCACCAGGGAACGAGTGAACTCGGATCATTTAGGGGAACCTATCCAGGTTAGACAGGATAATGCTGGAGAGAGGCAGCCTTGAAGAGAGGTCTTCCGAGGGAGTCCGGAGGCCACATGGTGGGAACCGGCTGGAGAAAGGATGGATGCAAAAAGTGGCCAGGAAGGGCCAGTTGGGAAATTGCTGAGGGATTTGGTGATGGGGAGGAGGCGAGCCGTGCTGAGCTGAGAGGAGGAACTGAGCTGCTGGTGGAGCCAGAAGGCTCAGGAAAGGGTTGGAGGTTTTTTTGCGGTCCCTTGAATAAGTGACTTAGTAGCGGTTTTCTGGGGTCCATTTGCACTCCAGGGTTCTCCTGCATCTACCTGGCTTGGTCACAGGACGGCTCGCTCAAGCCAAGCTTGCTGGAGATTTGGAGAGATCAGGCAGCCTGGAAGGTAATCCTTTGCAGGGGAGCTGCGGGGGCTTCCATAAGTGGTTCCTGGCACCCACGCGGTGCAGTGTAGGGTCTCTGTGTGTGTTGCAGGAGGGCGGGGTTCAGGCGGAGTGTTGTCAGTTCTAGGCCACTGTTACGCCTCGGGGGTGCGGTGTTTGGGGCAGTGAAGTCAGGCAGAAGTCTGCGGCGTGCAACTCGCGGCGGGGCATGTGCGGGTGCGTGTGCGCGCGCCTGTGCGCGTGTTGCCGGCCGGGGGTCTGGAGTGTTGCTGCAGTCTGGCCCCTTGGCTGGATGATCCAGGGCTCCGCAGGCGGCGCGGGCAGGGGATTAGGGAAACGTGCTTTCCTGCGTCTCTCCTGCCTCCTTTCCCCAGGGTCACATTCTTTGCCGGTGCAATGATGCTGCTGGCTAACCTCTCCCCGACCCCCGCGCACCTCATACCTGACGCTGGTCTTGTTATTCAATTCAGTACCTCTAGGACTCCGCCATCCTCCTTTTAGGGAGGGAATCCTTGGCGGCCCCTCGGTTAGAGGGGCTTCCGAATCCACCGGTCTGTCCCTGGGGCGTCGCTCCGGGGGTCCGCAGTTGACTGTGCTCCCCCTGCAGGTGACGCGGTGATGGTGGCCCCACGGACTTGGGAAGCTCGATGGCTTCAAGTGGCCATTTGAACTGAGAAGCCTGATAGAGTGACCGGCTCTCCAGAATGGAGAGAGGTCTCCCCCAAGTTCTAAACATGTAAATGTAATTTTAAGAGGTAAAAATCATATTGGTAGAATAAACAAGCATCTAGCGCAAAAAGCTGTAAGCAAAAAACGCCTCTTTAACTGGCAGAGATTTCAACCACCAACTGCAAGAAGGGAAGAAGCTTCCACAGTGTTCAGGATTGGAAACTGGAGGGGGCGGGGCGGGAGTTGTCACCACGTCCTCGGCTTCTCAGACTCCATCCAGCTCGCTGCGTTCTGTCCTTGCTGCCATATTTTAAGAGAGACTCCCAGATTCGGGAAATGAGTATGAAGGCGACTCTGGAAACCTATGCCATCTGTGGAAGGACTCACAGAAGAGGGAGCAAGAACTGTACCTGCTCTCTGCAGATGTCTAAGAGGGCTGGTCTGGGAGATGCTGTGTGTAACCCTGGAGATTTCTATACATCCAAACTGCGTGGAGGGAGACTCAGATGAAGGGAAGTAGGAACTCTGAAAAAGTGATGAGGCTCCCGAGGTGGATGTCTTGCAGGATGATCCCCCAATCACGCTGGTGGAGAGAGGGGGCAAAAAGTAGAGCAAGCTTCTGATGGTCAGAGCACGGCCTGTAACATTCCAGATGACAGTGACATGGCAAACTACTAGTACATAACTATTGAGATGTACCCTTTGAAATATGTAAAAACAGACGGTTGAAATAAAAAGACTTAGGCTGTTATATTCTGCTTTAATTACTTTTTTATTGATTATTATTAGAACATATGGTAAAGGTAAAAAAAAAGATTATTTTTGATGTTAATTTTTCTCCCAGCATCAATTTAAATAAAACATAATCATATGTTTGCCTATACTTTGAGGGTTGGAGAGGGAGTGTTGGACTAATTGATTAGGGTGTCAAATAAAGGCAGAGTTTAGGTACCTAAAGATCTTAGGAGCATGTGGAAGTGAAGGCTTCCTTTATAGAACATTAAATAGTGTGGAATGAGAAAAACTTTCCTTTCCAACTCCTTACCTCCTGCATTTGAAATACAAAGGATTAGGAATTCACCCTGGTTCTTAACCCTCAAATTCTAAGTTGACAATTTTCCTGCAGGATTGAACAAGCCATTGCTTAGGAAAAAGTCAGTGGACTCTTTGGGACCCCAAGGTAAAGACATTAAGAAGAGAGTGGTTAAATGGCTTGATGAGGCAGAGATGCTAGTCAAAGTAGAAGGAGAGAAATCACAAATCACTTTTCTTACTTCAGAGATGAATCTTATTGATAGACTTAGAACATGATAGACTTAGAACAGTGGTTCTTAGCTGGGGAAATTTTGGCTTTCTCCCTCCAGCCCCATACCCCCTTAGGGAACACTGACAATGTTTGGAGAGGTTTTGGGTTGTCGCAGCTTGGGATAGGGTGTGTTGCTACTGGCATCACATGGACAGAGGTCAGGGATGTTACTAACTTCCTAAAATGCACTGATAATCTCCCACAACAAAGCATTATCCAACCCCAAATGCCAGTAATGTTGAATTTCAGAAGTCCTGGCTCAGAACAAGACATGATTAGAATGAAAAGCAGTTCCTATTGGGATGCTTTCAAATATTCCTATTGGAAGTCTATAAAAATCAAGAATTGTTAATATTAGAGATTTTCTTTGTAAAATGATCCCATGTTTTAAAACACTTGTTTTAAGGAAATTAGTTTCCCTTCAGCAGAACTTTTTAGCCTTTAAAAAATCCTAAAATATATTAGGAATGCCTAGAAAGATAAACTACATGCTATTCTTATGACCTTAATAATCATTTTTGATGAAAACAAGTTAGAGTTCTTCTACAGTTGTTTTTTTTTTTACTGACCTTGTTTTGATAATTGCTTTTTAAAATACATAGTTTTATTTTTTTTACCTGAAATTAATTAAAATTCCAAATCTACATACTTTGTGTGTTGTAAGAAGATGAGAAGGTTGGATGAGTATTAGAAGCTTCTTGAAATACTCTAAGATGAAACTTAAGTATTTGCACGTCTCTATACAGGAAGGTACGAATTCACCCCTGTCACTTTCATGGATCAAGTTTCAATTTAAAATTAACAGAATAGCATGTATTGAGAAACAAACCCTTCAAGCCTATAGCACAATATACTCACTGCCTGCGAGGAAGAACAATAATTTCCCTACACTCATAAATGTAATAAGATCAGGGAACTTTCTAGTAGTGCCTGCAAGCAGGAACTTAATAAAGCTTTGTCATTGTCACACTGAAGCTACAGAAACTAAAGCAATTTGGTGGTCACTGTGTCTGCCCTGCTCCCATGTTTCCCCTCCCCCATTTCTATTGCTTGGTTGGTTTCAGAATTCATTCTGAAGGGATCTTCATTAGGGCTGCTGACTTCCCTTCTTGTTCTAATAGCAGTTGCCTCAACTCCTGCCATTATCTCCCCACAGTCCCTTAGGAACTGATGCAGCAGAAGACTACATACTTCTTAATCTCTGGGGCACCCACTAAAGCCTCCTTTCCTCCTGTGTCTACAAACACAAACACCTCTTTCCTGCTTCCCAGTGAAACAGGGATTTGTGTCTCTCTTGGAAAAAGGCCATGGGGAGAGCCACAGCCTCAGTTTCTTTGTGTCTTTGAATGCAAAGATGCAGGTTTGATTTCATTGTTAGTCCAGTTGCACATTCTCGCTGCCTGGAAGGCTTCCAAACAGATAGTGAAAGAATAAAGGAAAACAGACCTTCAGGGTAGTGCCCAGGTGTCAGTGCCCTCTCATTTGATTTGTGAAAACTTAAAAATATGATTTGAATCAGCGATAATCATTATCTGTAAATTCAACTAGCATTTGTAAGTTCAGCTGTAGCAGCTTCTCTTCTGACCTAGGCTCTGGGACTCCAACTTAGAGCTGCCTTTTCACGGCAACCGGTTTGCAAAACCAAGTTCATTTAGAGCAGTAAGCATATGTTCTAGATGTCTCTAAAAGTGTGTCTGTAAAAAGAAACACAAGGCAGGTATTCATTTTCATTAAATTTGGACTAATTACAGAATTACAGCCTGATTCTTGAAGATACTTAACACAGTTGGAGAAATACAGAAGGCAGAAGAAACCTTTGGAGAGGGGCATGAAACAGACTAGATGAAGAGGGAGGGAGTGAGCAACCTGAGGTGAAAGGGGTCAGTTCTTGTCTCCCTTTTCCTTTCTTTAGGGAATGGTTATCGATTTTGCTTGTCATCTGAGCAAGGAGAGACGGTTTTGTTCTCTGAAGATACTTGCTGAATGAATGTGCAGTTTCACGCTTCTGATTAGCAGTGGTGGGAGAAGGCAGCGGCAGGATGGCTGGTCCTGATGGCTAGAGTGAAGCAGAACTTCAAAGAATTTCTGTCCTCGTAATGTCTGCAGAAAGGCTTTGAACAAATACTTGCAAAGATCCGGCATACCATGTCACTTTTTTGTGGAGACTAATATTGCAGAACTGAGCATTTTATTTTTGCTGTTTTGGTTATGGGGTAACTCATGCCTATGATTTAAACTATTAGAGTATAACGCATTGGAGGAAAACGAAATAATATGGCAGCTCCTTACTATAAACAAAGTTGCTGGTTACTGTGACATGTCAGTTATTGTCCCAGCTGAAAGAATAGTAGTTGGAGAAGTAGGAAGTTTATCAAAACTCTAAGTCCCCTTGCACAATTTAAGAATGAGGCAATGACAAAAGCAAGATTTTGAAATGTATGCTAGATATAACAAATGCAAAGGGAATTTCTGTTTTTCTTTCTTCTTAGTTTATTGTTAAGAATGAGCAGTATTAATGTAGGAGAAAAGGCAAACTTGCTTGGAGAATGTATTACTTTTGTTTATATAAATGCTTATTCATCTTAGGAAACAAATAGCCCAGAACATTTCCTGAGGCTTTCAGCCTTCATTATAAATAGGGTGTCACTTTCATCTCTGGAATATTCTTTATGGGATGTCCTTTGGAATTTGAATTCTGGGCTAAGTTGGCTGATTACATTCTAATTTTGTGATTTAGAGTTGTCTCTGTCATTATAAAGAAGGCAAGAGACATGCTGTTTGTCATTGGGGTATGGTTATGGGTGTTGACAACCTTTTTATACACAAGAATATATATGTTACTTGACATGCTCTGGGATTCCACTGACCAAAATATAGGTCTCTGTCTTCTGGATTATGAAACTGGATTAGAACAATTTTCAATTGAACTGCAGTCTTGTGATTAGTCTTGAAAATTAATTGATGCATTTAGTGAAGACCAGCTATTGACCAGAACACCTATTACAAAGAAAGAGGTACCCAGTTTAGGGGGGAATGAGAGCTTTGCAGTCAAGCCTGGCACTCCTACTCAGTAGTTTTGTAACTGTAAATGAATTGTATATCTATATGTATTTTTGTAGACTGTCTTGTAAGAATAGAGGGAAAGTTTCCAAAGCAGAAGTACCTATTAATTAACAATGTCAGAGTGCTGTATTATGTCCTTTTTACTTTCTGGAAAGGGGAAACTGAGTGTATAAGTTTCAATGAGCAAAATGAGATGGAAAAGGACCAGGATGGGGTGGATCATAAGTTTGGAAGGGATTCTGGAGGTGAGGTAGTCTGATGTCCTCTTTTGATTAATGAGGTCTTGGGGATTAAGGATTATGAAGTGAATTGGCCAAGCTCAACAGTCACTATGTCATTTCATCCTATACTACTTTTTTCAAGGCCTCCATCCAAATCTTCTCTATCTTAAGAGATTACTTATTTTTTTGGTTAAATTAATGCTCCTTCTATGTATTTGACAATGCATATTCAGCTCAAGAACTTCTCTTTTCAATTGTTTTATTTTCAGATTTTCTATAAGCAAAAAAACCCCAAAAAGTCATCAGTGGACTTCATATTTGAATTTGTGTAGGAATTAACTTACCTAAATGATAGAAATGATTACATATTTCTTTACTTTTTCCTAATTGGGATGGACATACGTTGTGTTTTAGGTAAACATATATAAAAACAAAAAAAAGTCACTGTGAATGATGTCCTTCTACTAGATTATTAATGAAGAGAATAAAGGACTGGCCTTTGATGACTGTTTTATTATTAAGTTAATAGTTTTGGTTTTTAAAAAAAATAGTTTAGTGTTGTTGCCATTGTGATATCTTGAAGAGTTTCAGATTCAATAAAAATGTAAAAAACTAACTTTGCTAGTTGTAAAGTATATTATATATGCTGTCTTATTTGTAATTTATGTTGAAGATATATAGTCAGTTGCTATAATAAAAGACTTAAAATTGAAACCAGGACAGATGGCAACTTTGAGAGAATATTTCCTTTATAATCAAACTTGAGTTCAAATTTCCATTCTTTCATTACCAGCTATGGAAACTTGAGCAAATTAATTGACTTTCTGGTTTATCCTTCTTTAGAGAATCATATCCATCAGATTATGGGTATCATTCTTGTGATGATTAGGTGAGATAAACAAATAATTAGCATGATACCTGGCACCTTTCTTTGTCCTTGTACTTTGCTGATTCTACCACACTCAGCCATGCTCTTGAAAATGATCATTTGTGCTTAAGTCACATAACTTATGCCAAGGATCAACATATGGAATTCAAGTGACTTGTGCTGAAAAGAGAGAGAGAGACTTGATGATTGAAAATGAGTGAAGGAGGCAACTATATATATGTCCAGATAGGACTTGAATCAGGGCTCAAACCCTGTGGGGATTCCTTGTTTTCCTATCGCAGTTTTTTAGCTCTACTTCCTAAGTGTGGGCTCCATTCTTGATTGCTTCTCCCCTTGGGGTTCTAAGATGACCGCCTGAAACTTGCAGGGTTTTCATAATCCCAGTTTCAAATCTAGTGAAGGGGAGAGCCTTTTCATTGTTCTTGCTCAGGAAAGAGGAAGCTGCTCTTTCTAGAAGTCCATGCAGATATCATCCTCACTTTTCACTGGCTCTAATCAAATAAAGGACCTTTTCTTTCACCAATTACCAGTAGTCAGAAGGATGGAATACACTGGTTGAGAGGTGTGTTTTCCTATAGAAAGAAAGGGGGTTATTGTTAGAAGGGGGGTTGTATGTTAAGCATATACACACTAGGGGCCACCATGGCCGGTTGTGTTCTTGTTTGGCCCCAAAGAAAAATACTGGAGACATGGGTTTATTTCACCTATGGTTAACATCTAGACAGCTCTTGCTTCTGCTTTATTGAATATATCTTTCCAGTGATTAATCTGAATTTTTCATGATTAAATAAAACCAGTGTTCATCGACTCTTTTTTCAGTATATGTCTGTAGACTGGCTGGGTTGACATTAGAACTCATCTGCTACAAATAAATCTTTGTTAAAACAACAAATTAATACAGTTTTTTAGCATTACTTAGTTGTTGAATCACCATTTTCTTAAAAACACCAGGAGTAGCCATCATTATATAAGTTATTATCTAATATCCAATGATTTATCTCTTGAATCATGGGTGACTTTATTGGCCTGTGACCTACATCCATGGTCCAAATTGTAATGGACAGTAAGGCTACTGTGATTTATGCAACATACAATCCTTAGTGTCTGCAAACTGTTAAACATGGGCAGAGAACAAAATAGTCTAGACATGTTAATTTGTTAAATCTTTATACTTAAAAGCTCTACAATTCTCATTGGTACTGTTGTCACAGAATTCTCCTACATGTAGTTTTTTCCTAAGATAAATTATAATCATACATTGTGAATTGATATATTATTAACAGATGGAAGATCCTTTTTCTCATGTATTTTTAACTCTGTAGATCACCCAGATAGCTGTCACAAGCACATATCACACATTTAGCAGAAGGAAGTTAACAGCCATGATAAATGGGTTTGAATTAAAAAATATTTTATGTTTTTCTTCATCTATGGTTTAGTAACATAAATAAATAAGCCCTGTTATAAAATAATTCATAATGGGAAAATAAAGTTACATATCCTTGCATTTATTAAAAAAAAGGTAGTTTTTAGACTACTGTAATATTTTTCTACTTATGATGAGTGAGGTGAGGGGCAATTTATTTTCCCACAATTTCCATCATGAAGGAAATATATTCTAACATAAAAAATATAAAGTTACAGAAATAAGCAAGGCACTAATGACCTATTAGATCTATTGAGAACTAAAATTCTTTAGAGGTCAAGGAAGTTGAAGGTGTTTTTGGACACCACTGAAGTGTCACTGAAGTGAAATTTTAACTCTTTGCCAGCGTGTTTAAATTTCAAATCAATTGTCATACTGTTCACATTCTGAAGTTCTGGGAAGGATATGGTTTTAGAGGATACTATCCATCTAGTACATGTGTGATATGGATAAAGCAAAGTACAATGAAATAACTTGGGTGGGGGAGGGTGGGGTACGGAGAGAGAGACAGACAGAGAGAGAGAGAATGCCATAACCTGTTATTCTGTTATAGATCTATATCTGAAGCATCCTGCTTGGTTTTAGTCACCCCCTTTTCAGATGATCCTGAGTCCACAGGAGAATGAGTAGAAAAGCAGTTTGTTCTTTCAAATTATGAACCATAAACTTGGCAAAGAGGCATTTAGGATAAATATAATACAAATTACCAAATGTCCACAAGAAGAAAAACACAGTTTTTTAATGCCCATTTAGGAGGGAGCCAGAACCTCTGGCTAGAAGTTTCAGGAAGGCTGATTTTCTTTCACAATGAGCAAGGAGAATCTTTATGTGTGTCTTCAGCAGAGGAATGAGCTACCTTGAGCATTAGTGAGGGCTCCAGATCTGGAAGCTCTCAGCAGAAGCTAGATCACTTTTTGCCATGGATGATATAGGAGAGCTTTCTGAATGTAAAGGGAGTTTAGATAGCAGTCAATGTTCCATGTTCAAGATTCCCTTCTAGAAATGCATAGGAGACTAGGGACCCCCAAAACTGTTTATTGAGCATCCAGTACAGTTTTATATGCCAGTGGAGAGAGCAGTGAACATGGCAGTTATAGTCTCTACCTATTTAAATAAATATTTTAGAAGGGTTTAAAGAATAATCCAGAATTCTTTATCCAGAAAGATAAAGAATAATCCAGAATCTGGTGCAAAGCACAAGTCAATAACTATTTGTTGAAAAAATTCATTGTTTAATCAGAGTCTCCTCTACAAATAAAATTTTGAGTTATTTACCTGGAGAATTTACCTGATCATTATCAGACCTGCCTAGCAGGCGAATACTGTTTCTTCTGACCTGTTATTTAGGATTACCTTGCTTATGTGTCTTCCATCTCTTTGTTTCATTTTTACCATCTTAAAAGTAGGGTTGGAGGTGAGTGGTAACCGCTTACCTCCTCTAGACCACCTTTGCTGGCAGAGGTATCCCTGAACCTCTGAAGTTAGTATGAAAACTGTAGGGCACTTTGGCTAAAGCAATGTTTTTCAATGTATGGGACATTCTGACTGGTTTATGCAAAATGACCTTGGGCATTAAAGGAATGTCTATTGAATCAGAAGGATTTAGAATCTGTACTCTGAATATTTCTTAAAGCAAGGAGACTGTTTCAATTTGGTGCTAGTTTTTAAATATCTAATTACATGTGCCTCTCCCATTTTCATAAAGAGTAGGCTTCAGATGCAAAGCTTTCAGAAGTCAAAACAATTTTTTTATGAATTCATATTTTAAATTTTCTTCCCATATTAAGTACTTGTTTTCATATACAGTAATGACAAAACTTCCTTGAAAAGGGCAGATTTGTAAAATGGTGTGATAGTTGCAAAAATCAAGAAGACAGTGCATAACATGCTTGGGACTTGATGACTTCTGTATCAAAATTCTCCTAATGGTTTATTTCGATTTATTTCTCAGGACTTCCTGTCTTGCTGTTTCTGGCTCTCCTTTGCATTCTAGACACCTGGAAACAGCTGTTCTGTGTCAGAGTCTTGCCTTCTCACTTTGGTTCACAAGATATTTTTGGATGCTAAGAAAGGGAAATTTGTACATAGGAGTATGTCTTAGCCTTGTTGACAGTGCCTAAATACTATTTATTCAGAACGATCCTTTAAAAGCAATTTAAAATTGCTTTCTTGGCTTTCAGATCATATTCTTAGACTAGTAAAATGAGTCCCAAATTAATTTATGTGATTCTTCCTCCACTGTTTTTGATTTGTGGCCCCCGCCCTTTCCCTGCACCTTGTTTGTGAGAGAAAACAGATTTTAAGGAGTAAGGTGGAGTTTCTTTTGGTTTGTTTGTTTTACAGTTTTTGTTTTGTTCTTTCTATTTTATCATTTCAGGGAATCCATTTTGCTTATTAATGCAGTTTTAAATATTTTTCAACAAATCTTGTACATGTTTAACAAGTCAAATTTTTCTTCAAGGCTTATGATATAGACTAGTGATTTCTTGCTTTAATGCACCCACTTTTGGGGGGTGTTTACTGCCATATTCCTAAGTATATGCTTAGAGCTTGAGATTTTGATATTTGCTTTTATCTGTTAATTTCTTCTATTAGAACATGTGAAAAGGGGAGTTTCTCTCTCTTTTACTAAAGCCTGTGTGTCTTGTACCTATCTATCTTCCCACTATTTCCAACATTTTAAAAACTATTTTTTTAAAAAAATGAAATTCAGGAGTTATGTTTTCATTTAAGACATGGAAAGCTACAACAAATCCCTCCTACCCAAACATTGAGAGAAAACTAGATAATCTACAAAATCATAACTTGTCCTGAATCCATCAAGGACTGAGACCACCAGATAAGCACGTGAAAGTGAAATCAAAAGAACCAGTCACTCCCAGGAGAGAGAGTGTATGGACCCTTTCACCTTCGGCAGAGCATAGCAGGAAGAAATAGTTTCCATAGAAGTCAGCAAGAAGAGTGCACACATGGTCATAGCAGCATTATTTACGACAGCCAATGGGTGGAAGTCATCTAAGTGTCTATTCTACTGATGGATAAATGGATACACACAAAATGTGTGTGTCTCATATGCACATCTATTGCATAGATGTACATATATATACAGTAGAATATTACTCAGTCTTAAAAAGAATGGACATTCCTTTTTATGTGTTTATTTTGTAAGGGAAGTAACATTCGTTTACAACACTATACATGGCTCAGAGGTATAGGCTCACAGCTCTTTAGATGTGTGTTACTGCCCCACACCTTTCACAAGGCACCCATAGTCCTCCATCATAGTCCATTGGGTCCCCTCCCCCTGACCCTGTGCATCAATTCTACAGTCAGATTTCTAGGGTTTGTTTCAGTTTGATTTGGACTGTTCAGAAAGGAAGGACGTTCTGACACATGCTACTGCATGGATGAACCCTGAAGACCTGATGCTAAGTGAAATAAGGCAGTCACAAAAAGACAAATATTACATGGTTTCACTTGTATGAGGTACCTTCAGTGGTCAAATTCATGGAGACAGGGTATAGAATGGTGGTTGTCAGGGGTTGTAAGGAGGGGGATGTGGGGAGCTTTTGGTTAATGGGTACAGATTTTCAGCTTTGCAAAATATTAATAAAAAGTATCCAGAAGATGAATGGTAATGTTGGTTGGGTGATGATGTTAATGGACTTATTGATATCACTGATCCATACACTTAAAAATGGTTACAGTGATAAATCCTATGCTTTGTGTATTTTACTACAACTGAAATAATGACAACCTGGTTTTAAAAAGCAAATCAGAAGAAATTATTTAAAATCTTTCATAAATTTGTAAATGTCACTTGAGATCTAGCAGGATCATTGAGTATAACTGGGAGCTTAGATTTGGGCATCTGCACTCATCACACGTTCTTCCCCATGGGCCTCTGTTCAGTGCTTACAAGAGAGCTTGGAGGCAGGGAAGTTGGCCAAAGAGAGAGATCCTGTTCATTTCACAGGTGTACAGATAGCAAGAGTGTGCCCCTCAGAACAGGCACAAAATCCCACCTACAACCCCAGGTTCTTCCCTAAGCAAAGGGTTAAGCCACTAATGAAGGGACAGAAGCATCAGTGGAACCTAGGGTCCCACACTGACACAAAGCAGATATCTGCAACAGATTCAGAGCTTATTTTGGTTGCCACAGGAGGAGGGAAGGGCATAAACATAGATGAGCAATCAGCTCAAGGCCTAGGTTCAGTCTTAGGGCCCAAGACTGAGGAGAATGTAAACATTACAGCAGCTGTGTTCGTAATTGGCAGAAATCAGAAACAGCCAAGCTGTCCACCAGTGGGGGAATGGGTAAAGCATTGTGCTAGTGTTCCAGAGAATAGTGCGCTACTTGACACGCCAAAGGAATAAAAGGAAAGCTGTTGACCTCACAGCTGTGCCAGTGATCACAGAGAGTAAACCCATCAGGGTGGAAGTCATGAATGTTTCATGAAAAATGTGGCACTTTAGAAAATGCAACAGCTCAGAAATAGATCAAAACAATATTTGGAAAGCAGGAGTAGGGTAGAGGGGCTGATTGTCAGGATAGGAGTGAGCTAGAGGCCATAATTGGCTCAGAATGAAAAAATTCCTATATACTATCTGAGGGTTCCTATGATGCATAGAATAGTAGCAATTAATAAGCCATTCTGTACTTAAAACTCAAAGGCCTCTAAATACATATACTGTTTTTCTCTACCCTAAACATAGGTCAAATTGATTGTAGATCCTTCAAAGTTAAAGAAGCTTTAGAATTCATTCAATGGCCCTTTAAACCAAGTTTTCACCTGTAGTTTGGAGACATGGATAGAATTCAGTGAGCATACAACATTGGATGCAGAAAATGACTTCTTTATTGGCACTAGTTTCTAATTTGAAATTTCAGCATTGTGCATAATGATGGATGTAGGTCACAGACCCTGGGCGCCTCAGAAATTCTTGTGACTTTGTCACCATTGGAAGTCACAAATAGTAGCATGCCACTTTACTGTTGTTGGCGGACACTTTAAAAAATCATTTATGCTCATCCCTACTTTGAAATGGTTATTATTAGACCTGCTCTTAGATCTTTTTATTTAAAGCATTAGCATGAAACATATAGCATGTTACCAAGTTATCTTTTCAAAATTTTATAACTGTTTCACTGTATTTTGTTTCCTGTATAATCCTGTGGATCTCACTCTTAGAAGAGGTTAACAGACTTGCAGCGGGATTCATAGCACCAAAAACTGTTAAGAGCTTGAAACTTTTGAACTCTCAGTATTAAGTTTCGTTCTGTGCAAGGGGCCTGGCTCAGATGCCCAAGCTGCTGAGTGTGACTTCCTGCACTCATGCTTGATGTGCCAGACACCAGCTGTGCCAGCCATAGGACACGTTCCTTCTAGCAGGTTTCATGCTTGTGAGCTCAATGGTCATGTTTGTGAGAATCTATAGGCTCTCTGTGGCCTCTTTTAGAGGCCTTTCCCATAGTGGGCCAATCAGCCTTTGAAGTAAGGACCCCCCCTCCGCGGATGCCACATTTAACCTTGCCTGTTAGGGGATCTGACTTTTTTTGTGCACCTTCCCACATTCATGGCTCAGGAACCCTTGGTGGGGAGACAGGTCAGCCTGTGGACCCACCTTATGTGTTTGTGAATCCCAGCAGGACTGAGATCAAACTTTAGGGCCCATCAGTCTGTTCTCCCAGTTTTGATTCAGTTCCCTGGCAGGCTTGTTATGATTTAAATAATCATATGTCCCTTGCCAAAATCAGTATAGTCTTCCTTTTATTATCTTTCAACTACATTTATTCTAAATGCTGTCTTGCCAGAGAAGCCACGGGCTGGCTTCAGTGCCAGCAGTGATAGTAGTCTAATGGGGAGAGGGAGGATTTCTTTCCTGTAGGTTATATTTCATGGTAGATGCGTATCGACTGCACTGATCCATGGCTACTGAAGCTAAAATTTCTAAACAACCCAGGAAATTTCATTTCTGCCAACCCCGATAAGAAATTTTCTCTCTTTTGGGGTAAAATCTGCTTTTGTTTATCTTCTATCATTGACCTAGATTTGATCGGTAAAACCTGATGATTATCTAGGAATTTCTTGAAGTTACTAAAATGCTCTTACTGTGACCTTCCTGACTGTTCAAGGAATGCAGATCATAGTGAAACTTGCCAAAACGAATATTGTTTTGGCAGAAATATGCTTACTGGAAAAACATTAGTCTTAGGCTGCCTGGAACCTTTTTGTGACAAATGTTTGGGATCTGAGTTGTGTCAGGCACTCAGCTGAACACTGAGGCTAGAGTACAGGGCCCTCTCTGGTGGAGCTTATCGTATAGTGTGTGCATTTTGGAGGAGGGTATTAGCTATAGAGGACTGGGAAGATACTCTGAAGACCAAGCAGGTGGCATGGGAGACTACGAAGCTCAGGCAAACCTCAGAAAAGAGGACCTCAAAAAAGTGGTGCTGCTTAGCTTGAGGACTGTGGGGAAATGGAGTTGGGGGCAGGAGGGTAGGGATAGTCCAGATAGAGGAAATGGCTTGGCACATGTGAAGAAATGAAGGCTAATCTGTGTGACTGAGACAAGGGTGAGGGTGGGACAAAGTAGAGGTGAAAAGACAAGCCAGTATTAGACAGTGTAGGATCTTCTTGGCCAGGTTGAGGATTTTGATCTTGGAAGGGGGTAACATGATCAATTATCCATTGTGATACATAGATAATGATATTTATTTTCTAAGAGAACAGATAGAGTTAAACAAAAACCAGATCACTTAAAAAAAAAAAGTCTTATCCAGTGACCATGACATATGTACCCCAATATATATATATATATATATATATATATATATATATATATATATATACACATTACTAAAAAATCCCTTCACCTCTGGGTAGCAAGCTTTTGGTTTCAATGTCAGGATTAAATTACTTGTTTCTTTGAGGTTTTGAATTGAGGGAATTCTAAACCTCTTGCTTTTGTTATTTGCTTTTGAAGACTTTGTAAAGTTTCTATTCTAAAAGCTATGAGCAATATCTTCAATTTTTTTTTTTAAACAGGGCTATTTTAATCACCATTGTTGACCTGTTTATTTGGACCACATTACAAAAGGCCTGGTATTATTACTATAATTGATTTGAACTGATGTGTAAGAAAGTCTTTTTTAAGAACCTGGTACATTTAAATTTATAGAAAAAATTCACATTTCCCAGTTGGTCGGCAAATAGGAGCCATAGGCGGGCTTAGAACTGATGTCTGCATAGCCCCTTCACCACTGCTTGGAATTTATAATTCTTGCAATATTTAGATCATTTGAAGAAGGATGTAAAATACAATTTTTAATCTCACATATATACTTTTTGAAAGGCCCAAATTTTGTCCACAGAATAATGGAGTAGATCTGCCTTGTTTTTACTATTAGCCACACAGAGGAATGAATTAGCTACCAGCTCATTGTGTTATTTTCGGGACTAGTCAGACTTTGTGTTTGGAGACTCTGAGGGTCGGGCTTGAATAAGAGGATCTTCTTCCTTTCAAAGCTGTTGACTCAAGGTCTGTGTGTCCCTCCGTGTATAATTGAAGCTTGTGCTGAAGTAACTGGCATCTACCTGCACATTTGTGGCTCAGTACTAGTGCCAGCTTCTTTTTACCGTGGGAGACATAAGAGGATGCTTAAGGAATCTACATTGTAAAGGACCTTGAAAGATCTTCGAGACAGGGATATTCAGAGGCAGTGACTGGAGCAGTTCAAGAGCATTTTTGTGTGTCTGTGTGTAAGTTTTACTTGAAGGCAGTAAGTGCCTCGGAGCCTAACCATAGTGTTAGAGGACTTTGTTCTCTGTCTTGGGTTCTTTTGTTGAGGATGTGCTTCTGTAACTATGTCTGTCATCTGAGCAAAGTTCCTTTGTAGACTTGCCCCTACCCCAGAATCAACTTTTTTAGCTGTGTGGTTGATGTGGACCTCAATTGCCTGTTTTGCTCCTCTTTCCCCCGGGGTGAGCATGTGACCCAGCCAGCCTAGCACCCCTGCCTCTAGCCACAGTGATTTGTTCAAGAGTAGGTGATGATCTCAGCTGACAAGATGGTAAGATGCTCCCTGGGATTTTGACAGAGCACCAAAAAGATGCTCTCGTCTCATGGGGGTTACAGAGCTGTTAGGATTTATCTCTAACCATCTGTTATCAGATGGAGGAAGCCAGGCCAAAAAGGAAGCTAGTTCAAGAAAAATCAAAACAAAAAAAAAGGGCACATTTCAGCCCATAGATCCCACCAGCAGGATTCCTTTATATTTTATTTGCACCAAACTCATTTTTCCACTTTGATTTAAGCTAATTTGAGTCAAGCTTTTGTTTTCAGCTACCAAAAAAAAAAAAAAAAAACAAACCCAAAAATGTTATCCATAAACTTTCCCTACACAGAAAATGGCAGCAGAAGGGAGAGGTCTCAAGATGTCATCTGGTGTAGTTGTGAGAGATTTCAGAATCTCTAATGCCCTAAGCCAGAGAGAATTTGTAAAATAACTCAAAGAATGGACTGATTTCCCCCCTCTTCTTGCCATTTCCTTTAAACAGCATTGGATCTTTTAAACTATCTTCTGAAATAGTAGATTCCTCGTTATGTTCATATACAGAATGAGAGACTTTGTGTTGCTATGCATTACAGAAACAAACATAAATGGTTACTGGCTGAGTCCTAGTTACAGCCTTGTCATCTGAAACCCCTGGATACATTCATTTGTTGTGCATTTAGCTTTTTAGCATGAGGCATTCTAGGGTCTATTGTTGAACAAATAAGATTTTACAACTCCAGTAATGGTCTCTAACATGAATAACAAGATTAGAGGGACAAGTCGTAAAAATAATAAAAGACAAATTATCCTCTACTTCTAGTAATTCAGCAATGAAAGCCATTTACATTCTCATTTGGAGATTAAATAGCTAGACATTTTGAGTCAGTCATTTTGGTTGCAGCATTTTGCCACAGCTTCATTCCATTTGGTATCTTAGATATCAGTTTCTCACAGCCATTTTTTTTCAAAGGCAGGGAAACATGGTAATGAAAATGAGTGTTTCAAGTGTCCTGTGACCCTTAAGTGGAAAGCGGACAGCAAAGGAGCCATGATTAATTTTTGTTTTTTTTTAAGATTTATTTCTGCATATAAGATCTGGGGTGTAAGCCAGAGGTGCAGGGGGGTGAGAGGATTTACCAGAGACAGTGGGGAGCAGAACAGGCAGATCTACTGAAATGCACTACTGAAGGGAGCAGTGGGCAAGGCAGGAGAGGTCTGCTGCGCCATGTGGGTCAGATCCCTGCCCAGCCTGGAATTGAACTTGTGCTACAGTAGCTGGCGATAGCTTGACAGTGCTGTCTTTAACCCCTGCACCACCAGGGTGGCCCTGTGATGACGTTTTTGATAAAAGTTTATGCTGGAGTCTTGTTTTTTCATGTTTCTTTATGAAGACATATATGACACATTCATCAATTAGGATGTACCTGGGTAGAAGGAGACCAGGAGGCTCAGGGCCTTATGAAGACCCAGTTTAGCTTATGTTGATGCTTGTCTCATGGACCATCATTTCTGCTATGAAGAATTGTAAGATAAGCCTTTTAGCTAAAAATAGAATCTGGTTACTAAGCTAACTGTGCTCTGCATATCATAATTCTGTGACCAAAGAGCGTTGTCTTCCAGGGCTGACCTGAATGGGCTCCAAGGACATTAAGAACCATCGTGGTTGGGCCTCCCCGGTGGCGCAGCGGTTGAGCGCTGGGTTGCGAAGCTGCCCGCGGCCTCTGCGGCGCCGGTTCGATCCCCGGCTGCTCCCCGGCCACCAGAGGAGGGTCCCGCATGGCGCGCAGACCTCTCCTGCCGCCCGCTGCTCCCCTCAGCAGTGTACTTCAGTCCTTCTGCCTGCTCTGCTCCCCACTCTGGCTCTAGTGAATTCTCTCACCCTCCCGCGCTTCTGACTGTACCCAGTGCATGTATAAACAAAAAAAACAAACAAACAAATATGATAAATAAATAAATAAAAACATGCCTCTATAAAAAAAAAAAAAAAAAAAAAAAAGAACCATCGTGGTTGACTAACTTCCATTCAGGAAAATATCCACTGCAGTTTTCTGCAAGACATCCTAAGGTATACTGAGCTGTTTATTAGCCCCTGTGCTCATGTAGTAGGAAAAATAGTTTCTCCTTCCCAGGTCATTTAGTGACGAAAACCATCACATTTTCAAAAGAGGGATACTGCACACGGATGTAGCATGGGGATGACCAACGACTGTGGTGCTATATTTTGGGAACAGTTTGGGAAACTATTGCCTAGTGACAAAATAACAAAAGAACAGCTCTCACCTTTGTGTCTGTAGGAGATTGTTTAGTAAATGAAAATTAGCATGTGAGTTAGCCCCCAAGTATGCAGATCAGGATCAGTTCTTTCTACAAACACATACAGGCTGAAGGAACACCCCTCTCTTGCTGTTGCAGCCAGAAGGGGCACGTCTATTCTTACGCTGAGCGTGTGTGGAATCTGCAGGTCTTTGCAATGGCGTTTCCTGTACATGTTGTTCTACCAAAAGGGGTGAGGTATGAAGCACATCCTGTTGCCGGCGGCCATGCCCATGTGGAATGCAGAGACTGCTGACTGGAGTCTACAGCTGCAGCTTTGAGACAGACGACCACGCAAACAGATGGGACTCCTGGGCAAGGGGAAGTGAGTTGTGGCAGGCAAAGTATATTGGAAGATGTGGGAGTCTCCTTAAATTCTGTAAAATTAAGGAAAAGTGAGGCCTACAGAAGTCCCATTGGTGACTCGGAATTTGAGAACCTTGCACTTGATAAAATTGCAGACAGGAAACCTGAGCTTCCTCCACTCTTTGCAGTACAGATCTGGAGGCACGAAAGGGACTGTCCCAACGTTGAAGGGCAGGAGCCACAGGGGAGCAACATTTGGACAACTGTTCTCTTCCGTTTCCTGGGAAGGACTAGACATTTCCAGTAGCCTTGTAACTGGAAGATTGGACTTTGGGCCACCTGTCACCACCAAATGCCAATGAAGTAGAGACCGGAATGGAATCTTTAAGGTGTACTTTAATCAGACAGCTGGGAATCTGGAGGTTGAACTCAACACCCTAAAAAACCACCTTTAACATTTCATTTCCAGCTGGCTTTTTATAGTGAGTTGAACAAAGGCAATTCAGCAGTAAGTGGGCCTTCACTGCTGCCAGGAGATTTTTGATGTCTAGCCCCCCCAACTTCTTATCACCCTGCTGGACACCCAGCCTCATGCTCATCCTGTGTGCTGAGCCTGGACCACAGTTAGCACCAGTTCCCCACACTCCTCCAGATGGGCCTTGGTTTGGAAAATTAACTCAGAGCAGACAGGCCATAAACAATATTTGCGTACTACCGTAGATTCCTACTATACCATGCATAGTGTCTTAGCCAGTCTCCTCCCCGTCCCTACTTCCTATCAGCCTGATGAATAAGGGTCTGATTGGATTTGATATTGGAAACTCTGGACACCCAATATATATTCTGGCATAATATGCATCAGTTAACTATATAATAAAGTGATTATATTTTTGTTTCATATAAATTCTGGGGACTCCTTATTTATGCTTTCATTCAAATCATAAATTGATTGCTCGCTCTTGCACAAACATTGAAAAAAAAGTGATGAATAAATCCAAAGAAATCCCAGCTTTCACAAACTTACATTCTCGTTTGTGAAGAACACCAACAATTAAGCATACACATAAAGACTTTGGAAAAAAAATACATTGTGCTACTGTGATTTAGAAGCACAGGTCTGGGGTGGAGGGACATGTAAGTAAAGGAGAAGGTCTCTGGGGATTGGCTCAAGCGTAGAGCAACATTTAGAAAATGGGAAGGCCAGGAGGAAATGTTGAGGGGCCAGAGAAGGGGCAGCCTGTGTGGTCTTCAGAGATGATTTCCTTCATTTGCTAAGCCCAGGAGTGACTTGATCTAATTGATGCTTTGGGAAGTTTCACCATGGCTGCACTCCACTGCACTCCGTGCACTGCACGCCACTGCACTGCACTGCACTCCATGCACTGCACTCCACTGCACTCCATGCACTGCACTCCACTGCACTCTGCACAGCATGCCACTGCACTCCGTGCACTGCACGCCACTGCACTCCGTGCACTGCACCCACTGCACTCTGTGAACTGCAACCACTGCACTCCGTGCACTGAACTGCACTGCATTCCGTGCACTGCACCCACTGCACTCCGTGCACTGCACCCACTGCAATCTGTGCACTGCACGTCACTTCACGCCACTGCACGCCACTGCACTGTACTGCACACCGCTGCACACCGCTGCACACCACTGCACTGCACTCTGTGCACTGTACTCCATGCACTGCACGCCACTGCACTCTGTGCACTGCACTGCACTGCGTTCCACTGCACACCACTGCACTGCACTACACTGCACTCTGTGCACTGCACTGTGCTGCACTGCACTGCACTGCGTTCCACTGCACACCACTGCACTGCACTACACTGCACTCCATGCACTGAACTCACTGCACGCCACTGCACTCCATGCACTGAACTCCACTGCACGCCACTGCAGTCCGTGCACTGCACCCACTGCAATCCGTGCACTGCACGCCACTTCACACCACTGACCGCCACTGCACACCACTGCACACCACTGCACACCACTGCACACCACTTCACTGCACTCTGTGCACTGCACTCTGTGCACTGCACTCCACTGCACTCTGCACTGCACGCTACTGCACTCTGTGCACTGCACTGCACTGCATTCCACTGGTCTTGGCCTTGTCACTGTGCTCCTGGAGGAATATTCTGAAGTTTTCCTACTGTGACGCTGCATTCTGACAGCAAAATAGGCCAGGGTGGTTGGCATGAGTAGTAGGAGAGGGAGATTACTTCTCAGTACATACATGTTCCTTAGATATTTAGTTGTCGTTGTTGTCGTCGTCATCATCATCATCATCATCATCATCATCATCATTATTATATTTATGATTCTCTATCTGGAATCATAAAGATCTCTGGGATATTTTATCCTTTGATTCAGTTTTTTAGGAGACTGAGCAGCTATTCTCTTGCCTAAGTGGAAGGCTTGTAATCACCTAGGTGCTCAGGATAGAAGACTAAATGGAAGGGCTGATACTCTTCTTTGATGTTCGACTGACCATTCTTTGTAGCCCTGCCCTTTCACTGCCTTCAGAAATATAAGATGCCCCTGTTACTACCTTTTAAAAACTTCTATCAAGTTCTCTTTTCTTCATTGTTTCTCCTCCCTATCTCTTCTTGGCATTGAACTTTTAAGTGCTTTCTCTGCTCTACTAAGTCAATTATCCCTCATTGTTCTACTTTCCAGCATCCAGAGTTTGCACTCCCTGCCATTGTCTCCTTTCCTATTTTCATTGTTCCTCTGGATTTGTGCTTTTTAAAACACCTTTATTATCACTTGTCTGTAGTTATAGGAGGGAACAGATGCTAACTTCTTTAACTGAGTGTCTTAAAGATTTTTTAAGAGGTTTAAAACAGTGGATCTCATATCATTTTAGTATTATTCTGGAATTAATTCTAATTTGAATATATATCTCCTGCTCTACCATCTCTTGTTTCCTGCAGTAAAAAACTTTAATGGAACTACAGGTTAATTCTTGGAATTTTTTAATTCCCTGTTTACTTTTTTTGGAGAGTTTAATTTTCATTTAAAATCCACTGGAAGCCAATATAATTAGGGTACAGCAAATTCTGTCTTGCTGAAGTCTTTAGAAATGTGCAAATGAGGCACACTATTTTCCATGGTCCTTTGATTTTTATTTGGGTGTTTTGAATTTAATGAGATTTTTTTTTCTAAATTGGTGACTGGTATGCTGACACCATGTTTTACTGTGAAAGAATTTTTTCCCTTTTAATAAGTACAGTTATCTATTGCTAGATACATGTTATTGTTTTATGAAAAGGAAGAATCCCTAGTTTAATGTAGGTTTTTTTCTCCCTCTTGTTAGGACTAAAAGAACTCTTCCAGCCATATCATAACCCAGAGATTTATTATTTCTATGGCAGGAACTCATTGCCAAAAAAAAAAATTATACATCTTTTTAGAGAACTACAACAGTTCACGTAGGTGGAAAGTGTAAGACTTAATGCCATATGCTATTCTCATCCTGTACCCCTCAAGCCTGAATTAGTTGAATAACATGTACCTCCATGCCTCTCCAACAGACTTCTTCTGAAAACTGAGGAGGAGATCCGTCTTCCATTGCTTAGTCTAGAGATTAAAGAAAAGATCTTTTTTTAATTTTTGTTTTCCTTTGTTAACCTTCCATTAGAGATTTAAGAGAGGTCTATTGAATTTTTGACTACTGTGACCATAGAACTTGTTTGAATAGATGTTATGTGGTGAAAAGGCCATTAGCATACAATTTGAGAAATCATAAATATTTATTTATTTATTAAAGATTTTTTCTTTATTTATACAAGAACTGGGTTACAGGTCAGAGGCGTGGGAGGGTGAGAGAATTCGCCAGAGACAGAGCGGGGAGCAGAACAGGCAGATGGACCAAAAACACTGCTGAGGGGAGCAGCGGGCGAGGCAGGAGAGGTCTGTCACACCATGTGGGTTTCTCCCTGGCTGGCTGGGAATTGAACCCGTGCTGCAGAGGCTGCGGACAGCTTCACAGTGTGGCGCTCAACCCGCTGCACCACTGGAGAGGCCCTGAAATTATAAATATTTAAACAAAGTTAAAAAGACATCTATAAAAGGTGGTCTAGAGCACATTATTAGCGTGCATCTCCGAGGGCAGGGAATGTTTTATATGAATCAAAATTGCAGGGAGCTCTTTTTCATCCAGGAGCATGGTTTGAGGTCAATGTTTATGTAACAAAATATGAGAACATTTTTACATGTAGTTCTCATTCATTGCAAACTGAAGTTCACCGTGGTATTTATGTGTTGATCAAGTTGTGGCCTTAGAAATGTGCATATTATGTACCACCATGTGGTTTTCACTAGTTTTCTAATTCTAAAGAGAAGGTAATATTTGATATGTTAATGAGTGATGGAACTGAATATAGTATACTTGAGTATGAAATTAGGTTTAATTACTTCTATATATAAGACCCTGAGTGCACTTTGCTTAGTATCTAAACTGAAGTAAATGTGTTAGGATTTTGAGTCCTCATTTATAGGCTATATACCTTGATAACTTTTAAAATATTTATGGAATGAATTAACTGGGCTTTCTCTGCTAGGAAGTGAGCTAGAGCTTTATGAACAGGAACACATTCACAGTGATGACATTGTGGCTTAAAGAGGCTCAAGAGACTAGTAACTTAGTCAAGCAGGGACTCAACCCCAGCTCAGTTTAGCTTTACTCAAATTCTAATTATTGCCTAGTAAAATTTAGGCATTGGTAGAATGCTAGCAATCAGTTGATAAGTTTCCTTAGAGAAAGGGTTATCTTGATTTATGTAAAAATAATGGGATATACACTGAATTTTGTAAAAATTGATGTTAATTGGAATGTAATAGTATAGTCATCCAATATTGTATATGGGGATGGTGTTAGTTTCAGTGTTTATGTAAAAGAATAAATATCCCTGAAGTATTAGGTTGAGATGGTATAAAAGGTATATTTCTCAGCAAACTGTTTTAAGTGAATAAAAGTGTATTTAACTAGAGATTTTGCTTTTTTTTTTGTAAATATGTCAAGTTGACATTTCTTAGAAAGACATAATAGAAAAGGTCTTAGGTTCTTTTGACTTGCCATTCTGCTAGATTCCTTATTTTGTCAAGTTTTGTGATATTTTTAAAATCTCTCTAGAGCCTGAGTTTCTTTAATATAAAATGGGTAAAATAATTTATATTTTTGCAGGATTTTTATAAGTATTAAACGAAAGAACTTACATAAAAGCACATAGCACTGGCGAGAAGCCAATATCAAGCCAGTGGTATTTTCCCCCTTTTCTCTACCTTAGTAGTAATTAACATTTTTGTTATTAAAATTGACTTATTGGATATATGTTTGTAAACAACAAGATAAAATATCTGGACCCTTTTACAACTGGATGTTATGTTCCTGACAAACTTCTAAAATTTTTTTTTGATTTATTTATTATTTATTTATACAAGCACTGGGTACAGCCAGAAGCGAGGGAGGGGGAGAGAATTCACCAGAGCCAGAGCAGGGAGCAGAACAGGCAGAAGGACCGAAGTACACTGCTGAGGGGAGCAGCAGGCGGCAGGAGAGGTGTGCGCGCCACGTGGGATCCTTGTCCGGTGTCCGGGGATCGAACCGGCGCTGCAGAGGCTGCAGGCAGCTTTGCAGCCCAGCACCCAACTGCTGCGCCACCTGACAAACTTCTAGTTGGAGATCTTTGAGGCCTCACTAGAACACTTCCTTAAAAAGCTTTTCTTTTCCCCCCTGGATTCTAAGCCTCATGGTTTTACTCGTTTAGCATTTCATAAATATTTAAAATAGCTCATATTAATTTTCTAGTAAGATTTAAAATCACCGGCACCTTAGAATCAAAGAAATACAGTAAAAACCATAATAAGTAATGTAGTAAAGTGTGTTAAACTCTATATACATGTGACTGTCATGTTCTCCATTTCATTGAAAGGAAACTGAAGCCCTAAGCCCACATGGCAATGGATAGAGAGGATTTCTGATTCTATTTGTCAGACAAGGTCATCCTACTTATTTTTAACACTATTCTTTAATTCCACAGAGATCCAAATAAGCCACTTTGGAAAGAGGAGACATTCGGAGTAAATTAGAAAAAACATCTTTTGGTGTATGTATTGTTTTAAAACTAAGGAAGAATCATAAAATAGATTTCTCCAATGGATGATATGTAGGATAGACCATTTGGAGAACCATTTGTTTTTGTAGGGCTGGTGTGATTTTATAGTAATTTTTGACAGGACCTCCCTGGTGGTGCAGGTGTTAAAGCCTCAGCACTATCAAGCTATCACGCCAGCCACTGTAGCATGAGTTGATCCCTGGCCAGGGAGCTAACCCACGTGGTGTAGAATCCTCTCACCCCCATACCTCTGACCAATACCCCACTTCTTGTATGCATAAATAAATAAAAATAAATCTTTAAAAAATACTGATTTTTGACAAATAAAAAGCTGTAGTAAAATCACAGTGTATTCATGTCATAAATGTTTCTCACCATTGGAAATATTTACATTTATAAAATATATGATCAAAAGCTTTTTATTTATGGGTCAGGTATAGACAGACACAGGCTAATAAAAATAGCCAGGGAGGAGTTTATTCTCCCAGGACAGGATGTCTGAAAAATAATGACATCCATTCTGCCTTGAAGGCTGTGATCAGTCTTCATTGAAAGGAATCTACACTGAAGACTTGCAGGGCTTTTTGGACTATCCTACCTCATTATATCTTGCATTTATCTGCCATCGTTTTACCTCTCGGTCATTGAGGTTATAGCCATTTACTTACAATAATTTTTTTTTCTTACAAGGAAGATAGATGAACCTACAATATTAAATCACATCCTTGATCCTTGTTTATTTTATTTGGATCCCTGTAAAAATTCAATGTTGAACTTCTCCCTTCAAAACTTAAGTAAAATATTAGGGGAATGATGGCTAGTGATTTAATGTACCACTTATTTGCTCTTTGAAAACAGTATACATTGCAATCTTATGGTCAAATTTGCAATGAAGTATTTTTTATGTTAAGTTTTATGTAAACATGAAACATTGTGGGAGTAAACATTCTAAATTGAAGGTATAATTTTAAACATTGGTCCTATTAATGCATTTTGCATAAAGTATAATCTTCTTTTTTAAAGATTTATTTATTTATGCATACAAGAGCTGGGGTATAGGCCAGAGATGCGGGGGGTGAGAGAATTCACCAGAGACAGAGCAGGGAGCAGAACAGGTACTGAAAACACTGCTGAGGGGAGCAGCGGGCGAGACAGGAGAGGTCTGCTTCACCATGTGGGTTTCTCTCTGGCCAGCCAGGGATCGAACTTGTGCTGCAGAGGCTGCGGATTGCTTCACATTGCAGTGCATAACCCCTCGCGCCACCAGGGAGGCCCATAAAGTATAATCTTAATGTGTATTTTCCTTTAGTTCGTACTCCCGTGACTTTCTTGCTAGGACATCATTGGAGCAAGGCTGTAAAAAAAATGAGCGTTCCTCGGGCCTCCCCTGGTGGCACAGTGATTGAGCACTGGGTTGTGAGGCTGCCCACAGCCTCTGCAGCGCCAGTTTGATCCCGGCCACTGGCGAGGGTCCCACCAAAAAAAAAAAAAAAAAAAAAAAAAGTGTTCCTCTTCCTTTACACAGCACAGTGCTTTGGGATCTTTCCTATTTTGAGCAGCCAGAGAATCTAACTGACACAGCAGAAAACCTCAGAATGTCTTTCTATAGAATTTTTGTTCATCCTTTCTTTTTCTCTCTAAAAAATTTTTTATGTGCTTAAAACAGGAGTTGCAAAGTTTTTGTTCTTCTAAAAATTAAACTTAGAAAACACTTACTTTTTGCACTCAGCCACAGTAGAGTACATCAGAATTCCAATTTAATTCTGATAAAAGAGGACACAAAGAAAAGAATTACACAGAAAATAAACCTGTTATGTAAAGAATAATACAAAATGTGCAAAGATAAAATTAATCTATTGCAAAAAACTCTGAGAGGTAATAAAATGACATTATTAAATTCCAGTACCTCTTATATAACTTTTCTATATACTGGGTATATGTGTTGCTTATGTTGGGCATCTCAAAGAGAAACACAATCTTGAAGATTTTGATAACAATTGATAAAATTTTAAAACATCAACTGTTTTGGTATCTGAATCTAAATAAACAAGAATGAAGGGTCTTTAGTAATTGACTAGGATTTCTTCTCTTTCTTAACCTGAAACAGATAAATTAAAATCTAGCTATAAGAAAATATGCTTTACAAAAGGTATGGCATAATGTTCATTGCTCTAATCATTTATTTTAAGTTTAACCAAATGGCATAGTCAAGGTAATCTTGTAGACCAGTAGTTTAGTTTCATAGTTCTTCCTTGCTCAGAAATCTTTGACAGCTCCCAGAGCCTCAATGAAAGTTTTACTTTGTGATATGGTATTCAGGACCTTATAAAACCTATCTTTGTATAATCTGGCTAGTTTCTTTCCCCCCCTTTCTCTCTGCTTCCAGATCTCTGTCTTTCCTCAAAGGTGTTACAGACTTTCAGTGTCTTTGAAATGCCCATCCCTTTCCTGAGTATTAAATTCCAGTTCTCAAAACTCAGCTTGAATTTCCCCTCAGAGAAGTCTACTTGCATT
Source organism: Talpa europaea (assembly GCF_964194135.1). NCBI lineage: Eukaryota > Metazoa > Chordata > Mammalia > Eulipotyphla > Talpidae > Talpa > Talpa europaea. The sequence goes on along the minus strand of NC_140069.1, from coordinate 23,653,049 downwards.
CTTCTTTCTTCTGTTCCTGCCAAAATACTTGCTTCCTCCTCTCCACACCTTCACTCCTTTATCACGCCTACGTCATCACAAATATGGCATGTGTTATTGCAGCATATTTACTTTTCTTCTAGTCTCTTAGTTCTTTTGCAGAACAGGTACAATACATTGTTTATATTTCCATCACTGGAGTCTAGCATGGAGTAAGAGATAAGGAATTGAATTAATAAATGAGAAAATTCCTGACATATCTTTCTTTTCATATAAGTGTGTTAATCTTAGCATTTAAGTGGTTGGGCTGTTTGAATAGTTGGTATTTTTAGTGCCTTGTATCGAACCAAGATACATTGCTCCCATGTTTTACCATAGTTTCATCCCAACCTAATCCTAAAGATTCCTTAAAAAAATAATCTAGTGTATGTGTGTGTGTGTGTGTGTGTGTATATATATATATGTTAAATATAAATATATATATATCCATTTTCTTTAAACAGATTGCTTTACAGGTTCTTATTTCCATAAGGTCTTTCAGCAGGAGTAATTTAGGATTGGTGTCTATCCAGCGGCCTTTGGCATAGCTGATGGCATTGAAGAGGATGGAGCTCTGCCCAGAGAAAAAAGATAAAGAAGCAGCTTCACCACTCCTTTGCCAAGGAGCCAGAAGGACAAGCTGAAAAGTGACTTCCCCTTGATTAAAGAAAATCACATTCCACCAAAGACAGCACTTTTTTCAGACTAGTTATTGGCCAAATTTATATCCAGAAGGAAAGGATTTAATAGCACAGTAGCTTTTCAGAGAATTAAACATTTTGTCTTAGTTTGGACTAAAGAAACATGGCACATCTCACCATCTTGAATTAGAGCTATTAAAACTCTTTTGGTATGTAAAAGAAAATGAAATGCCCGGGGAATTGTAAAAGGCCCTTTTTCTGTGTGAAATATGACAGTTTGCAAAAACCTTTTCTTCTTCCATTTACCCTTTCAATGAGGAAACTTATCTTCCTGACAAAAATTGCATTAAGAAGCATCTGCAGCCATTTCCCTTAGGCAGTATTCTGGGGAAATATTTGAGAGAATAACTCCCTGAAGATAAATGGGCTCCTCAGTAGTCTCGGACAGGAGGGATAAAAGTGATCCTTTATTTGTTTAGACCGTGGATACTTTTGTGAATTGAGTGGTTAGCTCAAATTAAAAATCAGCACCACTTTTTTATTTGAAATAATTGCTGAGCAGCAGAATTTCTTGTGCTAGCTAAAGGTTAGCAAGGAAGCAAGGAATTCCTGTGGGCTTCTTCTCTCTGTTTCTAAGTTTGAGGCAGTACCTTTTGTGGTCTGGAGTGAGGTTGAAAAGATAAGTGAAGTCACACTCTATAAGTCTGTACTTTTATCAGAAAATTGTCGCTCAGGTTACTGTTCTACAAGTAGTGATGATTACAGTTGGGATGTAATGATGCAATCAAATCATGTGTCACATAAAATTCTCTCTGAAGTTTTACTTAAATGCTCAAATCTCTCTTTAAAATATTCTGGGTCTTTACTCTCTTATTTTTCAACACCATCCTTGCAGACAATTTCTTCTCTCACCACCAATTTCTGCCTTCAGTATCTCTGCATGGATTTGAATTTCTCCAAATATTTGTTTCTACCCTTTATTCCTGTATAACCTACAAAGACAAGGTAGCAAAAATCCTTTGTGGAAAGGAAAGAATGGAGATGGTTAAGAAAACTCGTATTTTAACCTTTTAGCCTGTCCTATCATTCCACTGTCTTGTTTCAATGCTGTAAGCTCATTGCATATGCCCTTATATTTAGGGTTTAAAGCAAAGTAAGTAGTACTTTATCAGCTAAGTTCCTTTCCACAAGTTATTTCTTGGTGATAAGTATGGACTCATTTTCTATTTGTAATTCTCATTCTCCTCACCACCTTTTTTCCTCTTTTTCTCTCTCTCGTTCCTGATAACAGTTGTACTTGCTTAAAGCTTTAACAACTGAAAGTTGTTGATTAATATGCATAAGCCTTAGTAACACAAATCTATAGTAATTTACACAAGAACATCTACAAACTATATGTTAAAAAATAGGTTTTTTGTTGTTTCTTGTCTTTTGTAAAATGGCCTTTGGAATCACAACTTATATTGTGAGAAATTTTATTTCTTGATAGAAGGACCAATGGTATTAATGCATTTTTCTGCATAAGTTGGCAGTTGGTTTCAAAGGAAAAATATAATCAATCTGATAGTTTGATATTTTTTAAAGTGTATTCATTTTCATACTACTGTTAATGAAATAGGGTCTTTGTAGGAGGATGGTCCTCTGTCCCAAGGCCTGTCACTGACAGTGACATGTGGCCCAAGCACAGCAGGAGCAGGTAAGAATCAGAAGTTGGAGGTGGATACTGAGGCTGGGCGTGAGAGCAGTGATGAAAGACACAGATGGACCAAATGCCCTCGGATGTTACTCACTCTCAAGGACCTTTTCCTCACTTTCTAAATGGTGGTAAGAGTATTTTGAAAAGCTGCTAGATGGACAGTGAGAGGAGTGAAAAGGTAAAAGCGAAAAGCAGAATGCAGCTTCTCCTTCACATTCAGGCACCCACACTAACCAAAGGCGCAGACCCCAGATTCTCTCCCAACCATCATTTTAACTGATCATTTTAGAATTTGATGTTTCATTCCATAAATGAGCAGGTATTTTCTAGAGTGAAAACTTATGCTATGGTTGAGAGGTCCCAAATAACTGGCATGCTTAATGTTTCAAAAACTTGATGTGACTCTTTTGGTGAGAAGACCCCAGAGTACTACTTGGAAAGCTAATTTATTGTCATATCTCTGTATTTACAGGGCAGGGAGAGGGGCACCTAAGAACCCTCAAACCTGCCCACTCTAAATAGGATCTGCCATCTGCTGCATCAAGACAAAACATGTAAGACATTTAATGGAAAGGAACTTTAATACAAGTAGTGAGTAATACAGAAAGATAAAGAATAGTTTCTAAATCAAGCACCAAAAGTTACCCATCCCCTCATGGGTAAAAGTCCACCCAAAGAGGATTGGCCCAGAGCAAAGCCTGAAAGCCTGCCACACATCTAGCGTACCTTCTAGTGGGGACCCATAGAAAAGGATCAGAAATAACCAGACAAGTCTAGGTAGAAAAGAACAAAATCAAAATCAAGATAAAAGCTGCCATTGTTTACCTCTCCATAGGTCTCTCATCCACATTTTTTAAAAAAGATTTATTTATTTATTTATACAAGCACTGGGTACAGTCAGAAGCGCGGGAGGGTGAGAGAATTCACCAGAGCCAGAGCGGGGAACAGAACAGGCAGACTGCCGAAACATGCTGCTGAGGGGAGCAGTGGGAGCAGCAGCAGAGGTCTGCACACCATGTGGGACCCTTGCTGGCAGCCTGGGATCGAACCAGTGCTGCAGAGGCTGCGGGCAGCTTCTCAGCCCAGCGCTCAACCGCTGTGCCACCAGGGGAGGCCCTCTCACCCACATTTTTTTAAAAAATTTATTTATTTATGCATACAAGAGCTGGGGTACAGGCCAGAGATGTGGGGAGTGAGAGGATCCACCAGAGACAGAGTGGAGAACAGAACAGGCAGACTGACCGAAATACACAGCTGAGGGAGGCAGTGGGTGAGACAGGAGAGGTCTGCCTCACCATGTGGGTTGCTCCTTGGCCAGCCAGGGATCGAACTTGTGCTGTGGAGGCTGTGGATGGCTTCATAGTGTGGTGCTCAACCCCTTGAGCTACCAGGGAGGCCCACACCCACATCTGTTTTAAATAGTCCAGGACCAAGAAGCCAGCGTATATTTATCACATGTCTCTCTGTTCCATGTGCTTCCTCCAGGTCTCCTTCTTGCTCACCATCCTGCCTCCTTGCTTCCCCAGTCTCCTCTCCAGCTTCTTCTCCTCCCTGCTCAGCTCTATCTTCCTTTGGGTGGGGCAGGGAATCTGGAACCTCCCCTTTTCCTGGGGACCATCCTATTACACTTATACAACTTATCTTCATTACTCAATCAAATAAAAACTGAGCAATAACAAAATATTATTGTACAGAAGAACAGTATGTGATACAGAGGAAGGAACAGAAGGTGGAGAGCCAGCATGCCCAAATTTTATCTCTACCATCCCCATCCCCAGCCAGAATAGCATTGCTTGTATTTGTTTTGCATACTGAGTTTCAATTGAAAAGAAGGTTCTGTACAAAAATGTAAAAAAAAATAAAAGCTTTAGAAATCATGGCTACTGCCCGTGCTGCATCCTGGGCTTATCCTTGGCGGCTGCGATTGTGCCTTTCTTTTTTTAGAGCACCCAGGGCCCACTCTTGACTTCAGCCACCCTCTGCCTGGGATGCTGAGCTCACATCTGTTGAGTACTCATCATCCTCAGACACTCCAAGTGCCTTTACCTGCACATTAGCTCATTTATCACTTAGAACATGGATGGGCAGACTTTTTCTCTAAAGGTCCAGATAATATTTTAGGCTTTTCAGGTCATAAAGTATCAGTTACAATTCATCTCTGCTAATACAGTACAAAAAAAAAAAAAAAAAAGGCCTTAGGATAGTTGTGTTTCAATAAGGTAGGGGGAAAAAAGGAATTAGAATCCACATCCACTGAGTTCAAATCTTTCTTCTTTCTGTATTTCCTCCTACTACTATATGACATCTGAAATGATAAAGAATTTGAAGGTTGAAAAAAGATACATTTATCATCTATTAGGGGTAAGAGACTTACTAGGAAAAGAATAAAAGTAATAAAAGACAGAACAGGAATGAAATCAGGGAGCAAAGTAATTTTTTTATTTCAGTAGAAAAACATTCTTTTAATATCGCTTGACTAACTCAGTGTATTTCATGTAACATTCTGCTAACAATGTAAAAAAAAGTCTCTTTGCTTTGCTAATATTCTCTGGGAATCTACAAAGTTTCCTCTTAGAAATAATCTGCAGATGTTCTTCATTTAGTTGCACATTTTTCAATAGGAGGGTAGTTAGATGTACTTTAGAACTGTGATCAGATTTTCTGCTTTTGACCTCCAGCTCTATTAGTCTTTGTCGAATACCTTAATTCCTCTATACTTCAGTTTCCTAAAAATGGGTATAATAATCTCATCTGTAATGTAGGGTTGCTGTGAAAATTATATGAGTTAGTATATAACAGCATATATCATGTATGTTTCTTACTCTCTTGTTTGCTCAGTAAATAGTATCCATTATCACTGTAGTTTTTTTAAAAAAATTTATTTATGCATACAAGAGCTGGGGTATAGCTCAGAGATGCAGGGGGGTGAGAGGATCCACCAGAGACAGAGTGGGGAACAGAACAGGCAGATTGATTGAAATACACTGCTGAGGGGAGCAGTGCAAGACAGAAGTCTTCCTCACCCTGTGGGTTTCTTCTTGGCTGACCTGGGGATCAAACTCATGCTGCAGAGGCTGCAGACTGCTTCATAGTGCAGTGCTTAACCCCTTGTGCCACCAAGGAGGCCCCCTCACTGTAGTTATTAATGCAAATCAACTCTTGACTCAATCTGAAATTTGCCAGTCACTTTTATCTTACTTGATTTATATTTTTCACTTGGATCTGAATGTTTTAGGAAGATATCCATAGGAGAAAAAATCCTTAAAATATGATTTACAGTCATAAATTAAAATAATTTACATGTCCGTGCAAATATACACAGCTTATTTTGATGTTAACTGTTCTTTGTAAATATAATTAAATTGTTCGTGTTGTTTATTACTAAATTCTCTTTAAGTTGAAAGTATTGTATTTGAGGATCTTAGAAGAATAAATGTAGGTGATATTTTCTATTGCAATTTATTGCTGTTTATAAAAGTTGAAAAGATATGTATGCAGAGCCAACATGTCATCATCAGTGGGACAGATCTTTTAGACCCTGAGATACCAAATATATAGTCAGATGATTTCAACATCTTTGGAACTGGATGTTTTGAATGTAATTGCTGATAAGATAATATTTGGTGAGAATATGTTGTCTTTAAACACATCTCCTGTCAAAAGTTCGTCTTATTTGCACATTCCTTCCATCTCTCATTTTTCCAAGAAGCATTCCCAAAGTGAACCTGTCTTGTAGTTGAATGACCCCCTAGCGTGTTGAGTGGAAAATAACAACCACCATTATGAAGTCCACTTGGAAGAGGAAATAGGGGACTTCCTAGAGAAAAGAAATAATGATTACAGTAGTAGTTTGGCCCTTTAGCAAAGTCTATTACCAGTTAAATGTTCCTTATTTGAGATAAAACATTTATTTCTGAGCAAAATTATTTTATTTGGAGCAAATTAGAAGGCTGATTAAAAAACAAATCCATTTTTCATCATCTTCTAACCCTGCTTACTTATTTTTTATCTTCAAGGTTCCTTAACTCTGCAGCCCGTGTAATTTGGACTCTGTGCCCTCATATAGACAAATTTGGGCTTTCCATTTCTTGTCAGATACAATTCCTACCGTATCACTACCTGTTCCCTCCACTACTCAATTTTAAACTTTGGATACTTTTTCTTGTGTTATCCATGGACTGATGGATCGAGTTCTTTTGGTGTCTCTTTCTTCTTCCCCTTCCTCATCCTTTTCTGATTTGCAAGGTCTAATCTGTAAGAGAAAAGAGACTACAAGCCAGTGAATACTGGGATACATGCTGAGTACCTTCTTAATCCAGTTGTATCCTTTGGACCCAAATTACTTATAGTTTTCCTCTTGTACACAATGATCCACTTTATTAATTAAATTATATTTTGGTGATTATAATGATGTTATAAACTAGTGGCTCCATATGGCATTTATTTTGATTTAACATTGTCACAGCCAACCTTTCAATTATTCACTCAAAAAATACTATTCAAGGACCTACAAAGTGATTCTTTAGTGCTTTAAGTGTTGTGTAAAGAAAAAAAGATCCCTGTCCATTTTTGTGGGATAGGGAATAGAGGATACATAAAGCATTATAAAAATTGCAGAGGAAGTGGGGGAGGTAACAGACAAACATAATAAAAATAATTAGATAATTTGGCAAAATGAGAAAATGAAACAGATCAGGATAATGGGGAACTGGGAGAGGCTTTGGGGCAATTTAAAATAGAATGGTCAGGACAGGTCTTCTCAAGAAAATTGCATTTGAAGAAAATGTTGAAGGAAGAGAGGAAAGGAGCCATATGATACCAGGTCAAAGAGCATTCTTGGCAGATGGAACAGCATTTACAGTATTGAAACATGCCTGAAAATTTTGAGGAACACTAAGGAGGCCAGTTGGACTGGAACAGAGTGAGCAAAGGGACTAAAATGAGCAATGTAGCCAAGGTCAGAGTTGAGAGACATCACAAGAGCTTGTAGTATTTATAGGAGATGACTCCTTTTTATTAATTTCTAGAACTTTCTATTTTATAATAGCACATATTTTGTAAAGGAAATTCATTTAGAATCTATAAGTAAGTCTTCTTTATGAGAGATCATTAAATTATTTTAACTTTTAGAACATTTGCATACATATATTTTTAATTTAAATTTTATTTTTATATTCCCCATACAATTACAACCCCCTTATTTTGACCCCAAGCCCTGCTTTCCCTGCCCCCCGCCCCCCATAGAGTGTCTCTGGTTCATAGTTGTTTGTCGATTTTGATATTTTCTTTCTTATAGTTATTCTTTTTCCTGGTCCCTTATTTAAGTTTTCTAGATTCCTGCTATGAGTGAGACCATCCGGTATTTTTCTTTTTCTTTCTGGCTTATTTCGCTGAGCATGATCCCTTCCAGCGCCATCCATGTTGCTGCAAATTGCATGTGTTTATCTTTTTTGAATGCTGAGTAATATTCCATGGTGTATATGTACCACATCTTCTTGATCCAATCATCTATTTTTGGGCATTTGGGTTGTTTCCAAAGCTTAGCTATTGTAAATAGTGCTGCTATAAACATAGGGTGCAGGTGCTCTTTGGAATTGATGTTTCTGTGTCCTTTGGGTAAATACCTAGGAGTGGAATTGCTGGATCATGTACATACATTTATAATCATTTTAATTTCCCTTCTGTGATGAAAATGGTTGCCTATAATTTCAAGTATGAATTGTCCTCTGTGAAAGTTTTCTCCTATTTCTAACTCCCAGATTCTTTTCTAGTGTGCTAGATTCAGTTTGAATGCAGAGCATAAATTGATCAACTCATTGCTCTCTATAATTGTACAATATATTTAGTTCCTTCTCATTTGAACTACTTTTTGGGAGAATACAAATATAGAGAGCAATTTTATGTCCTCTTAAAAATTATAGCTTGAACTAGAAAGAGGTAACTTCTTGCTCCTGCTCTTTGATTTCATTTTAATTTCAAAACTAATTTTATGCTTTTAAATGTTAAATTACTATAAGGGTTTTCAACTTCCTGTCTTTAATTCTAGCATTATCTATTATCTACCATGCTAATTTCTTTTCTGATTAATTGGGATTATAACAGATACCAGCACAGAAATAGCAGAGGTCAGAATGCTTACCAAATGAGGTTCTGATATAATACATAATTCATGAAATATATTCGCTCTTGTTTTCCATTGTCCTCAATTGAAAAAAATGTCTGCCTAACTGCAGCTCTCGGTATTGTTTTTAATGTTGAAATCTTCAGATGCCTTCTGCTTTTATACTTTTGAGAAAGTCTCTTTTAGTCTCTTTTGTACCTAAAGGTTCTCTAAAAGTTGGCTATTCAGTCCAAATAAATTTTGAGCTCTAATTCATAATTCAAGTTAATCTACTAATAAGTAGAAATTAAATTTATCTCACTATATAATGTAGCATTTTAAACCACTGTTCTATTGGTTTGCATTTTCAAGGAGAAGGAATTTTATTGTTGTTCTTGCATTGGTAATCTGGACTCTCTCAGTTCCCAGTGGCAGAAACTCAATTCAAATTAGCTTAGTGGAAAAAGGAGGAGAATGCTAAAGAGTTTGATTCAAATACAGTGGATACAGGGTTCATATGATAGCATTCTGGATGTCTGCCTGTCTCTCCTGGCTTTATTAACTTTTGATTGTGGACTCATTTTCAGGTAACATGGCAACATAGAAGGTTAGGCCTACACATGGCTTCCTATGCAATAATCCCCTAAATTTTATAATTTTTAAAGATAGCTTATATATGGCCTTCCTTGCCATGTGCATACCCCTGGACAATTTTTTAATCTTGGTGACTTTAAGGACACAAAAATGATTCTTCTCTGATCTCTACAGGAAAGTTTTAATAAAGGGTTATCAGCTGATTTTTAAGAAATGTTGGTTAAGAAAAATATAAAGTGCTACAAGGAAGTGAAGTTAATTGTAAATGTCTTTTAGATATTAGAGTTAATCTGAATGTGTGGTGATTCAGTGTTGGTGAGTTGCCCAGAATCACTTCAGTACAATACATGTCTTGTTCAGGATCTATTTGTTACTTGTGTGTTTATGAAGTACTACTCCAATACTATTTGCCCTACTTTACATATAAGTTCACTTTCTCTTCAGTCCTCAAATAAACCTGCCACCCTTTGACAAAAAACAATAATGTATTCTAATTGTATAGTGTAAAAAACACATTTTAAAATTACCTTTGTGCACATATGATTGGATATTTTCCATTACCTGATTGTAATAAAATGTTTGAAAAATGACTTGGAATCTTTTTCACAAGTAGAATTATTAAATTCTCATTGAAACACTTATACAAAACATTTAATTTCTTTAAAAATTCATTGCAGTTGCAATGTCTTAAAAGTGTCTTAGAAATATATTGTTTAAAACAGATCTTATATTTTTAAAATAAACATATATGTGGCTTTGAAATTATTGTTGATGAACTACAGAAAGAATTGGCAGAAGTTTCCTTTCAACAAACTTCTTATTCCTTGTAATTTATAATGGTAAATACTACATAAAATATCTTTAACAGAAAGCTTTTGGCACCATTTGTTACATTTATTTCTTAGAAAGGATAGGGTGTGTGTTCATCTACATTTCTTCACACTCCCCAAACACCAGTTTTGTTTTGTTTTTTAATCGAGAAAAGTAATGACTTGTTTTGCAATGACTTGTTTTTGGATTTGAGAATTTATAAAATTAAGTTATGTGTTAAGAAATTGGGAAGCAAATCTGAGAGGAGATCAGGGGAAAGCTAATGTAACTTGTTAAATTAACAGCTTCAACATTTGAGCTCTGCATATACTGTTTGATTTTTTTTGCTATTTTTATTCTTTTAGTTGGATCTTCTTCCAGTTGTATCTCAACTTTTAAAAATAATATGGACGGAAAGCTGACACATGAGATCTTATGTATATTTAAGAAACCTGCTTGCTATGACAAATTAGATTTTTACTGTTGCCTAAGTAACTTGATGGGAAACCTAATGCATTTGTAATACAAGAATGATCACAGGAAAGACTAAGAAAGAGAAAATTGGTTTTTGGAGACTTTCACCTTATAGTTGAGACCAGGGGTTACCTTATTTGCATTTCCTTTGGTGAAATATTGTCTTTTTTTGAACTGAGATATAATAACACATGCAATAAAATGTACCCTTTTAAAATATACATTTCACTGGTTGGTTATTACCAGTAATTCAAATAATATTAAAATATTCATATATTTAAATCAAAATTTAAAGAATTTTTTTTCCATCAGCCTCAAGAGAAACTCCGTATCATAAACCATCATTTTCTACCCCTTCCACTCCCAGCTCCTGGTGACTATACTGTTTCTATAAATTTGCTTATTTTATAAAAACAAAATAATACAATATGTACCCTTTTTGTCTTTGTACTTTTACTTAGTAGCATTTTTCAGGGTTCATCCCTGTGATAAAATGCATCAATACCTCATCCCTTTTTGCAACTGAATAATGTTACATTGTATGGCTAATACTATAATTTGTTTACCCATTTATCAGTTGATGAACGTTTGTTTTGGCTTTAATGAAAACTGTGTTATGAACTTTGACTTGCAAGGGTTTGCAAGAATGTGTGTCTTCAGTTCTCTTTGTAGATATTGCTGGATCACATAGTAACACTGTGTTTAAATTTTGGAGTAACTGTCACACAGATTACCACAGCACCTTGTACCTTCTCATCAGCAATGATGAGGCTCCAATTTCTAATCCTTGTAGCCAGTAATTTAATTTAGCAAATGCCCACATTTTTATTGAGTTATTTCTCTCCAGTGTAGAGTGGTAAGAGTTCATTATACATTGTGACTAGAACCTTATCAGAAATAGGATTTGCAAATATTTTCCCACATTCCATGGGTTGTCTTTTCCTTTTTTCATAGTGTCCTTTGATATGCAAACTTTTTTTAATTTTGAAGCATCCCAGCTTACATATTTTTCTTCAATTGCTTATGTTTTATTGTCTTATCTAAAAAATATCTTGCCTGATACCTGTTTGAAGGTATCAGTTTTCAAAATCATACCTACCATTCCATTCCCATGTCAAGTCATACCCTAAACACATAGATCCCCCACCCCCATACTTTAGCCATTCCAGTTTTTAACCATTTAAAAGTATCATACTTGGGGTCTCCCTAGTAGTGTAGGGGTTAGTCTCAGTGCTCTTACTGCTATGACCTGAGTTCCCTCAGCAGGCCTCTCCTGTCTTGCTCACAGCTCCCCTTAAGAGTGTATATGAGTACATCTGCCTGTTCTGCTCCCCACTCTGTCTCTGGTGAATCATCTCACCCCGCTGTACTTCTGGCCTGTACCCCAGTTCTTCTATGCATGCATGCATAAATAAATCTTTTTTATTTATTATTTATTATTTATTATTCAAAAAAGATAAACACATGCAATTTGCTGCAACATGGATGGCGCTGGAAGGGATCATGCTCAGCGAAATAAGCCAAAAAGAAAAAGAAAAATACCGGATGGTCTCACTCATAGCAGGAATCTAGAATACTTAAATAATGGACCAGGAAAATGAATAACTATAAGAAAGTGAAAATCAAAATCAACAAAAAACTATGAACCAGAGACACTTTTAGGGGGGCGGGGGCGGGAGGGGAGGGATTGGGGTCAGAATGGGGGGCTGCAATTGTATGGGGAATATAACAATAAAATTTATAAAAAAAAAAAAATAAAAATAAAAAAAAAAAATAAAAAAAAAAATAAATCTTTTAAAGTGCCATATTCTCTCTGTGCCCTTGATATGTTTCCTCCTTCATCCAGAGTGCCTCAATTTGCCTTTTTTTTTTAACTTTGACATTATCTACTTTAGGATGCTTGTCCCAGGCCTTCCTTCCTATAGATTCTGTACTTTGTATAATCCATGTTCCTCTTTGAAGCCCCAGACATATAGTAATTGTTCATTTACATCAGTGTCACCCACCCTGGACTTCGAGCATCTTGAGATCAAATTCTTTCTTTGATTTCTGGGTATACTGAACACATGGTGGTACATAGTGAATTCTCAAAATTATTTGGCTGAACCCTCGCACTCCTTTTTGGGCATCCCTAATTAAAGGCTACATCTTACTCAAACTAGTTTTCATGGGAGGACATGACAGTTTGGACCTTCCCTTCCATTTCTCCCATTTTAGACTATCATATTTGCTTGATTATAATCCTTACAGTACAATGTTTGCTAAAGTAAAATCAGAGAAAGTAACTCGACCTGAATGATTTCTAGATTATTTGGTTTTTAATCTGATGAAACACTAATTCTCTGGGTCAGGAATTAAAACTAGGTTCAACGTCTGGTTTTTCTCTAGAAGAGTCAATTTTTCCCCAGATAACACAGATTTACAAGATACAAATGCAAAAGTTAACTAATGCCTGTTTCATTTCCCATGTGTCCACTGGGAAGAAGGGAGCAGAGAGCAAATCTAGTCACAAAGCACATCACAGAATTATAAATAGCTTTTCCAGGTAGGGCAAGGTGCACACTGACCCTGTAGAGGGTGAATTGATACTGTCTGGCATCTCCTGGATCCCAAGACACTGAGACCTTCCCTATGTGCTGTAGGCAAGAATAGCAGTTTTGCTCCAAGTATTGTTTTTCCATGGCAGAAACAGGGCATGTTGTATCAGGCAAGATGATGGTTTTGTGAGTTACTCCCCTGGAGGGGATGGGCCTGAGTAGTTATTAATAGGTTGGGTTTTCCAAGGCATCACTAGCCCACCTATCCCTTAGTGATGTACCACACTCTCACATTTCAAATGTAGACTTGTGCCTGAATTCAAACTGATGCATTAAAATCAAATTATTTGTACAAGCATTAGCTTGTTTAGGACACAGATTTTTGTTATTATTATTTCTTTGTCTCTCCAATCCCCCCACCCCCAAGAAAATCTCATTACAAGGGACAATGGTAAGCCCTAGAATATTGACTTCAGCTTTCTCTTCTTCTAAGATATTTTATTTGGAGAACTATAGCCATTCTAAGGAAAAACAAATTGTAGCATTTTTGGCATTGTGGCAGGTTGATAAAGCTTCCTATCACTTTGTATCATAAATGTTGGACCTTAATGACCCAGAAATGTTAACATAAGCCAATGGCTTATGGTAGCAAGAGTCATTTAGACACTGGGCTTAAACAGTTAGTCTAATGTCTATAATAGGATGATAGGATATTATAAACCCTCCATAAATAAAATTGTTTTGTATTTTACAAATATGTTTAACATTAATGTCAACCAACTATGCTTAGTCAATTTTCTAATTGGAAAATATCTCTGAGTTAGAAAGCATTACTTTAAATATTTAATTTTATGATTAACATAGAAGTACAATGATCATGAATATTATTGATTCCACATGAGATTTTAATTGTGCTTTTAAAAGACCAGCATATCTCCATCACATGGCATATTTAATGGATAAAAACAGCTTGGGAGAAATCATTATTATGAGGAAATTTTATAGTCTAGATGTGTTGTGCACATAATGTGTAAGCTTATTTACTAAAATAAGAACACTGAAAAATAAGAGCTGATGTGAAGTGTAACACTAGCATGAGCTGAGAAATAGAGAAGCAAAGTCAGTAAATGAAGAGAAGTTAAAAATTCTTTCTTTAAATTATTTAATGTCTATTTAATATAGATTATAGGACATATGTATTAGAATATGTCTAGAGAGAGACCAAAAGTGAGATACCAAGTAAACCATGTTAGTGACTAAGGCATTCTGAATAATTAAATATCTAATAATATATAGTTATATATCTAATGAGAACATCTTATTAATCCCTACTAAAGAGATTTTCTAAATAGTATTACATGGATGCTGACATATATATAATGAATAGACATCACTTAAGAAATACCTTTTGCAGACATAGGCTTCTAATGCTTCTATTTACACCTTTTTTAAAAATAAAAATTGGATTTCACTGGTGGAATATAAAGAAACAAAATGAACAAATTAGCAAAACATGACAAAAATGACAAAAACAGCTGCTAGACTGAAAACAACTACAAAATGATGGTTATCTAAAAGGGTAGAGGGGGCCTCCCCTGGTGGCACAGGTGGTTGGGCACCGCACTGTGAAGCTGTCCGCAGCCTCTGTAGTGCAGATTCGATCCCGGCGGGCCGGGCCGGCGAGGTTCCCACATGGCAAGTAGACCTCTCCTATCATGCCCGCTGCCCCCCTCAGCAATGTATTTTGTCAGTCTGCCTGTTCTGTTCCCCGCTCTGTCTCTGGTGAATCCTCTCACCCTCCCGCAAATCTGGCCTGTACCCTGGTTCTTGTATAAATAAATAAATAAATCTTTAAAAACAAAAACAGTTGGTGGGAGTGCAAACTTGTCCAACCACTATGGAGAGCTGTGTGGAGATTTCTGGACCTACTAAACATAGAGCTTCCATATGATCCAGCAATTCCACTCCTAGGTATTTACCCAAAGGACACAGAAACATCCATTCCAAAGAGCACCTGCACCCCTATGTTTATAGCAGCACTATTTACAATAGCTAAGCTTTGGAAACAGCCCAAATGCCCAAAAATAGATGACTGGATCAAGAAGATGTGGTATATATATATACCATGGAATATTACTCAGCATTCAAAAAAGATAAACACATGCCATTTGCAGCAACATGGATGGCGCTGGAAGGGATCATGCTCAGCGAAATAAGCCAGAAAGAAAAAGAAAAATACCGGATGGTCTCACTCATAGCAGGAATCTAGAAAACTTAAATAAGGAACCAGGAAAATGAATAACTATAAGAAAGTGAAAATCAAAATCAACAAAAAACTATGAACCAGAGACACTTTTTGGGGGATGGGGGCGGGAGGGGAGGGATTGGGGTCAGAATGGGGGGGTTGCAATTGTATGGGGAATATAAAAATAAAGTTTATTATTTAAAAAAATTAAAAAATAAATTCAATCCTATGCATTTTACAGATAAAGGTATTGAGGCCTATAGAGAGGCAGACTTTCCTAAGAATACATAATAAATAGAAGAAGGCAGAGCTATGAAAAAAAATTAAAAAAATAAAAACAAAAACAAAAACAAAAAACAAAAGGGTAGAGGGAGGGAGGTGGGAGGGAGGTGGGAGGAAGAGTAGAGGAGATCAGTGATTTCTTATAGACAAAATGAAGTTATTCCTCTGTTTTATAACTTTGTTTTTGTATATATATATATATATTTTAAGATTATTTATACATATAAGAACTGGAGTACAGGCTAGAGTTTTGGGGGGGGGGTGAGAGGATTCACCAGAGACAGAGTGGGGAACAAAACAGGCAGATCTACTGAAATACACTGCTGAGGGGAGCAGCGGGTGAGTCAGGAGAGGTCTGCTGCACCATGTGGGTCACCTCCCTGGCCGGGGATCAAACTTGTGCTTGTGGCTGTGGTGACCTTCATAGGTTGTGTCTTAACCCCTTCGCCCCCAGAGAGGCCCCTGTTTTGTAACTTTTTGACCTCATAATGATTTAGCCTACTGAGGACATAACAATGTATATTTCAGCTCCAAGAGGAAGAAAATCAACCTAAGAAGGTATGCATTCAATTAAGAATTAGGAAGACATTAAAAACATACTGTGTTTTTAATAGCATTTTGTGACACTTGTGTGCAGTCATATCTTGGTAACATAATAAAATTTTTTCTTTGCAGTCAAGCACCATTGACATCCAAGTTTCAGGTGCTCATCATTATACATCAAAATTTTTATCTATTTAATATTAGAAGTTAATTCTACCTTCATCATAAAATTGACCCTTTTTACCCAATTTATCTCCCTCCCCTTCCCTTCTGGTAGCTATTAATTTGGGCTTTTTTAAATTTAGTTGATCTTTTTCTTTATGTGCTGCATATGAGTGAAGTCATACATTGTCTTTATCTGAGTTATTTCACTGAGCTTAATAACTGCTAGGTCCATCCATGTTGTTTCAAATGGCAAGATTTAATTTTTACAGCTGAATAGTATTCAATTTTGTGTGCACACACATATGTAAAATACATATCACATCTGTACCCAGTCATCTGTTGATGGGCACTTAGGTTGTTTCCAAGTCTTATCCATTGTGAATAATGCTGCAGTGAACACAGGGGTGAATATATATCTTAAAATTAGTGCTTTTGTATTCTTTGGGTAAATAACCAGAACTTAGATTGTTGGTTTATATTCAATTTCTATTTTCAGTTTTTTCAGGCATCTCTCTGTTTCCCATAATGGCTACACCAATTTTACAATTCCATCAGCAGTGATTAAGAGTGTCTTCCCTCCTTGTTCTCTCCAAATACTTGTTTTCTTTTGGATAATGGCCATTCTCACATGTATGAGGTGATATCTCCTTGTTATTTAGATTTGTGTTTCCCTACTTAATAGAGAGGATGAGCATCTTTCCATGTGCCTGTTGGCCATGTGCAAATCTTCCTTAGAGGAGTGTCTATTTTAATCCTCTGCCTTTTTTTTTCTTAAAGGGAAATACACATTTTGGATTTCATGTTTCTCTTTATGAATGGACTTACATTGCCGCGAACTAGAACACATTACATTTTCTGTTTATACATTGGAAAATGCATCTGAAATCTTGCTATTCTGGAGTTACTCCTTCATTGCATGTTTTCAAGTTATAAGCATTGTCAAATTTAGCAAAAGCACAGATGAAACAGATAAATGGTAATGTTCTGTAGAATAGCACATACAGAGATATACATATACTTAACAAGTCATACCTCATTTTTTCTTAGAGTCTTTGTGTTATTCTCTATTCTGTCTGATAAAAATACACTGCTTTCTCTGCGAAATGTAATATGTAGTGAATCATAAATTTATCAATAAAACTCTGAAGAAGGTATTATCGATTTCCCAATTTCATAGATAATAAAACTGAGGGAAAGAGCTTAGCTATTTAACCTTTTGAAGCTTAAATGAGGAAAAGTTCTTAGAACAAAGACTAAAATGGATAACCATTTAATAAATACCAGCTTTAGCTTTTATGATCTGATATGTTAATACCATTGTTTTATTTATAGGTTTCTTTTTTTAAGATTTATTGATTGATTGATTGATTGATTGATTGATACATACAAGCACTGGGTACAGTCAGAAGCGCGGGAGGGTGAGAGAATTCACCAGAGCCAGAGCAGAGAGCAGAGCAGGCAGAAGGACCGAAGTACACTGCTGAGGGGAGCAGCGGGCGGCAGGAGAGGTCTGCGCGCCATGTGGGACCCTCGCCTGGTGGCCAGGGATCGAATTGGCGCTGCAGAGGCTGCGGGCAGCTTTGCAACTCAGCGTGCAACCACTGCGACACTGGGGAGGCCCAATAGGTTTCTTTTCCAAAAATCAGTTTACAAAACGCAGTTTTCTGAGCTGATGAAAGAATTTTCATAGCCTACAACCAAAACTCTTCTGTAGACAATCCATAAAAACCATCATTTAAAATGTTTTAGCTGTTAACACTGAATCCTTTTAGCCATAGCTGTGATTTTTTTTATACCTTAGCAATTAGCAGCAGTCAACCAATAAGTTGTGATTGGAGCAGCTGCCAGTGAAGGGAAAGAAAGACAAGCTTCTGATTTAAATGGATCATTATAATGAACTGCTACCCTAAGTCACAAGAGAGTGCTTAAATTATCTGTAGTTTTTTTTTTTATTTAAGAAATGAGAAGTATGTATACTAATGTGCATAAGAAGTATTACCCAAGTTACTGAATATACTACTTTATTTTTAACAAAGCTTAAATAATCCTTCAATTATGTAAATACTTAGCTGGGAAATTAAATTACTCCCTTTCATACTTCCTACACATTTATCACTACCTTAGGCCTTCTGTGATCACCATATCCAAATCTGCAGCCCCATCACCCTCTAACCTATTACCTTGCTATTTTTCTTTATAGCACTTCTATATCCCTTTATTGTTTTGTTATTATTTCCCTCATCTAAAATACAAACAAGCTGAGGATAGCAACTTTTTCCTTTGCCTTGTGCTGTATTCCTGGCACATAAAACAATGCCCCTCACTAACAGACATTTGTACATGTGCTGAATGAATCAATGAGTGAATTAATAAAGAACACAAACGCCTCAAGGAATACAGCCAGAATTGGTGACTTAAATTTATATTTTCTACTATAGTTTTAAGAATTTCAAGCTTTTTCAACTAAAGCCTCTGTTTTATTCAACATTTACTGATATTTGCACAACTTTTATAGCAAATCTAACTGTAATCTGAAAGATACATAAGATAAACACATTATTCATGCTGTAGAAATAAGCAAATATAAACACAGTGAATGAAGATATAAATGATACATCTAATCTTAGATAGATCTGACCCAAGAGCATTGAAAATATTTCAACTGCTTCTATTAGAATTTCTAATCTACATATCATTTAAAAAAGAGAGGGAGAATTCAGTATTTTTTAAAATGTCATCTATGTGTATATAATTTCTTTTATAACCATTGCCTTTGCTTAAAATTGTATCTTGAAACTGAAGTCACTGTGTGCCAACTAAAGGCTCTAATGTGTCTATAACAACAACAAATTCTGTAAATATGATATGTTATTTCAGGATAATGAGATCTGAATGAGGACTGAGAAACAGAACATCCTTTTTGTTTTCTTTGTTTATTCAATTCAATCTACCTATATTAGAAGATGAGAAAATAAACTAGGATATGTGTAGAGAAACAAAGATAAGATACCCTCATTTCTCTAGAGGGACTTACTCTGTCAGGGGCAGTGTGTCTGGTGTATATACACATGTGCACACACATATGTACTCCTTGCCCCTGTGCATCCTCCGCTTCTGTTTCCCACATGAGCTCTTCTCTAAGAGCCCAGAGCCAGCTGATTGCTAACCAAATGATGTTGCCTCCTACTTAATGGAATGGGAGTCTGAATTCTCTTAGGGATAAGTACCACAGTTTTCCATTCTTAAACATAAAAATGTTTCTATAGCTACATCCAACTTTCACCTTCTTTTGCTAGGTCTCAAAGGAGGTTTCTTTTCCTTTTTCTAATACCACATTTGCCTTTCCAGCAGATACTTGACATGATCCCTGACCTCTTCAAGAATTTTCTTTGTTGCTTCTCTCTCTCTTTTTTATTTATAGCTTTTCCCTCTCTATTGCCTTTTCTCCACACCTTGTGCCCTGCCTCCGGATTACCCTACATATTTCACTTCTGTGCTGGAGGTGTGTGCATATTAGGGTGGCTCATGAGAGCCGAACGTGGGCAGCTCCTCCTAACTCTGCTTTCCACATGCTACACTGGTAGTTTGACATTGCTCTGTGATGGTGGGATTTTGACATGATGGAAACTGGCAAATGGTACAAATAGGATTCCCTGCTACTCCCTCAAGCCTGGAGCTATTAGGCAAATCACTGCATATCCCTCATCTTCCTTTGAAATCAAGTCCTTGAAAAGAGTAATCCACTCTAAATCCATCAGCTTCCTCACTACATATATAATCCTTTTTAACTAGACATCCACTGTGGCTTCTACTGGAAATACATTAGCTAGGGGACAAATGCTCCATAATGCTCTAGACCGCATTTCCTGCTTTTGGCTTCATGATTCTAAAATTCTCCTTTCTCTTCAACATGGTATCTACTGGCCCTTCTCACACTTCTCCAACCATTTCTGCTCAGTCTTCTAGTGGATCCTTGTTCTTTGCCTTAATTATTGCTCTCCACATGATTCTGGGTGCAGTCTTAAATACATTCAATGTTGGCTAATTCATCAACATCCATAGCTTCAAAACTTTTCATTAATTTTTGCCTAATGTAAAGCTCAAGGCCAAACTTTTTTTTTTTTTTTTTTGGTGGGACCCGTGCCGGCGGTTGGAGAATGAACCGGTGCTGCAGAGACTGTGGGCAGCCTCGCAGCCCAGTGCTCAACCGCTGCGCCACCAGGGGAGACCCTCTAGGCCAAACTTTTGGCATGGATTTCAGAGTGGTTTATGTCAGATGCACCTGAAAGTCAACATATCAAAACAATAAATTCATTATTTTCCTTTTAATTTTTTTTTTTTTTACCTTTTAGATTTCTTTTCCAGATAAAAAGCCTCATCATTCACCATGTCAACAAAGTGAAAAACCTGGGAGTCATTCCAGACTCCTTGCTTTTCTTTGTTCTGCAAATCCAATTTGGTCATTGAATATCTTTCTACCTCTTGTTTTCCACCACATTTTCCTCATCAATCCCTGCTACCTTTTCTTGGGGGATTGCCATCATTTCCTTATTATATATTGCTACAATATTGCTTTGTTAGATTCCTCAGCCTACTCTGCAGTGCTGCTAAAATGAGTTAAAAATTTAAATCTGATCAAGTTCTCCCCTACTTAAACTCCTTCTTAGACTCTTTACAGAGCACAGGAAATTTTCTTTATCATATATTATTTCAGTTATAAATAAGAGAAGACTCTGCTCAAATTGCTTCAGCAAAATGGAAGAAACTAATGACCAAAGATGACAGGAAATAGATTTGGGTTAAGTTCTATCTTAGGAATTGTTTCATTTTCATATTTTGGTTCTGCCTTCCATTGTGGTGATTCCAGACTCAGGTTCAATGTGATAGCAAGGTGGTGGCTGCCATTAAAGTTACGCTTCTGAAACTGATGCACAGAGAGGTTAGGTAGTTTGCCTAAGTTAGATGCAAAATACGAATTTTCTCTTTTTTTCTTACCTCATAGATTTCTGAGGCTATCTTCAAGTTAGATGTCTGATAGCTCAAAAAAATTAACTTACATTTTAAAATGAGTATGTTTCCCTTTTAGAGAGCTAAAAATCATTGAAGATTTCTCTCATTTGTTGTCTCCAGGCAATTTTAGAGTATATAGAAAGACCACTTGCTGTTCAGTTTTCCTAGGTGTCAGGAGGTGGGTCAGTGAAGTTTGGAGTTATCCATAGCCTCTTCCTCTATAGTGCTGCTCCTCTGCTAATCTCTATACAGGGGACCTGAATGGAGGTCCTGTTTTTATCTTCTAAGGAAATGGAAAACTGTGAGAAGGTTGGTGAGCACAAAAGATATAGAAAATTCCATGCATTAAAAGGAACATTAGGGCCTCCCCTGGTGGCGCAGAGGTTGAGTGCTGGGCTGCGAAGCTGTTCAGCAGCCTCTGCAGTGCCGGTTTGATCCAGGACCCCCAGTGAGGGTCCCACATGGCACGACAGACCTCTCCTGCCGTGCCCGCTGCCTCCCTCAGTAGTGTATTTCATCAGTCTGCCTGTTCTATTCCCCGCTCTGGCTCTGGTGAATTCTCTCACCCTCCCGTGCTTCTGACTGTAACGAGTGCTTATATAAATAAATAAATCTTTAAAAAAAAAAAAAAAAGGACCATTAGAAGGATAAAGTATATCAAGGGAGATAAACAGATAAACAGAAATATGGTCATGTAGATGTCACTATAATGCATAGACTTCTTTCTACTTGTGAGAACATTTGAAATATTATATTATGATTATTGATTTTGGAAAGTTTCACTGTGTTACTCAAGCATAGAACTGTATGGTTGAAAAGTTGGAAAAGCATCTCAGTGCAGTATGCATTGTATAAAAGTATGCAGTGAGTGGGTGATCACAATCTTTGAAACCACATAGATGCTACTGAAGACACTAAACACCTTTGAAGATCTAAGGAAGATGAAACAGTTTGATCATCTTAAAGAAGCTAAGTTTCAACTTCAAGTCCAGAATGGTACAAAAGATTTAAAAAATATGCAAGACAGCTTCATTTAAAGATCCCAGAGGAAGATGATTGGTGATGATTTGCAGTAGTTATTCCCGATGAATTATAGAAAACTATTGACAAAGGTAGCTGAAAATTTCTCCTTAATACTGATTTTCTTCATGAAATTTGGTTATTTAAAAATAATGCATCTTAGCAGAGGGTAAGAAAAAAAATAGCTAGGAATTTACACTTTCAAAGATAGGCTAGCATATTTTTAAATGAAAATTTAGAAGTGGTATTAAAACGAAACCTATGTACTTGTATAAGTATAAATACTCAGGCTCCTTAAGGAAATGTGGAAGAGTATACTGACTAAATGATTGTCAAGTCATAAAACTTTGGTTTGACAGAGGAGGCATTATTTCTGACATTTGTGTTTTAGAAGTATGAAGCTTATAACAAGAGAGTTGGGGTTGAGACTTGAATAGATTTTTATTTAATAAAATCAAGAGTTGAAGAAGTTGGTAAGTAGGTGCTTCTGCTCCTGTGAAGAAAGTTTGGGTGGAAAATGCTTTTTTTTTTTTTTCCATTTCAGCATGTTTAGATGAAACTGTTTTTTCCACCCTAGTTCATTTTGCCCAGAGACAACATCATTTCTCAGCAGGAGGGGCTGTGCATCTTCAGGGGCTGTAGTTTCAAGAACCTTCATGTTCATGACATTTAGAGGTCCTCTCTGTTTAGCTCCAAAATGTGAAGGCTCTTCAGTTTTCAGTTTTGATTGTATCTGTTCCTGCAAAATGAAAGCCAAAGTCTCTTAGAGAGATTTCCATTCTCCTGCAGGTTCACTGAAAGGACTTGCATAAGAGAAGAGAATTGATTTTGATCATGTTTGATATTTCCAAACAATGCCCCAAAGAAGAAAACATTTGCCTAAGCAATGAGTGACTTGCAAATATTTATCTTGTAACTTGTATCTGAAAAATCCCTCACCCAGGGGTGCTGTATTCCCTAAGAAATAGGTGCTGGATTGACTGTACCTGAGACTGGCTAGAGATTATTGACAGAGCAGCTGTAACTCTTTTTTTTTTTTTAAAGATTTATTTATTTATTTATACAAGCACTAGGACAGTCCGAAGCGTGGGAGGGTGAGAGAATTCACCAGAGCCAGAGCGGGGAGCAGAGCAGGCAGAAGGACCGAAGTACACTGCTGAGGGGAGCAGCGGGCGGCAGGAGAGGTCTGCGCGCCATGTGGGACCTTTGCCAGGCGGCAGGGGATTGAACTGGCGCTGCAGAGGCTGCGGGCAGCTTCGCAACCCAGCGCTCAACCGCTGTGCCACCGGGGAGGCCCCAGCTTTAACTCTTTAAGATAACTTCTCCTGGAAAGATTCTTATGTCTGTTGTTTGAGTCTCTCATGCATGTGTCTTCATTCTGTCAAAGAGAAGGAAAATTAATAATTTGTCTGGCCATAATAACTATAAACATTCAATTTTGTTATTTATCAATTTTGTTTGAGTCTCTCATGCAGATGTCTTCATTCTGTCAAATAGAAGGAAAATTAATAATTTGACCATAATAATACAGGAATTCAGCTAAAATCAATTTAACTTATATTTATTGTTTATTCTAAATAGTAGGCTGCGCTAAGTAATACGGGGATGAGGGAATGAATAGAAGATATACTTACTGCTTGCAAAAAATTATTGATAGCAGGACCCAAATACTATAAGTAAAAAATGACTATTGGATTTTTTTTAGATTTTATGCTTTCTCTAAAATATCCACATATAATAATATGTTGAGCAACTATTTTATTTTACTTTTAGTTATCTGCCCATTTGGTATAACACAGGGTGCTTCTTCATTCCCTTGGGAAGAAACTTCAAATTCCATGTTTCTTAAGTAAATAGTTATTTCTTTTTTTTTCTTATTTATTTATTTGTTTGTTTGTTTGTTTGTTTGTTTGTTTATACATGCACTGGGTACAGTCAGAAGTGCGGGAGGGTGAGAGAATTCACCAGAGCCAGAGCGGGGAGCAGAGCAGGCAGAAGGACCGAAGTACACTGCTGAGGGGAGCAGCGGGCGGCAGGAGAGGTCTGCGCACCATGTGGGACCCTCCTCCGGTGGGCGGGGAGCAGCCGGGGATCGAACCAGCGCCGCAGAGGCCGCGGGCAGCTTCGCAACCCAGCGCTCAACCGCTGCGCCACCGGGGAGGCCCAGTAAATAGTTATTTCTTAAGTATTACAGAATCTCACACTGTATTCTTAACATATAATGTTCTCCTTTACGAGAGGTGAGTGATTCAATCCTAATCTGCACTGTGCTACAGGCTGTTTTCCCCACTTCTCCCAAATTAACTATGAACATTAAAATGCTTACGTGCTGAGACCTCAGAAGATTAAACCTAAGGTATTTTCTCATGTAAAACATTAATTTTTAATTTTTTAATTTTTTAAAATATTTATTTATTTATACAAGAACCACGGTACAGACCAAATGTGCAGGAGGGTGAGAGGATTCACCAGAGATAGAACGGAGAACAGAACAGGCAGATTGACTGAAATTCACTGCTGAGGGGAGCAGCGGGCGAGACAGGAGAGGTGCCGTGCCATGTGGGTATCTCTCCGACAGGCTGGGACCAAATCCGCACTGCAGAATCTGCAGACAGCTTCACAGAGCGGCACTCAACCCCTGGTACCATCAGGGGGGCCCAAAACATTAATTTAAAAAATAAATAAATCTGCTATTGTTTGTTTTTAATTAAAATGAGTTTTGACTATCTTTTCTATTGGGAAATTCACATGAGGGTGAATCTTCAGTGATGATCAAAACTTATAGTAAACTCTAAAACACTAGGAACTTTAGATATAATTATTAACGGGCTTATTTAGTGCTACCTTTGACTACCCTTGACTACAATAAAATGCATCTGAAAATTTTCAGTTTTGAACTGAACCTGAATTGCTTTAAATTGAAAACAATTTAAAATATTTGACTAGTTCCAATGTACAAAGCACAATGCTACACCCTCAGTAGAGGGTGGAAAGAAATTTGCTGAGCAATAGTAATGCAAATGAGTGAAAAGTTAAAAATATATAGGATGAACCATCTTGAAGAGGATCCCAAGTGTGATATTTAGGTGATGGGAAGTACTTAGAGGTTTTTAAACAAGAATGTGCATACATAATTTGCATTGCTTTCCTTAATAAAATTAATTTCTGATATGAATTGGGGACCAGAGACAAATTCAAAGCCATTGTAACAGCTTGTAGCCAGTGATTTGCAGACTTGTGCCAGAGAAGAGTAGTGCTTAGGGGAGATGCTTGGACTATTTCCCCATGATGTATTTATTCCTCGTCAAACACTAAAGCTTTAAACTGCCCTAAGACCCATTCTTTACTCTTTTTTTCATTTAGGTTGCTGGTCCATTCTTAAGAATTTAAAATTTATTGTTTGTTAATTTATTTTCAGCTGCTTTAATGAATGAAAAACAGCTTGTCAAGACACAACATAATAAGACCTTGACTCAATTGTGATGGTAGGGATAAAAAGTAAACAGTGACTTAAAGAGATATTATTGAGCAATAAAAACAATAAGAACAAGACATGGCAACTGCTTAATAACTAATTAGGAAGATGAATCTGGAGTCAGGAAAAATATACCCATAGACAGGAATTTGTGAATTATCTACAGGAAAGTCATATAAGATAGAACTTTGAAGAACATGAACATAAAGGGAATGGGAGAATGACAATGAGTCAGTGAAGGACACAGAGGGTAAGGGGAGCCTGTTGTTTCAGCATCCTGGAAATCAAAAGAAGGGATGTTCAGGGCCTCCCCTGGGGGCGCAGCAGTTGAGCATTGGGCTGCAAAGCTGCCCACAACCTCTGCAGTGCCGGTTCTATCACCAGCAGCCTGCGAGGGTCCCACATGGCGCGCAGACCTCTCCTGCTGTACCCGCTGCTCCCCTCAGCAGTGTATTTCATCAGTCTGCCTGTTCTGCTCCCCACTCTGGCTCTGGTGAATTCTCTCACCCTCCCGCGCTTCTGACTGTACCCAGTGCTTCTATAAATAAATAAATAAATATATATATATATATTTTTAAAAAAAAAGAGAAAGAAGGGATGTTCAGGACAAATGGACATAAAGAGTGAGGTCTGCCAGAGGCTGTTAGAATCACAGGTTAAATATTGCCCATTTGACTGGTGATGAGAATATTGCAGTGGAAACCAGGGAGCAAAAATGGGTGGTGAAAAGGGAAGGTCAGGGATGTAGAATAATATTTTGAGGAGTTTGTCAATGAAAGGAAGAAATAAGAGAATAGAAAATTAGAGCTGAGGCAAGGGAAAGTTGTACAAGGAAGAGGAGAATCAGGAAAAGACAGATGAGGGCCTCCCTGGTGGTGCAGCAGGTTGAGCGCAGCACTGAAGCTGTCCGCAGCTCTGCAATGCAGGTTCAATTCCTGACCAGCCAGGAAGATACCCACATGTCACGGTAGACCTCTCCTGTCTTGCCCGCTGCTCCCGTCAGTGGTGTTTTCGGTCATTCTGCCTGTTCTGCTCCCCACTCTGTCTCTGGTGAATCTTCTCCCCCTCCCGTGCCTCTGGCCTGTACCCCAACTCTTGTATAAATAAATAAAACATTTTAAAAAAAAGAAGAAAAGGCAGGTGAAAGATGAGGTTAACACTGAAGCTTATGACTGCGTTATGTTTCAAGAGCAAATGAGCACAAAGGGCAAAAGCACAAATAGAAAAGGTATTTTTGTAATTCATATGAGAATAAAGTAAACTTTTCTCAGAATAGTATAAGACCATGTGATAGTCATTTATTTTGAAGAAACTAATCCCAGTAAATATGAAAAAAAATTTTTTAAAAATTTAGAAAAATTTAACTAAGATAATCTTAGTTTAGTTTGATAGTTTATTTAGAAATTACTCTAAGATCCCATAGCTCATTATTTCTCTGGCTATGGTAAATTTTTGCTATCATTTGAACATAGATATATATGTGAAATGGGTGCTTAGGATAATCACAATTGTAATCCAGTCTCTGTGGTACACATGCTATAAATTATTATGTATAATTTATAATTGAACATTAGTATTCAATTATTATGGACATAATTGAATACTAATAAATCACATGAAATAACTTTTGTACAAAGTACAATGACAGCTGCATTGCAGTGAAAGGACACACAAAGCTTTGCATTAGCTGATCTCCAAGATTACCATCTGTGCTCTCTGAGGTTTTAGTGTGTGGGATTTCTCAGCCCTCTGCAAAAATTATTATTTTTAGGATGGGTATCAATAGGGTGTGAGAACAACTTGAAAAGTACTTGTGTTATTTAATATATGTCTGTGCTGACCTCAGTCACTCAGTTGTTCCCGAGCGAGGCTCACATCAGAGCCCTGTTAGAAATTTTGTGTGCTCATTGCCCAAGTAGCTTGAATAGCAGGCTTATTTGGCCACATTTTGCATATCTAAACAAAAAGCTGTCGATTTACATAGTGTACTAATAAATCATATTCTGGATAAAATTGAGAAGCCAAACAGATTTGAAAAATAGAATGACTTTACCCAAATTTCCATATTTAATATTCCATGATTAATATACAAGTGTCAAAAAAAATATAAGAATTTGCTTTAAGAAGTAATGATATTTTAGAAGTCTGGAAACTATGGCCCCAAAGCTGAAGATAAATCTTAATATATGTTTATTATATATATGTTATATATAATTTATAAACTTAATATTTTATAGTTAAGAAAGGAATGTTTAGGTGGTTCCATAGAATTTTAAATTTCTTGATTTCAGACATTTATTACTTTTTTAGCAAACATTTATTGAATACTTCTTTGTCCCAGGCACTATGCTTGACCTTGGGTTTATAAGGTTATTGAGGTTTGTTGCTTGTCCTCTGGGATTTTTTTAAAAAGATTTTATTTATTTTTGTGTGGAAGAGCTGGGGTGAAGGCCAGAAGTGCGAGGGCTTGAAAGGATTCACCAGAGACAGAGTGGGGAGCAGAACAGGCAGACTGACTGAAATACACTGCTGAGAGGAGCAGCGGGTGAGACAGGAGCAGTCTGTTGTGCCATGTGGGTTAGCTCCCTGGTTGGGGATTGAAATCAGACCATAGGAGTCATAGTGCTGAGGTTTAAGGCCTAGGTTATAGGGATGTCCCAGGAATTACTGTCTAGAGTAAAATATGGCCCAAAATCAAGGAATTAAGCCATTGTTTCTGGAAGTTGTCTTATTTGAGACATCTCATTAGGACATCTCATTGGCACATAGGGGAGCATTTATCAAGGATGAGGAACATTTTGATGAAACATTATGTTGATGTGTAAGAGGTTAGAATTTAGCTAAGCAGAGGAGGAAAGGAAATGGATGCATGCAACTTGCAATGAGGCTAGCATGCAAAAGACCTGAAACAAAAGACAGTCTATTGGGAAAAATGCAAATTCTTTTAGCTGAAATAGCATGGGTAGTTGGAGAAGGGTGGTAAGGCTTTCAGTCAGAGTGGAAGGTGGAAAGGAAAGAGGTATCAGATCACCTCGAATCTTTTTAACCATCTCAAGTAATAGGGCCTTTCCTGTGGGGATTAAGTAGAAAAAACAGTATTGAGGCAGACATTTATTATCAGTGTCTCCCTTTCCTTCTTGTTATTCCTCCTTTTCTCCTCCTCATCATTGTTGCTATCATTTTTTGAACTTGTAATATGTGCCAAACAATAGTAAATTCTTTTATGCATTATTTAAAAAAATAAACTCTCCCCACGATAGTCTACTGAAAGTGCTATTAATATTTTTCCCTTAAAATCACTATGTCAGGGAAATGTGCTTAATTTTCCCAACACCACAGTTATCAAGAAGCATAGTTGGAAATCACATCCAAGTTTTTCTGATGTCATTGTCCTTGCCTCTGTATTGAACAGCCATTATGTAGAAAATTATTGCATTTCACTAAACCACTCAGCCTGCAGTTTACTGTAGAACAATGATTTGGATCAAAGGGGGCCTAGTTACAAGGTCATTGCTATTATTCAGGCATCAGAAGATAATGAACAGAGACAGTGGAATGGAGAAAGGTGGGCACATTCCTAAGATATTTATGGCACTGGTGATGCAAAACTAAATAGTAAAGTGTTTACAACTAAATAAATGTACTAGAATGTAGTATTGCTTTCAGCTGCATTCTTATTCATGAATAAAATTATTAAAAGAATTATTTTGATAAAGTATAACCTGAATAATCCACTGTTGTATTCAAGGACTCTTCACTTTTTAAATACATGTCAGATGATGAGTTTTGTATTAAATTTACATGTTCTTAATAGTGTGCTAGTAGAATGACCTAAGAGAACAGTTGCATCTGTACTTATAACTTACAGTCTTGGTTGGGCATTGAAGGAAAGTCAAATCACTTAATGTAGCTTGAAAAGTTTCCCTTGTGAAAAAGGGGCAGATGGTGGTTCTTAATAATGTTAGAATTTTGGCTGAAAGCTATGAATTCATATACAAGTGAGGAGACTGATATTAGAAGTTTGTATAAAGATTGTGAATCATCAAAAGGAACAGAAAAATTAAATTTGCCTGAATATCCTAAAGATGTTTTCTGTGGAAAGATTGTATTGATAAGCAACGAATCATTTAAATGTCACTGAATGCCAAGCAAAATTAAGTCAGAAGGAGAAAGACAAATATCAGATGATTTCACTCAGATATGGAATATAGAGGGGAAAAAGCTAGCAATCTAACCATAAAATTGAGCCTACCAGAAGTGGGGGTAGGGAGGGTAGAGAACAAAATATGGAGGGAGCATAAGGGACTATGGTGGAAGATCTGGATATCTTGGTGGTGGGAATGGTGTGGCAACATATATCTGAAGATGTGTGAATCTGTGCCACTGAATTATATACAGTTTGTAAACCAGTGTTACTTCAATAAAGAGATAATGCAATAATAAAATAATTATCATACATAAAGATGGCAGAAAAAATATTATTGAATGAAATGATAAATCCATCACCACCAAGGCCTTTTTAAGCATACATCCAAAAAGTAGACTATTGTGTTATTCAACTCAGTAATAATTATTGAGTGCCTGATGGGTGCATGTCCTTGAAGAAAATGAGATAGTTGTAAGGTGCAAATAAAAGTGTTAGAGTGTTTTAGTGGAACTGCCTGTTCTGCTCCCCACTCTCTCTGGTGAATCCTCTCACTCCCCACACCTCTGGCCTATATTCTAGTTCTTGTATGCATAAATAACTCTTTTTTAAAAAGTATGTGGAAATGTTTGTTATGTAAATACACACTGACTTACCACCCACATTACTCAGTATTAATTCTTATTGCTCAGATGTAGTCGGGACCTATTTTGATTAAAGCTTTGGAATGATAACAATGGGTTAAGCAGATTCTTTGATCATTTTGTCACACCATATAAAATTGATTTAGAGAGCATAACTGTTTGACCATAGAGAGAACAATTTGGTGTCACTAAGAAAAACACATTCTGTTTTTTCCTGTATTCTCTATTTCAGGGAATGAACATTTTATTTTATTATTATTTTTTTAAATTGGAATGCTATATATTTTTTCTTTTGTTTTTTAATGATTATTTATTTATACAAGAACTGGGGTACAGGCCAGATGTGCGGGAGGGTGAGAGAATTCACCAGAGACAGAGCGGGGAACAGAACAGTCAGACTGACAAAACATACTGCTGAGGGGGATAGCAGGCACGACAGGAGAGGTCTGCCATGCCATGTGGGACCCTCGCCGGCTGGCCGGGATCAAACTGGCACTGCAGAGGATGCGGACAACTTCACAGAACTGCACTCAACCGCCTGTGCCACCAGGGGAGGCCCAGGGAATGAACATTTTATTAACCTTGAATTTCTTTTAATGTTAAGGCATGTAGCTCATCATAGTGCTGGTTTACTTTTCTTGCTGTTTTAAAACATGTCCAATTTGTATTTTCTGTTGTATCTTAGATCGTAACTAAACTATTGATGTAGATGAAATAAATTGGTGAAAAGTCATATAGACCACTTACTGTAGATATCACTTTATTCTCTTCTTTAAGGTCTCATCAGACTGAGTAATTAAGTGGCTCTGGCATCATCTGGAAGCAGAGTTAAAATTCTTAGTGTTGTCTACTTGACCTACTCATCCCCCCGTTGTGAAACCAAGAGACTTCTCCACAAATTGCTACAATGTCTGTTACTAATTTATCATGGTAAGTGAATATTTCTTAATTTTAAACACAAATACATGTATATTACAAAGCACTGTGTTATTAGAAAGTTGTATGGTTGGAATCGAAAGAGGGAGAGAAATTTAAAATTTATTTTCCAGAAATTGTTGCCCAATGTTAGGGTGAGGAAAGCAACCTAGAATTTTCAGCACTATGGAATCTGGGAATGCTTCCCAGGTTATATATGCCTCCTGCTGTATCCCAGTAATACCCAGTGCCTTTCTTCTAGCATATCCTGGGGGAAAAAGGAGTAGGAACAAAATATGTGAGTATCCTAGCAAGGGAAGTTATATGAACCCAGTGTTCAAAGAAATCAGTATGGGGTATGGCTGGCAGGATATACCTGTCAGTAACTGCCAGACACCCCCATCTGCCTTTCAGGGCAGCTTCTTTGTGGCCAGAAGTTACAGTAACAGCAACCGTGTTTGTATGATTCTCGTGATTTCCACTTCTGCCAGATTCCCTCTTCCTGGCTTTCTAGCTAATGTTAGAACTGAGTTTACAGTCAAAACTTACTTTTGTCTGTGAACAGTTTGGTCTGCCTACCATGACATTGTACACATGTGACAAGCTAGTGTGCCTAGTTGTAATCCCCAATTGCAATGTAGGAATGCAGAAAATACAGATTCCGAGCTATACCGCCAACTTTTAAGTACTTTTAGTATAAGAAACTTATATTTTACATTTTAAAAACATTCTTGCTCAGAAGTTATATGTATGACACTTGCAAAAAACCATGAACTGTTGCATTTTCATACAGAATCTTAAAAAAAACCATTTTGGAAATGTCTCAGTTTCTAGGAAATGATGCTGTGTCAATGTCAATCGCTTAACGAGAACAGTGGGGATTGATTGTAGTAATTGCACTGTGACATAGAGCAGATGTTTCATGAATCTTCCTGTTTAGTAAATAATTACCAGAGGGAGACAATGATTGAGTAGATACGGGTTGAGTTAGAGACAAAGGGATGTACAGAATCAACTGTAGACATCCATGAGCAGGTGACAGGTTCCAGGCTTTATGCTGAGGGAAGGATTGTTGGTAGGAGCAGAGATAATTAGCAGGTGAAAGGAGGAGGCACAGAAAGTTAATAGAGTTTGTGCTATATCTATCCTGCAAAGAGGAAAATGCTGTCATGACGAGAGATCCTTGAAAGGACTTTCAGCCCTTCCTACTTTGATAATCATCATCAATCTCCCTCTTTTTAATGCTTATTTTCATAACAGGTAAATGTGTGTGTGTGTGTTTATTTAACATTCTGGAACATACAGCTTTTACAACGTGCAGATGAATTCATTACTGCCATGTCCCAGGCACCTTGACACTGCAGATATTAACCATGCCTCTTGCAACAACCTTAGGAAGAATATAGTATTATTAATTGTATTTCCAAAAGTGGAAAAAGTAAGGCATGGAAAGTTAAACAATTTTCCCAATATGACACAGCCATTAAGTAGTGGAGGTAGGAATGAATACAGGAAGCCCACTGGTGTTCCTAAGACCGCTTAAGCACATCATTGTGTGTGTGTGTGTGGGGGGGGGGTGTCTTCAAGTCAATTGCCTGTGTCTCTGTTCCCAACCAGAATGTTTCCCTTAATGTCCTCCAATATAGATATCCCACAGTATCTTAAAGACCATATGGTACTTGGCAGAGGTAAAGGTAATTATACTAGAGCCAAGTTTTGGAGAAAGAAGACACTGAATGAAAGAAGCAAAGTGGCCAGTCAAAATTTGTTGAGCATCTGTCATGCACCACGCCCTGTATTAAACACAGGGATGCAGCATTGATGAAAACTGCTATTAAAGGAATTCCTATTTTAGTCAGAAGTCTGATAAGTAATTAGATACCTCTGCTATCATGTGGTAAGCGCTCTAAAAACTATGTCCAGGGTATTTTGAGAGAATAGAATGAATATTTGTTTTTCTTTAAAACATGCCTTATTTTTTTAATACAATTACATCTCTTAAGCTTATGCCTAAAAATAGGAATTATATAATACAGAGTCAAAGCACTACAGAAAACTATACAACAAAAATAAGTAATGACCTAAATCCTACCAGTCATAGAAAAACACTGTTACATGGGGCCTCCCTGGTGGCACAGGCAGTTGAGAGGCATACTGTGAAGCTGTCCACAGCCTTTGCAGTGCAGGTTCGATCCTGCCCAGCCGGCGAGAATCCCACATGGCGCGGCAGACCTCTCCTGTCTCACCTGCTGCTCCCCTCAGCAGTGTATTTTGTCAGTCTGCCTGTTCTGTTCCCCGCTCTGTCTCTGGTGAATCCTCTCACCCTCCCACACATCTGGTCTTGCTCTGTCTCTGGTGAATCCTCTCACCATCCCACACATCTGGTCTGTACCCCAGATCTTGCCTAAATGAATGAATAAATCTTTAAAAAAAGAAAAGAAAAACACGGTTACAAATGCTGAGGTATAGTCTTTCCTACATACATTTCATATTTTTTGCAAAAATGTTTCTAAACCATGTGTGATATTGTGCTGTCTTCTACTTCCACTGGGTAATTTCTAAGACCACCTCTCTATTTGATGGATAATGAGTGGTGTCATCATTTGTGAAGACTGGGTGGCATTGTGTGGCAGTTGTGTTACTTATTTCATCCATTTAGACTGTACATTCAGGTGTTTTCTTTCTTTATTACTGTAAATATTTCTAGTGTGAGGAAAATTATTCAAATATTACTGGATCACAAGGTACTGTGCCATCCAGGGTACCTGATGGGGTTCTATCTGGTTGTTGCTACTTGGGTTACAGACATTGACTATGGAGAAAATATGTATTTCTGCGGAGGGCCTGTCTGGTGGCCTAGGGGTTAAGTCTCTGCACTATCACTACTGTGGCCTGAGTTTAATTCCCAGCCAGGGTGGTAAAACCACATATGGTGCAGCAGATCAGTCCTGTCCTGTCCACTGCTCCCCTCAGCAGTGTATTTCAGATCTGCTTGTTCTGCTCCCCACTCTGTCTCTGGTGAATCCTCTCACCCCCTCATACCTCTGGCTTACACCCCAGTTCTTCTATGCTACAAAAAGGTCTTGTCAACTCATCTGTTTGTTTTTTTTTTGTTTGTTTGTTTTAGAAGATGACCCAGCATGTATGCTTACCCTTTCATCAGATTTAATTCCTCATAAATATTAAAAAATGCTAGTTGTCAAAGATGTTTACTTACAGTTGGCTACTACAATTTTATCAAAAGTCAGCAAAATATTCCATCATGCTTGTCCATAGATTGGAACCATAACAAAGTCTGAATTATGTAAGTTACTAACATATGATAAAATTTATAAGAGGTAAATGGATGGTCTTTATTTAAGATATTTTAGACAGATGTCCCTGGATGTATTTTATTTAGTTTAAAATGCTATCATGAATGCTGCAGGTTCAGGAACATTTTAATAGCAGATGAAAAGTAATTTGAATTATCTTCTTTATCTGAAAGCAATATTGTGTTTAAATCATAGAATTGAGAAAGATGCAAAATCAAATGCTTTGTCAAGATGATTCACAACATTTATAATATTTTTATCTATGCTCTCCTTTAATGAATAAATGAAGAAGTGAATTATTCCATATCATTCTTTGGCACCTGCATTTAGGAGAGGAAAAACCTGGGGAAACAGAAGCAGCCTGTTTATTTTAAATGGGGAAAATCAAATCTTTCCTTAAGAGTTGCTGATCCTATTTCACTATTAAATGACAGGCTCTTGGGGACAGTATTTGCAGGCAGCAGCAGTAGAGATTTGAATTGTCTCTATTTTTGAAGGGATCAGACCCTGCAGGGAGGCTAAGTAGAGATTAAAAGAGAAGTTTTTAACCCCAGAAAAGAGAAAAAAAAGTCAGAATTGTCAACAGTCTATTATGGGAAAAGAGGAAGGAAAGAAAATGTCTAGCCATAAATTCAAAGCTCAACTTTCTAATTGAAAACAAAACAAGACAAAACAACAACAACAAAACAAAACCCCGAGGCCTTCTGAGTGATAAGAAAAGCTTAACTGGCAAGATACATGAGTATTTTTCAGCATGGTATGTGCTATGAATGACCCTTACATTAAGGTGCTGCAATGAGAAAGTGGGTCTGAGAGTCTAAAATTGAAGCATCCTCCTGTAAGTGGGGATGGTAGGCTTGTACAGGGACAGACAGAGAACTGAGAAAAGAAGGAGGAAGTTGAGTTTATGGGAGAATAAATAAAAAGAAAATAACCTTGGAGAATAAAATTGCCCAAATGAAAATCCAAGAAGAATAAAGCCATGTCCCCCAAATTATATAACACTTTAAGTTGAAGTGTGAAGATTTGGATGAAAGTCAAATTTACTGAATTCTGGAAATTTTCTATATGTCTTTCTATTCAAAATAGGCCTTTTGAAATTGAAATCCCTTCATTATTAACATGATTAGTACTTATTTTGAATTGTACTTGACAATTTAAGTAAAAACATCATAATTTTAGAATCCCTGACCATTTTTGACTTTGAGCTATGAGTTTTTAGAAATAGCTCTTAAAAGTCAAACATTTATAAAAAACCTCTAGATATTTTTCCTTATAACAGTCTCAAATTATGTGTCCTTGACTGATCAAATAATTAGTAAAACAGAGTTTTATTTTTGTTCTTAAACATTAGTGCCAACTAAGAATGAATCACATTTTGAAGAAAATTGTTTGGCAAGTTTTGGTCTGCTTAGGGGAGTTTGCTTTCTTGTGGAGTTAATGAATCTGAGGTTGAAGGTTCACTTCCCACTGGGACCAATTAGTTCCTCTCTTTCATGGTCAAAGTCTACACCTGTAACCTTGACCAGCCCTTCTTCCCAAGCTTGCCATTGGTTACAAGTCACTAGAAACAGCTGATTGATCATCACCAGTTTACAAGTATTGGGGAAAAAATATAAACCATAAAATCAAGTGCTCTCCAGGGATTGATAATCAGTCACATATTTCATCTTCCATTGAATATCATCCAGGTTTAGAAATATATGCTTTGAATTATGACTTTTCATCATTCTCAAAGGAATCATAATTTTCTTTCATATGAAGGAACTACGGTGATAGCACAGTAATATTTCCTTAGACTGCAGGATCTTTAAAAGACCGCAGAAGCACAGTGGGCTATTTATTCCAACTCTTACAGCTGGAGTTTAGCAACTAAAAACAAGACCTTTAGGAGTTGAACAGTTAAGATGAAGATCAGCGAATGGTAGATGAAGTAATTCATTATTAAAGTAGTAATGTAGGTTAAGATTCATTATTTTCAGCATGATTGAGATAAATTGACTGAAATTTTAAACATCTTTTGCATCAATATATAAAATTTTGAATGATCATGTTATTCTGGTATTCCTTATTGTATTTCTGTATTTACTGGATTTTATTTTTGAGATTGTGAAAAAGCATTCAGCTTGATTTTAAAACTGTTTCGCACTTAATCTAGAAGATATTTTCAACTTAATTGGATGATTACTTTAAAAGTTAGATTTACTCAATTGTATTTGACTTTATGTTCCTTTTTAAAGACTAGGTTTAGTGTTAGGACTGATGTAGGAATTCAAAATAATTCCTGTGTGTTTAAATGAATCAGTATAGTTTAAATCAACCTGCCATTGCATTGTCTTATGTAAGTTAGAAGATGTTTCCATATATTTATAATCATTCATCTCTTCATTCAGCAAATATTTTTGTGTCCCTGCAATGTGAAATGTTCACAATTGTGGATAGGATAATGAAAGAAACACAAGTCTCCCATTCTTACTAAGCTTACACTCAAGTGCAGAAGACAAATATGCATAGGTAAACATATATTGTAATATCCGATAGTGACAAGTATTTAGAAGAATAATCAAGAAGAACAAAAAGAGAGTGAATGATTGTGGGGGGTGGGGTGGGAGATTGTTTAGAAAATGTCTTTTAGACAAGATCCCATTGAAGCAGAGGGAATGAAGGAAATATAGAGCTTTAAGGGAAAAACCCCAGAAAATCAGGAAGGACAAAGGCCCAAGACAACAATATACCTGTTGTGTTTGAGGAACCATCAAGGAGTCTAGAATGGTAGAAACATTTTATAAGTGGAACAGTCCCAGGTACTAAGCTTGGAGAGATGGCAGAGGCCCATGCCATAGCAAGGCTAGATCATTTTCTAAACAATAGGAAACTTTGCACTCATTTATCAGGTTACAGATGAAATTTCATATAAAATATGAATTTAATGAAATTCAGTGATGTGAAGAATTGAGTATGAGAGCAGAGTCTTGATCTGATTTCAATTTCAGAAGGAACTCTATGATCAAATTTTATGAAAATAATTCATATTCTTAATATACACTCTGAGCAGACATGATTAATGATACATAATAATGATAGAAAAAAAGCAGTAGGTTAATGAAAAATCTTTTTCATGAATATAGCCTGTGTCTCATTATCATCCATTTAAAAACATTCAGCAAATGTGATGTCTTTAAATAATTAGGGGTGCAATATAAAGAAGATTTAATCTATAGAAATATTCCATCTTGCTTTAAGGAGTAGATGAGTGAAGTTTTTATAAGCTGAGAATCTATTATGTTATCCAACTTAGAATTTACATTACTTTTCAATCTCTTTCCCCCTTCCATAAGTTTAAGGATGATTTCAGGATATAAACATGAAGGTGCATAGCAATGAAATGTCCATACTGTCTGTTAAATGTGTTTGTGTTTTTTGCAAGGAAGCAGATGCAATACAACATCTATTTAAGTGCTGACATGTTTTGAAGTATATGTTGGCATAAAAATTACCATGTGTCCTTTGGGGACAAAATATGATTTCTTTTATGATACTGGTTTAAAAAGTTAGACTTTTAAAAAAATATTTTTAGTTGGCAAAATAAAAGTTGCATGCATAATGTTATTCCCACCCACCTACCACCGTGTGTGTGTTCTTTTACCTGAACCATAAAAATCAAAAAGTCTAGAAATTCTATTGTACTGAGAATCATTTCAAACTGGCACAATCCATAGTATTGTCAGTGGTATATGATGCAGATCACAGAATACCTTGTATACACATATATCTGCTACTTTCATCTCTGTGGTTGTAGAATCAGTGTATTAAGAAAGCTTGAAAACAACTTTATTGCCTAGAATGGGATAAAATGTTCTTACAAGTCTATGATATCCAGCCTATTCGGTTTTTCTTTTACTAGATGTATGCAAGTCACTGCCCATGTAAGGAGTCATGTCTAAGTAATCCTTCTTCCTGGGTATACCTGTATCATTTTGGGTCTGGAGAGTATTTACACAAGGTTACAATTGTTTCCTGCCATTTACTTTTATATATTTAACATTTATGCAGCCTCCGTCACTTTTTAA
This sequence comes from Talpa europaea, assembly GCF_964194135.1. NCBI lineage: Eukaryota > Metazoa > Chordata > Mammalia > Eulipotyphla > Talpidae > Talpa > Talpa europaea. The sequence continues at coordinate 23,614,352 of NC_140069.1, read as the reverse complement.
TAATTACATTTTTATCAGATAGCATTAATGTTTTTCTCGCTGGTGGTTCAGCAAACTCATTTTTTATGAGAATGAGTTCTCATTTTACAGAATCAGTTCATGGCTCAGTGTTACTACCACTACTCCAAGTAGTAAGAATTATTTCTGTATTTCACAATAACTAGACTTGAGCCATTGAATGTGTTTTGATTCCCTCAAAATTTGGAAAATTAAGTGCTCTCACATGCACATTTACAGAGGTCACATAATTTTATTGGGTGAATTGAAACTCTTTTAAATACTAAGCTGAACTCAAGTGGAAAATTTCCTTGGATCTAGGTCTACTGAAATAAAATGACGCATGATTTTTAGCAACCTCACTGCTAAGTATTTAGGACAAGCCAGTATCAGAGATAGGAAAACCTCCACTGAAAAATGACTTTCTAAAGAGCAGATGCACCATGGTGGAAAGTTGAAGTTCTGAGATATCCACCATCTTACGTGACTGATACTTTTTTTTTTGCAATTTATTTTTTTTAAAGATTTATAAATTTTTATTTATGTGTAGAAGAACTGAGGCATAGTCCAGAGGTGCAGGTGTGGGATGTGTGTGTGAGAGAGAGGATTCACCAGAGACAGGGGGGAGCAGAACAGGTGGATCTACTGAAATACACTGCTGAGGGGAGCAGTGGGCGAGACTGGAGAGGTGTGCTGTGCCATGTGTGTTAGCTCCCTGGCTGGCACATCGAACTCAGGCCCGTGATAGGTGACTTAACCCCTACACCTCTAGCACTGAGACTTAACCTCTACACCACCAGGGAGCCCCCCGACTGATACATTTCATGGAGGAGGGACATTATTGCATACGATCACTTTTCAGCTTTATGCACAGTAGCTGTGTAGACTCTCACTGTAATCAAAAATTGGTTTTATTCCTTCACTTGACAAAAAAAATATTAGATTAGGTTAACTACTCTGATTTCAGATTACTGATCACTAAGTGCTTTCATGGATGTGACATGAAAAAAAAATGAATTTCAAACTAAGTGAGGTCCCTGGATGCATTTTCATTTAGACATTTTCCCCGAGGTTTTTATAATTTCATAAAATTCATTTAGATACAAATTTTGATCATCTTTTTCAATGCTTAACATTCGCTTAGTGTTTTTACAGTAAATTAACTAGATATTTGAAGTGACTGTATAGTGTAAAGATGATGATATGAAAAGATTTTAAAAGCATCTATTAATTCACTTTCCTGACGAAAGCATTCATTATGTTTATTACTTCTGAGAATGAACTGAAGAGTGGAAATTTCTCTTCATAAGTTACTGGTTGGCATTGTTAAGGCATTTGCCCCAAAATATAGAATTTTTTCTAGAAGGAAGCTGTGAAATCATGTAAAACTGATTGCAGAGATAGGATTCATGGACAAGGGCTGGTCATAAAGTGTCTTGTTACAAAATGAGGAAAACAAAGACAATATTGTTCTCATTTTGTGAAGTTTCTCACTTTAGTTTTAAATGATGTCCTGTGTGATTATATGGCATTAAAATAATCTTCCTCTTATGAATTGATGTGTTAATAAATGATAATGACTGTCCCTAATTGGTAAAAACAAAAGTGGTTAGCCCAAAAATGGGCCTCCACTTCTAATTTTCAGATTTATGCTTCTATAAATCTAGTTCAGTTAACTACTGCAAGCTACAAACCCCAATCAAAAGAATTCAGCCTTTTCTCAAACACTCTCTTGTAAGTTTGCAGCTTCGTGGACTGCCTGCTATGATTCTGGGCTCTTTATATTATTACAAGTTCTTCCCACATTGGAACTATAGCTGTTTCTCTAGTTAATTACTTTTTAATTTACTAAGAACCATATAGAACTATGTTATAACATTTTTGCAAATATCTTTTAAGGAACATTAATTCAGTGATATCTATTTGTATCTGTATCCTGAAGGGTGAGGTAACCACAGTCAAATTATTTTAGGAAACAATAATTCTAACAGTAGATTACTTAATAGCAACAATTCATAAATTCTTTCCTGGGCTCATTTATCTAACAAACTATACATAGTAGTGTTCTATATGTTAATCCATACTAGAGTTATTTAAAAGAGAAGTACAATAAGCTGGGTTCCTCAAATTTAGCCCCTGGAGTCTCATATTTTTTTGCAGTTGGATTTATTTGGGGCTGCACTAAAATCTTTAGGTTAAAACTATATTCTTACTATTACTTTAAGGTTTCTCACGCCTTAAAACATATGAATTCCTTTAACCTCTACTCGGCTACATGCTTTTCAAATCCTTCCTTTCCTTAGTTTGTCTTTGCTTCTGTTGAAAATGTGGTAAATAATCAAATGCAAAACCCAGGTTTGGTTTGATCTCATGCAGTGTTGGGGCTGCTGTCTTCTTCCGGCTCTGTATTCCTGTGGGTGAAAGACAAGCTCGGTTTTGTTTCTGGTTTTGCCACTTTTGTCATGCAGTTGTCAACTATGAACTAGATGTCCTTAATGAGCACATGTCTGCATTAAGCATCAACTTGGTAGAACTGGCCCATAAGCCTGTCACATGGAAAACTTTTTGGAAACTCATTCATTGGATTTTCAGTGAATCTACCCACTCATGCCTATCTTAATTACAGACAGGTTATTGTAGGAATAACTCTGGAATAATGAGGACAGTTATATCACTCACATAGTCAAGCTTTCTGTTTTGCAGTGTCAGGAGACAAAGCTATATAGCATTGTCAGGGAACACTGAGACAGCTTTACCTAGGGTTGCCCAGAGTTGGGACTGTGGTTTAGGAAATGAAAGCCAGTTAGGATGCAGTAATGTCCCAGTGCCTGTCCTTTTATTGCCCGCTAGCAGCAAATCCTTATTGATCTCCATTGTAGCTCTTTGGCATTAATCTGATTTAGTGATGTTTCACTTTGTGATTTCCAATTCTGCACCTGATACCATTGCCTCATCTCACCATCTATTTTGGGTTCAAGAGTTGGCCCTTTCAGAACACGACTGTCTTATGCAATACTTTTCTCTCAGTCAAACAATCCTTCTACAGCAGTTTTAATCTACCATATGACTCACATCACAGGCCTGATTTTTTAGTATAACTGTATTTGAACCAATCAGGATAAATTAGCCATAAGTAAGACCATAAGAAAATAAAATAGATTAGTAGAGAATGGTTCTTAAAGTGTGATTCCTGGGCTAGCAGAATCAGCACCACCTGGAAACATGTTAGAGGTACTACCCTAACCCTACTGGATAAGAAATTCTTGGGGTGGGATCCAGCAGTCTGTATTTTATTGAATTTTCCAGGTGACTCTGATGCATGCACAAGTTTGAGAACAGATGGTATAAAATTGTCTCTTGAGTTGAGATTTATAATGTGGCTGCCAAAAATAATGACTTTGGGTATAATTGATATGCAGAAGATCTTTCTGATAATATTTAGCTAACAGTTTCAGCTGTTTTTTAAGGTTGTTTTTTTTACAGGAGGAGAACATTGTCAGCATGTAAGATCATGCTTCCTTTCCTGTTAGCTGTGGCATCCAGTTGATACAAACTTTAGACCAATTTTTTGGAAGACAAGTTAAAAACAATAAGCCTGATTCACTGATCTTTAAAATACTCAGTACTGCTGTACACATTCCTGCCCATCTGATTTTTTTTAAAGATTTATTTATTTATGCACACAAGAGCTGGGGTACAGGCCAGAAGTGTGGGAGTTGAGAGGATTCACCAGAGACAGAGCGGGGAACAGAACAGGCAGACTGACTGAAATACACTGCAGAGGGGAGCAGCGGGCGAGTCAGGAGAGGTCTGCTGCACCTCCATCTGATTTTTATAGTACTTTTTAGTATATCTGTTTCATTAAAATGAAATTCACAACTGTAACAACTAACTCACTTTAAAAATGCAAATTACTTGTTTTAGTATTTTATTTGTTTTAGTATTTTTAGAGTTGTGCAACCATTTCCACAATCAATGATAGAACATTTTCATCTCCCTTGAAAGAAACTCCATACCCTTTAGTAGTCATTCTTTCTTTCTTTCCTTACCTAACTCCCCCAACCCTAGGCAACCATTAATCTACTTTCTATCTTTATGAATCTGCCTATTCTAGATATTTCTTATAAACAGCATCATATGTTTTTTTTGTCACTAGAGTCTTTTACTTAACATGATTGTTTTTTTTTAATTTAAATTTTATTTTTATGTTCCCCATACAATTGTAACCCCCTTATTTTGACCCCAACCCCTCCTTTCCCCGCCCCCCACCCCCCATAGAGAGTCTCTGGTTCATAGTTGTTTGTTGATTTTTATTTTTACTTTCTTATAGTTATTCTTTTTCCTGGTCTCTTATTTAAGTTTTCTAGATTCCTGTTATGAGTGAGACCATCCGGTATTTTTCTTTTTCTTTCTGGCTTATTTCACTGAGCATGATCCTTTCCAGCTCCATCCAGTAACATGATTGTTTTTAAGGTTCAATCATATTATAGCATGTATCAATGCTTCAGTCCTCCTCATTAGTCTAAATAATATTCCATTGAATAGACATACTACACTTTATTTACTCATTCATAATTTGATGGACAATTAGGTTATTTCCTTATTTTGCCAAGTATAAATAATGAACATGGGAGGTTTTTTTTTTTGTGGCTTTGTGTTTTTTTGTGGCTGTTATTTTAATTCTGAAATTAGAATTAGAATTTTTGGGTCATAAGATAACACTGTATCTAATTTCTTGAGGCACTGCCAGACTATTTTACAAAGTAGCTACATAATTTTACAAGCTCATATGGTCACACATGAGTGTTCCAATTTTTCCATATTATTGCCAAGATTAGTTATTATCTGTCTTTTTTACAGCCATCTTAGTGAGTATTAGGAGTATCTTATTGAGGTTTTGATTTGTACTTCCTTGACGATTAATGATCATGTTAAGCATTTTTCATATGCATATTGATTATTTCTTCAGAGAAATAACTGTTCAGAGCCTTTGCCCACATTTTAATTGGGCCGAATGTTTATTTGGAAATTACAAAAGTTCCTTATCTATTCTAGATCATGTCCTTATCAATTATAAGATATCATGATAGTTTTTTTTAAAGATTTATTTATTTATGCATACAAGAACTGGGACACAGTTCAGAAGTGTTGGGGGTGGGTGAAAGCATTCACCAGAGACAGAGTGGGGAACAGAACAGGCAGATTGACTGAAGTACACTGCTGAGGGGAGTAGCAATTGAGTCAGGAGAGGTCTGCTGTGCCATGTGGGTAGCTCCCTGCCAAAGAGAAAACAAGGCACCTTTTGAAGCTCCTCAACAGTACTCAGATGTGGGATCCAAACAAATGGAATGTGTCTTGTTCACATGAAACCTGTTGATTAGAAAGAGTCTCTCATCCCTCATTGCTTTCTCTTCGGAAGTTTCTATCAAATCATTAGGATTAGTTCATTTTGAAGAAATTTTCCTTATTGTTGAACTTTGTACATTAACATTCTGTTTGAGGCAAATTTATTCTTTTTATTTATTTATTTATATTTTTTACATAATTGTTCATTTTTAAACAATATTTGCTTCCCCCCACCCCCTCAGGTGTAGTCCCCATAGAGTTTCCTTCCCCAAGGCACCCAAGCACCATCACCTCAGTCCCCTGTGCTCCTCCCTCCCTCCCTCTGATCCCTCTCCCTCCTCCTCCCCTGCAGCAGGTCTCTGATTTATACTTGTCCATTTTTGCTTTGTTGTGTTTTGTACTGTTACTATTTTTTTACACAGTCCCTAGCCCCGTGTCCTTGGTGTAGTCACATTCTCTCTGAATACTTGGTTTCTTCATGGTAAAATTACAGGATGGAGATAAAATTGAAAGGCCCTTTCAACTTTGTTAGTTTGAGTCTTCACAGAAATTTGGAGTTGCACTTTTTTTGTTTACTGATCCAGACCACCTCCCCCCAAATTAAAAGCAAGAGAAAGAACAGTGGTCTAGGGCTGCTTGTTGGCCTCACCTGGGGCCAGATCTCCTGAAAACATTTCGGTAATTTCTGGGACTTTGACTTCCTCCTCCACGTGAACCTTGATTATGATCACTGACCTCACCCAATAGCCCAGCCTTGCCAGAGGACCTCAGCATCTGGTAGTTTTTTCTCAACTCTGAATTCTTTTATCCAGGTCTGTGAACTATAGTGGGAATATTTTGGTGGGATAGGGATGGACTGTGGAAGAGTTTCTATACTACGTCCTGGGTCAGATGCTCTGAAATATAATCCCAGTGAATTTTACACCTATTTTAGAGCTGGTAATCACCACTTTATGCATGAGGAAAATAAAGTTAATTTAGGTTGATGTGGGGCCTCCCTGGTGGTGCAAGGGGTTAAGCACTGCACTGTGAAGCAATCCACAGCCTCTGCAGCACGAGTTCGATCCCCAGCTGGCCAGGGAGAAACCCACAAGGTGCAGCAGACCTCTCCTGTCTCACCTGCTGCTCCCCTCAGCAGTGTATTTCAGTCAGCTGCCTGTTCTGTTCCCCACTCTGTCTCTGGTGAATCCTCTCACTCCCCACATCTCTGCTCTGTATCCCAGCTCTTGTATGCATAAATAAATAAATCTTTAAAAAAATAATTTAGGTTGGTGTGAATTTATAAATTCAGATCCTTTAGGTAAATAGGGTCTGATTCTACTTGGGTAGCTTATAACATAATTTACCCAAGTAAGCAGAGGGAAGCAGTCTGAACTCTGATAGTTATCATCCAAAGTCTTTGCTCTTAACTACTCTTTTTTCTTTTTTTTTTTTCTGGTGCATGTAGACTAACTCTATGTTTATCTGGAGGAAGAAATTTAACACTATTTTCACTTTTTCCTTCGAGTATACCCCAAAAGGTGGGGAGGAGGGAGGCTTGAAGAATATGGGGAAGGAAAGATTGATAACTATATTTCTGGAGGGCCTGTTCATTTCATTTAAGATGTCTATTTTAATGGAAATTGTCTTTCTCATTGTTAATAATAAATGATAATAAAAGCAGTTGTCATTCTTTGAGTTGCTTGTATAATGAGGCAAGAACTTATCAGCATTTTAATTAGATGATAGCATAAAAGATGTTTTTAAATTTCTCCATGTAAAACTTACAGGCACTTTACACTGTTCACATCCTTGGTTTCTGTACATTCAAATTTATTTTCAGTACCTGTAATAAGTCATGCTTATTTGGAAATATATTATTGATGACATGTATTATATCCTGTAGGCAGCTACAAGATTGCATTAGAATGAAGCATTGGTTATAAACCAGATGTGTGTCTTGTCATTGCATCATTTGAAATACTGCATTGTGATGAAGTTAATGCAGCATTCACAAATCTATCAGGATTATCTTGTACATGGTTGATAACAACAAAAAGGAGCAAACCATTACTTTACCACCTAGAAGCTGACAGTGCAGCATGTGTTGAGTGCACACGTTTGATCAAAAGATAAATAGATGATGAAGACTAAAACTCAGGGTTTGTATTGCTAGATAATTGGGTTTTTAAAACCATGGAAATCATCTTTATTTGATACATCCTGATTTCCTACAGGGTCTGAACTCATAAATTACACCAGTCAAGTCAAAGTTGTCCCTAACCAGATTTAATTTATCACATAGCAGTTGGGATTAAAAAAAAAGTCACCATAGAACTGTAGAATGAGAGGAACTTAGTATCTTAGCAACTCTGTGAGAAAAGACCTAAGGATTTTATTTGTCTCTATAGTTAATATAAACCAAATATATCATGAATTTCCTTACCTATTTTAATAGTGGCGGTAATAGAAGCTGGAGCACAAACAAGTGGGCAAGGGAGACAACCTCATTTGTTGCTAATAGTTAATCACTTGCAGAGAGCAGTGCTCACTGCCACATATGAAAGAGACAAAAATGATACTTGTCTATTGAAAGTAGATAAAAATAGAACTGCACCTCTTAAGGATGTTTAATTAAAAAGTGCTGGTTGGGCCTCCCTGGTGGCTCAGCAGGTTGAGCACAATGCTGTGAAGTTGTCCGCAGCCTCTGAAGCTCAGGCAGAGATTCCTGGCTGGCCAGGGAGATTCCCACATGGCACGGCAGACCTCTCCTGTCTCGCCCGCTGCTTCCCTCAGCAGTGTATTTCGGTACTTCTGCCTGTTCTGCTCTCTGCCTTGTCTCTGGTGAATCCTCTCACCCTCCCATGCCTCTGGCCTGTACCCCAGGGCTTGTATAAATAAATAAATCTTAAAAAAAAATAAAAAGTGCTGGTTAACACAATTTGAATTATTAACAATAACTAATACTTATTGTATTATTTCATTTAGTGTTGTCACAATCGAGTGAGGTAGATATGTTCATCATCACCCATTTTACAGATAATAAAATGGTCAGAGAGCACTTACTGCAGAGAGGAAGAGGGAGAGCAGAGCCATGGTCCTTAATGGTTGTACCTTGCTGCATCACACGTGAACTGACACCCTCACAGGACTCTCCTGCATCACGCTCCTGGGATGGACCTGCATTAGCCCGTGGGTTACATTTGGCAGACAGATTCTCAATAGGATGCCCTATTGTTAATATACCAAGTTCCTCTCATGCAATAGTTTTATGGGTGACCTTTTTTTTTAATCCCAAGTGCTACATGATAAATGAAATCTGCCGAGGGACAGCTTTGACTTGACTGGTGTGATTTATGAGTTCAGACCCTTTATATCTAGGATATACCAAATAGGATATCTTGTGGCATGATTATCTTCCCTGGAACCCCCATGATGGGTTGTGACAATTATCAAACTTGAGGCAGGTTAATGATAGGTGTCTTCTCATTCTTTAAAAGCAAAATTCCAAAAACAAGCTGGCAAAAGGTCTAGAGAGAAATTCTCATTGGTATGTTGCAAACATCATATGTTACGTTTGTCATAATTCTTATAAACTGTATTCTAATAAAGGTGCACACACATCCAGTTCAGCTTACATAATTTTTTTAAAGCCACATTTCCTGGAAATAATCATAAACAACATTTATGGAACAGTCAGTATGTGACAGGCAATGTTCCAAGCACTTTACGCTTAAGTGCACCTAATCCCCACACTAACCTGGGCAGTAAGAATTATAAATATACCCTCAGAAGGGATAACAATGATAATAATTATAAAAAAAAAATTTAAATGTGAGGAAATAATAAGTGACTGCTCCAGAGAATGTGGATGGTATCTAAGATTTGAATCTTAGTATTTTCACTCCAGTGCCTAGACTCATAATCTAGTCTGCAGTGTCTCATTCTTCATTTTGCTACTGATGAAAGAAGCAACCTCATTTATTGTATGGTGAGTGCCTGGGGCAGACATTATGGTTTGGCTGATTTGATGTCCACTTTACACCAATTCTAGCATTTCTTCCTGTACTAGAAAACCTGGAAACTCAAAAATCATATAACCTTTAGACTCCCTTGCAGCTAGTGTTCAAATGTATTCAGTTTTCAAAGACTAGGCGTGTGTGGAAGTGATGTACAGCAAAGGCATTCGGTTTTGTGGTGCCAGTCTGGTGTTTTGCACCTTACCTACTGAGCAGTAGGTTGACAGCACTAAGATTTCCTCTAGAATATTTATATCATGTAGGTGGGAACATCTGTAACTACTTACTACCCTGTAATAAATTTTTTCTGTACCTTTGGTAGCTAGATTTCATTCCTTATGAACAGGAGACCCTGATTAATGCAGAAGACATCAGGTCTATAATGGGATATTCATTCAAGGTGCTTTTTGACTCTTGAGGTTTCTCCAGTGCTGGAAAATTGAACTAGAGACAATATATTCATCCAATATTAAAAAATTGGACTCTCAGGCTCAATTAAAGTTAAAATTCTCTTAAGATCTAGGACCAGAAACAGGCAAAGAAAAGACTCTTCATACATTTGCTTAAGCCAGTTTTTAAATAGGGCTTGTCTCTTCCTTTGCTGGCTTAGCTATCTCACAAAAAGTCTTGCATTTCTGGGAGATAATATGTCTCTCGCAAGAAAGAGTAGACCTGTTTTGAGGAATAATAAACTTAAACAATTAAGAAGGGAAATCCTCATTGCCTGTGATTAGTTGTCCTTAGTTTCATTTTCTTGGATTCTAGTGCATTGAATCTGGCTTAGTTTTGGTGTGTATATATTTTTTTAACCAAAGCATTAAGAATCACTTCAATCAAATGGTCTCCTTGTTTAGTTGCTTTAGCAGTACTCTGATAGCTTATATCTCTGAACTAGACAAGAAAGTTGACGGTGTAAAATTCTTTGGACTGTGTTGTGCACAACAAAATCCTTCTGTTCTCTCTACATTCAGGAGAGCTTCTCCCTGGAAGGGCCTTGAGCCTTTAAGAACTGACTTCTAAAGTTCATTTACAGCTGCTGGGGTAAGAGTGCTTATTTAATGGCCTCCATTTAAAATCAGTCCCTAGCAGTTCTCAAGTGAGTGTTGAGTGTAGAATGCCTCTCTATGCTTGTGTTTTTTGTAAGAAATGAATGATCACAGCAATCTAGAGCCTTTAAGACAGTTTTTCAAACCTCAAGATCACTCAACAGCATTCCTGTATTGTAAGCAGAGCAATAATTAATTGTGGTAATGATGACCTTGAGTCATTATCAAAAGGTTAAGTTGTACAAAGTAAAGTTTGTGATGTACAAAAAAGCTAGGAAGAATTAAAATCATTTTGGGAAGATTCCCGAGAATGTGTTTTAACACTGTATAAGGGGGATAGGTTTGGGTTATTAAAAAATTTAAATGCTATAAAACATCCCACTTACTGCCATTCCTAGAAGAAGCAGCAATTCCATGTTTGACTGTATGTTCTCATAAGAAAGCAAGGTATTGGACCTCCCTGGTGGCCTAAGGGTTAAGTGTCAGTGCTATCAAAGCTATGAACAGAGTTTGATTCCTGGCCAAGGAGCTAACCCATATATGGCACAGCAGACCTCTCCTGTTCCCCCGCTGCTCCCTTTAGCAGTATATTTCAGTAGATCTGCCTGTTCTGCTCCCCACTCTGTCTCTGGAATCCTCTCATTACCCCAACCTCTGGTCTATACCCCAGTTCTTCTATGTACACACACACACACACACACACATAATTTTAAAGGAAGAGAAAGCAAGGTATTGATTAATAAATATGAATATTATCTTACCAATCCTGGGACGTCTGTGTCTATCAAGCCTAAATAAATTTTAATTGACAGTTTTAATTATGGTTGAATAATTCATTGAATAATCCATGTTTGGAAAGCTTGTGAGAGGCTAATCATCCTCATTTCCCAGTTATTTTTTTTAATATAGACCTGATATTAAAAATTAAGTTTGCCTTCTAAAAAAAGTAAAAGTTCAGCCTCACTAAACCTGGTATTTCTTATTTGATGAAATATGCCTTCAGATATTAACTAGAAGTAGAAATCCCTGGAGCACCTCTGCCTTTTGGATATGGATTAGCTTTACTTACTCTTGGCTTTTAAACTTATCTATTATGTATATAAATAGCAATGACTGAATTTTTTATTTCTTTCATGATTTCTACTTAATTATATTTTTTACTTCAGCAAGGTTAACATTTTTATTCTTTAGTATCATACTAAGTAATACACATTAATGTTTAATTTTTTTCTATAATAAGATAACTAAGGTTTTGTATATTTACTCAGCAATTATTGAGTGTGTTGTACCAGTGCTAGACACTGGGGCTATGGCAATAGATGAGAATCATCAGACTTTCTGGAATCTTGGTTCTGGGGAACAATTGTTCACACGTCTATAGTACATTCTGGTTGCCAAGTAATTTTCTAAGTATTAATCTCTCTCAAAGCCCCCAGAGATAGAACTAAGATACGGAGAGTAAGCAGTTTTTCCAAAGGCATAAGTAGAAGTAGTGTCAAGACAAGACTTCAAACCCAGGCAATATGATCCTTTTTTGTATCTCATTACCACTGCACATACTATATATTTGTGTTTCTATCTTGCAGAAAATATTTTTATAACACTGTTCATAATAATTCAACAGATGAGTTTACCTATTGAGTGATTAACTTGCTAACAGTAATAATAAAAAGTTGGTTTAAATTTCTTTTCCAGAAGACCTAAATTCTTCTACATGTCAACTTACATTGCTTACCCAGATAGAATTATACTCAAGACTCTTTAGTACAGTTTAGACTTAACTGAATAATTCACCAAACATTGCAATGACTAGTCTCTTAAAGTCCGGATTTTGAAGCTCCACTTGAGAATGACTTTTTATATTCTTTATGATTTCTTCTTTGTCACGTAAGAAAAATTAAATGGAGCATTGACAAAATAGAGAAGTCAGCAAAGGTGATTTTTGGTATCAGACTTTTCTAACGAGTTACCTTCTGGCTCTTTTGCTTCCTGCTTCTTAGAAACTGTGCAGTATCTCCTCTCATCTCTGTCTTATGGTGGTTGTTCATCATTTTTCCTTTTCCTTAAGGGATGATTTTCTATATGACTGAAAAACTGAATGATTAGGTTGCCTCCTATACTTCCTCCTCTGGATAAGCTATATTAATCTTATCAAAGCACTTTTAGAAAGAATGCCCTAATCCTAGATAATACTTCTAAGTCAGAAGAAGGAAGTAGATAGGAGTAAAGGGTCCATTTTTTGGTCATTTGAGCTTTTGGAGCCTCTAAAAGTATTCTTGGTGGGATTCTACCAACTTTGTAGCCTTCCTTTTGCATAAGAAAGGAAATCAGGGGCCTCCCCCGGTGGTGCAGGCAATTGAGCACAGTGCTGTGAAGCTGTCCACAGCCTCTGCAGCACAGGTTTGATCCTGGCCTGCTGGCAAGGGTCCCACATGGCATGCAGACCTCTCCTGTCGTGCCCGCTGCATACTCAGCAGTATATTTCGTCAGTCTGCCTGTTTTGTTCCCCACTCTGTCTCTGGTGAATCCTCTCACCCTCCCGCACATCTGGCCTGTACCCCGGTTCTTGTATGCATGAATAAATAAATCTTAAAAAAAAAAGAAAAAATACCTAGGAGTGGAATTGCTGGATCATATGGAAGCTCTATGTTTAGTAGGTCCAGAAATCTCCACACAGCTCTCCACAGTGGTTGGACCAGTTTGCACTCCCACCAACAGTATGGGGAATATAAAAATAAAATTTATTATTTAAAAAAAAAAGAAAAAAAAGAAAGGAAATCAGGGTTTTTAAGTGGAATGTAACGTTTTGTTTATATCTGCCATTAATGTCTTGGATTTGTCTTTGAAAACAATGTACACACAGAGATTATATTTGATGAGAAAATAATTTAACCTTTCGGTCTACATCTGATTCTGCCAGGATTAATATTCAAAGTGAAATTTTGGGTATGCATTGCTAACAACTTATATAGATGGTATTATGCATATGGTAGTGTAAGGAAATAAAAATTCATTTTAATTAAGATGATGCCAGCATTCTATGACCAAGATACATCCTCCTTTACTTGAGTCATGAGGGAAAATGTGCCACTTTATAAAATACTTTTTGAGTAATGAATACTAAGTATAACAAATACCTACTTAGTTCCTCTGCCCATTTTTAATTGCCTTTTTTTGTTTTTAATGAGTTGTGACACAGATATTTAATGAGTATAAGCATAATTATGTAAACATAGTTTATTTTCCCCGCTGATCTATCACTGCTACACTGGTTCTAATTGTTCTTTAAAAGAATTCCATGTTCATGCACAGATGGGGAATTTTTTTTCACAAATTCTCCAAAATTTCAGTTTAATCTCTCCTCTCCCTACTACATAATGTCATCCAAATTGAAATACTGATCCTTTTACCTTTCTCCATTGTCTTTATTTATCCACACCTGCCACAATGATTTTGAGGCCCCTAAAGGTCACTTGACACTGAAATCTTGTAAAGTTTAACTGGAAGCAACTGCCACTTAGATAGTAAACCTCCTAACTAATCCTGAGTTACACTTTCCATTTCTGGCATGAATGTAGCAATTCCTTAATTATACTAACAACATACTTCATTGTGTTTGTGTAGAGATTAGATGAATAGAGATACTAATAGGGACCTGGCAGGTATAAAATACTGTATGTAATTTTTATTGTATTCACTGATACACCCGTGATGATAACTGTTTTGGCATCTCATTATCATCATCATGTCATCCAGCTCCCATCTGTTTAACTGACTGGGAACAATTGAAATAAAAATGAGTTGTCATAGTTATCTTGGACTTTATAATCTGATGCTATTCACCTCATACATTATGTCATTTTTTAAAAACTCACAATTCAAGAATAAAAGGTGTTACAACAATAGCTATAAGTAGTTAATACACATTATTTAAAATAACATTTCATTTTCCCCTAAGAAGTTTCTCTAAAGTATAAGACACTGAGACTGTTAGAGCCTTATTTTCTTCTTTTCCTAGTATTTCATTGGACCCAGAAAAAAATGGAAAAGGGAAAAAAAATTAAAAATGGAATGAATGGAAATAATTGTTATACCAATTGTTCTTGGGGCTATAAATACATGCAGTGTCTGACATAATGTAGCCATGAAACTCTAAGTGGTGAAACTGAGTGTATAAAGTGAATGAATAATTGCCAAACCTTGGCTAACACCCACAGCAGAGAGGAACAATAAGAAAAAAGAAACCCTATGAATCACAACCCTTTTCATAATTCTTCCGATTAAGTATGATTTTCCTTTTTCTAAGTAAAATGACCTCTTTTGATTACATGTTAGTTTGGGAAGTTTGCGTTACTATGCTGTCACATATAGGTAAATTGCAAATACATTTCCATTAACAGACATTCATGACTAAGGAAGTCATGTATTAGGTAATTTTGTAATGGAAATGTAAACAAACCTTGTTTAATTTTCTGTTGTTTTTGCTAATATATGGATTATTAGGGTTTTCTTGTATAATAAAATCTTTGTGGTCAAACATGTCTATTTGTTTTGTGACCTGAGATGCTTCTTGTCTATTTTCTCTTTACATGATAGAAAGTGCACATTGTCTCTAAAATAGATCCCCTTTGGATTAAGCATGTGTTTTTTCATATTAGTATGTTTCAGATAAGATGTTCACCATTTCCACATTTATTTTATTTTGAAAATAATTAGGAAATCAACAGCTCTTATTAGTGGGGATCATTGAATACTGCTCATTTGTTCTCTTAGTATTTTTCTATTTTATTTTTAAAATAAATGTTAATAGTTTTCTAGACACTGTTCAAATACTGTGTTATTTCATAAATCTTCATAAAAAGTTCAGTGCAGCTGTATTATCCCCATTTTACTTCTGAGGAAAATTAGGATCAGCCTTTGTTCAAAGTCACACAAAGCGAACGAAGTCAGATATGACACTCAGATTTTTCTAGTTAACCCAGAATTTCCCCACTATGTCAAACTGTGCTTTTTCCTGTCACTTGTAGCTTCTTTTGCCCAGGAAATGTGAACAAATGATCTTTGTTCCAAATAGGATTTCTAGTAAGATATGAGATTTTCAGACCTAAATGCTATTTATGATGTATATTAATAAGCAGGAACTGGGGGCTGGAAATTCAGTAATTTTCCCTGCATATTAGATCTGTTTTCTAGCTATGATAATAATGGGCTTGGGGAGTTATTATCCATTACATGTGGTTTCCTATTTATATATCTTTATAGTGGTATAGATACTTTATGTGCATCTGTAAAGTTCTCTGCCAGAGAGAAGTGTGCCTATTTTACAGGATGTCTGTTGAGATTATGTAAAAACAATAATGTTTGTAAAAGATTTAGATAAGTGGAAACAAGTTCAACAATCTAGAGGAGATGGACAAATTCCTACAACTCTACAATCACCCAAAGCTAGATAAAGAAGAAATAGAAAACCTAAACAGACCAATTACAAATAGCGAAATTGAAATGGTAATCAAAAACCTCCCCAAAAACAAAAGCCCAGGACCTGATGGATTTCCAAATGAATTCTACCAAACATTCAGAGATGAATTAGTGCCTATCCTTCACAAACTCTTTCAAAAAATTGAGAAGGAAGGGACAATACCAAACACGTTCTATGAAGCCAACATTACACTAATACCAAAACCGAACAAGGACAACACAAAAAAGGAAAACTGCAGGCCAATCTCCCTAATGAACACTGATGCAAAAATCCTCAATAAAATTTTAGCTACAGAATCCAACAATGTATCCATAAGATAATTCACCACGACCAAGTAGGATTCATTCCAGGGACACAAGGATGGTTTAACATCCGAAAATCAATCAACGTTAACCAACACATCAACAAAATGAAATATAAAAACCATATGATAATATCAATAGATGCTGAGAAAGCTTTTGACAAAGTGCAACATGCATTCATGATAAAAGCCCTTGAAATTCTTGGGATACAAGGAACATACCTCAACATCATAAAGGCCATTCATGACAAGCCAACAGCCAGTATCATTCTCAATGGTGAAAAGCTGAAAGCAATTCCATTAAGATCTGGAACAAGACAAGGATGTCCACTCTCACCACTGCTCTTCAATATAATACTGGAAGTCCTAGCCAGAGCAATAAGACAAGAGAAAGATATCCAAGGAATCCAAATAGGAAAAGAAGAAGTCAAACTATCACTTTTTGCAGATGATATGATAATATACATAGAGAACCCCAAAAACTCCACAGAAAAACTAATTCAACTCATCAGTCAGTTCAGTAAAGTGGCAGGATACAAAATCAACACGCAAAAGTCAGTAGCCTTCCCATACACAAACAATAAATCTGAAGAAGAAGAAATAAAAAAAAACATCCCTTTTATTATTGAAACAAAAAAATAAAATATTTGGGAATAAATCTAACAAAAGAGGTAAAGGACCTATACAAAGAAAACTATAAAACACTGTTAAAAGAAATAGAAGAAGACACAAAGAAATGGAAAGACATCCCCTGCTCATGGATTGGAAGAATAAATATTATTAAAATGGCCATCCTACCAAAAGCAATATACAGATTCAATGCTATTCCAATCAAAATTTCAATGTCATTCTTCAAAGAAATTGAACAATTATTGATGAAATTCATATGGAATCACCAAAAACCCCGAATAGCCAAAGCTCTCCTGAAAAAAAAGAAGGGAATGGAAGCATCACACTCCCAGACTTCAAACTCTACTACAAAGCCATAATCATCAAAACTGCATGGTATTGGAACAAGAACAGACATACAGACCAATGGAATCGAATAGAAAATCCAGAAATAAACCCACAGATTTATGGTCAACTAATCTTTGACAAAGGAGCAAAGACTATGCATTGGAGCAAAGAAAGTTTGTTCAATAAATGGTGCTGGGAAAACTGGGTCGCTACATGCAAAAGAATGAAGCTTGACCACTACCTCACACCATACACAAAAATCAACTCAAAATGGATTAAAGAACTAGACATAAGACCTGAAACCATAAAATACATAGAAGGAAATATAGGCGAAACACTACGTGATTTGCACATCAAAGACATCTTTACAGACACATCACCCAAAGCAGTGATAGTGAAGGCAAAGATAAACAGCTGGGACTACATCAAATTAAAGAGCTTCTGTACAGCAAAAGAGACAATAACAAAAACAAAGAGAAACCCCACCAACTGGGAGAACATTTTTGCACCCAACACTAATGATAAAGGACTGATCACAAAAATCTGCAAAGAGCTGATGAGACTCAGCAACAACAAAGAAAATAACCCAGTCAAAAAATGGGCAGAAGAGCTAAAAAGAAACTTCTCTGAAGAGGAAATGCAAATGGCCAACAGGCATATGAAAAAATGTTCAACATCACTTGTAATCAGGGAAATGCAAATCAAAACTACAATGAGATACCATCTTACACCAGTGAGAATGGCACATATTAAAAAAACTAGCAACAACAAATGTTGGCGAGGTTGTGGAGAAAAGGGAACTCTTCTGCACTGATGGTGGGAGTGCAAACTGGTCCAACCACTATGGAGAGCTGTGTGGAGATTTCTGGACCTACTAAACATAGAGCTTCCATATGATCCAGCAATTCCACTCCTAGGTATTTACCCAAAGGACACAGAAACATCCATTCCAAAGAACACCTGCACCCCTATGTTTATAGCAGCACTATTTACAATAGCTAAGCTTTGGAAACAGCCCAAATACCCAAAATAGATGACTGGATCAAGAAGATGTGGTACATATATACCATGGAATATTACTCAGCATTCAAAAAAGATAAACACATGCCATTTGCAGCAACATGGATGGCGCTGGAAGGGATCAAGCTCAGCAAAATAAGCCAAAAAGAAAAAGAAAAATACCAGATGGTCTCACTCATAGCAGGAATCTAGAAAACTTAAATAAAGGACCAGGAAAATGAATAACTATAAGAAAGTGAAAATCAAAATCAACAAAAAACTATGAACCAGAAACACTTTTTGGGGGGTGAGGGGTGGGAGGGGAGGGATTGGGGTCAGAATGGGGGGGCTGAAATTGTATGGGGAATATAAAAATAAAATTTATTATTTAAAAAAAAAGATTTAGATAAGTACTTGCACATAGAAAGCCCTCAGCATTGTCCACTGTTATTTAGTCAGTTCTTATTTTATTGTTTATTTGTGTATCATTCACTCTTTTACCACATGTTAGAATTCTTATCTTCTAGCTGGCCCGAAAGGCGAAATCACAGAGTATTCATTTTCCTTTACAAATTATTTTCCTTCCTCGTTTACCCAATGTAATAGTTTGGAGATTATTTAACAAATAATTATGGTGTTTACTCTATGCCAGAAACTATTCTAAGCATTTTACAAATATTAACTTAAGCATTTACAAATATTAACTCTTTTAATCTTCACAAAGCTCTGTGAGAAAGACTGTTAGTCTAGATTTTTTCAGGACATCAGTCACAACAAGTTTTTGTGGTTTAAGGGATTTATTAAGGAATTAGATCTTCCATAATTGTGGGTAATAATGAAACATGAAGGCCCAGAAGAGGAAATTGAAAACTCAGAGGAGCCTTCTAACAGCTGATAGGTATGGCCGGTCACTAAAGTGATAACATGGAGGACCAGCTCATGGAGAGGATTTTGGGAAGCTATGGCTTCCCTGTAACTTCTGCCTATGTGGGTCTTCAGTTAAGTGCATGCTGGCAGGCCTTAGCCAGTCAGCAGTTATACCTGGGGAAGAATTGCTGGCTGGACAAGGGATGAGGCTTGCACCTAGCAGGTGTCTCTGCATCTGTCTGTGATCACATCTGTCCACAATGACATCCAGAGGTACAATGTCCACTGTTTTACTGCCAGTCTGCATATCCCTTGCAAGTTCCACTTTTGATCTGAATAGCCCAGAACCATATAGGGAGCGCCTTCTGGGAATTGTAACCTTAACTGAATGGGACTGCACAGTCCAGCACCTAGGCAGGGGGTATTATCTTTTGTCACAAATAGAGAAATAGAGGCATAAAGAAGCCAACACAGCTAGTGGGAAGCAGAATCAGGTTTGGACCTATGCAGTCTCACTCAAGATTACAAACTTTTAACCCCTTGCTTTCCCATCTCTGTTATATAATAGGGTTCTATAGAAAATGGTAATGTATTACCCTTGTATCAAAGCTCCTTGTTTCTGGTTAATCAAAGAAAATTTATCATCTGGTGGTTATATAAAGCAATAGTATGCATTGTTTATTCTATCCTGTTTTTCTCAACACCCCTAACTTACTTTGGTTTTGGTTTTCCTTATGGGTAATCTGTTTCAGTTTTTAAGGCTTTTTTTTTTAATCATTTCTTGATTGTTACCTTCCAAATGCTTTGATTTTTAAAACCCCACTGATTGGGAAAAAAATCTTTGCACTCTGTTCAACTGATAAGAGACTGATCACAAAGGTATACAAAGACCTCACAAGGCTCAACAAAAACAAAATAAACAATCCAGTCAAGAAATGGGCAGAAGAACTCAAAAGACATTTCTCCAAAAAGGAAATGCAAATGGCCAACCAGCATATGAAAAAATGTTCCACATCCCTTATCATCAGGGAAATGCAAATCAAAACCACACTGAGATACTACACCAGTAAGAATGGCACATATCAAAAAAAACAAGCAACAACAAATGTTGGTGAGGATGCAGTGAAAAAGGAACTCTCCTATATTGCTGGTGGGAATGCAAACTGGTCCAACCACTGTGGAAAGCTGTCTGGAGGTTCCTCAGTCTACTGAAAATGGAGCTACCATGTGACCTGGCAATTCCACTCCTAGGAATCTACCCAAAGATCACAAAAACAGCTGTACACTTATGTTTTTTGTAGCACTATTTATAATAGGTAAAACCTGGAAACAACCCAAATGCCCAAAAATAGATGACTAGATCAAGAAGATGTGGTATGTATAGACAATGGAATATTATTCAGCAATCAAAATAGATAACCTCACGCCATTCACAGCAACGTGGATGGAGCTAGAAGGAATCATGCTCAGTGAAATAAGCCAGAAGGAAAAAGAAAAGTATCGGATGGTTTCACTTATAACAGGAATATAGGGGAACCCAATAAGACATCAGGGTAAATAAAAATAGTAACAGAACAAAACACAACAAATCAAAAACAGGCAATTATAAATCAGAGACATAGTGCAGGGGAGGGAGAGGGAGAGGGAGGGAGGGAGGAGCACAGGGGACTGTGGTGATGGTGCATGGGTGCCTTGGGGGAGGAAATTCTATGGGGACTCAATCTGAGGGGGTGGGGGGAAGCAAATATTGTTTAAAAATGTAAAAAATAATAAATGTTAAAAAAAGAAAAAATTGTCTTTGAGCAAATGCATGTTGCACTATTTTAATGATTACATTTATATTTCTGTGTGTATTTTTAAAGATTATTTTTTATTTATTTATGCATACAAGAACTGGGGTGTAGGCCAGAGATGCAGGGGAGAGATGATTCACCAGAGACAAAGTGGGAAATAGAACAGGTGGATCTACTGAAATACACTGCTGAGGGGAGCGGTGGCTAGGCAGGAGAGGTCTGCTGCTCTGTGTGGATCGGCTCCCTGGCTGAGGATTGAACTAGTGCCGCTGCTGATAGCTGGATAGCACTGACTTTAACCCCTGCACAAGCAGGGAGGCCCTTTTCTGTGTGTATTTTAACATCATTAATGTGTGTGTGCTCCATATTCCCATGCGTACTGTTACACTATAAGCCAGCTTAAAGCTTTTTCTTTATACCACCACCAAAATGTACATAGTAGATGCTAAGAAGCTTTTTTTATTAAACACCATATCTTCCAAATGTACAGGAAATTTCATTTGAATGACTGGGAACAACATTTTTAATATATATTACCGAGCTATCTGTTTCAATTCTGCTGGGTTTTATTCTTCTGGTTTTATAGCTATCCTCTTTAAAAAAAAAAAAAAAAAAACTCTCATAAGAGAATAAAGGAGAATGAATATTTTTAGACTGGAAGGATTCCAATATTTTCCCTACATTAACAAAAACACTCCTTTCAACTGGCTGCTTCTTTCTCCAAGAATATTAACGTATTCACCATAATATTTTTAAAACTATTTTTTAATTAACATATATTGGTCATGATTATGATCTTACAGTTAGAGTTAGCAGATTCTTTAGGAGCTGAAATACTGAGTTATAACATACAACTTAGATTAAGAAAATAAATATCTACATTTGTTGCATTGCAAAGTAAAGTGTCTACAATAAAACATCTCCTGAATCACACTTAGAATATCTGATTTTGATTTGTAAAGAAAGCATGCTCCAAGGACCAGGATCTTGTTGTATGCATTTATGAAAAACAAATACAAGTAGGTGTGTGTTTTGGAGGCTGCAATGATTCTTTTTACTTCTAAATTTAACTTGAATGACTTAGTAGCTGCTACTCAAAAGTTTCAATGTGTCAGTGTGTTATGGTGAGTAGTAAATTAAAGAAAATGAAAATTTAAAGACATGAAAAGCCAAACATTTAAAAATAACTTTGCTTCAAACTAGTAAATGTGGATTTGGATGATTGCTTCTATTATTATCAATAAAGATTGGAAAAAGCCAGTATCATAAAAATAAAAGCTAATCAAAAATAACTTCCATACTTTTCCTATGTACTGAGAAACATGACTTGAAGATAAATTATTGATCTCATTTTCCCTAAAGCAGGTAATAATTTTGCTTTTTATAGTGAGGTAACATTCCCTTAGAACAGGCAGTAATGAAATAAAGAAGTAACAATGAAAAAAAATGTACTGAATGCATTCTGTGTACCAGGTAACATGCTTACCAGTCACACAACTTCAAGCTGGCTTAAGATGTTACAGTCACAAGAACACCATAAAGTCGTCATTATTTTCTCCATTTTATAATGAGGTGATTTAGATTTCAAAAAACTGGTACTGCTCAGCTAGTGAATGGCAAAGCAGGGATTTGAGCTTCAGTGACTGATTTCCAGAGCTCAAACTTTAAACCACTTCCTCTTGCATCCATGCCCTGCATAAGGTGACTCTTCAACTTCTCACATCAAGGAGTGAAGTCTATGTCCCCTCCCCTGGTATCTGAGCAGGACTGTGCCTTTTTTCAGCCAACAGAATCCAGCAGAAGTGACATACAAGTTTGGAGCCTCGTCTATAACGACTGTTGGGTGTTTCTACTCTCTTGGAATCCTATCTGGACACCACATGGACAGTGGCAGGGTAACCTGTTGTAAGATGAGAGAACATGGTCCTGAGCTGAGTCAGTCCAGTTATCCCAGCTACAATGACAGGGATGTGAGAAATTACCAAAACTCAGTGTAACCAATTTGTACCTGATTAGAGACTAGACCAGAGGGAAGATGGTTGAGACAAAAGAACTGCCCAGATGAGTCCAGCTTAAATCATTTATCCAGAGACTCATAAATTTTAAAAAGGGACTGTTTTAGCTACCAAATTTTAGAGTGGTAGTTATGCAGAATAGCTAACTGTGGGCATTCTTTAATAGAACAAAAGACTAATCAATAAACCTTGTTTTAGGGCCTCCCCTGGTGGCACAGTGGTTGAGCACTGGGCTGTGAAGCTGCCCACAGCCTCTGCAGCACCAGTTCCATCTCCAGCCGCTGCTGAGGGTCCCACATGGCGCAACAGACCTCTCCTGCCACGCCCACTGCTCCCCTCAGCAGTGTATTTCATCAGTCTGCCTGTTCTGTTCCCCGCTCTAGCTCTGGTGAATCCTCTCACCCTCCCGCACTTCTGACTATACCCAGTACTTGTATAAATAAATAAATAAATCTTTAAAAAAAATAAACTGTTTTAGAGAACAGTTTTATATATTCATATACAGTGAATGTTAAGAAAAAAATGTTCAAAATAGTCTGAAATCAATTTCCCATTGCTCCTGAGGAACTAGGAAACACCTGACTAGTAAGTGTATAATACTCTTAAAAGTTAAGGATAACATTATACATTTATCCAAACTCATAGACTGTAAAACACCCAGTGTGACCCCTAATATAAACGATGGGCTTAGGCTAATAGTGATATGTCAGTGTAGGATCTTCAGTTGTAACAAGTATACCATTCTGGTGGAGGATGTCTGTAGTGGCGGACTGTACTTTGTGGGGTGAGAGAGCACATGGGAAATCTACTTTATGTTCAATTTTGCTGTGAATGTGAAAGTGTTCTAAAAAAGTGTTTTAAAAGTGACTGCTTTATGTATTGAACTACACTCTATGTGAAAACAGTTCACGATTTTTGAAGTATATAAATATGGTACATGTACAGATCTGTCACAGGCCATCATTTGACAATGTTGTAACTCTTGGAAACTGATGCAATCCTGAGCAGTTTAATTCACTGTCAATGCGGTGATACTGGGATTTGTCTAAAGGGTGAATGACTTCTTTCAATCTGAATCAATTTCCCTAGAGAAGCATGAAAACCGAGGATGCATTTCTTATCAGTTTTTAGGACCCAGCTTATTAGAACTGCTATTTGATTAGTGCCAACTGCAAATCAATATAACATGAAGGGTGTCCATTTTAATGAGCAGAGAGACTACTGTAAGAAAAAAAAATCAAAGAATTTCTTAATTTGAGGGGGTATTGTAGGTCATCTGCAGCTCCACTGAGCACCTTTATTTTATAGACATGGACACTGGATCTCCAGAAAGTTAGATGACTTACCCAGGGAGACAGAGTTAGTGACTGAGCCAGTGCCATTAATTACTACATTATCCCATCTTTTGGGGGCTCAAAAATGTCTAGAGCATGTTATCATAGAATAAAAAATGCATGTCTGAGCAACTTGCCTGTACAATTTATAGAATTGTTTGGTCCAGGAATGGCTAGTACTTACTCTGATTATTCTCAGTTTTAGAATCTCCAATTAAATTTATTCATGGGCAAAGGTTTATTTTGACCTTCTGAACAAATTGTTGTTCACCTTTGAAAATTCAACTCAAGCATCACATTAGGAAGCCTTCACTCAGGTGCTGTTGATACATCAGCTATGTTGAGGTTCTCAACCAAGGGGTGATTTTACACCTCAAGGGCCAAATGCTGATGTCTGGAGACATTTTTGATGGTCACAACTTAGTTTACACTAATGAGTAGAAGCCAGTGATACTGTTGAATACCTTCAGTGTACAGGACAGCCCATCACCACAAGCAGTTGCCTGGCCAAAATGTCCATCATGCTGCTCTTCAGAGACCCTAAGTGATTGCATTATCTTAGCTGCCTGCCAAAACCAGGAATGGTTTTTCTCTTTGGAACAGACTTTAGTTTTAGTTCCTTTAAAATCTGCAGTGAGATGGATGTTCTGGAATATCAAGAGATATGCATTAATGCATAGTTTTTTGAAACTACCCTTCAGTTTTTAAAATTTATATTTATGAGACTGTATTTAATCATATCCAGGTATGATTCACATTGGCATCAGTTCTTTTTGAGAATTGTTCTGGAACCCCTGATATGGACGGTTTTGGATCCACAGGTTTTTCTCACAGCTTCAAGGAGAGCTGGGGATGCTTCTATTTCTTTATTTTCCCTCTTCCAAGGTAAACTGTGGGGTTCTGGTTTATAGCAAACAATTGTCATCTCACTGGTAGCAAGTTCAATGAACAGACTCTTCTTTGTCCTTTAACACATCATTGCTCCAACAAGAATATTCCCATTAGCTTTCCAGAAGAAAGAACAGATCATTCTATGATGAGGTGTTTGCAAAGGCTGTGAGGGGAAACAGGAGGGGATGTAGGCTTATCTACAGGAATTTAATCAAGGGATCCTCCAGGATTAACTTCTATCACCAGATGGTATTCATTGTGTGATAGATGTATTTCTTCTCCTGGACTTAACCTCTTCAGCCTTATCTTCCATGCCTTCTTTGCTTCAGGCAAGCAGTAATGTTTATACTATGACTAACACATAGAGGAGGAAATGATCATCCAGTTTCCTAGTGATTATTTGCTTTTTCAGAATCTGTAGAAGTCAGTTTTGCAAAAAGAGAGAAGTTAAGAGCAAAAGTCATTGAGCCTGTGGCATATAAAAGAAGAATTACTTCACTACTGAATGCAACGAAAATCTATTTTTTTGGTATAACTACTTTTCTTATTCTTAGGTATTAATTATACAGACTTGACATGGGAAGGAATAATTAAAATTGTGGGAAAACTTTCTTTCCAAAGATATTGAGTTTTATCTTGGTCGAGAAATACCAGACTTTTTAATGTGCCAAAGTAATACACAGCTAATGAACTTTGTGAAAGTAATGAACACAGAATGTGAAATATTTTTTAAAAGATTTATTTATTTATGCATACAAGAACTGGGGTGTAAGCCAGAGGTGTGGGGTGGTGAGAGGATTCACCGAAGACAGTGGGGAGCAGAATAGTCAGATTGGCTAAAATACACTGCTGAGGGGAGCAGCCCGCAAGACAGGAGAGGTCTGCTGTGCCATACGGGTCACCTCCCTGGCTGGGGATCAAATTTGTGCTGCAGTGGCTACTGATAGCTTGATAGTGCTGTGTACTTTAACCCCTGCACTACCGGGGAGGCCCCAGAATGTGAAATATTTTGAGTAACTTTCAGTAAAGATCAAAGCTATTAGATGCATGAAATTTAATTCACAATTCCTAGAGGATATTTAAGAATATTCACTAGCTTTATATACTGGGATAATATAGTTTTACTGTATAAAAGCCTAGTTATAGTTGAGTTTAATTATATAAAAAATTAGAATGGCTTTCTGTCCTAGGAAAATATAATATTACTAAATATGGTCTTTTGAATGAGGTCAGTGAATTAGGTGATTTTTTTTTTCCAGTTCCTAATCCTACTCCTTCCTTAGAGAATCATCTTGCAAACATATTACCTTCTTTGACTTATCAGGATTGATTTTTAAAATGCCTATAGGAGAGTCTCCTGGTGGCACAGCTGCTGAGCACTGGGCTATGAAGCTGCCCGCAGCCTCTACATCACCGGTTCCATCCCTGGCCACTGGCAAGGGTCCCACATGGTGCATAGACCTCTCCTGCCACGCCTGCTGCTCCCCTAAGCAGTGTATTTCATCAGTCTGCCTGTTCTGTTCCCCGCTCTGGCTCTGGTGAATTCTCTCACCCTCCCACACTTCTGACTGTACCCTGCTTGTATAAATAAATAAATAAATGTTAAAAAAAAAAGCCTATAGGAGATAGCACACACACACACATACATACACTCATATGAACGTTTAAAAAGCAATCAATAAGTTGTTAATCTAAAAACCTGATAATGAAAATGTAATTTCCTATTATTTCAGTAACAATCGATAGTGTAGATGGCTGAAAAAGTTTGAGTTTGCATTTGCACTTGGCTTCGTTTATTTCTAGGAGGAAAATAATAAACACCACTTTTTCTGTAGACTGAATGATAGCTTTGCTACTCTGCAAGCATCTTTCTAGTCTTAATATTACATTTTAAATGAAGAGAATTTGTCAGAGAGAATTAAATGAAGTTTATTTAACTTGAAAACCAAAGACTATATTACTTTCTTGCTTTTTTAATCAAAACCAATGATTATTAACTTTTTTTTTTTAGAGAAGCGGTAGATGTTGGCTATAGTGATTCATCCTTAGAAGAAAAAGATGATTTCTGCAACAAATCCATTCATTAGTGTAGAATCAACCTGGAACCTTCTTTCAAATTGATTCCTGAGTCTTCAGAACAGGTCTTGACCGCTTAGAACATTTTAGTTAATTCCAAGAAAATTTCTAAAAATGGGCGCCTAGTCAAGCATGTTTATAAACACAGCAAAGAGATGAAGTCTCTGACTTGAGAAGCTAAAATGTGGCTAATCTAATAGAAGATGTGGCTCAGAAAATAAGAAATCATTATGTGGCTAGTTCATTGGTATGAACAAAAGAAAAGTGATGGAATGTGTATAGCAAGCAACTTTGAGTGTTTTACAACGAGCATTGGAACTGGAAGGGATACTGTTAAGTGAAATAAATCAGAAAGAGAAAGACAAATGCTTGGTGGTTTCACTTATATGTGGACTATAGAGAAAGAAAACAAAGGGCCAGACAAAACCAAACCAATAAAAAATGCTGGAAATCTGACTGGAATTGAGGCTACAGGTGGGGAGAGAGAGAGAAGAGGAACAGCGTGGGAAGGGAGCGTAGTGGACTGTGGTAGACGGCTGGGGGTGCTTTAGTGGTGGGTGTAATGTAGCAACAGGCATCCGAGGAGGTGTGATTCTTTGCCTTTGAATCTCATAAAGTGCTGGTAACCAATGTTATTGCAATTAAAAAAAAATGAGCATCTTAAAAAAAAACAGCAGTTAGTCTCTAATGATTCTGTTTTGTACTAAACTCTAAGCTTCTTAGGATTCATCTGTTTCTGTTGCATCTGTGGTTTTATATATGTCCTCCAAAAATGATTCATTTGTTCAAAAATGCTTATTCATCTACTATTCATTTGTTTATTCATTTAATAACTTATTATTGTGCATCTACCAGGTACCAGATGCTCTGCTTGTTTCTGAGATTATAGAAATAACACAATGCATTTGCCCTTATGTAATTAACAATATAAAGGTTTAATTATATTTGAGATAAGTCTTATGAAGGAAAAATATCATAGGAGATAATAATGATTTCTAGGGAATTTTGACCTAGTGTACAGGAAAGAGAATGTTTCTCGGTAAAAGGAGCACATAAGCTAAAAATTGCTTATGGGCAAACTTTTTGGATGGAGACAGTGCTGGCATCATCAAGGATGACAATGGGTGAGGGTAGAGCGTAGCATGGCATGTGTCCAGGTCACACATAGATCTTTAGATCAGGTTAGCAAGTGACTTGATCCAGTGGGCTCCCTTCTGCTCTATATGTAGTGAATGGTGCACCTTGTCATCACATGCAGTATCATGCATATCTGGCTCCATGAAGGATACAGAAATAAGAAAGGCATCATTGGGCCATTCAAGAAGCCCCCAGTGTCATAAGGGCAACATAAATTATGCTTTTTTTTTCCCATATGAAGTTTCTGGAATTGAGAGTTACTAATCCTTTATTGTATGCCCTGTCTCTAATGCAACCTAGTTTGTGCTCAGTAGTAATTATGTTGACTAAATATCCTATAATATATATCAATAGTGCAATTAACATTTTGTTTATCCAGGGTCCCTGATTTCTGTTAGAACTGTTTGAATCTTAGAGCTTTGGCTTTTTAACATCTAGAGAGGTTGATGCTTCAGGCTGTTCCTGCCTTTGATGCTTCATGATAAAACACCATACATACCGTACCACTCAAGGCCCTTGCTCCCTGGGCTCTTAAGAGAGCAAAAGTGCTGGGCTGTAAAAGACTTTTCACTTAATAGTTCTAGTATAGAACTCCAACCCTTGAAAGTAAACTGCCTGTGATCTAGTGTGATCCTAAGCAGTATGTTGTTTTAATTTTCTTCTCCTTGGTTTCTCAGCAATAAAATAGACAGAAAAGCAGAACTGACTGCCCAGGATTATTGTGCAGACTGAATGTGAAAATGGCTATAAAGTCCGATTACTCTCCCAATGCATATAAGTATTAAACGTTCAAAGATGTTACCTGTTTTTTTTTTTATTGTTGCTATTAAGTAGTTCTTACAATTCTTGTGTGATACCAATAATTCTAGCAATTGAAACTAGATTTTTTTTCTGACAGCTTTCACTCTTGAAATTATACCATCAGGCAGTTCCAGTCTTTTTGTGTCTCCTAGGAAATTTCCTCAGCCATATCCAGTAGCATAAAAGTCCCCAGAATCCCAGTGGATTCTGTCCTTCAACAAAAGGACATTTGAACCTGTCCTTCAAATGTTAGCAAGGGGGCCATGTGGCTTGGAGACTGACAGTGAGCCTCCCCTCATCTCTCAAACTGAGCTGTGGGTGTGAAGGCCACTGAAGGCTTGTTCTAAGGAGACAATTCCCACACCTCTCAGCATCGTCACCATCCATCAACTGCGTGTATAGATTACAGGACTAGAACCAGACAGACATTTGGGCTGTAAGTGATTCCTGCATACATGGAATGTGTATAGCAGGGGTTAAAGTACTACATAATAGTTTTTTTTCATAGCTCAATACTTTTGGGGGCGGCCCTTAAATCGGTTTCCTATATCTTAGTATGAGACCCACTATTCCCTCCCATTCTGGCATTTGAAGGACAGGTTGACCACAGGGATTCTAAATAAGAAACTAAGAGAATAAGTTAAATTTCTTGATGAACTGATTTGTAATATTTAAAATTTTGCTTTCTGTCATTTATGGTTTTTTGCTCTCTGGTTTGTAAATGGGCCCCCAAAAATTTATCATGAAAAGGCAAATGTTTCTTATGTGATAAAGAGATCATGAACAATTCCCAGGTAATGCAATGGAGTGTTTTCTGTCCTGTGTAATTCAAAGAGAGAAGAGCCTATGTTGAATTGGAGAGATCAGGGAAGTGTAATAGCGCTGTTAAGACAGGATCTCACTTAACATGCTCAAAATCATCAGCAAGTAGGGAAAAAATTACAATACGGAATTAAACATGCCTCACCCCAGCCTATTATTCTTCCCATCTATTATATATCACTTAGGGCATTTTTGAGACACATCAGTAAAGCTTGGTAAATTTTGATCACATAGATGGGTGAGTGGGAATGAGATGTTAAAAAATGGCAAGAAGGAAGAACATTCTGGCCAGAACCTTATGGATAAAAGATGGAGATCAGAAAGATGTTTAAGAAACTAGAAGTTTAGTTTACCCAGAGCAGATCAACCTTTGGAGTAGTTAGTAGTGAGAATACAGACTGGATAGGAAGGTTAGCAGCATATTGTAAAGGACTTTTAAATGCTGAGATAAGGAGTATGGCTTTAATTAGGAAAGCAGCAGGGAGCCACTGAAGGTTTTGTGTGGAGGAGTAATATGATCACAGCTGACAGCAGTCTTAATAAGACTTAATAAATAGTACAGTTTATAACCTTAGGCCAACTGCTGAGCAGAAGCCAAAAGCTGTGCTGCAGAATTAGCAAACCAATTACTGTGAGAGATGATGGTCTGAATTTAATCTGAATCATCCTTTACAGTGGAACAGAAACTCCTGGAAATGTAAACAAATATTTGAAGTGACAGGTGCCGTGTCCTCTCAGAGTTGAGACTTCCTTAGTGGAACACTAAGGAACAGTACCACAATTTAGTTTTCACCATTTAAAAAAAACCCTCTTTCTTGTAAATATCCAGTGTATTTCTTCATGATTTTTCAGCAAGCCTAAAATCTATTGCCATCTGTCTTATTACTTGTAATAATACTTTGCCATCTTTTATTGGTATGAATATGATGTGCCAAAAGGGAAGACATCATTATGTTATCTGCAGTTTGAATTAACAGCTGATGTTGACTACAAGACAGCATTCAAATTTTATTTCTAACAATATATATTTTATTTATATATATATATAAATTTAGAGAGTAGGCTACTTAAGAATCTAATACTTTTCTTTATCTTTTGATTAAGAGACTGTCTGTTGTGTGTGCTTGTGTATGTGTGCATATGCACATGCATGAGAAAGAAAAACTAGAGAAGGAGGGAAGGGGGAGAGAAAAAAAGAGAAAGAATTTGTGTGTATGCATATGTGTGTGTAGATAAAGGGCTAGAATTATTGATATTGCATCCGTTGGAGTAACACCTGGCAAACAAAAAAGTTACATAATTAAGTTTTTTATGATACATTCTCTTAGCTCATTATGGTGATTAGTTCTATTCCCATCTTTACCACTTCCAGAGTTAGAAATTTTTGCTCTCTTGCTAGCATTTCAGTATCATTTTTGAACTAATGCAAGTTTACTTATTATATTGTGATTAGTTTTTTGCCCTTTTTCTCCTTATTAAACTGTGCATTGTTTCTTAGAACAATGTTGCTTGGACTTTAATTTGCTCAATAGATTTTGAGAACCTCCTAAGTATTTTGCAGGTAAACTGAATACAGATCCCTCTCTCAAAAACCGTTATAGAGAAACAATCAGACAAATTGCAACAATCTATAAGTCTTATGGTTGGTGTAGGTACAGAAGAAAGGCAACTTTGGGGTAAGAGAATAATGGCTTATTAGAAGTGACCTTTCATCTCGGTTGTGATACATTTGAAAAAGCATAAATGTGAGAAAGCAGGAGAAACATCATAGAATATACATGGACCTGAGAGTAAGAGAGACAGAGGAATCATATTGTTGTCACTTTAGTATGACCATGGAGAGGTGGCACATGATGAAGCTGGAGACAGATCACAAAGATTTATTTCTTTGGTTAACATGCAAAACCAGGTGTCAGCAGGATTTCTATATTGTTATTTAAAGCTACCATTTAAAATTAGTTGGTTGCTAAATTTTTGATGAGGGGGTCAATTACTGTGGCCAACCATTGCCATTTCTTTGAAAGAAAACAAGTCTCGTTAAAAGTGATACACATTTACTTTGTCATTTCTGACTTAATAGTCATGTTTAGAGTATGTATGTATGAAATTAGGTGCTTAATATCTACTTTAAAAGGATGATAGTGGTACCTACTTTTAAAGTTGTGGAATTTGCAGAGAGATAAGGACAACCCCACAGAGATGAAAGAGCACCAGTCCATATAGACAGTCAAAGAGATATCTCTGTCTCTGCTAGAGACATCTGTAGAATCAATGGAGCACCTGGGTAAAACCATTTTAACAACCTATTTACCACTCCTATGTGTACATGGCCAAAGATGATTGCCACACTGCATCAGTGACACTGATAACTCTGTTTATCTATTCAGGACACATTTTCATGATACATTTTAGAAAATGGAAGTTCAGGGGCTTTGTGAGAAGTGGTGAGCTGTTATTTCAGTCACTCTGAGTGCTGTGGATGAGAAGGCAGAATTTATCCTAACCAGCCATCTTTGTTCCTCAGAATTCATGTTGACTTTAAAAGATATGCTCCTTCAGGCTCCCTCACACCAGTGAGGAGCTACTTCTGATCCTCCACTTGTAGAGAGCTGGGGGGTAATTGATTGGCTTGTTTGAAGATACATGGTGAGTCTGTCAGCAGATCTCAGAAGTGTTTCCCAGTCTCTTGAGTCTGGATCCAGTCAATTGCCTGTGGGTCCAAATGCTAAATAGATAAGGAGATGGGTCACCTGGGAGAGGTGTGGGGTGCTGACATCCATAGAGCCTATGAGGACACTCTTGCCCCTGTATCAAGTCCCATTCCCTTTGTGGGGCTATGGAAGTTCCCTTTCTGGGGCAGGCTGGGGTTATCCACACCCTCAGTTCTGTGTCCATCTGGGTTGTTACCTACTTGAGGAACAACCCCTTAGTTTCTCCCTGGTTCTTTATTTCTTATTTGGACAATAATTTCATTCTTAATAACCTGGACTTTCAATTTGCCAGTCTAACTGCAATAGTATGAATTAACATTTATTTCATTTTATGAAATTAGATATAACCCAAAACATTATGGAAATCAGTAAGCAGATCAGACTTTATATGTAGGCTCTTTTTATTTTTTCCGAAAAGAATAGAACTCAATCTGGGTAAAAGTATCCATGATTCCAATCTGAGCTTTCAGAAAATCAGTAGCCCAGGATATTTAGCTTTCTGGGTCAGAAAAGGAGCACATTTTTCTTTTTTATGTGAAGGGAAGAAAAATCACTTTTATTTTAAAAATCCTTTTAAATATGAACAAGTATGAATTTAGCAGAATGAGCTACGGGGAAAAGGAAAAAAATATATGGTAGTGCTCTGAGAGGAATTTAATATATGAGAAAACCACACTGAAGCAAAGTTGACAGTTTTAAATTACTTTCCTTTTAAAGATGTAGCACATTGTAAAATTGGTTATGAGTTGGAGGTCATACGTCTTTATTTGTTAGAATTTATGTTCTAACATTTATCTCTACTTTCTGAAGTCATGAAGAATATATCTTTCTTATAAATTCCCTTATATTGAGAAATAAATACATCACTTTTTACTAGTTTTATCTACTAATAGATTTATTTGTCAATTTAGTTAAAATAAAGTTATTTTGGAATTTCTCAAATCAGCTGTGTTTTAACATCACTACAGACCATTAATATATGCAATCTCATAAAATCACTAACCCGTAATTCTTTCATTCATTAAAACAATTGTATCTTCTGGCAAATATTGGTACTAAAAATTGTTCACCTCAAAGAGCTTAAACTATTAATAAACTTTCACACCATAATCCACACCATACAAACCACTATATAGTCCCTACCTTTATTTTTCAGGTTACTTTGAGTATGAAACTTTTGGGGAGGTGGTAAAAATTAATCTCTCATTTATGTATGCATGTAATGTATACATGTAGTTAACCAGTCAGTCAATCGTTTGCTATAAAATTTTAAGAGTACAACTTCATCGCCCATGCCCACACTGTACCAAAACTCCAGTGCCAAACGTACTAACAATTAAAAAAAAATACTAAAGAGTTTATCAGATTCAGAAGAGTGACACCTACCCAACAAATTGGTCTTCATGTAATTTCTGAAGAGCTAACCCTCAATGAAAGCCCTTTATGGTGTGAAGAAATTCACCAAACATAAAGAGATTCAAGTGGGTCTGAACTTTTTCAAAGAGTCCTTACCTATTGATTAAATATGTGCCTCCAATACATATGCAGAGTGCATATATTTACTGGTAAACTATATATTTGATTATAATAATATACTCTGTATATAATAAGACACACCCCCAAATAGAACTGTTAGCTGGAAACTGTAACATCTTTTTTACCACTCCCAAAAAGATGATTTGTGGAATGGCTAGGTGCCCCCACACACACACACACACACTCTGGAGAACATTAATTTAGAATTATGCTTATCCCTACATCTCTGAAATAACTGAGTTGCATAGCTCACAAGTTAAAATTGGAAGACTTAGATTTCATTGCTAATTTACAAGTATATCAGTTATCTGTGTCCAGAATAATACCATCTAACAACCTAGCCCCTAAATGGAGTGCTTTAAAACAATACACAGTTATTGTTATTCACATATCTATAGCTCAGCTGAATGGTTTTCCTGAGCTCAGCCAGGACTTACTTTATATCTGAGGTTAGTTGCAGGGGAAGGAGATGGTAATGCTGACCTTGGCTGTGTCCTCTAGGGTGGGTAGTGATGGTTTGGTCTAGGGTTGCCTCGGCTAGCTGGGGTCCCTATCACATGCTTTTCACATGCTTGTTTGTCATCTTTTTTCCAAAAGGCTAGACTGGTTGTGTTTTTCCATGATCTTGGTAAAGCATTATGAACAAAAGGTTTTCCAAGCCTGTGCCTCCATCAGTTTTGCTTCTTGCTCATTGATCAAAGCAAAGCAGGTCACTTGATAGAGCTTAGCATCTATAGAGGGAGGGGAACACGAACTAGAAAATAAGACCTGGTAAGTGAGACCAGTAACTGGAGCCAATAATACAATCAAACTATGACTGAAGAATGTCTCTTTAACAGTAAATAAATGCAAATGGACTGGTAATTTCCACATAACTGTAAGAGTAGCCAGTGTCACTTATTCCCCATGTCCTTATTATTTGAATTTAGAGTAGTTTTCTGGCCATTGATGATATTGATATTTCATGTTGCGATCTCTTTTATTCGAAGTTTAAGTTTGTTCACTGAAAAAAACACATGAGGGGAAAAATAATAGCATTTATTTGGGGGCTTAGGTTTGAAAATCTGGGAGCATAATGCAGATAACAGCACAGACTAAGTCCTTCTAGGGTCTTGTTTAGGAGTTTTTAAATGACAAAAGGATGAGGGTAGAAGTGGGGGTCGGGGAAAGAATCAGATTGCAAAAACCTTTGAGGAAGAATTAAGATTGATTATAGATTGTATTCCTTAGTTCATCAACTTTTAGTACAATTGGACTTGGGTACTATGGAGAAAAAAAAAAAAAGAGAGAGAAACTATCTTTGCACAGTTCCCAGAGCAGGCCATACCTAGCCAGAACACAGTTCTTGCCACTCTGTAAATAATTTGTAAAAGTTAAAAGTTCAGCAAGGTGGACTTTCAAACACAAGATAGAATTGGTTTAGTCTGCCTTGAATATCCTTTTTCACAAGTTAAACTTAAAAATTTTACTTCCAAAGGGATTTGTCATCACTGACTTGGGTAATCTGAACTCTTAAGAAAGCAAAAAAGGTGGAATGAGACTGTAGTGATCAGGCAGACATTGCTGATAAATTCTCATAGGATATTGTGCAGAAGAGAAAGGAGGTCTCTTTTTATGGAGTGTTGGTCTAAAAGAGAAAATATGATAAAATTGTATAATTTTGGCTAGAAATTGATAATTACACAAAGAAGACATAGTAATCTGCATCAGTAATACATATCACACATACACATTATTTAAAGAACAAGTGATGTAAAGTGGAAAAATGTTTAATGAAAAAAAATTATGAAAATCTTTGTATCCATTTTTTGATTTGCCAATCATTTATATAGCTATATATTTTGGGGCTACATTTCACACCTCTGTATGTGCACATGCCTCATTCACCCTCCACCAAAGTTCCAGTGCAAAGCCCATCACCTTCCCTCCCCCATCCCTTTTGATCACCAGTATCCAGTATACTTTTTCCACTGAGCCTAAGAATTATTTTTGCTGTGCTTTGACTCTTTTTTGTTTTTCTTATTTATATCCCAAAAATGAGTGAAACCATCATAACTGTTTTTCATTATCTGATGTATTTCATATATCTATTTTTTGAATTAACTTCTAACTATCCTAGATCTTGCATTATTGTCTTAGAAAGATATTTGCTCATGTAAGCATCATAAGATAGTAAAACAACAATATAACAAACAATATTAATAATGTCTGTTTAAAACCACATTTTGTAATTTTCCACCAATTAACTTCTCAGAGTGCATTCACCCTTATATCAATAACTATGTTTTTAGAGTACTCATTTAGTGCCATCACAGAAAATTCCGTTAGTGCTCACAACTCAATGACATAGCTGTGTTCAGTGCTCTACTCTTAAGAGACTCAAAAAACGAGACTGGGAAAGGTTAAGTGGCTTGCCCAAGGTCACAGTCAGTTGTAGAGTCAGAACTTGGATCCATTTCCCTGGCACCAAACCCTATGCTCTCTACTCATAATCATTACATAACACTGTGATTAGTATTACATGGATTTTTAAAATATTATACAGACTGTTATTTTAAGAGGTGAATAATCTGAATGGTACCTAGGTAAGGTCATAGTCATTGTCTTTGGCCTTGACCTGGATTGAGGGTTCCTTGGTTAGCCAGGATAAATATCCAGTTTCCCTAGGGTTTCAGAGGACACTGACTTTCAGAGCTGACCCAGCCCTGACTGTGTTTTTCACTGATCTACCTTCTCATTGCTATTTGCTCCCACAATGAATCAATCAGTATTCTGGCTTTATAGGAGTTTGATTTCTTATTATAATTAATATCTAATTAAATAAAAATTAACAAAGAAATATATTTCAAAAGGGACAAAGGCTGTTTTCACTGTATATTGGGGCCTTCAAAAATGAATGTCACCCTCCATATACACTTGCTGAATTCACTTTTTTTAAGATCTATGTTAAAATGGCTTATCAATTATTCTTTTGACTATTCTTATCAGTTTGCTTATTCTTTATCATTTAAGCAGTATCAGGTATTCACTTTCAGAGCTGTCATTCAAATTCAGTGATTAGGCTGTATTTAAGGAGCTATTTCTGTATTTCTGGAATTAGAGCTAGGATATACTCTAGGAGCCATTTGAGACGATGAATTGGCTAAATTCTGGCAGGTAAATTAGCTATTCCCCAGATGCTTCTAAATTAAGATTACTTTCTAAACTTCTGTTGTACTAATTTAGTACACCAGAACAGTTGTTTAGTTAGTGGATTTTTACCATTATTAAAACTTCTGGTAAAGCAAAAATAGATTTTTTAATGTAGAGAAAAATTGACTAGAATTGCCCCATGGATTTTTAACAAAAAAGAGGATATCAGAATTAACTATAATTTAATCATTCAAGTAAACCTTTAAATTTATGAGTACCTTCCCAGGATTTGTCTGTATACTTAACAGGATTCAACTGTTGTAATTTGTCATCTACTTTTCCCTACTAAGTATATATATCATAAATATTTTCCAAGTCATTAAATGTTCTTTAATGACACTGTTTTTAATGGCTAACAAGTGAGTGGGGTAAATAGTCCATGAAATATTCCATTGTGTATTGAATCAGTTATCTT
Source organism: Talpa europaea (assembly GCF_964194135.1). Classification (NCBI taxonomy): domain Eukaryota; kingdom Metazoa; phylum Chordata; class Mammalia; order Eulipotyphla; family Talpidae; genus Talpa; species Talpa europaea. The sequence goes on along the minus strand of NC_140069.1, from coordinate 23,576,639 downwards.
TGTTCTACTCTGATTGTTCCTTAATTTTTCACTATTAGGGTAATACTGCAAAAAGCATCCATCTAACAAAATCTGCCAATATCCAAAATTATTTCCTCAGTATAAATTCATAATAGTGAAAGTGATGAACCAACGTGTGTATAAAGTTAGAAGTCTCCAGCGAATTTTGTCAGTTTGTCCTCTTTCAAGGTCATATTCCCATGAACAGTTTTATGAATTTCTAATTTCCTTAGACTTTATCACTGATTACTATAATTTAATTTTTTCTCCATTTAAAGAACTTTAAAGAATAATACTTGACTTTTATTCAAGTACCAAGTATATTTTTCCATATGAATTTTAGTATTTATATATCTTCCCTTTGTAAATAAAGTGACTTCTTTAAACCAACCTATGAATGACTTGTTTATGTAATCTGATTTGAACTGATATTTTTTTTAGCATTGATCAAAAAAAAAAAATTCAGACTCATCTGGGGTTGACCCCTGAAAATTGAGTATTGCAACTCATTTAGATTTGCAGATATTTGGCATATTTTTAATTTTAGATGATTAAGATTTTAATGTATTTGTTTGCTTTGATACAGTTTTATAATGAATATTATTACTCCTCGGCCCAAATGTATATTGTGAAAATGTAAGTTTTACACTGAATGACAACAATAAAAATAATTAATAGAAAAAAACTAAAGGGATTAGTAAGCCCCCATCCTTATTGGTTTTGTTTCTTTCACCCTCTGTATAGAAGAGGGACATGCCATCTTTGTGGACCAGTTCTTTTGGAAATAGGATTTGCTTTTTGGAACCCTTTTTGGAACCCTTAGCTCCCACTCTTTAAAAATTAGGCTGAACAAAGACGATAACAAAGGAAAGCAAATGTAGAACATCTGTATAGAAGTGTCTTCTCGATGTCAGACATCATTGTGCCTGCCTGAGAGAGTGGAGCTGACTACAGGTTTATTTATTCATCCAATAAATATGGAGTTGTGGGTTATTGTATCAGGAAGTCAGTGGAAAGGCCTCCCTGATAAAAGGAAATATAGCAATAGGTGTAAACTTGAAGAGGGAATTCAGGGGCCTGAAATTGAGTGAATAAAGTGGGAAGGAGAAGAAGCAGAGATAGAGAAGGGGTCCTTGGGCAGATCGCCAGTGGCCTGAGAAGCAGACTATGGAGCCAGATGCCTGGGACTGCCACTTACCTTATATGGGACCACCTCTGTGCCTCAGTTGCTTCATCTTTTGTATGGGATAAAAATACCTCCCTCACTAAGATGGGAGGATACATGTGGTGATACACCTAAGATGCTAGAGCAAGACTTAGCATTTTAAAGGTTTAGTAGTTATTTGGTATTATTATTTTTAAAATTGTTACTCAGACTCTTTAAGATCTACAATTTCTGGCACATTCATCCTACGTACCTATTTTGTATGTATTCGTATGTTTAGTCTTTTAAAATTTTTGACTGAAAGATTAGAAGATATTTGCATTCATAATTGCTATTTTCTGTCCTTCAGGAAGTAAGGTTATAAGTGATGGAGAATAGTTTAATGTGGTCTTAGATTTTTTTGGAGTATCTCAGTGCATGGATAAAAGTGATATTCTTTCTCTGCATAAGATCACTGAGTCATTCTTCACTTATTTCTGTAGGAACATTTTTAATTTCAAAGAATATAGTTTTTTAAAGACATTAGAGACAGATTTTGTGGGTCTGAATTTGATCTTCACTGTTTGTTTACTCAGTTGTATGACCTGAGACAGATTTTTAAAACTCATTGTGAAACCATCAATATTTTTCTTTTTCCTTTTGACTTATTTCACTGAGCAAAATATGGATGGTTTCCCTTATAGGAGGAACACAGAGAAATTATATAAGGGATCAGAAAAACAAAGACAAAACTAGCAGTCAAACTATAAATTGGAGCCATTCATTAGGGGAGGGGAAGAGAAAAGGATCAGAATGGGAGGGAAAAGCACAAGAGTCTATGGTGCTGGTGCACGGGTGTCTTGGTGGTGGGAATTTTATGGGGACAACACCTGAGAAGAGAAATCAAACATTGTACAAAAATGAACAACAATGCAAAAATAAATAAATAGATAAGTGGGCATAAATAAACAAAAAATATGAAACTACTGTGTTTCGATTTCTTTATAAAATCTGGATAATACTGGTATCTCTCTCACAGTATGTTGGTGAGGATTAAATGAAGGTTTGTGAACATGAAATGAAAAGGTTTATAAATATCACCTGCAATGATGCCTGGCTCATAGAAAATAATAAATGTGGCGCAGCGGTTGAGTGCTGGGTTGTGAAGCTGCCCTCAGCCTCTGCAGCGCCAGTTCAATCCCCGGCTGCTCCCCAGCCACCGGCGGAGGGTCCCACATGGCGCGCAGACCTCTCCTGCCGCCCGCTGCTCCCCTCAGCAGTGTACTTCGGTCCTTCTGCCTGCTCTGCTCCCCGCTCTGGCTCTGGTGAATTCTCTCACCCTCCCTCGCTTCTGACTGTACCCAGTGCTTGTATAAATAAATAAATAAATCTTAAAAAAAAAAGAAAATAATAAATGTTAGATACTATTATTACCATTTTTAAAAATGACTTAAACAAGGAAATAAGTAAACTGAAATTAGAATTTTTACTTCAGGAACTTTGTCAGAAATATTTTTGAAATTGTTACCATTTTCCCCTTCTTTGACTATCACTAAGTTACAATGATAACAAATTACCTTATCAGATATTTCTTCCCATTGATCTTAGTTCTGTGATATGTCTTCACTTTTGGTAGATTGACTTGTGACTACTTCTTGAAACCCAGAGACTGCAGGACAAAGCTTCTTAGAAACCTTGAAAGAGCCAGGCTTGCAACTGAGGGACTCAGATTCAACTCTCATTCTGAATTAATTTTTAATAGAGTAGCAGACACTGGTATGTTTTGAAATGGCTGCGAACCAGCGCTGGAAGAACCACTGTCTATTGTAGTCAATTGCTGTAACCTATCAGTTGCTATTGTTGAGACATGACTGTGCCTGTTTTTCTTCTCTTCCTGAAATATTAATATAGGTATATTAATTTTCTTAATTCTGCCATTATCTCCCAAGGAGAGTACTTAATTATTTGGAACTATGTGAAGAATGCATTCTGACAGACTAATCTAATCCTCTCAGAAAGTGTGAGAAATCTCTTGGATGAAAGGCTAGAGATCAATGTGTGATATCTGAAAATGAAATAAACAACCAGCGATCTCGGGGCATATGGACCTCGTTGGAGGACAGGGACTGGAATGTTTCTGCCCTTAGTTTAGTGTTGAAAATATTAGCATCTGTTGCATTCACAGTATATTTGGCTACAAATAACAGAAATTTCTCCAGTGCTATTTAAATAGAAATTCCTGTGATGATGGAAATGCTCTATAATTGCACTTTCTATTGCTGAGGAATCACATTTATCATATTTAATTTTAATTAATTTGAAATTTAAAGCCACCTGGTGAAATTGGCTACCACATAGGACAGCACAGCGATAAATAATGACAAACAAGTACTAGGTCTGTTGTCTTGAGTAAGAAGAAATCTGGTCTAGGAAGTGCAGGGGCAGTGTGAATGCTTAAAGATGGAAATGAACCCCATCAGCGTCCCTTTCAGCAACCCTAAGGCTCACCTTTCATCCTCACAGTGATGGGCTGTACCCCAAGGTAGCAACATAGGAAGAATTTTAGATAAAAAGTTTGGCTTTCGGGCCTCCCTGATGGCGCAGGCGGTTGAGTGCCGCACTGTGAAGCTGTCTACAGCCTCTGCAGCACAGGTTCGATCCCCACCAGCTGGCGAGAATCCCACATGGCAAAGCAGACCTCTCCTGTCTCGCCTGTTGCTCCCTTAAGCAGTGTATTTCGTCAGTCTGCCTGTTCTGCCCCCAACTCAGTCTCTGGTGAATCCTCTCACCCTCCCGCGCAGCTGGCCTGTATCCTGGTTCTTGTATAAAAATAAATAAATATTTTTTTTTTTTTTAAAGTTAGGCTTTCCCTTTGGGGGAGGGGGATTCTTATGTGTTACTCCCAAAGGTCTTTCACCCACCTCTCACTGGCCTAGACTTGTCACATGACCACCCTATAGTCTGCAAGAGAGGCTGGCTATTCAAATATTTCTCTTACCAGCTTTTTATGCAGAGAAAGTGAATGGAGGACAAAATTGGAGTAGGTGTAGAGTATACAGGTCTACAGTTTTGCCATGGCAGATATTTAACTATTTATCCTATGACATTTCAAAATCATGCTTCTAGATTTTCAGTGACTTCTCAACCTACATGATAAATTGTAAGTGGCGCTGGACTTCAAGAATATTTAGTATTATAGAAGACAGGACTAGAACTGTATATTGGAATTATCTAAGTACAGATTGTTGCATTTAAAAGCTGACCATAGAACGGGGGCATACAGCAAAAGAGGGGAAGGGATGCGGGGCAAAACAGGCGAGGGAAGAACACAAGGGACAGTGGTGATGGTTCATAGTGATGTGGTGGTGGAAAAAGTGTGGGGACTACAATGATGTAAAAAAAAATTTTAAAAGTAAAATTTAAAAAAAATAAAAACAAACAAATATCATGTTACTTAGGACACAAATAAGTTCATTTGGAAGTATAAAACTAAAATGTTGACATACGTAGGCCTCTCATGGTAGCGGGGTATGTAACAGGGACAGTCTGGTGCAACTTGTGACCCTGGGTCACCTTGGAAGACTCCCCTCCGAGCGTGAATACTTACCCTCTCAACCATGATCAGATCCTAAAAACCTGGGGCTCACAGTCTGTTTCCTCCATTTACTCTGTGATCTTTCTAAGACCCACGTCTGTTCCTGCTTCCAGATAGAGATTCCCTATGGGTGGCTGCCTTATCTTATCAGATACAATTGACATCCATTACCTCATCCTCCAATACCGTCAATGGGGGAGAGAAAGATATCTGCCTAATACTGTGAGCTCCTCAAAAGTTAAGAATTTCTTACAATTGTCATTAGATTCTACTAGTTTTTGGTACATAATAGAGACTCAAGGGATGATTACTTTATCTACAATGTTTGATAGAGGTCAATTAATCTCCCATTTGGAGAGGACTGTTAGTTTATATATTTTTTTCTCTCTAGGTGTGGTTTTGTTTTTCCTAGGCTCTGTTGGGTTTCTCAGTTTTACTAAGGAAATGTGATTTTAAATCTAGGTAAATTTGTGAATGTCTTCCAATATTTCATTGGCTATATTTAAAGTGTATGCATGTTTAGTGTAAATATTTTTCAGTGGTTTCTGTAATAATTTCTTTCTTTGCATTGATAAGTATAGAGATTTTTGTTCTCTTAAAATGGAAGTTAAGAATAGAAGGATTTCTATAGACTAGTCTCTGTACATATGGATAGAACTTTGTGCTCTCATGTACTTATAGGTTGGTATCTTTTATTTTCTTTAACCGTTTTCCCTTAAGTCTTAATGCCTTGTGAAGTGAATGTATTTTTCAAACATTCAAACGTCCATTGTAAAAAGTTGCAAGGAACTTCGTGTGTTATATAAACCAATGGACCAGTTTCATTTGCTTAGTTTTAAAAGGAACACTTGGGATGAAATTAGCAAGCATTTTAAAAATACAAATGTATATAGCACAGATGGAAATGAATGTTAAGTTTATCCCATACGTTCTTCAAATGTAGAATGTGCTCTTTACCTATCTGACTACATTTCAGAACTAAGCGAGAGAACATTTATTACTGTGTTCAAAATACCTTGGTTTTCACAACTGCCTCAGGAAGAAAAGGTTATTGATTTTATAATCCTAAAAATAAAGATTTCACTTACCTAACTCTCTCTTCTTCTAAACACCTGCTGGGGGTAAAATGATACTCTACTTTTACAGAAACAAAACTGGTGTCTATCTTACAGAAGTCATAAAACTTTGAGAACTAAGGCAGATACACAGAGTTTGCAGAATCTTAGATATGGTTTTTCATTTATTTTCCTATCATGTTCTTCCAAGTTCTGGAGAAAAGAATAGACCTTTCTTATGAATGTCCTTCTTCCAGTACCAGTGAATTTTAAGAATTTTCCACACGCTGGGCCTCCCTGGTGGCACAGGGATTAAAGTCTCAGGGCTAGCAAGCTATCACCAGCCACTGTGGCACGAGTTTAATCCCCGGCCAGGGAGCTGACCCACGTGGAGCAGCAGACCTCTCCTGTCTCTCCTGCTCCTCCCCTCAGCAGTGTATTTCAGCAGATCTGCCTGTACTACTCCCCACTCTGTCTCTGGTGAATCTTCTCACCTTTGCACCTCTGGCCTACACCCCAGGACTTGTATGCATAAACAAATCTCTTTTTTTTTTAAAAAAAAAAAAAAAAGAGTTTTCTCCACTCTCCTCATTTTGATGAAAATGGTTGTGAAGTCTTTTTGTTAGTTCCCTGGGATAAATCCATCATAGAGGTCCTATTAGGTAGCAGAAATTCTTTGAGGTAAACATCACCTCATTTTCTAGACTAAATTAATACATATCTGAAAAATTAACTAATGAGGTAGATTAAATTCCTTGCAACTCTGCCCATTGATAGGTGGATTTTAGTTCCTCTTCTTTTGAGTTTAGATAGACCATAGTGTCTGCTTGAATAATAGTAGATGACAAAATTGATGTTCTAGGATTTCAGAGGCCAGGTCCTAAGAAGCCTTGCAGCTCCTTCCCATAACTCTGAGGACACTTGTTCTTGGAATCCTGAGCCAATATAGAAGACGCCCAATTATTTTGAGACCACCATATTATATGGAAACTCAAAATACAGTAACCAACTTGTAGTTGTTCCAGCCTCCATCCCTGTTGGGCTATCCCAGCTAAAATTCTAGTACTGTCAATCACATATAAGCAATCCCCATCTTCTAAGTGCAAATTCTTTTTTTTTTTAAATAATAAATTTTATTTTTATATTCCCCCATACAATTGCAAACGCCCCATTCTGACCCCAATCCTTCCCCTCCCGCCCCCCACCCCCCAAAAAGTGTCTCTGGTTTATAGTTTTTTGTTGATTTTGATTTTCACTTTCTTATATTCATTTTCCTGGTCCCTTATTTAAGTTTTCTAGATTCCTGCTATGAGTGAGACCTTCTAAGTGCAAATTCTTAACCCATAAAATCATGAGATTTTATAGGATAAAGATGATGGTGACAAATTGTTTTAAGCCAGAGCGAATAACTGGAATATTTGCTCTGTTCTAACCCAATACTTCTGACTCCAAAGTCTGTACTCATAACTTCCCTGTATTTTTGTGATGTTTTATTAAATTTATGATCTATAACCACAGAAATAAAACTGAATAAGTTAGATTTCTCTCATAAGAAAACAAACTCAGAGGCAATTTAAAATAAGTCTGCCATCTTGATTCATTGTGTTTATACTCCCCCTGTAGTGGCAGGATGGGCACAGACAGGTTTTATGATCCAGCAGATGGGTAAAGGACAGTCCTGGAGCCCTCTGTGGCTTTCTCAGGCTTTTATTGAGCTTTTGCATGCAGCTTTTGTATGGCAGGCAGGGGTGCCGGGGTGCCGGGGTGCTGGGGTACCAGGAAGCCAGCAGGCCTCCAAGCCTTCACTCTGGGCTTCTCTGGCGATCTTTCTCCCCTTCTCTTTCCTGCCTCTGCTTCTGCTTCTGCTTCTCTTGAAAAATATCTCTATACTGCTGCCATGGCCCACAGAAGTAAACAATATAACTTATAACAATGTAACAAATGCAGGTGCCCCAACAAACAGGGCAATCCTAATGGCAGGAGGGCAGAAAAGCCTGAAAATCATTTACCCTACACCCCAATCCAAAATGACACTATATTATATGTCTCTTCATTCAACTCTCTGCCTCCTCCCCCAGAATATACAGTCCACGAGAACTCTGTTTTGTTCTTTGTAGCATGAACAGTAGCTATACCAACATCTGTCATGAGTAGGCACTCAAGGAATATTTGTTGAATAAATGAATAAATTAATTAATAAATAATTCACAGACAAGAAATCATAAATACTACTTTTTCTATATAAAATATGATTCTTCTGGAAAAATATGAAAACCAGGATATTATGAAAACTAAAAAGTAAATATCTGGGTACCCAATACTCTGAATTAGTGAATGTTAAAATTATTCCATGTTCACATCCATTTTTTTTCCTCCTAGAGTAATAAGTTTTCAATATTACATATGATCAGGGAATGCAAAGCAAAACCACAGTGAGATACCAACTCAATACCTGTGAGAATGGCCGTATCAAAAGACCAGAAACAACAGATGTTGGTGAGGGTGTGGAGAAAAAGGAACTATATATAATCCCTTTAATTGGCATATTATTCCATAAAGTTTATTTATATATTCTTCTATAACTAGGCTGTGGTTATGCTCAGTTCCACTTTTCTAAATAATACTGAAAGAAACATTCTTTTAAATATATTTTTCTTTTTTTTTTTTCCCCCTCCCAGATGTAGAATATAATAAACATCTCTGTTTTGGGAACCTAGCAGTTAGATTTGTTTATAAAAGAAATTGCACCAAAATTATTTTTTGCTTAGAGGTTTAGTCTACCACCCACTAAATGCTATTATACAAACCTCAAAGTCATTTTAGGAAGGGGGAAAAAAAGCATTGTCACAAAAATACTTTTTTAAGAACAAACTTTATATTTATCCTTTGTATATAAAGTTTTTCTGACATGTGCCCTGATGATGTCTATTTTCTGCTATTTAGAATATAATGTTGCCCTTGAGTAATGCCCTCGTTTTTTTTTTTTTTTTTTTTTTGTGGGTGCATATGGCAGTTAAGTTCAGCTAAATGGATTTGGTGCTAGTGGTTTAATTGACACTAATATCTCACTAAATCATAGGGAAGTTTAGAAGAAAGTTTTGCATTCTGTTTGCTAAAGTTTAAGAAAACCCAATTTTGTTAGAAAATTATAAACTTTGTTAAGCTACAAATGTGAAAAGGAAAAACACTGACAAACTCATTAGGAGTGTAATGCTAAAACATAATATAGACAATTTCCAGAAGAAGTGGATATTTTTGGTGCTTTGAAAAAGCATGCATTCCCAGTGATATTTTTGCATTTTGACTATGACGCTATGAATGTCATTAAAAGAGATAAGAAAAATGCTTTTTGTAGTAATCATTTTGCCTTGTTCTTTATTTAGTGATTCTGGATAGAAAAAAATGTTGATTTCAATTAACTTAATTGGTATGTTTAAAAAGTTTATCTGTGCTAGGAAAAATTAAAGAGTAACTAATGTTAAAGTTGAATGAAAAATATACCTCAAAAAATCTGGGGGGAAATGTTGAATGGATTTAGAAAATATAGTTCATTTATTCAGCAAGTATTCATTGATTGTCTGCTAGGAATGAGATACTATTCCAGATGCTGGGATACAATTATGAATAAAATCCTTGTGTTCTCTATTCCCTTTGAGCTTACTCTGAGTGAGGAGAGAGATAAATCAATTAGCAATTACGAATGAGATTATTCAAGAGGGCGAGGTGACTGGTGCTATGAGGCTGGTAGCAAAGGGCAGTGTCATTGCAAGTGTGTGTGTGGGGTGGGGGAGGGCAGAATTTCCTTACTTAAGGTGGCACCTCTGAGCAGGTAATGGTTGGAATACAAGCTGAATGAGGCATCCACAGTTAACACACACAGACATCTGCTGAGAGACTGGAAGTGGAAGGAGCAGCGAGTAAAGGACACTGAGTATGGACACATTTCCTGTGCTTGAGGAATAAAACAGTCTCTGTGGCTGAAGAAGTGAGGGAGAGAGTGGTAGATGATAGGTTGTAGGGACAGTGACAGACCTGAGAGGCTTGTAAAAGACCTGGGCTTTAAGGTATTAACTCTTAAATGTTCACAGAAGCCAGCGATGAACACCATAGCTTATTGGTGCCAGGGAGTCCTCTATCTTGCCAGATAGATGCTCTTCACAGACTGTGTGACCTTGGGCCAGGTACTTCGCTTCTCAGTCACGACCTACAAGTGAACTGGGCTTCATAAAAATCCTGTCTCCATTGTTGTGAGAACGATTAATGAGATAATGCATGAAAGGTGCTTAGAACCTGGGTTGGAACAAAATAATGGAAAATGATAGTTGTATCATTGCTTTTGCTGTTGTTACCTTCAGAAGATGCGTGCTTTTTAAAATTGCATTTATATCTTTTGTTAATTTAGCTTTTAAATTATTTTTGTTTTATTTAGTTTAATTTCCTTTTAAAATTTAGGGGTTAGAAACAACTATGGTTTCTGAATTCATTCCTTCCAGATTCTTCCCATTTCCCACACAGCTAAAGCCCTGCATGTGCTGGCCTTCAGTAGTCTCTACTGATCCCTCTTCAACTACCTGAGCACATTTTGGGTTTTCCCTTGCAAACTTTATTAAGATAGGCAACAAGTCACTTATTTTTTCTTCCCACTGTTGAGTCCTTAGCACCTAGCAAAGTGCCATCCATTTAATAAGTCCTCAGTAAATTTGTTGAATGAATGAGAAACCAGAAAGCCATGTCGATAAGATTAATAATAAGAAATAAAGTTTAGGCCTCCCCAGTGGCACAGCAGGTTGAGCGCAGCGCTGTGAGGCTGTCCATGGCCTCTGCGGCATGGGTTTGATTCCAGGCCGGCCAGGGAGAATCCCACATGGTGCGGCAGACCTCTCCTGTCGCTCCCACTGCTCCCCTTAGCAGTGCATTTTGGTCGCCTGCCTGTTCTGCTCCCCGCTCTGTCTCTGGTTAATCCTCTCACCCTCCCGCACCTCTGGCCTGTACCCCAGCTCTTGTATAAAAATAAATAAATCTTTTAAAAAAAAAAAGAATAAAGTTGTAACTATAGTCCATATTAGGTTCTGTGCAAAGAACTCTTCTACGAATAAAGTCTTTGAGTATTGTGAATTTTTAAATCATTGACTGGGTTCTGGATAGGTGAAGTTGTTGAGTAATTGAATTTTTGGGGCTGATATTATTCTGAGGCATGAATAAAATTCTACTTAATTGATCTTTCTCATCTTCAGTCAAATGGAGAAAAGATCTGCTATCTCTGTCACAGAGGAATTAATAGTGGTACTGTTCATGAATGGACTGTGGTGTTAGTTTTCAAAATGGATGGCCTTCTGAGAGACTCTAAGGTGTTGTCTAGGTTATTATAGATTTATAATTTGTTGGTTTAGTTCTGCCATCTCACCCACGCCCCCCAAAAGCTATGGTAGAATAGGCTTTGCTCTGAAGAGAGGAGTATGACATTTCCTGGACAGCTGTGCTGAAAAATACCATATGGACCGCTGCACAATTTGTCCTTAATGCTGGTAAATGTCACAGGGCAATTGGCATAGTGTCTAACAAGCATGTGATTCCTTCTTTTTATATCCTGAAAGCACTGCTGATTTTAGTAATGAACGATTACATGGCATATAGTTTCCTTTCGAGCTCTGGGGGATATAATACCTTCCATTTGTGAAAATTTGATTGTTAAGTTTTACTATATGTCTAGGCATATATCAAAGAAATATCAGGCCACCAATGAATACATTATTATCCATAGTTTCTACTCTCATCTCTCATTTGTTTCTTTGTTGGGAGGCATGGGACTTGGTTTAGAGTTATTATCTCTTTGGATATATGCTGTTAAAAAAAGATAATGAAGTAGAATGTAAGAGAGTGACTAAAATCAATTTCTTTTTAAATCAATTTTTTTGGTTAGGCTAGGTGAAGTCCTAACTTACTAATAAACTGGCCATAATTTCTCCTGGCATAAGGGTATTGGCGAACAGTAGCATTAACAAGACCATAGCCTTGGCATATTTTTTTCTAATTTGTGCAGATGGAAGCAAGCAGAGCCCTTTCTGACTAGGCTATGAAATGGAGGTTGGCTTTGAGACAATTTTTTTCTCTAGTCCAAGCAGATGGATGAGAGTGGAAAATATGAGTGTGATGAGAGGTGGTTTATCTCCCCTGCACTGTCACCCTCTAGAAATTAGCAAGGTGGATACCTTGTTGATTTCAAATGTGGTGCCCTAACACATTGGCTTGTGGTATGAGAAAACTGCCATAATGCATTTGTACTTCTCTTCACAAGTCAAGGTGTAGAAATACCTCGGAGCTGTGCTATTTCATGGCTTTTTGTAAATCCATACAGAGCTTCTCCACTTAGAAGCAGAAACTTTATAATGATCTCTGATGGAAGAAATCTAAGTTTTTAATTCCACTCCCAACTTCCTTTGAATGCATATATTATACTCTTCCTGCTAGTTCTATTTGTTATGATGTGGAGTGATGTGGAATAACTTACAACTAAGAACTTACAGATTTTTAGTGTCTTATCATCATCCCCTTCTCAGATTTTGAAATGACACTAAAAACTAAATAGTTCCTTGAGGGTATTTTAAACTTTTTGAGGATATTGATTGGACAGTAAAAAAGGCTTATCTCTTGTAGTGTTTCACATGGAATTAGTAGATCTGCTTTTTTTCTTTTATTATTATTAGTAAGAATGTTCTGTGGTATGAAGAACTTCCCTGAAAGTAATATAATAAGGTGGGAGAAATGTGATGGGGTGATGAAGAAATCAGTCTTTGGTATCATAAAGGACAGAATTCAAATCCCATCTCTCTTATATTTACTATGTATATATTGAGCAAATTCTGCTCAATTTTCTATTCTCTCTTCTGTTAAATGGAAATATGAATATTACCTACCTCACAGTCCACTTCAAGTTTAATTAGGTGATTTAAAAAGGTACTTATCAATACGCCTACCACGTAGTAAGAACACTATGACTTATAGCGAGAGTGGTGTATATGTCAATAGTTCTGTGCTCTTTGGCGTGTTAAAAGTATTTCCTTGGTATGCTACAAAGAAATTTCACCTCAGCACTTCTGTTCTTACTAACCTCTTATTGTGTGGTTTAATTAATTTGCTACAAAGAAAAATATGCACAGGGAACCATATTTCTCACACACATTGCTTAGGAGCAATTCCATTTAACCTTCGTTGCACACACTAAAATGCATTTTTAGGGGATATCATAGCTTGTGATTTGGAGTTTGGGGGCTCTTTTTACTTCGAATGTTTCTCCAGATGCCAGCCCCACCCCCAACAGCCAGGTCCTTAGGGGAGGTAGAGGCGGGGCTTGTGAGAACTCAGGTAGCAGCTCACAGGTAACAGAATGCTCTTCAGATCTAACTGGGCTCCCACAAAGATATAAGGTTGCCTGCTCGCCTGCCCAGAAATGACGAAGGACAAAAACAACCCAGGGTAGGTGGGATCTACCTCCTCCATCTGTTGGTACTTACTCAGTTCTTATTAAGAATACATTTCTTAAATAATTGAGTAGAACTATGTTTTCTGTGCAAGTAGGAAATCAAATCTTTGTGTTTATAGGACCGAATGGATGGATTTCTGTTGCCATTTGTTCCCTGGTGAAATGGGAGCATGAACAAGGCAGGCTGCCAAAGGCACAGGTATTAAAGAAAAGGAAAACCCTTCTGACATGCTTAGCTTGCTGTATCCATTGCATCCGATCTCTTGCAAAACCACAGTGCTTTGTAATTTTTAGACAATATTTTCCCTCATTTTGTCTCAGCACTACCTATCATGTACCAACTCCTCTTCATGTATGGTCTCAGTGACTTTCAATGTATGGGCTGTAATTATACTTGGTGTTCTCCATTAAAAGAATCTCAGGACCTATTACACTTTTCACTATGTTGTATTTAGCTTACTATATTATGTAAATCATTTCTAAAATTATTACTTAAAAATGAGTCACAACAGATTTTGTCTATAATATTTTTCTGAGAATAATAGTTTTGATCACTTCATAGTTTGTACTAACAATGGTGTAGATCTAGCAACAGAGACTACTGGGAAATCTATTAGATATCCTTATCAATTTTTATGGGCAGTGGTAGATGCCCAAGTGATCTTTTCGAACATCATATACAGCAGAGGTGCTGAAGCTTACCTCCTACCCTCAGAAATCAACTCCTTTTACCTGACAATTCTTTTTGTTAGCTATAAAAAAAATGCCTTTTCTGTAGATAGCATCATTGATATAGTTTTACACATCACTTACGTGTCAAAATTGTTATGTTATCTTACATAATTAAAGCTATTTTATTCTTTTGAGATGGACAGGTGGGCAGATGGGGGAAAACACAATTTTTTGAAACTTGAGTATTTAGATTATATAATTAACATTTTGCTGCCTGGCTTGACATTTGAAGTTAAGTATGAATTTGCATCTTAAAAGCCAGAAAACCATAATTATTAGGAAACATAATTAAAAATATATAGATTTGACTGAACTGTACAGATATTTTAGAGGTTGATAGTGCCTATTTAAGAATTAGTCTGTTTCAACAGATGTTACTCCATTAATCACTTTTAACTCTTGTTTAATAATGAGAAAAACTGGCAGTTCTTCTTGCGTGCCTTCCATCAATATTTAAATGCAGAAAACCATCCAAAGTTTTGAGCCAAAAGTAGGTAGCTAACAAGAATATGCTTTAAGCAGAGTTATCCAGAAACCCTAGCAAACTATTTCTTTAGAAGTAGTCCCAGATATATCATGACTATTCTAGAAGATGACATTTACAATTTAATATAGGCTACATGCTGTTCTGTGTGCATTACATGTATTAACATAGCTATCAGAACCACTCCTCCACTATTGCTATTATTCTTCTTCTACCAATTAGGATACTGAGCTATAGAAAAAGCAAATTGACCAGCATCACACACTGAGCACACTGAGTAAATAATGATAGTAGAGTGCATAGTAGCTTGCTAGGAAAGAGAGAGAGAGAGAGGAGAGAGAGAGAGAATCCAATTCAAGATTAATTTTTAAAATTTTTATTTATATTTTCTTCATTTGATACTCAAACTACAAAATATGTATTTACTGATAATATCAAACATTATAAAATGTACAAAGAACAAATTATGGCTTCTCCCCTTTCTAAATTTACTCTCCTGGCAGTGGAGAATATCTTTCCACATTTTTACTTTGCGCTTGGATATTAAATTCATGTGTACTTTCCCACATTTGCACATATTTTTAAACAAAAATAAAAATATACCATAAGCATTGCTCTGAAATTTGGTATTTCACCAAATCACACGTTGCAGCCGAGAGATGTTTACTCCAGGCCAGTGGAGTGATATCTCAGCTTTGTGTTGGTACATAATGTTTCATGTTGTTACAGGGCAGCCCCAGCATAAAACGGGTTGCCTGACTGTGGGTCCTCACCCGCATGCTTGAACGGGACTAACACTGCAGGCACACACAAAAGGTTAACAAAGGTTTATTTACAAGGGACATGAGGAAATGTGCAACTCAGGGAGAAAAGAGAGAGAGAAATTCTTTTTTTTTTTAAAGATTTATTTATTTATACAAGAACTGGGGTACAGGCAGAGGCACAGGAGGGTGAGAGGATTCACCAGAGACAGAGCGGGGAGCAGAACAGGCAGACAAACCAAAATACACTGCTGAGGGGAGCAGCGGGCGAGGCAAGAGAGGTCTGCCACGTCATGTGGATTTCTCCCTGGCCGGCTGGGGATCAAACTCGTGCTGCAAAGGTCTGATTATGAAGACTCCTCATAATACTGCAATTTCTCAGCAATTACTTGGTCAAAATTATGCCTGACGATATTCCAAGTGCACATTTCTTAAATTGCTTCTCATCACCTCAAAGACTTCAGTTGATCGCTTCATGTTTGTTTCTATGTGGCATCCTCAGTTGAGATTCTTTAAAGTAAACCATAAGAATTTAAGGGAATATAAATATCTACCTAATGTCAATTTTTTTTTGCTAATGGGAGAAAAAGCATGCAATATATTATTGCACTATTCAACTGGAGATTGGAAAAGGAAAACAAAAGCAATGAAGCCAGGGGAGGCAGCTCTGAAACCTACACTTTGCCTGGAATATCCCCCAAGAATGTGAGTGCTTTCCAGGGCTGATACAACAGCAGTGCCCTATATACAACAAAGTGTATATAACACCAAACCCCAAAAGTATTTCATGAAGAAAGAAATAGACCTCTTTAAGCCATCTTGGTACCTTTTGAGCATAGGGGAATTACCCCTTAACTACTTTTATGTTTCTATTTATGGAGCTCTGAAAAGAGATTATTTTTCTTTTTTAGTTTGAAAACTACCCAAAACTTCTACACCTGTTAGTACTTCCCTTCTGTGGCTCAGGAAAATAATTAATCATTTTCTTATTTTTAAAGAGCAAAGAGCACGAGTTGTTTTCCTGCTTCTGAACTGAAACAAATTTGGTTCTCTGACAGTATGCTGTGAAGCCACAAACAGCGATATTCTGTACTATCCCCATTGCAAATTGGAACCTGAGAATGTAACACATTCTTTGTGTTCCTGTGGACCCCATCAAAACTGGAGTTGTTGAGTCTGACTCTGTTCACATCTTAAATGTTTGAAAGAAATTTATGCTGTTTATTCTTTCAATGTTTGGTGCAAAGCAATATAAGAATGTTCTCATCTGAGAATGTGAGTTTAACATTGATACTCTCAACATTCTTTTCTGGAGTGTCTGGAATCTGGGGTTACATTTGAGTTCTTGCTGTTGGAAATCTCACAAATGTATACCCTAACTAATAGCAGTAATAAGTGAATCATGCATGGAATGAACACACGCTATTATTAATCTGCCCCCACCTGCCTTTCTAGTCTTCTTTCCTCATTACTCCATCCTATCCATCCGTACTACTCTGAAACATGAGATCTTGTGAACCGGGATCAATTCTTTTGCAACTCTGTGCTATTGGGCTAATTCCTATTCACTTCTCTTGAAATATACTTTGCAGTTTTGTACCCAATACCAGCTCTTCATGATCCAAATTAAATGTCATCTCCAAACCTGCCTGCCTCACTTCCCAGATCAATTTAGTTTCTTCCTCTTTGGTGTCCTCTGAGCATTTTGTATGCACCACTTTTAACACTTCTCCCTTTTTTTGTGTGATTTCATGGTGAAGATAAAGATTAACCTTGTGCTGTTTCTCTATACCCTAGTTATTAATCAGTGAAACTTGAGTAAATATAATTTGGTATATCCCATTCTTTTGTTTGACTGTGGCATGGTGTGGAGTGAGAGAATATTAGAGGACTTCTGATGCTCTTTTTTTTTTTTTTTTTTTTTTGTGACTGCTGCCCTTAGTTAAGTGTCATATAACAAAGGAGTTGTTACTTTGCTGCAGTCAGAATATAAAATTGTGCATCAGTCATGGTCTACATTTTACAAATGAAAAGAATTCTTCTCTCATCCAGTGTTTGGGTGCATTTCATCAGGTCCTGTCTCCTGGAATGCTGGAAAGAAATGCAGTGTCTTGAGGCTGTACTCATAGATTCTGTTTCTCAGATTCTGGATAATTCCTACAGACTCAAAATCTTAATTTGTTTCTAGATTATACCCCACTGAATCTGTTACCATAGGTGATATAGTTAGTGTTTTCCTGATAGAACTTTAGTGTCTTCTGGATACCCCTAGATTCCAATGAGGATTTTTTTCTTCTGAGTTGTAGAAGCCAGTGCTGTTAGGTCCCATAATTCAAAACTTTCAAAAAAAATATTTTGTAGACTGTTCGTACAATTGGTTTTTCACTGTTAAATGCTGTGAATATAATGAAGTTTCAATTCAGTTTATGTTTAATAATAACCTCACTTTGAATACGAATAGAAGAAAGAACTAGAAGAAAGGCCATTTTGTATTATATGTTTTTCAGAGGAAATGATCTATGATGTAAAATTAAGCAGAGAACCTTTTTAAAAAAATTCTGAGTCATGCAAAGCACTCAGAAAGAGAACTGTGAGTCATCAGAGGTCACCCAGAGGATGGAGCTGTAGCTGGAAATAGAATGCAGATTTCATCCTTCCATACCCACTTCCTACTTCCTTTGATGATTCTTAAATCTATTCATTGTGTCACATGACCATGCCATAATGTGGCTGTTTCCTGAACAGCTTTTCATTAAGAATTTTCTGGGCTTCTTCTAGTATATTCAACAAACACAGAATAAGCATTATTAACTAAAAAAAAAAAAAAAAAAAAAAACCAAAACTTAAAAATGTTGGATTATTTATATAATAATATGTAAAAAGAAAAAGGAAACTTGAAAATGTGATCAAATAATTGAATTGTAATACATCTACCACCACTAACACAATAATTATCCTGGGCATTACTTAATAGCATAATGCAGTTTAAAGGGAATAGACAAATTGAATCCATCTAGATGAGATTTTGTGTGTTTTTCTCTCCATATCGTGATTTTCCTATGGTTTTTATTTGTAGCTTCTGTGGCTTCTAGAATATCCATTGATGATCCAATACTTAAGTAAATTAGGCAACTGTTTGAATACCTCTAGAGTAGAATTAGTTGCTCTGCCCAGTTCTTTTGATTGGACTCTTAGCAGAGTTCCAGGTTAACCAAGAAATAACAGATGAATAGAGACTCAGAATCTAGGTACCAGATAAACATGTATGCATATGCATGTGTGTGCATGTGTGTTCTTTCATAAATTGCAGGTGTATCTATTGTATGCATTGTACATAAAATGAATCATCAAATTGAAACCTCTGCTTAAAATATCTGGCAGGCATCATTGCCACATTTTAAAGACCATTTTCATCAAATTTTTGAAATTTTTCTCTTCTTCTTGACCTAAGGTTTTATCCTTTGAGATCTACTTATTAATTGCAGATGTTTACTAAAAGTGTGGCCAGCTTGTGCTCGATGTTGATGCTCATGTGAACAAGATAATTACTTTCTCCCAACCATTTGTTTTTCTGCTGTTACAGCTTGGCTTCTGACATTATATGTTAGGACTATCATCTCTCTTCCTGTCCCCTCCTATAATAAAATGACTGTTTTCCGTCTTACACAGGTAGCTTTCATTTGGGAGAATTTAGACCAAAATAATACAAACCCCGGACACAGCTTAACTGCTGTTCATTTAATTTAATATGTCTTTCATGATATAACCATATTTATACATGCATACATCAGGTTATACAGATAACCTGATGCATCATTCACCATTGTATACTTCTTGCTTCACTAAAATCTTTTAATTTAATAAAAAGCATTCCTTGTGATATGCTGAAGACTGTTAGAGAGTTGACATCATTGTTAACTCATTTACCCAGTGTCAGAAGCTAGGGAAGCTGAAGGATTTGTAGGTGTCTCTTCCTCTGGCAGTAGTTAACCTACTGTAATTACACACTCATCAACTCATTCTCTTCTTTTAAAATAAAGTGCTGGCTTGTGGCAGGGACAGTGCTAGGTATACAAGATGTAGCCTTGTGAATTCCAATCTGTCACTGGTGACTTTTCTTAAATTCACGTGCTCTCAATGAGTGCTGTCACAATTTTCCAGTGACTCATGGGATAGATCACTGAGAATCTCTTTAGACTTGGAAATTCAGTACACCATCTGAAGTTGCCTTGTCCTTTAACAGCTGCCTCCATCAGTGTTCAAGCAGAGGATTAAGTGCCATGATCCTCATGTTATGTACAAGAAATGTGACTTGCAACACCCCAGTTATCTGGGGGCTGCATAGAAAATGACGAGTAGATTCTGATGAAACACAAAAACCTGGGTTGTTTCCAACATGCCATTGCCTGGCATTTTGAAAACATTCATACTGAGTCAAGTGATAAGACCATCCACAGCCTTCACTTTAGAAGCATATTTCTAAATGGTTCTATAAGGTTTAAATGCAGTCTCTTCAAGAAGCTGATCCTGTGCCCAATGTCTAGGAAAATCAGGTCCTTTGCTGGTAAAACAGTTTGTGTAATTATTATTTTATAAATGTAAGTTAATAACAGACATTCTGCTGTGGTGTTTCAAACTTTGGGGCATATACCGCATGTGTCTCATTAAAGAAAGAAAAGTCTTTCTGTAAGACAGAATCCTTTCCTGTACTCAAAATGTATAAACGGTATCCTCTGGCCTAAGAGAGGTGGCTGACAGATGAGCCAGAATCATCCCAGTGTTTTTTTATATATTTAATTGGAAGTATATATGTGTGTGTCTGTATGTATGTATACATGTATATGTATATAAAGTGATGTAATAATGTGTTAGTACATATTAAATTAATGCAAATATTTATTATACCATATTTATGTATATTTTATGTTACATATACATGTAGAAGAAATTTAACAAGCAGCATCTTGAGCCTGAAGGAAAGACCACTAGTGGGACATAATAGCTAAACACTTGTGTTTGAGAATCTGCTTATCCAAGAGGAGTTAGATTTGTCCTGTGTGGCCTCACAGGTATTTGACAGTGGTTTAAAATTTGTGGATGGATTTTGGCTCACTGTAAGGAAAAATTTTCTCAAAATCAGATCTGGCTAGGGTAAAGATAATCTTCTTAGAAAATGACACATTCCCATTCTTCAGATAAATTTACGTATAAAACAGGAATTTCAGAGGCGAGTCAAACATTAGTATATGGTTTAAATATATGGCTTTTACAGTTATTTTAAAACTGAAAATAGAGGATTCATGCTGATTCTAAGTTTCTTTATTTATAAATTGACAATAGCAATACCTGTCTTGCCCCTTGAATGCTGGTTGGCAGATGAGAATAGATAATATATGCAAAGATCACAAAAATATAAGAAATAAGTATTTCTATTGTGCCAGAGGAAATTACTCATTAATGAGTGTGAATCGGATCTGACTAATACCACAGTTTTTCATTAGTTCCTATAAGAAACATCCAAATTAATATACCTAAAGATATTACATGAACTTGTATTTCTGAGATTTATGTTACTAGAAAAGGACACCAACTTACTTTAAAGGGACTTGGATTATTGATGGATTTATTTCCCTTTCATACTTATTATTTAGTTAGTAACATTAATATATTATTTTTCTTGGAAAAATCTGAAGATCTTGGGTGATCTTACAGATAGTTTTTTTGGTTGCTGTTGGTACATTGTTCTGTTTTATATGTCTCAAAGCAGTTTTGGAAAAAAACAAACATATATTCCAGGAAATTCTACTTCTGCAAATACTTTAGAAGAGTTGAAATCATTTCAGAGAAATAAAGTTAGATTTCTCAAATGTATCTATTTATAGTCCTTTAGTGGTCTTTATTAAACTTTAAAGGATACAATGTTACTCTGATTGTTACTTTTTAGGCAACATAGAAAAATATAAATGAGATATTGTGTTGAAATTCTTAATTACTATTTTTGCCTTGAATGTGTTAGGTTATTTTTCCACCTCTGTTTCAATCACTGACCATCTGTAGACTTTTAGTTCCTGCAGTGATGTTTGAGGAAACACATTGAATAACAAATGCAATACAAGATCTTGGATAAACTATTTAAATATCTAATAAGAGCTAATGAAGAAAGCATCTCAGTCAGCATAAACATTATCATGGTGGAAACTTAGCCTCATTTCCCCAGCATCATCATTTATTTTGTTGTTCTAAAGTCAATTACAGTACTAGCTAAAGTCAATTACTAGAAAGTCAACAAAATGTGCCACCTTGAGTACTGTGCCAATAGTTGACAGAGTTGCTGGAGAGAGTACTGCATCAGGATTTAGGAGTCCTGGTTGTGAATCTGCCAATTTTGTGACCTTGAGATATGCCTTCAACCCTCTGAACTGTATTTTCCCCATGTGCTTGATATCTGTATGTAACCATCCCACCTTATTTGAGGATCAAATACGATAATATATAAAAATATATTTAAATTATTATAATACTTCAGTAGTATTCAGTACAGCCACACACATTCTTTCCATTTATATTAATACCTAACATTTTTTATGATCTTTGCTTTATGTATTTTCCTGTCTTTTTTGGCTTCCACTTCTTAAATGAGAGATCTGATTTTGTGAGAACTAGCCCATGGTATATCCAGAAGTAACATCCATTCTTCTGCCTCCAAATCCCCATATTCTTTCTTTCTACTCCACTCCTGGTTCTTCTAAGCCCATCTTTTATTCATTTTAGGAAAACGAAATAGCAAGTTAAGGAGAAAATGACAGCGGGGGAGGCTGGTTGTTAGCCTTAATAAAGCTAGATACTTGTTATTTAAATGATTTCTCCATGTGATCTTCAATGGCATGTGATCTACTTGGTAATGGAAGGGATTTAACAAGGAGTTTATTGAATTTATTCTAATTTTGATACATAGAATAAATATTCATTTTATCTAAGTTAGGTATTAATCTAATGTACTATATTTCTCAACACCATTAATAATTGCCCCTCTTTTCCTATAAGGAGCCTCCTTAGACATATATTCCTAATCTTATCCCCAAAGATATTTAATATGACAGGTGTACTGTATATCTGTTTATGTTCTTTGACCCATTGGTGGTGCTAAACTATCTGCTCATATTTATTTGCCTTATGAACTATTTCTGCATGTTGAGAATGCTTGTGAATGAGAATACACGATGGAAGGTTTGGCAGTATAGCTCTGCTTCGAGAATTGCTGTGGAGCTTGAAAGCATAGCAAAACTATTGGCCAGCTTAGTTTCAAATTTGAGTTCAAGCTGTGTATTTTACTAAATTGATTTGTCCTTGTCTCAGCTAACCTATCAGGGATGTGGGGATTGCAAAAACACTAATGTCATTGTTTATTCTTATACTTAGGGCAATGCTAGCACATGGAAAGTACTCAATAAATGCTTTACCGCTATATTTTAGGTTTCTGAATTAGGATTAGGAGAACTAGAACTCATGTCTAACTCATTTGGGTAGTACATAGTTACTTATTGCACATTTCTAATTTGTATGTTGATGTACATATTGTTTTTTTTTAAGATTTATTTATTTTTATACAAGAGCTGGGGTACAGGCCAGAGATGCAGGAGGGTGAGAGGACTCGCCAGAGACAGAGTGGGGAACAGAACAGGCAGAAAGACCGAAATACAATGCTGAGGGGAGCAGTGGGCGCGACAGGAGAGGTCTGCACCATGTGGGATTCTTGCCTGCCAGCCGGGATGGAACTCACACTGCAGAGGCTATGGACAGCTTCACAGCATGGTGCTCAACCCGCTGCACCACCGGGAAGGCCCGATGTACATATTGTTAATGTACAAAGACCCATGTAATTTATATGTTTCTATACATATTTTTCTTTCTAGATTATGCACTTTTCAATTGAGGGAAAGACCTACATCTTAGGGATTTTTGTATTTTGTGCATTAAAACTCAATTTAAATAGTTAACCTCTTATATATGTTTTCTAAATGTAATAAAATGGTGAACACCATTGTTTCATAAAATTAAACCTTTATAATATAAGCTTGGAAAACACTATAGGAACAGGGAGGGAAATTAATGTTATTGGTTTGAAATAGCATGTACCTCTTCAGAATAGAGGTAAATAGAATATACCTGTTCAAAAGACATTTTTGCGGAAAGTACGGCAAGGGAGAATTTCCCTTCAGTCACTATTCTTTTAACCCAAATAATTTACATTCAGCCATTGTGTAATTTGATTATGGTCTTGATTATTCTTTGAAAGTTAAAAATTTAACTTAGAAATTCTATGTGTATCTTTTTTTTTTTAAGATTTATTTATTTATACAAGCACTGGGTACAGTCAGAAGCACAGGAGGGTGAGATAATTCACCAGAGCCAGAGCGGGGAGCAGAACAGACAGACTGACGAAGTACACTGCTGAGGGGAGCAGCGGGCGGCAGGAGAAGTCTGTGCGCCATGTGGGACCCTCGCCCAGTGGCCGGGGATCCAACTGGCACTGCAGAGGCTGTAGGCAGCTTCGCAGCCCAGTGCTCAACCGCTGCGCCACCAGGGGAGGCCACCATGTGTATCTTTTAATGCATAATTTTGCTTTCAATTATTCACATACTTGTATATTTTAGTGGGCATAGTCAGAAAATAAAGATAAGTGCTTTGAAAAAAATTAAGCATAGTTATGGAATTTACTTTGCTTATTGTGTTCAAGGAAGACCTCTCAGAGGAGCTAACATTTGAGCTTGTTGTATGATTATTAGAAGACAGCTACAAATGCAGGCACACACACAGAACAAACACTGCAGAATGCAAGAGTATTCTAAGCAAAAGCAGTAAGTAGAAATAAGCAGAAATAAGCTTATTATGTCTGAGGGAGTGCCACTACACTTATATAACTGGGCAATACTAAATAGGTAGGATTGGGAACCCATAGCTGCTATGAGAGACAAAAAACACTGAAGTTAGTTGAAATAAAAAGAGAATTCATTTTAAGGAATCTGGGTATATCAAGAAAATCAGGGCAGAAAGATTGGTCTCATAAGAAATTAGAACAAGGAACAGAAAACTATTGAGAGCTGAAGAATTTTTCATATTTATAATCTGTCTCTTTCCCTCCTCCCTACTTCCTTATAAACTTCCTCTGTTTTGACATATCTGTATTTAACTAGAAGTTCCTCAACCCCGTTTTTTTCATTTCTCAATTTGAATGCTTTACAATGACTATGTATATTCTCTTTAATTATATAACTTCTCTGAATAAGAGTTTAAATTTTATGAATTGGCTTATCTTGAGTCACTTATCTATGCCTGGTCCAATTAACCAGACATGAACCGAGTCAGAGAAGTTAAATTGGCAGGGCAGGAACCTTGGGAGCACAGTTTATAGAAGGACATGTATAGGTCTGACAGAGAGCTCAATCGATCTATGCAATGATGATAGACTATAAAGGAGCAAATAGAGTTGGCTCTAAGTAGACTTAAGTGCTTGGATTGGCTAAGGTTAACTGAAAACATCAGGGTTTGAGTAAGCAGTACAGCTTACTCAAGTAGATAAGCCTTTTGTGATTAACAGTTGTAATAATAAATATTAGGTGGCTAGGGTTAGTCTGTAGATATCATTAAGAAGATGTGTTTAAGCAAAGACATGAATGAAGAGAGGCAATGGTAGCATTTTGGGAGCATAAACAGAACCCTAAAGTGGAGAATGTTTGGTCTATTGAGGAACAGCAAAGAGAACAGAGTGGTTGCAGTGGATGGGGTCAAAGGAGATTAGGAGGAGAGAAGAGCACAATGTTAAAGAGGTAGAAGTATATCAGAGTTGACCCTGGAGGTTCTTTTCTAGCAAAAGGGATCTTTTGCAGAGTTTTGAATAGGAAAGATCATGATCAACATATATAAAATCTTCTCCTATAAACTTACCTGAAATATTTGCAATTTGTGAAGTTTGTGTCACGAAAAGCAGAAGGTGCTATACCAGAAAATATGTAATAGAAAACATTCTGCCAGTTGTTGTGTTTTGAATAGAGAACTAATGTCAGAGGCAGATTGGATATGGGTCAAAGGCGAGTACAAGTATTTTGTCCTGAGAGAGTGGAGTTGCCATCAACTGGATGGAAAAGACAATTGGTGGAGCAATTTGAAGAAAAGGAAGGTTAGTGGAATTGTGATCTAGTAGATAAACAGAAGATTAATAATTTTAATAGTAATTGATTAGGGAAAGTGTGCTCTCTAATATTTGACTATAGATTTTTTCTTTACTCTCCTCAAAACCCTGCTATATAGATTACAGTCTAGACCCTTTAGCCTGGTGGGAAAGACTCTTCCTCTCTGGCTCTGTATTTTTGGTTACATTTTCTTGAGTTGTCTCTCTTGCATCTACAGTTAGAGAACCTTTGCATTAATCCTGTATTGGATGCAATAGATAAAGTACTTGTTTACTGTAGACTTAGTGATTCAACTACAACATGGATTTGCTGGATCACATTCTGGATTGCTTTCCATGTTAAAGATTCTTAAAGGTCCTCATGTAAATAAGACAGATGACTGAGCTAGTGATTCTGATTTTAAAGTAATACAGGATTTTTATTATTTTAAAATTTTTCTCTAAGGACAATTCTGAAACATAAATTACTAAAATATTTGAAGCAATAACAGCATCATTGGGATATATTCAAGATGCTTTAAAGAGGACAAGATTTTCTTTTAAATCAATTTTCTTTTTTTTTTTAAGATTTATTTATTTATACAAGCATTGGGTACAGTCAGAAGTGCGGGAGGGGCAGAGAATTCACCGGAGCCAGAGCGGGTTGCAGAACAGGCAGACTTGAAGAAATAGACTGCTGAGGGGAGCAGCAGGCATGGCAGGATAGGTCTGTCGCATCATGTGGAACCCTTGTCGGGGCCTGGGGATTGAACCGGCACTGCAGGGGCTGCAGGCAGCTTTGCAGCCCAGCGCTTAACCACTGCGCCACCAGTGGAGGCCCATTAAAGCACTTTTCTTTTAAAATAATTTTAAACTTAGAAGAAAGTTGCAAAATTAGCAAGAAAGTTCCTATATGTTCTTTATATAGCTTCCCAAATGTTGACTTCTTATATGACCATAGTTCAACTAATGAAACTGGAAAACTGCCAAACAGAATTCTATTAGCTAATCTAGAGGCATGATTGAATTCCATCAATTTTTCCATACTCTCTTTTTTGGAAAAAAAAGTTCAGGATCCAATCCTGGATCCTGTATTGCATTTCATTGTTGCCTCTGCTGAGTCCCCCAAACTGTAAAAATTTTTCCATATCTTCTATGACCTCAACATTTTGAAGGGCAATGACCAGTTATTTTGTAGAATGTTTGCTTGATGTTTCCTCATGATTGAATTCAGGATATATAGGAAAGTACTCTTTTGAATTTACAATCCAGTGCCTTTGTTCAGAAATTTTATATGTGCCATATATGAACATATTTAACATTGAAAACCATGATTATCTGGGTTCTTACCACCAATAAAATCTGAGGATTCCTATTCACAAATTAAAGTGAATGAATCAAACAAACTTTTTGAGAGTATGCAATAAAAATGTGTTATTGGGTACCTTGGGAAATACAACAGAATACAACACACAATTCTTTAAAGTACAGTCAAAACTGGAGCCTCAAAAAAAACAAAAAAACAAACTGGGGCCTCCCTGGTGGCGCAAGGGGTTAAGCACCACACTATGAAGCAATCTGCAGCCTCTGCAGCATGAGTCTGACCCCCGCCAGCCAGAGAGCAACCCACATGGCGAGGCAGACCTCTCCTGTCTTGCCCGCTGCTCCCCTCAGCAGTATATTTCAGTCAGTCTGCCTGTTCAATTCCCCACTCTGTCTCTGGTGAATCCTCTCACCCCTGGCTTTTCTGGCCTATACCCCAGCTCTTGTATGCAAAAATAAATAAATCTTTTTAAAAAAGTACAATCAAAAATGTACCATCAAGCTAAGAAGACAAGACAAAGAGTTTGTTCAGTATTTGTCTGAATTTGTTCACTGTTAAAATATATATGCATAAAAGTTTAAATGACAGCCTTATTAAAACATATTAAAGGGAGATCATTATTTAATTTTAAATCATTGAGTCAGTTAAGACTCTTTCTTATAGCTTAAACAAACAACAATAAAACAATTTTATTATCTCCTATGGAATGAAAAGCCCAGAATTCAGGAGGATCTTCTGCATTCAGTGCTTCTGTTTGTTATGTCTTCAGGACATGGTTCCTTTCACCTCCTGTAACTGTCTCCTCTTTTGTCATCTTTATTTTTTTAAAAGATTTATTTGTTTTTTGCATACAAGAGCTGGTGTACAGGCCAGAGATGTGGGGACGGGACAGGGTGAGAGGATCCACTAGAGACAGAGTGGGGAGCAGAACAGGCAGACTGACTGAAATACACTGCTGAGGGGAGCAGCGGGCGAGACAGGAGAGGTCTGCCTCACCATGTGGGTTGTTCCTTGGCCAGCCAGGGATCGAACTCATGCTGCAGAGGCTGCAGATTGCTTTATAGTGCAGTGCTTAACCCCTTGAGCCACCAGGGAGGCCCACTCTTTTTGTCATCTTTACTCTCAGCCTTCATGATTTAGGAAAATGGTATCAATAACTCCTGTCTCTCTCTCCTTGGGTATTAGGCACAAGGGAAAAGAAAAATCACTGTCCCAGAAACAATGGTACATCTTTCCACATCTTGTCTGATTAAGTTGCATATTCATTTCAGTACCGACAGCTGTGGCTGGAAGAAAATAATCGAAAGAATAGGTCTGGGTCATATGTCCCATCCTGAGATCTGGGTGCAGAGTCAGCCTCACTTTACTGAGAGGGGAGGGAGCTTGTTCCTCAAAGGTAAAAAGGAAGGACTGTGAATGCCTGCTAAAGGGTAAAAACAATAGGTATTTATTATACACCTCCAGTGTGAATGAGTTTAAGTCTAGAGGAGTAAATATTCTTCAACATGTGAAGCAAATTATTACTCTATTAAAGGATATAGGTACATACAAACAATTTGCTATTGTATGCTTAGGTCATGGAAGAGGCTTATACAATTTAAAAACATTAATATGTCACCCCTGTCACTCCATAAGATGTACCTTATTTTCTTCTCGAGTTGATATCCACATTTGCTCTTCATCTCTCAGTCTCTGGTGGTTGTATTTCTCAGGATGTTCCCCCTGTTAAATCCTCAAAATAGGTGATAATTTCATTCCCTGGGGTCTTCTAGTCTGGGCTGCAGATGCCTAGATTTTTGAAGCTGTTCTTCTTAACCTTGTATTCTGAGTGTTTTGTTTGGTTGAGTATAATTTTCTTCTTTCTAATAGGCCATGTTGCAAACTGCCCAACCAGGTGAGACATGATTTTTCCATCATTCTTTTTTTCCCAGCATTAGCCAAATTATGCATCATAGTTACTTCTATAAAAATCTGCTTTTTCCCTCCACTTCTAGTCAACTTTGTCATGAAATGTTTGACAGGGGAGGCTATACATTTTTTTATACCATTTGGAAAATGAGAGAAAAATTTCCTGAATGGGTTAAGTAGATTCTTGGTTGGAAGCTTATGTTAGATAAAATGACCACTCATGTTTTATTGCAGCCCTAAGGCAGGATGGGACCTAATGCCACAGTACAAATAAGCTGCTGCCACAACTGGACACCTGGTAGATGCCTTTTGATGATGGTGATTAAATAAAGGTCAAAGAATATCACTGCATCCTAATGGTAGTCATCACACCACATCAGCCTTTCCCCTGTGCCTTTGAAAACACTACTTGAAAAGACTATAAAAAATATGTGTTTTGTTTAGGCAGCAAATGCTCTCATTAGGCATTTCAAGCTTTCTTCAGAAAAATAATACAAATGTTAGGGTTCTGAGTACTAGATTGTAGGTTTAAAAGAAAACTAAATGTAACCTTTTGTTATGTAAAATAATAAATTCCTAAGATAACCATAAGGCTTTCTTTTAATACAAAGTGTATGTCTATCTTCCAGAAGACTCTACAAAGAGTCACGTGATATGATCACAGATCCATAGGGGAAGAATAGGACACATTACCAAAGTAGTAGTTAACGTTTAATTTTCAGTGGAAAGTACAGAGATTTCTAAAGAGTATTATTTCCATTTTTTAAAAAGTAAACTTGAGTAATACAAAAATTGTTATAGTACTTTAAAACAATGGCCTTTCAAATTGTTTCTATTCATTTAACATCTGGGCCTCATCAAGGCAGTAGTTTGTCTTGCCTTTCCAATACTCTTAAGAAGAATCAGATAAGAAATCCACATATTCTTTCAAATTGTGTCTGTACCTTTCCCTGCCACTGACATGAAGCTTAAAACTGCAATAGAAGACAGAAAGGCTGTTCAGTTGAAGGCAAAAATTCTTATTACTTAGTCGAACTGTGCTATCATGAGTTCAGTGAGAAACATTTATTATAGTTGTCTGAATTTCAGACTAATGTTCCCATAGAATTGACACCATTATTGTTAGTATCATCTGAAGAATTTTTCTATTTACCAGATAAATAAACACCCATGTCACAAGGGGTCAATATTATGGGGTCACTAGTATTGTGATTGGAGACACAAGGTTTTCAGGATCTAATCATGGACAGCAGAGTACTGTTGTTTTTGTGGGTTTCTGAAAGTAGACAGATTTATGAATATCTTAAAAAGTGTGTTTTGACAAGACTCCTATGTACATTTAAGTTTGAGAAGCACTTGTTTAGATCACAGTGGTTTGGAATGTGAATTCTGGACATGGAATATAGGATTAATAGATCAGGTCAAAAATCACAATGTATGGGGCCTCCCTGGTGGTGTAGCGGGTTGAGTGCAGCGCTGTGAATCTGTCCACAACCTCTGCAGCACAGGTTCCATCTCGGCCAGCTAGGGAGATACCCACATGGCGTGGCAGACCCCTTCTGGCTCGCCCCGCTACTCCCCTCAACAGTGTATTTCAGTCAGTCTGCCTGTTCTGTTCCCCACTCTGTCTCTGGTGAATCCTCTCACCACCCCCACACATTTGGCCTATACCCCAGTTCTTTTATAAATAAATCTTTAAAGAAATAAAAATAAATAAAATAAATAAAAATACAGAAGAGCTTTAAAAAAAATCACAATGTATGGTCAAACATATTGTTGACCTTCCAAATCTGGCCCATTGACTCTTTTTATACATCTTGCAAACTAGGAATGACTTATACATTGTTAAAGGTGAAAACAGTATTT
The DNA here is from genome assembly GCF_964194135.1 of Talpa europaea. NCBI lineage: Eukaryota > Metazoa > Chordata > Mammalia > Eulipotyphla > Talpidae > Talpa > Talpa europaea. The sequence goes on along the minus strand of NC_140069.1, from coordinate 23,546,122 downwards.
TGTGACATGAAAATTATGTGAATTTTAAATTTCTGTATTTATAAGTAAAATTTTATCAGAATACTTAGCCATATTGATTTATGTGTTGTCTGTGACTGTATGCGCTATAAATAGAATTGAGTAGTTGCTTAGAGAGACAGTGATGTGCAAAGTTGAAAATATTTACTATGTGGCCCTTGGTAGAACAAATTTGCCTATCTTTGAGATAGGTAGTCTTATTCGAATTACTTAAATTATCTGTGCCTAAGTTCCCTCATCTGTAAAATAGGGACAATAAATTTAAAACTTGTATCATAGAATTGCTATGAGAGAAAAATAGGCTACATAATGTAATGGTGACAAGCATATATTCTGAAACTAAATGTAATTTAATATTGGTCTGCCATTTAATATGCCTCAATTCCATCATCTGTGTAATGAGGAAGACATAGGACCACATCCTACTTCATAGGGTTGCTATAAAATTAAATGAGTTAGCATAGGTGAAGAATATCAAGTAGAGTCTGTAGTTACTACTGTAATTTTTTTAGTATTGGTGGTAGTGCTATAGTTGTTTTTCCTATCTCAAAAGATTATTTTAACAATTACGTGTGATTATCTAGGTGATGTTGAAGACAGCTCAATAAATGTTAACTGCTATAATGTTATTAACTGCTATAAATGTTATATGCTATTAACTGCTATTGTTGCTGTTAAAGATGTATTGATTATGCCCATTTTCGTCATGTACTTCCATATCTATGATTCTTACGTTGGCTGCCTGTTGAAGTGCTGTCAGAATTAAAAGGGAGTAAATATGTAGAATATGTAAATATGTAGAATACTTCTCTGATCATAAAAGAGAAACTCATGCCATTTGTGGCCACATGGGTGGAACTGGAAGGGATTATCCTAAGTGAAGTGAGACAGAAGGAGAAAGATAAATACTGGATGATTTCACCTGTCGGTGGAATATAGAGAAATCAAACAAAGGATCAGTGAAAGACAAACTTTAAAACACTTTAAAGATGACCATAGATCTGAGGCATCCAGTCGGGGAGCAAAAGGGGAGGGGAGGAGAGAAAACATTGGGGAGAAGATTGCAATGGACTATGGTGGTGGACTACGGGTGCTTTGGCAGTGGGAAAACTATCATGACCAAACCTGAGGAGAGAAATTCTGTATTGTGAAAAACAAAAAAAGGTTGTGAAATAAATGATATGTCATTAATATAAATAAATAAATAATACAAGGGAGTAAAAGAGAAATAATTTGGAGAGGTCTTTCAGGTGATTAATATTTCATTTCTACATTCAAATTAATTGGTGATATTAACCTCAGCTCAGCAATTAATTAGTGCCAATGTCCATAAGTGATTTTTTTTTTTTTTGGAATAGATGAGAACACTGTGATTTTATATTAACTGGCAATTCTATAAGGACTGAGTGTGACTCAAGGAGTTACTGACTATTTTGGTCTATGAAAGCACTCCATCCTTAAGTATTAAAAAAAAAACTTAAGCTACTAATCAAATTATCATTAATTCAAAATTAGTGGAGTCCACTAATTTTTTTACTTTATCATACATACACTTTGGGCCAAATCACCAAAAGTTGACATTTAGCAAGATTACATTTTAATTCATTTGCAAAGTAGAATAAGAAGGCAATAAAAATACCTCATTTCTTTTTGTGTCTTGAACTTATGATAAGAGAGAAAGTGCTTGGCAGAAAGATCAGTGCTTAAAAAGAAGTTGAAATGCAGAAATTGGTTGGAAGAAGTTTTTTGTTTACAAATCAATACTGCGTTCAGTAAATCCAGAAAAAGAGAGACTGTCTCAGGTTTGGACTGGATGAATTAGTGTGAGAAGTTTTTGGGAGTTGTCTTTGAACTTCTTAGTAGCTAAATTTAACATAATGTATATGATTGACTCTAACAATCATTTGATTATAGGAAAGACCTGTTATTTTTTATTATAAGTCATTATAACTTTTAGCATTAATAAAAAGTTCTCCTTCAAATAAGAGTTAAAAATTAGAACTAGGTTTCTAAGAAAAGTTGAAGGATGTGCATGTTAGTGTACAGTGAGTGTGTTTGCACACTTCTAAAGTAGCAAATTAAATTTAGCTGCATTTAAATAATAGTTTAACTTTTGCATCAGTTCCCTTTCAGTCCTATAATTTGGATAATTCCTCGATATCGTCATTGAATCCTATTGAAATTCAATATCCACATCCTCAGAAGAGGAGAAAAAAAGGTAATCTTTCTCTATATTGAAAGAAAAGTCCATCTAGAGAAAACTTTACAACTCTGGATTGCCTTAATGTTATACTATATTTTAAAAGTATTTTATAAATAATTAGTTTTTTGCTCTAAATATTTACTGTATGCCCTGAATAGTGCTGTGCTAGTATCTGTTTTAAAATGTTAATTTTCTAGGACTGTGCTTATTCAGATTATTTTTGGAAATTGATACCCACCATATGCTGCTGATAATTATCATACTACGATATTACTGTGCCTAATGGAAAATCATAAATCAAAACTTTCATTCAATTCCCATTGACATACTTTATGCAATGTCTCAGCTACCTAATGAGTCTTTATCGCCCTCTACAGTATCACGTTAGATTTGCTCAACACATTTTCTCAATTGATAAGCAGGAAGCAATTACTTAAACTAAATTCACTTAAAGGACTGCAGTATTACATAATTCTGGGGGACATGATTTTACCATTGTCCTCCACCCAGGAATGTACAGTGCACAAGACAACCAGCCAGGTGTTAACTTTGTACAAACATAGAAGAATTCAATTTGGGGTATTTATGTTTACTCGTAGAAATAGTTAACTTGGGGCCTCCCTGGTGGTGCAAGGGGTTATGACACAACCTATGAAACTCACCACAGCCGCTGCAGCACAAGTTTGAGCCCCAGCCAGGGAGATATCCACATGGTGCAGCAGACCTCTCCTGACTCGCCCTCAGCAGTATGTTTCAGTCAGTTTGCCTGTTCTGTTCCCCACTCTGTTTCTGGTGAATCCTCTCACCCCCAAAAAAACTCTGGCCTGTACCCCAGCTCTTGTATGCATAAATAAATAAATCTTAAAAAAAGAAATACTTAACTTACATAAACTAGCTTTTGCCTAGAGATGCAAGTTTAATCACACGACTCAACTACTATATATTTAATCAGTATTCACACTTGTTTTGTGAATAACCATTTGTAGTGATACGTGAATTGCCAGCAACACTAGAGTATATAAAGATTTGAACTTTAGAATTTATACACGATTAAAGTTTTTAACTTGTTTTAAATAACAAACTTAAGAGTCTTTACTGGGAAGGTAAATAGTTTTAATGTATGTACACTACAGTATTTTTAGTGTGAAGTTGGCTAGTTATGTAGGCAGAAGCTGTAGGAGTTGTGATAGTGTATTAGGTGTGTCTTCCAATTTCTTGACTTCTCTATACTTTTAAAAATTGTATTAGAGGTGCCTTAAATTTTTGGAATGCCTCATTCCTCCACAGTTGTCGCCAAGAGCTGATTTTTTTTTATTGCTCTTCAAACTATATGTGACAAGAAATTGAGGAAGAATGGAGTAAAGATGAAGAGAAGAAACCCTGGAAAATTAACTTGTCTTTGTTAATATTGTGTGCCATGTACAAAATCAACCCAGAACTATTGCCTCTCTGCATTGAGATTGTCCTCAAGTTAACTTGCTAAATTTCAGACCGATAATATCTATTTCATTTTTGCTAAACAAGACACATAAGTAACATGAGAGTGCTCCCACGACCTCTCTGCACTAAACTTGTTTTGGTGACTGGAATATCAAGAAGGGGGGATCTCAAGATCTTTTCTATGGACCTGCATCCTTTGAGCCCCCACATTATCTGGAGAAGAACAAAAAACAGATAATCAGACCTCTTAAGCGATCCAGCCAAGTAAGTCCTTTAGCAGTGAGTGGGTAAGATGTTGAGGAAGTGAAGGATATTGGAAATAACAATAGCTAGAAATCAGACAGTTGGGCAGTCCCATCTGCAGCCCCTGCAAGCTAAATGATATTGAGAACATTACCTAGATTCCATTCAATGGCTTTTTCTTCATTTTCAACGAGGGATAAAAATCCCTACTTCTCAAGCTTGTTTTAATAGTGCTCTGCATAGTTCCTACCACATGGCACATGGCAATTGATAAATATGTGTTTCCTTACTACTAGGAAGACATGCTCCTATCAGTAATATAGTCACATGGGCTGTGAATTTATCAGATATCCATAGACTTAAAGCAGAGAAAGTACTCAAATCTTCCTCATTTCTTGAACTAACTATGGAGTCTGTTTTTTTTTTTTTCCCACTCATTCTGATTTCACTGTGGATCTCTCTTGATCCTGTTCTATACTTCAAAGAGTCTTTCAAATGAGCAATGGCTTTACATATTCTGATGTGAAAGCATTTAGACCAGTTCTTTTAGCAATGCACAGAATATGTGATTCTCTGGATATAGCTTCCTTAATGTTTACTTTTTGGGCCTTGGATCACTATGAAGCTAAAATAACCTTCACAGCGAATGAAAGTGAACATGTGAGTTTCCTTTTAAACTGTAGAGAACACCATACTTTATGTGGTCAGCAGAACAACAGCTAGTTCTAACCACTACTGACTAGTCCTACCCTAAAGAAATAGGATAGTTTCCTGACTGTTAAATTGTAAAGCAAATATTATGTGTTAGAGCAGTCAGCTGAGAAAGATTTTCAGGGCAATATTTGATTTGAGGCTATTGGCATTTCTATAAAATAGAATAGGTAGCAGTAGAAAAAAGAAATGATGACTATGCAGCCAGACAGAGCTTTTCCATCCCCATCCAAATCATGGTGAGTGCAGTTGACAATAATGTATTGCAAGCTTGAAATTTGCTAAGAGGGTAGATCTTGAAAGGAACTAAAAGAAAAAGAAAGTGGTAACTTGAGTTGATGTTATGTTAATTAACTTTCTTGTGGTGACCATTTTGCAATGTAAACATGTATCAAAACCTTGTTTATCTTGAACAGATACAGTTTTTAGGTGTCAGTTATTCCTCAGTAATGCTAGAAATAGACCTGGCAGCCTTGTTTGAGATAATTTGTTTGCAGTATTGTCAACCATAAAAGCAAAACTTACACTTTATTAAGATGCGTTTATTTGAGCACAGCAGAGGAATTGCAACCCAGAACTTACAGACTAAGACAACCCATAGTAAAGTTGGGAGCGCAAAAGAAGGGCAGCTAGTTTTTTACAGAGGAAAGGACAAAATTGGAAGGGACTGTTCTGAATGAAAGTTCATTGGTGGAAGGTGAGACTATAAAGTGGTGGTGGCTTCTAGTGGCTGATGTGGTCTTTCTCATTAGCCAGCAGTTGCTAGACAAGGAGGCAATCTTCCTTCCTCCTGACTAAGGTATGTGAAGAAGCTTCTTCCTGTTTTGAGGAAGTAAACAACTTACTCAGCATGACAGCATGTGAGACCTTCAGGTGTTTATTGCTCTATTTTAAATGAGGCTTCCTTTATTCCTTTATTTCCACAAAATAAATGATTGACAATACAGTAAAACTAACATGGAGATATACTAGGAGAATTGATATGACTTGGCTATAAAAATGATTTTTAAGTGCTAATTATTGATGATATAATGTTTTATCAAACCATCTTCTATACTTGAGATGTTTAGTTTCATAAAAAATACTTGCCTCTTATTGACTGAAGATGACATGCTAAAGTACTTCTAAGTACTATGATTTTAACCTCTCCTACACATATTGTTTTTCCTATCACTAAGGTGTTTCTATGTCCAAATTGCAACACTTGAGAAAGAATAAGGACCTCCCTAATAATTGTCCCAGGACAACTGTTCTAGGCAAACGGGGTGTGTGATTATTCATTCCCCAGTTTTCATTAAATGCAACAAATACATGCTGGATACAGATATGCAGAAGACATTTTGCACTGAACCAAAGATGTATAAAAAGGAATACACTTCCCTTTACTGGTCCTCTCCTTCATCATGAACAAGCAATGTTCTGCTTTTAAAGAGTTTGTTTCCATATAAACAATGTGTTACCCAAGTTAAACTATTTGAAATCCTCCAAAGGAGTAGAGCAGAACAAGTTCAGTGTCCTGAGGAAGATTGAAGAGGTGTAGTGGTTAAAGAAAGCATCTTTTTAAAATTACACATATGAGACTCAACACAGCATTTGTCTTGTTTTGACTTGTCTCACATTAGTGTTCTCAAGTTCCATTCATTTGATCACAAATGGAATAATACTCTCTAATAACTCCGAAACTGAAGAGTGTAAAATGGTGGGGGAAAAGGACATGAGTGATAGTGTTTCGAGACTACTTGTAACGTGTGATAAATGAGCCAAAGAAGTCTAATGTACAATATAATGAATATGGACAATAATACTGTGCTATAATTATGCAATGGGATAATGATTGCTCCATTGACAATCATCTTGCAGTATATAAATGTATCAAAGTGTAGCTCTACACCTTAAAGTTGTTCAATGTTACAGGGCAAATTTACTCAGTAAAAAAAAAAGGAAGCCTATCTAATGGAAGGTGGGAGGATGCAATATTTCAAAAGTGTGCTTCTCTTAAGGATGAGCCTGAAGGGACAGTTAGAAGGACTAAAGATGGAAATGAGTGTGGGATGTATCCTGGGGCAGTCTTCTTTTGAAAGAAGGTTTATATTCTGTCATGATGGCTTGAAAAATTCATGGGGGAGGATAAATCAAGCTTAGTGTGTTTAGTCTCTGTGTGGGAGAGCTGTAGGTGCTCCGGCTCACGGCACTGTGGAGGATATTGTATGCCAACCTGAGGAATGCACACTTAGTGTGACTTGTTTATTATTTAGGACATGGTTGTCTCCCCCCAACTTCTTCCTTGTTCTGGGTATCCTCTCTGCATTTACAATCTGAGGTTATCGTTAATTTTTCTCCATTTCTTTCAGATCTGTTTTCCTGATACATATGCTCAATATATGAGCATCCTGATTTCTGCTGATTATAATACAATAGCGACAGACTTTCCCTTGGTGCCAAGTGTTCTGAGTTATCCTTTTGCCTAATCTTACTTAGATAGCTGACCTGGCTTTCCTTTCTTTTCTTTTTCTTTTCACTGTGTTCTCTTTCATGAGATTTTACCCACCTCTTTGTGGGTATTTATATCAGAAATCAATATGTGTGTCCAGACAAGCGCATTCATTTGTACTCATGTGCACACATACACATCTACACACTCCTATTTAAGGGTTTGGACATTTTAATGTATAAAGGCAAAGAAAGGCAAGACTTAGTGTGTTCAAGTGTTTTTAATTGATGAGAAGTTCAAAAGGCAGAGAGAGAAATAGAGGGAGAGGGGGAGGGAGAGAGAGAGTGACAATATAGTTGAGAGAGAGAGAGAGAGAGAGAGAGAAGGAGAAGAAAGGATTTCAAGTAATAGACTCCTGATCAAACTCCAAATGCTCAGCCATATAGGCTGGGCTCAGAGCAGGGTGGCTAAGACCCAAAAGCTTGCCAGGAGTCCAGTGCACCATCTGGAGTAGAACTAAACAAGGGGTTCAAATGGTTGCGGAGAACTGGGGTAGTGGAGAAGTCCAAATCTACAGTGTCCCATAGAATCCACCATGAGGGGAAGATGATGGCTGCCCTCATCCTTGAAGAGTCTGCCTGCCAGAGCTACCCGGCATGTCTCCCCTTCCTGTTCATTCCATACCGGTAATATTCCTGTTACATTCCTTCTTTCTTCACAGTTGCCCTTCACGTCCATCCTGGAAGTCCTGTTCATGACATGCCAGGAGTTGTAGTCTAAGGTTGTTGAGAGCTTGGTGGCATGTAAGTGGGGTTGGGTAAATGACACCCATTGCTGTGGCTGCAGCAATGTTGTTAGTTCCAAACTACTGATAGTTGGTCATTTTCATGGTGTCTATCGGATCTATGTTTTCCTTGAAAATTTAAAATCCACCCCCTCTTTCACATTCCTCTAAGTTTGCTGTGATCCCCAAGTTCCCATTGGGCTCAATTTGAAAATGATGAAGGGACTCACTTGTCAGTTTTTACCTCTGACTACTAGTTAATGGGCATTTAGCAAATACTATGTGCTGGTAATTCAAGACTTCCCCCTCTCCAGATCTGTGTAGATGGAGATAGTTCAGAAAGCCCTCAGAGTACATCTTCACCAAAAAACAAAAAACAAAAAAACAAAAAAAAAACCTGGGACTTCAGGTAATTGCTGTGTCTAAAATCCCTAGAAAATCTAAATCAAAATTGGAAGGAAATGAGACTCAGTTCTCTTGTATATTCACTGTATCAATACAGTTGATCTAAAATCCTAGGAAATCCTGCTTCTATGGCTCTCTGAAGCTGCTCTGCATGCATGCCAAGCAGAAGCTACCTGAAGTTCACCTGCACAATGATGTGTGTGCAAGCTAATAACTATAGTTTCTTGCCTAACTTATAATAGACAGAAATTTTCACTTCCAAGTTAATGAAAATAAGGATGTAATCATTTCTCCCATTTTTAAGTGTGTATGGACTCCATAGACCTCAAGTTCAGAAGAATGGCAGTGCCTGCAGGCAGTGTGTATCCATCAGGAGAGTTTAAAACAGTGGTTCTCAAAGTCTTACCCTTGGATCAGTAGCATCAATATCACCTGACAACTTGTTAGGAATACAAATACTTGATCCTACCCTAGTTTATTGACTCAGAAACTCAGATCAGACAATGCAATATGTTTAACAATCTCTTCAAGGGATTCTGATGCACACCCAAGTTTGAAAAGCACTAGGTTATACTGCAGTAGCAAATGTGTCACAAATCTTATTAGTGTAAAACAATACAATTTATTTTTTATTCATGATTCCTTTCCATTCTTAGCACGGACCCATCTCTGCCTTGTTGCCTCACTAAGGGGTCCTGGTTGACAGAATAATCCCTCTCCCCCATCTTCGACATTACTAATACTACACCAGAAGAAGAACGAGAAAAGGAGGTTCTCATGCTGATTAATAGACAAGTGATGTGCACTGGAGTAGCCACATGGCTCTATGTTCAGTAGGACAGGACATAACCTGGAAGCCAGAGAGCTGGTGATGACTGCCACTCTATCAGGAGACAGCAAGCTCTTGAGTTTGCCACAAAACAGAAACAGCAGAATCACAACCCCAAGGGACCCATACAGCCCAGGAGATCAAGGGAACCAATGTGAACCTATTTGTTCCATGTGTGGCCCATTGCAAAGGTAGACCAGTGTGGAAAGTGCCTGGAGTGGGCCACGGGGATGGGCACTTCCAATTGCCTTGGTGATGCTTAAGATCTGGGATTTTTGAATGGCTCTAGACAAGGGAGGAAGGCACAAAAGTGACTGAGATGGAGATTTAAGTTGATTTAAAGAAAATTGTAATTCTGACAAATGGATTTAGTAGAGTAAGATACATATCCATGAAAGCTGTTATCTGTGTAAACTGCTCAAGTTCAGCACTTAATGCATTAGTTTTAGAGGGACATTTGTAAGTGCTTTTGATGATGATAAAGTAAACTCTTTGGATACTTCAGCACTGACTAAGTTGACATATTGACTTGGAAAATCCTTGACTTTAATCTTTCTAAATTCATATTGGGACACAGTTATTGGAGTAATATGAGTCATTGGCACTTAATCATTTCTTTGTTATTTTGACAGGTAATTCTTTTTCATCTATTAGAAAATTTTACACACATCACATTCAGCTGGCATTTTTTTGGTAATAATCTCTGCCAGTCTTACTTTTACCTCAAAATAAAGAGAAAATATTGTTAGCAATATCATGATGAGAAAGTAGTCACAGTAAAAGTTGAACTAATGCAGCTTTGTATAAAAGCCTGTCTCATTGGATGAAGTTTTTATTACTTTGACATTCTTGGAAATATCACTGGAGTTTTAACCACTCTACAATCACAAATGTGTTATTTCTTGAAGATTGAAATTTTTACTTACTGGTCCTGATATTTTTTTCAGTTCCCTGCAGTGCACTAATAAGTGATTAAAGCCTTAGCCTAGGAAGAAACAGCTCCCATAGAAGAATTTGTGTGGTTACCCTGTGTATGTGTGCATGTGTGTGTGTATGTCTGTCATTGAGTGTCAGAGAGTAAGGTCAGCCATGTATTACTAGAGAATATTTCACCTTTTTTTATTAATTTATTTTATATAATTCTTACATCATTTTTCATTTTTGCATAATGTATGCATTTTCATTTTGGTTATATTCCCCATATGGTTCCACCCCACTTATTTTGACCCTAATCCCTCCTCTACTTCCTCTCCTGCCACCCCCACCCCCCGTAATGTGTCTCTGGATGGAGCTGGAAGGGATCATGCTCAGTGAAATAAGCCAGAAAGTAAAAGAAAAATACCGGATGGTCTTACTCATAGGAGGAGTTTAGAAAACCGAAATAAGGGACAAGGAAAAAGACTAATTATAATAAAGAAGAAATCAAATCAACAAGCCAACTGTTTCACCTTCTTACTATGAAATAAGCCCATTTAACATTTCCTTACTTTGTGACCTTATTGTTCCCCATTCTTACTATAGGTGTATTTTGCCCAGAAAACTTGTTTATTAAAGTTGTTAGTATACTTTAAGTCCAAATGTCACTGCTCATCTCTGACTTTTGTACATATTACTTTTGTCTTCATATTTTAATTTCCTGCCAGAAATTAAGCAGTGGACTTAAGCAGTATCCTTAAGCAATGGCCACCAAAATTTCTCGTGGAGACTCCTGAAAATTAGCATATATTGTGTGCCATGAATTGCCTTTTGCAAAATTATAATAAATATATTTAAGAAAATGGTGTAAGTATATAAGCTCCCAGTTTTACTTTTCAGCAAACTTTTCTTTTTCAATGTGTTTTGTAGGTATAATACTTAGATAATCCACATATGGAGAATTCCTTTAAATATATCACAGGGCCTTCCTGGTGCACAGTGGTTAAAGTCTCAGCACTCCCCACTCTGTCTCTGATGACCCTCTCACCCCCCACATCTCTGGCCTACACCCCAGTTCTTATATGCATAAATAAATGAAAATAAATCTTAAAAGAATAAATATATCACATTCTGTCTTATAAACAAATCGATAAGGATAGCAACTATTATAAAATAGAGGGAAAGAATATGTTATCTTTAAAATAGTAAAAATATTCTTACTAATGAAGATATTTTAGCTTCACTCACACAAATCTTTATATGAAATCCCAAACCGTTTAAATCACAGCATGGACCATAGGAATGTAGTTTATTTAAATCAGGTTTTTAATTGAAAGCTATTGATTTAAATCATTATTGCACCCCTGATTTCTGTTTTACTCACGTCTTAAGCTGTGTGTGTGTGTGCTCGTGCGTGTGTGTGTGTTTGAGTGTGTGTGTGTGTAAATGACATGCTACATCTGGGTACTCATGGCATTTGTCACTTAGGAAACTTTTTCAAAATTCCTTGGGGTTGATTTTCTTTTCCCAACACAATTTTATTTGACATTAGTTCACCTCATCATCTTTTATGGCATAGAATCAGCAAATGCCAGGTTTTACTTTTTTTTGGCTAAAGAATGGACAGATATTTTAAGTCTGTAGTGGCCTGCTTTCTTTGACAACTATCATTTTTTCACAGATGGTGATTACCAGAATAACTGCTTGTTACTGGCTACTTTTGCTAATGTTTCTTTTCATGAACAATGTTATTTCTGGTGGTCTTTTTTGAAGACTGGTCAGTGAAAACCATCTTAAGTTTGGGGGAAAAGTATTTCTGTTTAATGTAAAATGTATTGATTTTAATTTCTTTGCCTTCATGGCCCAAACCTTTGCATAGCATGGTTTCATTTTTTTTTTGTTCTATGTAGTAGAATGACAAAAGAGATTCTGCTCTGTCGATCTATGGATTTTTCCTCCAAACTATGTGATACTTTGCTTCTACTGTGTAGGAAAGAGGAAAATACATGAAGAACTTATTAATGATACCAAAATTGCTACTGCCCTTAATCAACTGAGTGCATGACAAGAATTAGGAACAAGTTTCACAATGTTACCTGTTCTTTGGTTTTTGAGCTGCTAGTAGAATTTTACTTTACATTTCATGTTGGTACAAAAAGTAAGGCCAGAATAGAGCTAGTTACAACCTATGAAGCTATCCGCAGCCACTGCAGCATGAATTCAATCCCCAGCCAGGGAGATACCCACATGGCACAGCAGACCTCTCCTGGCTCATCCGCTGCTTCCCTCATCAGTGTATTTCCATTGATCTGCCTGTTCTGCTCCCCACTCTGTCTCTGGTGAATCCTCTTCTCCCCACACACCTCTGGACTATACCCCAGTTCTTCTATGCATAAATGAATAAATCTTTTGAAAAACAATAAAAAAATACAGAATAGAGCTAGCTGATGTGTCTGATGAGATAAACTAATAATTTGGTCCTGCCTCCAGCAGTACCCTTGAAGTTAAATGTGGTGGAATTGTTCTTGCCTGAAAAAGCTGCCTTTCTTATCACTCTCTTAGTCATGACTTGCAATTTTAAATTATCGTCTGAATAATAAAGCAGTTTTTTTGTTGCCTGTGACATTGAGAAATGAATACTAAGTATGTGGTCACTGAGTTTTGTTTGCTTGCTGTGACAAAAGTCGATGACCCAGGAGTCATAAGTGATACTAATGTTTAGCTCCTGACCGTCTGCTCCTTGCATTGTTGTGATACAAATTGCCATCACATGCGGATGACTTAAGTAGTTCCTGAGAGGTGACCAAAGAGACAGAATAAGGAGTGATCAAAGAGAAATGCAGTAATACTACACATGAAGTATTGCATTTAAGATGTCATTCTTTTTCCTGGATATTTAAAAATCTCTGCATAGAAGTTGTCATTTATAAATGGTAGAAAACATACAAGGTTTCCTTCTAGATTAAAATTTCTGCAAGTAGATTGTCATTTTTAAATGACATAATGTTTGTTAATGCAGAATGAAGTATTTGAGTGTGTTACAAAATTGCTGTACTGTCTAAATTTCTGTTCTAAGCCCTGCTGATCCATCAGTGAACGGGAGAGCTTCTGGCTCTCACATCGCTAATCAAGGGGTTAAAGACCACAGATAATTCACAAGAAAATGTATTAGAGGGAAGTGGTCTGAAAAACATAAATATGTGAAGGGGAAATTTGGCAAAATTAGGTTAGTTGATCAAAGAAGGTCTTTCTGTAAAGGAACCTCTGGGTTTAGACCTGTGTACCTGGGAACCAGACTTTTAGAGAAGGTGAATTGCAAGCGGAAGGGACTCCTGTTTACAAAAGCTTTGAGCTTCGTCCAGTCTCTAGGACCAGAAAGGAGCGTGTGAACAGAACAGAGAGAGTGAGGAGGGACAGAGATATGAGACTGACTGGTGGGCAGGACCAGGGCAGGCCAGTTCCTGAAGGATATAAGTGACTTGGACTCTGTTCTCAGTGAAGCTGCTGCAAGGAGTGATTTGATCTGAAAAGTGTGAAAAGATGACTTTGCTCTGTGTGGGAAATGTATTGAATGAGAAGAGTGGAAGCAGTAGTAGGTCCTGGTAGCATCTAAAGCTGGCTCGACAGTGGCTAGACTAGATGATAGCCAGGTTTCTCCTCACAGGATTCTCCAATTACCCTTTCTGTACACTGTCCCCACCTATGCAAAAGAAAAATCCTCTCTACCTAAACACGTCCTGCTTCAAGGCAAAAAGGGAAAGATAGTTTACCTCCTTTCTGGCTGTACCCCATTCCAGAGCTTGGGGATCTCAGTGTTCTTTCTCCAAAGCTTATGTTCAACCAGCAGGTGGTCTTGATGAAATTATATACACCTAGAAAATTATTTAAAGCTCCAGTAATAACTGTGTAGACACAGAACTTAAGCTGATGAAGGAAATTTCAACTGTCAGGAGGGTAGGACTATATATAATAAAATTCCTATATCTACAGTACTTTGAAGTTATGACTTGTGAGATAGGATTTACTGACCAATAACAAAGACTCCATCAAGCTGGATTGTCATTCTAGAAATATTTCCTTATGCAGGATTCCCAGATGCTGAAGCATCATTTCAAAATGCTGTGCTGTGGGAAATCAATGTGGGGGCTGATGTTAGCAAACAGGCAGATCCAGCTTCATGGGTATGAATTCTGTGCAGCAGCCTGGACTGGGACTCAGAAGGGCTTGCACTTGGGTTAACACCCTGCTGTTGCATCTTGAATTCTTAATTTTTTTTTTTTTCTTCACAAGGGGCCTTACATTTTCATTCTGTGAGGACATTACAAATTATATAACTGGTCCTAAATACAGGGCTTGCAAAAGTAAAAATCTGTTCCTCTGCTATAAAACCTAGAAAGCCAAAGGCAGGAGTAGAACGGGTTTGAATAAAAGGATTCTGAGCAAAGTAAATTTATTAGCCAGAGAATTTTAGGATCATCTAGTCCAGCGGTTCTCAAGCAGCTGTGTGCATGGCCATGCCTATTTGATGGTGCCGGTCACAAGAAAATAACAAAGGTGATGATGCCCTCGGTGTTTTGTAAAGCTGTGTTTATTCCACTCAAAGTTCTCTGTTTCATTCGAAAAATACATTTATCTCGCCATTTTTGATCAAACTTTTTTGTTTTGTAACACGTTGGCTATACATATCCTCTGTTGTAAAAGCAGTTCTGTAAAAATAAGACTTACCACCTCATTTCAGCCCAGTGCTTCTCGAGAGGAAAAAACCAAAATCATCCCTCTAACCCCTTTCTGCTCTCTGCTTTACAGTTACCTCCTTTTCCTCCCCACAACCTCACTTTTATCTTATTCTAATTATTCCCAACAGCAATGATTCACAGTTCACAAATACGTGAACTTATTTCTAATAGTTGCATAAAAGGTAATCAGAACTAAATCCACATGGAATTAGAACTTCTTGTAGGCAAATTCAAAGCTGGGAATGAATTACCTCTTTGTGACAAGAGTACTTATCATTTTCTATCATTTGGTTTTATAAATCTATCCCCTTTTATCTCCTGAAGAGTAGCAGTCATTTTCTTTTTATCTTTGTGCCCCTGTCACTTGGTAATAAGCCTTCAATGAATATATAGAAAGTAAATGAAAAATACATATAAAGACTTTTAACTAAAATGTTCCCAAAATGGAGGAATGTCTCCATTCTATCACCACCTCCTTTGGCAGTTCCAACCCTCCTCTGGCTAAAGAGCCATGCCCTGAGGAAAGGTTAATAAAGGTGCATTGCTTTTTTAACAGGAAATTAAAGTTAGATGTTTTCTCTTATTTTAGCTGGAACCTAGCAAGCATGCCCACATTTCAAAATGAGTATGAGACTCCCCCAAATCAAGATTTGAAAATCTGACATTCAGGGACTGATTTTATGACCCTTAGCTGACAACCCATCTCCAACCAATAGAACAGAATGTAGACGAGAACAGGATTTTCAGAGGGAGAGAGAGAGCTGCTGGGGTTCTGGGAATCATGTCCTCCCCCGCCATCCCCAATATGTGTCTGAGGCTTCATTGGAACAACCCCGAGAAGGGAAAGGAGGCATCACCTGGCCAGTGTTCTGAAACCACTTGTTGGCTAGATGTGACCATACGAGAGACACCTGGACTGGAAGAATCTTAGGTCTTATCCAAGAGGACTTCCTGGGGATAGAGGTAACCCCAGCAGAAAGAACAGGCAGTGTACCTGGGAGCTGGGGAAAGAGCTGCTAGTGACCTGTGGGGAAAATTTGCATTCATTCAAACACAGGAAATTGCAGATGAGAAATCTGATCTAGAGTGAAGGCAGGGTGGACTACAAAGAACTCATGAAATATCCCACCTGACAAGAGCCAGATCTGAGCACCTAACACAATGCAGAGTGCTGATGCCAGCCAGTAAGATCCCTGGAGTCTAGCACAGTGCCTCGGCTATAGAAGCGAACCACCTAATACTTGGTGAACGGAAAGATGTGTAAACTTGTTTGGCAAATATTGCAGTAAAGATTATTGGCATTGAACCGATAAAGATGATGAGGTTTGGGTGAAAAGTCCTTTGTCCGATTTTATTCCTAGTCACAGCAGAGTCCAAGCACTGGCCTGAGAAGGAACCCAGACAAGCACTGTGCTGCCATGGTCAGGTTTGTGCTACAAAGCAGCTAAGTGTCCATAGGGCTGCAGGAAAGGCCTTCCTGTAGCATTTGTACATACCAATATTCAGTGTCTCCTTAGGTGAAACCAAGCCTTTACTTCTGGCTACTCTTCCTGGCAGAACCCAGGGCACTGTTGATTCAACTCTGAATAAGACAGTTCCTGACCTTAAGTAACTGATGATTTATGGATTAAAGGCAACAATTTGTCATTTACTTAACATACAGCTTGAGCCCAAGAAACATTAATTCCACCACTGCCATTGCAAAATTAAATGGTTGAATTCAGGTTCCCTACAGACTTAAAATCCTCCAGTCAACAATAAAATATAGATTTCTACCTTTTGCCACCATTGGATTTTATTTCTTATTCTTTACTGGTGATTGATGAAATATACTCTTTTAAATAGCAGTTAGTAAGTAGGAATTTTCGTAAGTCCTTAATGGAATTATAAATTTATCTATATATGAACATATATTTTTTTTTCTACTGCCCCCTTCCCCCTGGCTTTGTTAATAAGTGTTCTTTCACTTCTCTGCATTCGACCTCCATTTCATTTTTCTCCTAATGTAATTCACCTCCTTCAGACTCGTGAAGCCTGGAAAATGCAGTACTAAAATGCCCCCAGCACAATGCCTGTATGTCAACATTTGTGTGAAGGGGCCTTCCAAATTCACACCTATTTCTTAGATCCTGTATGCAATTATACTTTTCAACTTTCAAAATCAGTATAGGTCATAGATCAGGAGACAGTTTTTTTTCCACATAACTGTTATGAATATTGTGGTTTTTCAGCAAAGACCTATGACAGCAATTTCTTGAGAAACATTTGGGACAGGGTGACTGAACCAAGCTAGGAAGGAAAGGTGATGGGAGAAATAAGCATACCTTTATACCCTGTGAGCCTAAAGACATGTGTGGAGCCTTATCTGAAGTGATGATTTAATCATTTATTCATTGAGCAATTGTTTCATTCATATAGTAAATATTTTTAGTGTGATCATAATGTGCAGGGCACCGTGTTAGGTGCAAAGGGAAGTCAACTTCCAAACCCACTAGAGTGAAGTGAGTCAGACAAAACAGAGGAAAGTGAACATAAACACATATCAAAACTCAAGAAATGGGGCAGGAGCCTCAAAGAGAAAAGGACTTGACTCGTGGTTCAGTGCTGGTGAGAATGGTTTAGCAAAGAGGGAGAAATGAATGCCTGGAGTTAGGGGGCAAAGAACCAGGAATTAAAGTCTTGAGAAATGGATATAGGAGGAACCATCTTCTCTCTTTCCTGCTTCTCTTCCTTTATGTGTAAAAAGGCAGCTTCATTTCCAAAGGATTGAAAAGAGAGCTTTGGCTCTCAATGCCTTTGCTCTCCAAAGAAAGAGTCGCTTGTCAGACTGGGAAAAGGACTGAGGATGTGTGTCCCAGCTCCTCTGCCTTCCTTCTTTGCAATCTGGTGCCCAAAGGATCCCAAGTCTCAGAGCAGCCTCACCAGGATGCTGCTTCTCCAAGCTGCCAGCTTGTGATTGGGTCCTGAACCCCCATATTCCTCAACTGGGTTGTGACTTGCAGAGGCTAGGGAGCAGGATGCAATTGGTGAGAAAACACATGGAAAGATGAGTTTTCACAAGAGGAGAACTGCATTCTCTTCTATAACAGGAAAATTTTTAAATAATGAAGAAAGACAAATAAAGGTTGATAGAGTTACCCTTGGGAAGAAATCAGTAATTTCTTTCATATAATTTTGAATATTATTTGTTTATCTGAGGAAAGCCTAAAATCCAACATTTTTTAAATAAATTTTATATTCCCCATACAATTGCAACCCCCTTATTTTAACCCCAATCCCTCCCCTCCCCACCCCCCACCCCCCATAAAGTGTCTCTGGTTCATAGTTGTTTGTTGAAAATCCAACATTTTTGTGCACTACAGTGGCCTTTATGCACTGAGTCGCTGTCATCCAAACAAGAAAACTCTAGATGCATCCTGTGATTCTCAAAATGGGAGAGAAGACATGGTCTAGCCTATCTAGGGTGGGAAATTAGAATCTAAAGAGGGCAATTAAAAAAAAATTCTTGGGCCTCCCTAGTGGTGCAGCAGTTGAGCGCTGGGTTGTGAAGCTGCCCGCAGCCTCTGCAGCACCAGTTCTATCCTCGGACAATGGGCGAGGGTCCCACATGGCACGCAGACCTCTCCTGCCGCCCGCTGCTCCCCTCAGCAGTGTACTTCCTCAGTCTGCCTGTTCTGCTCCCCGCTCTGGCTCTGGTGAATTCTCTTACCCTCCCACACTTCTGACTGTACCCAGTGCTTGTATAAATAAATAAATAAATAAATAAATAAATAAATAAATAAATAAATCTTAAAAAAAATTCTTTTCAATCGATATTGCTATTAGTAATGCAGTCTTACATTTAACATTACAAAGCATCATTTTCATCTGACAATATTTAGGGTGACTTAAGTTTTTTTTTTTTTGTAATCATTGATAGAATGATTAGTTTAAAGATTTAACCCAAGTGATATTTTCCATTAAATTCCTGAGTTAATACGTAAATAAGAGACTTCTATTTTCTCTATTCTTGCTTTTCCTGTATCTCTTGTCTTTATTTGGGGAACTTAAGATGAAAGATTGTTGTGCTACATGGATGTTTTAACTATAAACTAATCGCATTGGCTCAGATTATTACCTGCAGAAACTATCTTGATTAAATTTGAAATCGCCTTATGTTGTCCATAAGCAAAACTACATTTTAATCAGTTGGTCCATATGCTTTATACAGATAGTTTGTAATAAATCCTGTTAAAAATAGATACCTTTAATCAGCAATGCTGTATCGAAGCCTAAAGTCTGAAAATAGTCATATTTATTCTGATTCTTTTTCCTAAAATGAATAAACAGAGTGAAATTGATGTGACATTGGCATGTTACAAACCACTTCATCAAAAGTAATAAAATCAAGTTTCATCTCTATGAGTTATTGCAGAAGACTGTTTAACATTTACAAGAATTTGACTTCCAAATCCTTCAAGCCCTAATCTTTGCATTTGCATAATGTGTTTCTGCTTTCAGGATTTTCCAGTTGAAAGGTTTTGAAGTTCAAGGAAAAAAACTGAAATAAATTGGAAATTTGTATAATTTCAGAGTGAGTGCTTGCAACATAGTGGTATAATTGTAAAATACATGAAAGGAGAAACTCATAAGAATTTCACTACTATTAACTTAATGTTTTGCAACTTTATAATAAAAAACAATAGGAAAAGTTTTTAATGAGTGTTCCAAAAGCATAGAGTATTTCTAATCAATACAATTATTTCATCATTAGATTGCTTGAAAGCAGTGAATTGTGGACTTGAATTCAGATTTTTAATAGAAGAATCCATGTTCTTTTCACACTTCCATACTACCACTGAAATTTTGCATAAGAAATATCAATGCATCAAAACTACAGTGTTTCTTTAGAAATTACAAGGCTGGATTGATGAATAAAGAAGTAAAATATTATTTATATTTATCATAATACTGATAATAAAGATGAAACAGTTTCCCTTTTCTACCCAAGCTCCAAAGTATTCCCATAATGAGCTGAGCAGAAGGCTATGTTATATGCATGTATTGAATTGATCATTGTGTCTGCTACCAAACTGCCCAAAGTCTTACATGCTTGCATTTTTGTCTTTTTTTTTCCCCATGATAAAGCCATTCATTCATCCAACAGTTTACTTATTCATTGCCTAATATATGCCAATAATTACACTAATACCTGCGAATAAAATAGTGAGCTGATAGGAATTTATGTGAATGTAGGAATAAAGTTGATCTGGTGGTGAGGACTTCTAATAGAAAATGCTTCCCTCCTTCCTCTTTTCTGGGCTGATAGAAACATAGGGATAAAAATAAACCAGCTGGGATACATCAAGGACTATATGTCTTTTCCGTCAAAGGTCAGTAAGTGTACTAACCTTTTATGTTAGGATTTATTAAACTCCTGAGAGGATGATTGGTTTGGGATTTAATTTCTAACATTTTTGAAACAAAATCAGGTGTAAAAGCAGCAAATTCATACATGCTTCTAATCAGGTCATATTATGTACTGTCTTGTCCTTGAGAGTAAAATCAATTGCATTGAGCAGCAGAATTTCTAACAAATGATTCATTGCACCTGTAGCTTTGTTCTTGAATTCTCTGTTCTCTGAGTTTTCAAGATAGGAGATTTCTCAGAATGAATACAGGGTTAGAAACCTAGCTTATTATAATAAGGTATCTATTTTTGATGTCCCATTAACTGTTCTAACCCCAATTTTCAATGTGGAAGCATTTTGCATTGCTTTGGAGTTGTCAGAGAAGATTGTATAATTCCTGATTCCACAGAAAGTGAGACTTTCTGTCTTGATCTTCCTGTTTGGGGCCACAGGGAACAGTGTGACCGCAGCAGTTACTGAACATGCTGTAATTGGCACGGTTGTAGCCCAAGGGATTGTTTTCTTGTTTTAATGCATAAGTTTCCAATCTCCAGTCTGTCATTACTTCTGGTTGGACTTCTGAATGTGCTTTTTTTTTTTTTTTTTTGCTGATTTTGTGGTTTGTTTTTAGCTCCTGAATTTGAGTCAGATTGTACAGGAGGGGTAACAAAAGCCCATAATTTTGCAGTGTGAAACAGTTTCAGACATTTGCTCTCAAAAGCTCATTTTGAGTGACTTGAGATTTTTGCAGCAGTCATGGTATCCTACTGGAAAATCTGCTTTCTCAGCAGCATCAGTACTTTAAAAAAAAATATCCTAACATTAGCTCTTTTAGGAAGTGAAGAGACAGCTTTGCTAACAGTAATGAGTTGTGCAAACCCCAGATGGCCTTCTTGCTGGAAATTACTGGAAAGGACTACAAGTGTTGGATCTTTGGGGCACAGCCATTCACTAACCTCCATGGAAATAAGTGTGCTTGTATACTTGAATAAACATGCAATAAATGAATGGGTCAAAGACTGAATTTATTTAGCTACTCTTAGTACTGTAGATTTCTGTGGAATTTTACAAAAATCCTTTCACAAAAATTAACGCACATCTTGTCTCACTACTTTCTTGGGTAAAGTAGACAGCATGAGACAGCTGTTATGGGGATGAAAATAGAAACTAGCAGTGTCCCGAGCCTAGCCCAAAGTAAACATGACTGCTAAGTGTCAGAGTTGAAATTTGTATCTGTCTCCTGATTTTAAAATGTCCTGGTTGGAGTCTAACTTTCCAAACATCTTATCCTGTCATTTTCTCTAAACCTCAATTGACCAGTCAACAAATAGGAAATGTGATACCTAACACATAGGTTTGTCATGATCAGTAAATGAAACATGATGTAAGTATAACATGTGCATTATACCCTATACAGTATAAATGTTCAATGGCTGTTCATGTGTTTATGTGTTTTTCCCCAAGGAAAAAGCTTATATAATACTTACTACATGTCAATAATCCTATGTGCTTTTATAAATATTAATTTAATCCTTATGTTAATTTTAGGGCATAGGTATTATTAATATCTCCATTTAATATATGAGAAAACTAAGGCAAGAAGAGGTTAAGAAAAACTTGTTTTTCTGAAAAGTTTTTCTTAACCTCGTCTGATTAGAAGCATATATGAATTTGTTGCAATTATACTTGATTTTGTTCCAGAATCAAATTATCTCACATATATTTGTGACAGACACAAATTTATGGAAGTGTGGTTTTTGCATACTAATGTTATATCAACTTAAGTTTCTATGACCTAGAAACTCTTTCCACCATACTACAGAAAATGTTCTCAATTGTTATTACTCCAGGCTTCTGAAGACTATAGTAAGCAGATAGAAGTTTCATTTATTTCAGATAGCTACAGAACTCAGGAGTCTAACTAGTTATATTGCAGGTACAATTTGAATTCCACTTGGTGAAATAGATAATTCCAGTTAAGAACTCAAGTGAATACATTTTGTCTTGTACATTTATGTCCTATCAGGAATTACTATAGATTTAAGGTAGAGTTCTTCATGCTGTACTAAGACAAAATATCAAAATTATTAAAAGATGCAGAACAAGGGGCCTCCCTGTTGGCCTAGCGGTTAAGTTTCGGCACTATCACCACTACAGCCTGAGTTCGATCCCCGGGCAGGGAGCTAACCCACATATGATGCAACAGACCTCTCCTGTCTCACCTGCTGCTCCCCTCAGCAGTGTATTTCAGTAGATTTGCCTGTTCTACTCCCCACTCTGTCTCTGCTGAATCCTCTCCACCTCTGCACCTCTGGCCTGTGCCCCAGTTCTTACACATACACACACAAACACACACACACACACACGGTGCAGAGCATGATAGACAAAGAAAGATAAAAAACATTTCTAGATTTTTTACTTGCATGTAAGATGATAGAAGGGTGGAGAGTTAGAAGATGAAAACCCTACATTGTGAGAGGAAAAGGGAAAGAAAGACCAAAAGACTATGACGAGTAATAAATAATAGGCATTAATGCTAAATATAGAGAAGCTTAGAGTAAAAACTTTCTTTATGGTAAAAGCTACTGAATTAGAGAATTGACCCAGATTATAGAAAGAAGACCTCAGTGGTGAGCACTGGAAAACCAAATTCACTTACCATGGGTGCAAATCCTGAGTTTGAGATTTATTAACTCATTTAAGTCAAAAGAGTCACGTATACTACTCAAACAGTGATTCAGAAAATGGGTGGAAGATATCTTATGTTTCAAATAAACTAGAAATATGTTATGCAAGAATAAAATTTACTTGATTACTATGAGAATGATTCTGTCTAAATTGGTGTTGGAAGTTCTTAGCTACTTCTTTTGTTCCCTAGTTCTTTCAACTTCACATTTCATCAGTCTACAGGATTTTGCTCCTTGGAGACTGTTTGAAATTGCAAGACCCCTATTTTTACAGAGTAGCAAAGACAGAAGCCCACCTAACACTTTTCTTCCAGTTCTTGTTCTTGCTTCCTCATGTTCCCTGGTCTCCTCCTTTGATTCTAAGTTTGCTTTTAATCACAGATATATATATATATATATATATATATATATATATATATATACATTTCTGCATATATGCACTCAAGTGAACAATCTGATGAATTCCATCATTTCTGAAAGATTCAGTGACTCTCTTAGGAGAAATATTAGGTTGTCAGAAAAAGTCATGATGCATTTTTGCTTGAAAAACATTAAAAAGGGGCCACCCAGGTGGCGCAAGGGGTTAAGACGCAACCTATGAAAGCTATCCTCAGCCACTGCAGCAGTTTGATCCCCACCCAGGGAGCTACCTACGTGGTGCAACAGACCTCTCCTGTCTTGCGCTCTGCTCCCCTCAGCAGTTTATTGTTCTGTTACCCACTCTGTCTCTGGTGAATCCTTTCACCCCTCCCCCCCATCACACACACACCTCTGGCCAGTACTCCAGTTCTTATAGTATAAAATAAATAAATCTTTAAAAAAAAATATGACATGACTTTTCCAACAACCTAATATAACATTGCTCACTGTACAAACAGCTCCCATTAGGTTGTCCTCTTGTTATCATCCACTCCTTCCCCTAGATCCACACTGTAGCATGAGTGAAGTTCCTCCATGGAGCATGGTCCCTGCAGGCTCACTGTTTTCTAAAGTGATGCAATAGCAATGAATTCTGAGAAGCTGATTTCCTCAGTATCCCTTGGAAGTTTGAAGAACAAAATTATGTCATCACCTTCTATCCTCTTATAAAAAGATCAGAGTTTGCATTGGTTGAGAGCATCCTATGTAAGTAATTTTACCCAGGAAATTTGCTTTATCCTCTTTCTGGGTGTATTTTATCCTCTTTTCACAGATGAGGAAATTGAATCTCAGAAAAATGTTGATCTTAATTACTGCACTGAGAGGAAGTATTGGAATATATGTGGAGGAGGGTAGGAAAAGTTCTTTTCTGCTCAGAAATGGAGTAATAGGAGTAAAAGGCAAATATTATGAAATAGCAGAGTCTGCCTGGCGGGGCCATGCCAAGAAGGATGGTTCCTTTTGTTCTTGTCCTTTTTTTCCATCCAAGATGTTGGCACTCAGTTGCCTTTGAAAATGCAAAACACATTAAACAAAGATCCTTTGGGTGCCTATTAAGAGATTATTTTTGTCTCTGTTTGTAATGTTTCATTTATTATCAATGGGTATTTTATCTCATGCACACCTACATATTCCATTATGCTATATTTACATTTGTTTAACACATTTAATTAAGAACATTGTTAAAAATATACAAAGAATTCCCTCTTTCATAAAATTTGGAAATTGAAGGTAGCATTTAGCAGGTTTCCTTGTCAACCACAGTAGTCAATTTTAGAAGCTTTAAGGGAGTAATTCAGTTACCCACACAGTTCTGCTTTCTAAGAACGTGTAAATGGAAATCTCTTCTAAACAAGCCAGCAAACTTACTGGCAAGTTCCAGAATCCAGCAACAAAAGGAAGACACATACGTTTCAAGTCTTAATTGCAAGAGTGTTTGTTAGAGGAGGACATAAAGAAAGAAAAGGAAAAACACAGAAGGGCTATTTTCTGCTTGTCTTTGGCTTTTGGAGTCCAGAACAATGTCTTTTGCTGATTCCAGAGATTATGAGATGGACTTGTGGGCCACAGAGACAATTTGATGTGATGAAGAGCTTCATCAATTATAGTATCTAGCTCTTTATCTCTGAGAGCACCATCTCTCATTGCTGATAACTCTCTGTTAAGAAACATTAATTTAGTAATTTTGATCAAATCTAAAACAGGCTGACATAAGAGAAACAGTTTCTCCTGATAAAATAATCTGGTATGTGAAATGAGAACTTGCCTACATTTTGAAAATAATCTTTGCTGAGAACTAGAAAGCAGTTGGCTTTCTTTAAAATACAACTTTCTTTGACATCTCCTACTCCCCTGCACCCCTTCTATCCCCAAATTTGCTTTATTGAAATTCAAATTTAATTTTAAAATAAAGTTTATAGAGTGAACTACAAGCAGTTGACATTTTATGGGTGAAAATGGTCAAATAGTGGTGATTTTTCAAAGTTTGGTGTCATCGTTTTAGAATAGTCTACGTGTGCATCTGAGTGTGCTTTTCTGGAAATCCATGCTAGGAAAAATTTGTTGCCTCTGTGACCTGAAATTTATTTCAAACTTGTTTTTCTTATTAATCTTAATGCATTCTTTAATTGCTTATAGTGAAATTATAACATTAGATTCTACAAATTCCAGATTAAGGTAAGAAACGTATTCTTCACAATGGAGTACTACCCAGCTATTTAAAAAAATGTTGAAATCCTGCCTTTTGTGACTACATGGATGGTCCTAGTGGGGATGATGTTGAACAAAATAAGTCAAGAAGCAACACAAATGGGCCTTCCTGGTGGCGCAAGGGGTTAAGACGTGACCTATGAAGCTAGCCGCAGCCACTGCAGCACAAGTTCGATCCCCAGGCATGGAGCTACCCACATGGTGCAGCAGACTTCTCCTGACTTGCCCGTTGCTCCCCTCAACAGTGTATTCAGTCAGTCTGCCTGTTCTATTCCCCACTCTGTCTCTGGTGAATCCTCTCACCCCTTGCACCTCTGGCCTTGTATGCATAAATAAATAAATCTTAAAATTAAAAATAAAAAAATGAAAAGCAGAGCTAATATTTAAAAAAACAGAAGCAACACAAATACCACATGATTTCACTCATATGGAATATTGAGAAAGAAAGAAATAGACAAAGCCAAACCAAACCCTAGAAAGATGACTGTAGAATTGAAGCTACCAGAGCAGGGTACAGGCAGGATGCCAGTGGTCTGTGGTGGAGAATTATGGGAGCTTTGGTGATGAGTGGACTGTGGTAACTTTTATCTGCAGATGTATGATCCTCCAGCCCTCAAGCATATACAATAATGCAAACCAACATTATCTCAAAAAATATATACAATTTTGAAAAGAATGTTATTATTGGAAAGATGAAGGCATTAATAAAAGGTAGATGACCCCATGCAAAATAAATCCATGTTTCCTCAAGTATCCCGGATAGTAGGTGATTTTTAGTGATTCCTCCTTGAAGAACTTTGCATGCAATTTGCTTAACTTTCAGATACAGCCTCCAATCTAATTTCAACAAAACAGTCAGAGGGATTCTGTTAAGCTACAGTAATTATGTGATGACTCCTTTGCTCCCATCTTCTCTTGGCCTCATCCTTGAATGGCCTGGAAGCTCTGTCCCATCCTCCCTGAGCCCCTGTCCTCCAGCACCATCTTGTTGCACTCATCTCTCCCTTTTGGTGTTCCCACCGCCCTGTTCCTCTAATGCAAAAAAAAACATGTTCCTCATTTACTGAAATGCTATTCCTCAGGTATACTCAAGGCTCCTTCCTTTAGGTCTCTTCTCAAAATTCCATTTCATGCATAGATCATAGTAAATTCATCCACTTCTATGGTTGGTAGACATTTGGGTTATTTTGGTACTTGTGCATTGCAATGGCACATCTAGGAATATTCTTTACTGTGTCTTTTGGGTGACATATATATATTTGTGTTTGGTATTTCCTAAGAATAAAATAGGTGACTCAAAAGATTCATGCCTTGGGCCTCCCCTGGTGGCACAGCAGTTGAATGCTGGGCTGTGAGGCTGCCTGCAGCCTCTGCAGCGCCGGTTTGTTCCCTGACTGCCGGCGAGGGTCCCACCAAAAAAAAAAAAAAAAAAAGATACATGCCTTGACCTACTGCAATGCATTTACCCAAAGTGTTCATATTAATTCGCACTCCCTACACTGGTATTGGAGATCCAGCTGCATTTCTTGCACACTTAATATCATAGCATGTCTTTCACATCTGTAACTTTGGTGGGTGTATTATTATGAATGTAATGTAGTTTTAACTTGCATTTCTAGTTATTAACACTGTTGAGTACTTTTAAAATTTTTGTTAGCAATCTGCATAAAGTGAGTTGATTTTCATGAATATTAAATAGGTAATGTAAGTGCTGTGTAGACTTGGCAAAAATCGTATAGGTGGTAATTAAATGACAAATTGAGTGAGTTAACATTGCTTTCATTAATGATTTTTTTTTTTTACTAATTGACACATTCTATTTCTTAAATAAAGCTTTTGCTCTGGTAAATTGAATTTAATAGAATGTCATCAAACATTCATTATGAAACTCCCCTCTGTGAATGGTGTTAGGCTCCAAGGTCTATGTCATAGGAAACTCCCCAGAGAAATACGTATTTACTGAGCATAGAAGTATGTGCGATGTCCTACTGGGGCAGAGAATGGGAGCTAACCTAATGGAAAAGCCTGGAAGACAGATGAAATGTTTAGGAAATTGCAGAGATTCAGGTGTGATCACCAGAATTGATAAACTCCCAGCTTGTTTTCTATAGGGAATTAAGACTTGAAAAAATGATGCTTACCACTGACTTTTGAAAGAACCAGGAGCCAGTAGTATGCTGAGCTGAGTGTTCAGTTACATTAGAAATATCACATGGTACAGCTTGAATTATTTGATACCTATACCATTTATTGATGGTTTTTACACTTGGAGAAACATCCTCATGTGTAAGTGGGGAAGTGTTTTCTAGATAGCTTTGTGCATTCCATGTTGGGCCTGATGTCAGCTCTCTAAAGTGTGGAAGTGAGCAATATCGTCACTATTAACAGTATCTGAAGAAATAATATAAGTTTTCTAATTTTGCAGCTTAAATGCTGTTATATGTAAAACAGAAAGCACTGACAACTTCTAGTAACCCAAACAATTATTTCGTTTTCCATTTCTGAGTTACAGCTATTTAGGTCTAACTAGTGTTTTTCAATAGCACTAACACTTCTCAGAACTAAAAACAATAGCCAAATGCTTTATCATCATCTGCCAGCACATTTTAATTTGCTATTACAAAAATTAATATCCTTATCATCCTACATCTTCATATATTTCAATAAAACCTTTCAAAATGCTACAGCAGACGATTTCTTGTTCTCAACTAGTTTTCAAAATGTGAAGAATCTAAAATACTATCAGAAAGTTGATAGTTTCTAGTAGACTTTGTCTTTATTTCAGGGCCAAATGTAACGCAGTTGTTTAAAAAGTATGGTGGAGATAGACATGGAACAAGAGTCTCGCAAGTGGGTCATCCCAGCGTGTGGTCTTCTCTACCTGCAGGTTAAAGAAAAAGTCCCAGTCAGTGGATATCACGGCTCCAGGGTTCAACCCTTTGGCTGGTGCAGGAAAGCAAATGCCACAAGCCAGCAAGCCCCCCACACCCAAGACCCCCATTATTGAAGAGGAGCAGAACAATGCAGCAAACACCCAGAAGCATCCTTCCCGGAGGAGTGAACTGAAGAGGTTCTACACCATTGGTGAGTACATGACTTTGGAGGCAAGGGGACAGAAGCAGGCTTTCTAAATGGCATGTGAATTGGCAGGTCAGTGCTTAAATGCCTCCTTCAATGTGTATATCTTCCTGGTGGCTTATTTGCATATTTTTTTACTATGGTCTGAACATGGAGACAGAAATACTAAAGACCTTCAGCAATGTTAAATAAGAGAGCAGAATTGAGGATTTTCTCTGTACTGGTCTAAGGGGAGTAAATTGTACATAGTAGGCTTTCCAGCTTCTGAGCTTATATGTGGCATGCTGTGTTCATTTTCATCATTCTCCAGCTGGTGCCATTTTGGTTGTTTTAGTTCTTTTCCTTTTCCCTCTAGGCTATCATGTCTCTGACCCTATTCTGTCAGCTTGTTATGACAGTAGTGGGTGCCAGCCTGTAACTAACAAAGTCACTAGGTAAATAGCAAGCTATTGCTTTCTGTGGGGAGGGCACAGTTCGCTACAGGGCCTTTGGACTTGCCTAGCACTTTAGAGAGACTGGATCACACCCAGAACCCAGTGTGTAGGAGTAGTCAGTGGAGAGGAGAAGCCGTTTTTCCAGGTTGAATAATGTCCTGTAATTTTAAACTTGAACATCTAATTGCAATGTTGTAGGTAATCAATCTAAATTAGTTGAATTACCAATATTTGTTCATTAGTTGTATCTTTGGCTTTGCTTTTTAACTAGTAGTAACAATTTTTGATAGCTTAGTTTGAGACAAAAATCATTAAACATTTTATCTTTGGTAGAGGATGCTGTGTAGGGAGAGCTATCCAGGAAGAGGATGGAGGCTTTGAGTTCATACAATATTTCATTTTGGAGAGATTTGATTATGTCCAAGAGCCTTAACAGTAGAGACTATGGCTGCGGCGGTTTACCAAAATTACAACAAAGAGATCATGTTTTGTTTGGCTTCTTCCACGCAATATGGTGTGTTTAAAATATTTTTCTTGTGTATTTTAGTGTCCTACATGTTTGGGTTAATTACTTCCTCCAAGCTTGAAGAGATACTTCCAAATAGGCCTTGTTGTGTTGTGGGATTTGACTACTGAAACCATGTTTTCCCTTTCTGTTATTTTGCATCCTCTTTCTGCATGTTCTCTGGTTTCCTGATTGAGAGGTTCTAGTCTTATTTTTCAATAGACAATGGGCATAGTCTTTGAGGATGGTGATAGCTAAGTAGTAAGAATTGATGTAAGGCAGTATAAACAGGTGCATATTTCCATTTTTCAAATTTATAACAGCAGCAATTTCTAGATAATCTCATTTAGGGAAACCATGCCAACTCACCTAGCTACCAGTCAGCATGCCCTACCAGTGAAAAGAATCTCAATTTATGGTTCACATAACTTGAAAAATCCGGGAGCCCTCTTGTGGCTGAACTGAGGACTACATTTAAATTTAGTAATGAAGTGCAGTACTCTATTGAAATAGTGTATTTAAATTCAAACAGTGAATTAAATAATTTTCAAATGATAAAAATGGAAAGTTTTAGAATTTCTTAAATATCTTTCAATGCACAGTGTAATAACATACATTTGTAGAGATGTGATCCTATACACCTAAAACATATACAATGCTCTAAATTAAGGTTAACTCAATACTAATACTTTTTTTTTATAGATTTATTTTATTTATGCCTACAAGAACTGGGGTACAGGCCAGAGGTGTGGGTGATGAGAGTATTCACCAGAGACAGAGTAGGAAACAGAACAGGCAGATTGACTGAAATACACTGCTGAGGGGAGCAGCAGGCAAGACAGGAAAGGTCTGCTGCGCCATGTGGGTCACCTCCCTGGCTGGGGATTGAATTCATGCTGAAGTGGCTGCAGATAGCTTCATAATGCTGTGTCTTAACCCCTTACACCACCAGGGAGGCCCCCTCAATACAAATACTTTTTTTTTAAATGGGCATAGAGTTAATCTTATGTATAGGATTTACTTCCTATTAAGAGAACTCCAGGAAAAAGAAATTATAACTTCCTTGTACTGATAATATATTCAGGTTCTTAATTATTCCTCTTAAAGTCAACATAGTAAATCTAATATAGTAGCCAAAAATAAAAAGCATACATAAACTCATACTTTTAATAAAAAAAATAGCCTCTCCTACAAGAAGTACAATAAAATTTCGTTGGATTGGAATAAGTAAAGGGAAAGCTGTTCTTTATGTGAAATATGTAAATCTTCAGATACATTTTTAAAAAGTAATCACTAAACCAAGATAGTGGTAAGATAAGAGCTTTTTTTACCCTGCTCTGTAACTCACTATATGTTCTTACATGGTTATTTGCCATTACTTCACCTTAATTTTCTCATCTGAATAGTGAAAGATTTAAACCAAAGCAGTGACTTTCTGAATATTATTTTCACTTCCATATCATAATTGGCCATATGAAATACTGTATAAGTTCTTATGTGACTGTGAAACAAATTGTCACAAACTGGGCTGATGAAAAATATCCATTTATCAGCACACTGTTGTATATATCAGAATCCACATATGCTGACTAGGTTCACTGCTCAGGGAATCAACAGGCTAGACTCAGGGTTTAACTCAGAAGGCTGAGTTCTTGTCTGCAGAATCATGTAGGGAAGACTAGATTTCCAAGCTCACTCTTGTTGGTGGAAGTTAGTTCCTTGCAGTTGTAGGACTGAGGTCCCTATCCCTGCTGGCTATCAGTTTTAGTACCCCTTCTCTTTCTTCACTAAGTGGTCCCTCCATAGTCAAGTCACTAACTGGGTGTTAAGACTTTCTAGTTTGATTCTCTGACTTCCTTTCCTAGGTTTGGCCAGGAAACGTCTCGTCTTTTAAAAGACTCTTGTAATTAGGACAGATCCACTCCAGTGTTCAACAGTCAGTATACCCTAATCATGTGAATAAAATCTACCATATTCACAGTCTCTGGGATTCTGTGCATGCATACACTATAGGGATGAGGAATCTTATTTTATATACTCACCTCAAACAAAATTTTTGTAAAAATGTTTCCCTTACTCTCAGTGTCGATCATTTTCATTTGATCCTATTTTTGCTTTTGAAACAGAGCTTTAGCAGAGGCAAGCAAAACATGTACATAGTTTGAGGTGTGAAGTTATACTTCCAAATTTAGATACTTGTGTAAATGAATAGCAAATCAATATAATTTGATGGAAGATATGCAACCTTGACTCAGGAAATGGATTGTGGTGTGCATTAATGAATCCTGACTGCAGTTTGGAAAATCACTGGGCTAGGTATTTGAAGTCCTACCAATACTTAAAATTTCTATCATTATTTTGAAAATAAAACTTTCAATTAAAACTAGAAAAAGGCAACATAAAATTAGTAGGCCAATTCTAATGGGTAAACAGATGAAATTTTCACTACATCAGTTTTTTTGTTTGTGCCAGATAAAACTACTGTAGGTTTACAATGTTATATACATGAAACCTATATCCTTCAAAATCATAGTCCCCACTTTGGGGCCTCCCTGGTGGTGCAGAGGGTTGAGACACAGCACTATGAAGCTATCCTCAGCTACTGCAGCACAAGTTCCATCCCCGACCAGCGAGGTTGACACACATGGCACAGCAGACCTCTCCTGTTGAGCCCACTGCTCCCCTCAGCAGTATATTTCAGTCAGTCTGCCTGTTCTGCTCCCCACTCTGTCTCTGGTGAATTCCCTTTTCCCCTTACATCTCTGGACTGCACCCCAGCTCTTGTATACATAAATAAATGAAGCTTATAAAAAATAGAAAATCATAGTCCCTACTTAAATGGTGACACCAAACAGTAGATTTAGTAGATTCAGATATTTGTCACACTGTTGATTTTCTCCCTTTAACTCAGAGAAAGACATGTTAGGACTTCTGAAATAATTGTAAATTAGGCATGCAAATAGTGTTCCTTAAGTGGACCTATAAACAAACCTATGTTATATTTGCTCCTTGATTCAAAATTATGAATTGGAGTTCATATGTATATATCCAACTTCTGTAACTATTACTAAAAGGTGCTGATCTCATTCCATTCTGAGGATTTTTCCCTAGACAATTAGAAAGTGAATGTCCCATAATCAGAGTCATTCAGTGAAGCACCAAATGCTGATGAGTCCCTAATCAGTTCCTGCTGAGTGAAGGCCACCTAGGAGAGGCTGTTCAGAGTTGAAAGAAAAGTCTAAAAGAAAGCCTGCTTTCAAGGCACTCATCATATGGGTTGGGGAGGGGACAGCCTGGTTAAAATGGGTGTACTGGTGAGTAGAATGTAAGACAGATGGCCTACATGCCATTGGGGTGCAGGAGGGGGAAGTGTGGAAAGGCAGGGGGCAGGGAGCTCACTCAATGCTGTGGAATTCAGAAGATGGAGAAATCACCTCAGACTGTTTATAGGCTCCATGGATCCAGTCACCCTTTTCCACCCTCCTTCCTTGCTTATAAGCTCCCTTGGTATCTGGCACCTACCTACCCCCCATATATCTTCTCATGGGGCATGTTTGTCTTCACACCAGGTCTCAATTCCTCGGCAAAGAGAGTAATACCCTTAATTTATTAACCGCAGCACTTAGCCCAGTATGAGGCACATAGTAGGTTCTAAATAAACAATGGGGGTGGGAAAGAGGAAGGCCAAAGGGCTATTGGTGGAGGTTGTGATGATGGACCTTGCCTTCTCACTGAAGAAGAAGATGAGGACATCAGCTAGGAATTCAGTGTAGGAGGAGCTCTGGGAGGGCATTAGGGAAAGCTTGGTATACCTGCTTTGGAGAAGAGTAAATAAGGAAATTCAGCCTTTACAAGTGTCAAATGATGTTCCAGTGCTCTCTGCCAGTTCCTGGGGGTGGGGGTGTGGTCAGAAGACAGTGGAACTTAGCCTTCCTAGGATCCTGACTCAGAAGGGCTTCCCTACCTGTCTAATAAGAGGCCTCCTTGGCAAACAGATGTCTAAAAATACTTCTGGAACTTTCTTCAATTGAGATCTCTCCCTCTCAAGTCTTAACCTTGTCAAGTGCACTGGTTGCTCATCATTTAATCTCCCATTTGCCCTCGGTTCAGTGTCTCTCTTTTTCCCCATCCTTGTTAATTACACTGTAGCACCTTTTCTTTATAAAACACCATCTGTAATGAATCAGTCAATGTTCCTGCACAGTCAGCTCTGGTTCCATTCAGATGAGTGAATTCTGTGTTTATTTGGGGGAATATGTATAACTCAGACCTTTCCACCTTTGAGAATGTTACTCACTTGTGAATGCATTCATTTATTAATTCAATAATTACTATTTGAATACCTGCTACACACCTGACCTTGTTCAGAGTGTTACTGATACAAAAGTACTCAAGACTAATCTGTGCCCTTGGGTGCTTTTATCCTCACAGTGAAGACAATATATAAACAATTGAATATTTAACACATTGTGAGGAAATGGTAACTTTTTTGAGAGCAATAAAGCAGGTGAAGGAGAAAAGTGATAGAAAAGTTACTTATAAAATGTATTTAAATCTTATGCAGTTTTTATAAACATCCTAGCAGATGGACGATAACAGTTCTAGGATCGATTACACAATTCTGAGACATCGATTAGGCTGGTTTCCATTATAGGCTATCAGATGTACCAATAATAGATTTTCCTAAGACTTACTTTTGATTTCCTTGGCATAGAATAATTTTATGAAACGACTAATGGCAAGATATTTGCAACAACAAGAAAATGACTAAGGGGACATTGAATGGTCTTCACATACCCCAGCATTGGGAGGTGCCAATCTGTCTAGGGGGGATTGTGATCCTACCAGCTCTCAGAACACAAAGTGATGGTGATCAATTGTGTGAAAGTGAGGTGCAGTCACTGGGGGTGCTTGTCGAGCTCCTCCTTTTGCTCACATAAGTAGTTGAAGTATCCCATTCACCACCACCCCCCCGATGTTGTGACTGTAAAGAAGATGCTTACAATTTCAAGGCCCATGTCTTCTCTGGAACAAAGAAATCACCGGTGCTCACTGAAGACCGTCAGGGACATAATCTGTGTAAAGTGTTTCTAGATGCCTAGAACCTGGAAGTTCTCAGTGATTGTGAGTGAGAGTGTTGTCATCCTATGTTTAAGATACAGCATGGAGAATGTGTTATGGTCCCTGCCTTCTTTGTGCTTCTATGAGGGAAGTCTCCTGTCTTGATCCAATTACCTCTAATCGGCTTAAAATTAAAAAAAAAAAACTAAGGCAAGTATGTTCCCCCTCTTTCCTACTCCTGTTTGGGGTATCTGAATGCCATTGCAGCCAAAATATACATTTATATATACATATATATATTTTAATCAAATAAAAATGCAAATCATTGGGGGAAAAAACTCTTCAGTGGCTCCTCATTCCCCACCAGATTTGTTACTCTTCAGATCCTTTTGCTCTGCCCCCACCTACTCTCCAGCTTTATCTCAGACCCCAGTCCCACATGCCAGCCGGGCCAAATGCTTGTGGTCTACAAAAGGTGTCCTTGATGATGTGTCATGGGGTTTATGGAAGGTTTTCCTTCTGCCTAGAATAGTGTACGAATTTCACCCAAATCTCCCCCTTTCCAGGCCAAACCTTCTCCAGATGTGATCAATAGAAGTGGATTTCAAAACATTTTAACATACACACTGTCAGTGTTTGATGCAAATACTCATTGAAATCAATGAATGCTTGTAACTTTCCTAAAGGACAAATGGGGCTTAGTTTATGCCACCAGGAGGCATGCTGTGGGAGGAAGTCTCTGAACATCTGGTGACTTCTTCACGATCACTGTGTAAGTGTCTGTGAATTTAAAGAAAGACTCTACGTAGACTGATGACTCATGGTAAAGATTTCTTCCTCTACATGTATCCAGATCAGGTTTCTCTCTAAAACAAAAGCAATAATGAAATGAGAAAACTGACAGGGATCTCAGTGAGTGATTTGTCCATACCATGGATGGTGAAACAGGTGCATTGAGAAGATACAAGTTTTTTTATGAAATTACATTGAGTTAAAGTAACTGTCCTTTCTTTCTTTTCTTTCTTCCTCCTAATTCCTTTCTCCTTCCTTTTCCTTTCCTTCCTTTCTCCCTTCTGTTCTTTTCTTTCATTGCGTCCTGTCTTGTGTTAAAATGAACTGTCTTTTGTTAAATGATGACACAGAGTATATGTAGATTGGATTGGTAGACTTTTTAAAATAAGATGTGTTCATTTTAAACCTCCTTCTTTGTCAAAAATTAAGTTAGGAAATGTCCCAAAAATATTCTTTAAAAATTTTACTGGTCTGGGGGCCTCCTTGGTGGTGCAACAGGTTAAGTCTCAGCACTATGAAGCTATCCACAGCCACTGCAGCATGAGTTCAGTCCCGGCCAGGGAGGTGATCCACATGGCTCAGCAGACCTCTCCTGTCTCACCTACTGTTCCCCTCAGCAGTGTATATCAGTTGATCCATCTGTTTTGCTCCCTACTCAGTGTCTGGTGAATTCTCTCATACCCTGCATCTCTGGCCTGCACCCCAACTCTTGTATGCATAAATAACTAAATCTTAAAAAAAAATTACTGGTCTAGGAAAAAGAAAATTTTAAATCCAATGATTTGTGGCCCTACCTGCCAGATAGAATACCTTTAACTTTCCAAACTTCATGATGCCCAGTTGAATTCAAATTTGTAGCTTACTAACCCCAACCCAATTACATATTGAAAAGAGAGCCTATAGAATTAGGAGTTCCCTGGAAATTCTTCTGAGTAGTTGGCAAAATTAAAACAGTAATAACTAGCTTGGAAACTCTAAAAACAGAAAAGCAAGACATACATTTATCTGCTTTTTAATTGCAGTTTACCAGGCATTTAAAAAAATCACCTAACTTGCATGTCTCTCATTTTGAAGTCAGACTTCTTTTTAATTATAAGAATAAAAAAGATCATCTCTAAAGTGAAAATACTGTAACAGGGAAAAAAAAAATCTCTGATCTTGCTGGAGGCAACACATTCTGCAGCATGAAACTAGGTCACCACTGAACTGGAACCTTCTCTCCAAGCTAGAAGATTCTTCATGTAAAAGCAGGAAGTCTCTGTGATTTAATCAAACAGAACCATCCTGGCTTGCAAGTCACTGGCTATAAGCACAGAAGTAAAATGGAAAACTGCTCTGAGAATTCAAATGAAATTATATTCTTGAGAAAAATGACTTTGTTTTGAAGTTTGTTTTGACAGTTTCATAACTTCGTATATTTTCTGGGTCACAGAATGTTCAAGGAAAATTATTCCACTGCTGAGGTTTCCCATTACACATAAAATTCCCTGAATGTACCTGCACTTTTCACAAATTAAAGCCTAGCACACATGTAGAGTGCCCATTTTTTTTTATGTGCATGGTATAAAAATATGCACTTTTTATTAACAGAGTGAATTTCAAAGTATTGAGAATTAAGCTTCTTTTTTTTTTTTAGCATTTGTACATGAACCGATCTTAGCATTTAATATAGGAGAGTTTGTGACTCTCTGTTTTTGGGTGTTGGATGGGTATTTGAAATAATTTTTGTTTCATATTATTTAAAAAACTTATTCCATGCAAAACCCACTTTAAAACAAAGTATAGGAAAAACCATAGATGGAAAACCATTTTCAACCGTCAAATAAAAAACTTTACTATTTCTTTGGAGAGTAGTTAGATATTTTTACTAAACATTGATAGAATATTAGCTAAACTCTACTACACAGCAGTAAGCATACTCAGAAGGCAGAAAAAATGTTGCTTTGATTTCCCTGTAGACTGGAAGTGCTTATAATGTGCTAGCTAAACTTACCTACTCTAATTTTATTCAGTTAGCACTATGTTTTGTACATTTGCCCTATTCTTTTTTGCCCTAACTCTGTGCTTGTTCTCTGTCAGATATAACTAACACAGGATTGAGAAACAGCTCAATCATGGCTATGATAAATGGTTTAGGAATGTCAATAACCCTGAGGTCTCCCTGAGCAATTTGTGCTCCTTTGGCATTTGGGTTGTAGTGCAATCGTCATATAACTTATTCAAAACAAATTATATCTGTCCATTTATTTAATGATTTCTAAACAGCTTAATTAAATCCAGACTGGTTATAATTGTGGAATAATTAGATTGGACATTGTTTTGTGGTTGAGAAAACATCATGGTTCTGTTTGAAATTTACTGAATCCCTAGTAAAATAAGTTCCTCAGCACAGTCAGTCATGAAAACTTGCCCTTTCTACCTACCACACTCTTAGGAATATTGTGAAAATATTTCCTCCCACTGAGCCATGGGTAGGGGAAGAAAATGACATATTATTACTTTTTTTTAAAAAAAGACATCCTTTAGTTTGATCATTTAATACCAGAATTAATGGCAATTTGAACAGTGAAATGTCTAGATTCCCCCAGTATTTCCATATTTGAAGAATATGAATTTAAAAAGCTTCTAGAATCTCATATGCATTCAGCTATAAAACTATTGGTGTCTTCTGATGGTTTTACGTTTTTTTTTTTTTTCATTTCATAGCTATAGATGTTTCTTCCCATGTAAAAAGTTGCATGATTTGTGCTCTGCAACGGAATGTTGACCATGTTCTTAGCTCTGGCAAAAATAATATTACTTAGAAGAATGTAAAAATAGTTAAAATAGCTAGACACAGAAGAGAGGAGGGTTCTATTATTTCTTCCAGAGGTTTTGAAACTACTTTGACAATTGTTAATTACTTTGAATAACCCAACTGGAGATTATAAATGTTTCAGTGACCATTTGTAATAGGTTTGCTATAAATAATGTGCACCTCTACAAGCAAGCAAGCTTTTAGATAACTATTTTAAAGCTTCACTGATCCAAACTTTGCCATCATCTGGACAATCTGAAATAGGAAGGTTGTCTCAGTAAAATCTGTGAATAAAAAGTTATGGGGTTTTTTAATGGAAACATGATTTCTGGATACAGAAAATATTACTTTCAGCAAATTATCTTAATAAATAGCTATTAAGTTGGTAAAAAATACCTAGCAAGAGAAATTAGTGTGCTGGTTTTAAAGTAATGTTATCTGTCAGTTAATCTACTTCTTGTTACCATGTATATTTGAAATAATAAAATTAAAGTCCTTCAAATTATAGAAATATGCCATTAGCAATTTAGATTGGTGGTTCTTAGGGAGAAAACCCATATTGTCTGTGTGATCACAATCACAAAACCTTAACATACCATTTCCCCCATTAAGTTTGGTCATTCACTTGATAAATCTTTCATAAGTTGAAACCTTATGGAAATAACTGATCTATTTTGGATTTGGAAGATCCCTATTATGCATATTAGCAACATTATACCTTGAGTATATGGAGGCTGTCCTGTCATTAGGGAAGTCGGTGAAACTGCACCATATGTGTCCCTTCTGCATTTTCCTTTTATTAGGATTTGTACTTAAGGATCATTGAATTTTGTTTTGTGGCTTAAATTTTAATACACTGTTAGGGAGACATTGATTTCTTTTCATAGTTACATTGGTTGGAAGGGGCAAAAGGTATCAATAGTGTATTAGAGATAAAATATCATAGGTGCAGAGAGTTGAACTTTTTGACACTGTTTTGTATCTCAAAAACCAATTCAGAACAAATTATTTTTCCTTCCCAATTAGTTAGTTTCAGTGTCTTTAAGTTCTTCCAATATTAATCCAAGTCAGTCAAGATAAAGCAAAAGCAGCAGAATAATATTTATGCCAAGCAATTAAACAGGGTTTCTGTACAAATATGGGGCTATGAAGTTCAACTTTGGGCTTTAAATAATTCATCCAAATTACAGATCTTTTGTGATATGAGAAATACTCTTGTGAATAAATGTAGAGTGAGTGGAATGGGATGGGGGCATAATCAAAGATATGCACTTAACAGAAAAAAAAAAAAGAGGAATATAAGTAGTAATTTCCCCTTTCCAGACTGTCATAATGCTTTTCATTTCCATCCCCACATGAGCCTATCTAAACTTCAGTTCAAAGGAAAATTTTAAGAATGCTTGACTGTCATCGACAACTGCCAATAGTTAGAGATG
The DNA here is from genome assembly GCF_964194135.1 of Talpa europaea. Classification (NCBI taxonomy): domain Eukaryota; kingdom Metazoa; phylum Chordata; class Mammalia; order Eulipotyphla; family Talpidae; genus Talpa; species Talpa europaea. The sequence goes on along the minus strand of NC_140069.1, from coordinate 23,506,599 downwards.
AGACTTCAAAAAAATGAGAGGCCAAATAGTGGGTGTCTTATGTGCTTTACAATGGAATTTGGACTTAATCTTGACAGCATGGGAACATTTGAAGGGCTCTGCCTAAGGGAGTGCCTGAAAATTTGCTTTATAGAGAAAGGTTTTAAGGATCATATGAAGAATGACATGAATATATATTAATGCTTATAAAGTGAAGCATATTTATGCACATACTGCAAGGACTCAAAAGATAGTGTGTTGTATTGTTTAAGAGCTTTGGTTCTGGAATTATTTAGGATTTGGATCCTAATTGGGCCGTTTTGAGTACCTCTGTGAACTTGAACAAGTCACTTACCCTCTCTGGACTTCTGACTTTCATTTGGGAAGTGTGAATATTATTATTATTATTATTATCCTGTACCACTTAGGCTTATAAATATGAGATCATGTATACATATATATAGCACAGAATAAGCACAGTAAATGTTAAATAAAAATCAAAATCTCAAAATAATATGAATGAAGTGTGATAAGAGCCTAAGCTAGAGCAGAAACAGTATGAGAGAGAATTACAGAGAGATAATGGACTTAAATCTAGGGACTTTGTGGGAGCCTCCCTGGTGGTGCAAGGGGTTGAACACCACTATGAAGCAATCCACAGCCTCTGCAGCATGAGTTCAATCCCCGGCCAGCCAGGGAGCATCCCACATGGTGCAGCAGACCTCTCCTGACTTGCCCACTGCTCCCCTCAGCAGTGTGCTTCGGTCAATCTGCCTATTCTGTTCCCCACTCTGTCTCTGTGAATCCTCTCACCTCCCCCTCCCCCCTGAATCTCTGGCCTGTGTCCCAGCTCTTGTGTGCATAAATACATAAATCTTAAAAAATCTAGGGATTTGGTGACCAATCGGAAGAGGAAGAGGAAGATTTTCTAGTCCAGTTAAGATTTTCTGGGTGGTGCTATGAACCCAAGTTTTAAATAAATGTAATAAAAGGTCACATTTTTCAGTGAAGAAGATAGATCTTCTTTTGTAAATGAAATTACAATCTCTTTGGGCCAGATAAAAGATAGATGGATAGTGGTAAATGAATCTTAAAGCCAGAGAGGTCCTTCGAGCTCTGACCCAGAAAGAGTTGGGGCAGCCAAGAGGTCTAGGAGGGTAACTGGGGTTAATAGGACACCATGACTTCTAATTTCCTGCTATGAGTGAGAACATCCTGTATTTTTCTTTTCTTTCTGGCTTATTTTGCTGAGCATGATCCCTTCCAGCTCCACCCATGTTGCTGCAAATTGCATGAGTTTATCTTTTTTTTTATTGCTGAGTAATATTCCATTGTGTTTATATGTCATTTGGGTTGTTTCCATAGCTTAGCTATTGTAAATAGTGCTGCTATAAACATAGGGGTGCAGGTGCCCTTTTGAATTAATGTGTCTATAGCAGGAATTTAGAAGACTTAAATAAGGGATCAGGGAAATGACTAATTATAATAAAGTAAATATCAAAATCAACAAGCAACTATAAACCAGAGACACTTTATGGGGGAGGGGGAGGAAGGAGGGATTAGGGCCAAAATAAGGGGGGGTGGGAATTGTATGGGGAATATAACCAAGATGAAAATGCATACATTGTGCAAAAATGAAAAATGATGTAAAAAATACATTAAAAAAATAAAAAAAAGGGCACCATGAGCTGTCATAGGCGAGAGGAGCCCAACAGGACAGGACAACATGACAAGTGAGTGGCATCCTAGATGGGGCTGGAACAAAAAAAAGGAGAGCGAGAAAGAGAGAAGGAGGGAGGGAGAAAAGGAAAAGGAAAAGGAAAAAGAAGAAAGAAGAGGGAAGAGGAAGTAAAACCCAAAAGTCTCCTCTCAGGAGGAGAATGAATCTAAAATTTAAGGAGAGAGGATCAGGAAAGATGATCAGTGGCAGAGGAGAGAGTCTCTCTTGTGTCCTTCTGCTGGATGTCAACTGCTAGCCTCCAGTTGTTTAGGGAAGAAATGACCAAAGTCTAAAACAAGGTATCATGATGGGGTCCTGGCATCCTAAATCAGAGAATAAAGGAGTTAGAAAAAGCTATGTTGAAGGTGGGATGGCACAGGGTGGGGTGGATATTCTTTCTCAAAAGAGAGGGCCAGCTGCATTTTCTCCTTGGTTCCCCTGCTTTGCTCATTGCCTATGACAGGTGCACAGGAGAGTAATACAATCTCTCAAGAAACATGGCCTGGGATTGAGGTCTAGATATCAGAGCAGAAACCTTTTGATTTTAAAGCCCAGTGTTTTGTTATCTGGTGTAGAGGAAAGTCAGTGCATCTGAAAATCTTTCTTCCAGTATTGAATCAGTATTCCTGAGTTGGTCCTCTTAGTGTAAATCACACTTATGATTCATTCTGTTTAAACACCCTATTTATTGCAGAGTCATACCACATCACATGGTCTGAGAACTTTCTCTTATATTATTTTGGGACTTGTAGAAAACTTAGGGATGAGCAGCAGACAGCAAGTGACTCTGCCACCTGAGCAGGGAAAGACTTGGCTTTACTTTTCATCAACAGAATTCAGGAACAAAGCTTTTATTTTCTTTTCTTTTAAGATTTATTTATTTATACATACAAGAACTGGGGTACAGGCCAGAGGTGCAGGGGGTAAGAGGATTCACCAGAGACAGAGTGGGCAGCAGAACAGGCAGATTGACTGAAATACACTGCTGAGGGGAGCAGCGGGCAAGACAGGAGAGGTCTGCCACACCATGTGGGTCACCTCCCTGGCTGGGGATTGAACTTGGGCTGCAGTGGTTGAAGATAGCTTCATAGTGCCGAGACTTAACCCCTTGAGCCACCAGAGAAGCCATAGGAAAGCTCTTAAAGCCTTAAAACAATTTTAAAGAATCCCTTCCTAAATGTGAATGTGCATTGGAGAATCCGAGGCTGACTCAGCAGATCTGGTTTGGGGCACCCTATTTGCTTTTTTATCAAGATTCCAGGTGAAGCTGAAGCAGCTGGTCCATGAATAGCAAGACTAGTGTTAAGAGCCCACGGACTTCCTTTACTGGACAATACAGAAAACAGAAAATAATTTTTGTCATTTGGACCCAATCCAAATATCATCCTGGACCAAAATTTATAAAGATTTGTGTTCCTTTTTCATTAAGTTTTTTTCAAAAACTTAAAGCCTATAAGAAACTTTCACAGTAAGAATAAAAATGTGGATATTGGTTCCATTAGTGGCCAGCCAGGGAGAAACCCACATGGCGAGGCAGACCTCTCCTGCCTCGCCAGCTGCTCCCCTCAGCAGTGCTTTTGGACTGTCTGCTTGTTCTGCTCCCCGCACTGTCTTTGGTGAATCCTCTCACCCTCCTGTGATTCTGGCCTGTACCCCAGCTCTTATATAAATAAAATAAATCTTAAAAAAAAGAAATGAGAGAAGAAAAAAAAAAAGATTGGAACATTTGAGGCAGTAACAGTTTCTGACTTTGGTCAATGGTACTAGCTGTGACATTATAGTGTGGTTTAATGCACAGCAGTAGAAATAACGTGGACACAATCAGACTTAGATTACCAACAGTGACAACAGCCCTTATTTCCCCTTCCCTCTGATCTCTTTCAGTAACACACTGAAGGGAAAAGCCAGCTCTTCCCACAGAGGTTTGTGATGTAGGAAGCCTCAAAGGGAAACAATGAAGCTGGACATTTATACAGAAGCCCTTCAGCTACTCTGCTCCCCTCTGGCAAGAGGGAGAGAAACCTTTGTCCTAATGTAAGCATCTTCTCTGGAAGGGCTCCTCAGATTTCATAATCCTGTGCAAGCTAACCAAAACAGTTCATGGTCTTAGCCTCCTTTGAAATGTAAATACATAGCTTCAAGTGGATAAATCTCTGCATCTCTAATTGTCCAGTCCTCCTCAGTGCAGGTGTCAATTTTCTTTGTTAATGGGGGGCCTCAGGATGCCCTTCTGCCCCCCCTTCTTATCCACAACTCCTGGACTTTTTTTTTTTTTTTTAACTGTCCAACTGACCTAAGTTTTAATGTGAAATTGAACAGAGATGCTAAGTGGAAAAGGAGCTTACTCAAGTTTTGTTTTTGTTTTGTTTTTTTTTTTCCCCAGATAAACTAGGCCTCAATTGCCAGAGTAGGAATTCTAAGTTTGCTAATTTTTTATAGTCCAAAGGTCCAAAGGATTGTTTTTGTTTTATTTATATGTTTGTTAATACAAATCATGAAAATCTGATTTCTGTGGAGGGCCTCCCTGGTGGTGCAGCGGGTTGAGCACAGCGCTGTGAGGCTTTCCATGCCTCTGCAGACAGGTTCGATCACTGGCCAGCCAGGGAGATACCCACATAGAGAGGCAGACCTCTCCTGTCTCGCCCACTGCTCCCCTCAGCAGTATTTTCAGTCACTTTGCCTGTTCTGCTCCCTACTCTGGTAAATACTCTCACCTTCCCGCACATCTGGCCTGTACCCCGGTTCTTATATAAATAAATAAATCTTTAAAAAAAAATCCCCTGTGGAAACTGATGGAAGAGCTAAGTTCCTTTTCCTGGTTGAATTGGCAGAAATAGGGAGAATATAGAGAGACACATAGGGTGGGGGTCCCTCAGCTGATATTAGGTTCAGACACAGGACTGTCAATAGCAGAAAGAGGGGACTCAAAATCATGAATTTTGTAACTATTTCTACATATGCATACTCCTAGCCACAAAAGTGTGTTCTCTGACCTGGGATTTAACTCCTACTTGATCTAGGGAATTTTATATCCTGAAAAGCCCCTTGACCCTCTATTTCTTGGATTTTAATATTTTTTACTTGGGTGGACTTTATGAATATCTATTCAAGTGAAATTATTTTGAGCAGCTCACAATAACATTTGTTTCTAAAAACTGTGCTCAATTACTTGTACCATTTCTTTTCTGCCATTTGTTGTATTCTTTCATTAAATTTTGTTGTTTCAAAAATAGGTGAGACTCCTTTACCAAAATGTACAAGTTCCAGGCTGGACATATTTTTCCTGTTTATAATTCTGGCCATTCATCATGACTTGTCTTTTCTGCAGTCTCATAAATTTTTTAATTTAGTACAATTGTATTGCTGCATTAAAGTGAGCAACCTTTATAGTAAAATCCATTTATAGAAAGGAATCCTTTCTCAGTGGCTGTGTCCTTTGTTTTGGTTTCATGATTCCAAATAGTTCTGACAAACTCAACAGTTGTGACTCATATAAAAATAGGTATGTTGAGTATAGTAAAGCAACGTTAAAGTTGAGTTTGTGAAATGCATTTGGAGGGAGGTCCTCCACAGTGGGGAAGAGGAAGGAGAAAAGAACCAGTTGTTATGAACATATGTGTGTGCTGGATGTATCTATTATTTCATTTAATCATCATAAAAAATCTTATAGTAGGAATTTTAAGTCCTCATATTACCTGTGTGTTTCAGAGGTATCCCATGGCTTAATCAAAGTCACCCAGCTTGTAAAAGTAGAACAAGGATTTACATCCATATGTGGCTGCAAAACTTACCTTCTTTCCATTAAATTTCACTTTCTCCAAAGTATGTGTGTTACTTTTGTGGCAATTTATTTATCAGATGAAATAACTGTGTATGTTCAGAATATATAAACTGTAAAGTGCTATACAACTGTGACTTATTGTTGCTATAATTGATAAATCTGTATAAGTCATTTAAAATTCCCAACCAACAATAACAATTGATTTGCACATTATGCATTTAGTCTTGGTTATGGAATTTTAGTTCTCTTGTGTGCATTTGAAACAGCATTTTATAATTAATGTATTGTTCCATTGACTCACTGAACATACCCCTTTTATATTTTTTCAATAAAAAATTTTATATATTTTTCAATGAAAGCAGAATCGGGACTTGTGAGAGAAAGAGAGAGAGAGAGAGAGAGAGAGAGAATATGGTTCTTTAGTAAAAACTAAATGGGACTTCTATGATTTGCTTGTTTCATATTCTTAAATATAGTATATAGTAATTTTTTGACAGGGACCAAAACTAAGTTCACTAAACATATTGCTAAAAAAATTATATATTTAAAATGTCATGCAGTTGGACTGAGTATGATATTTTTAAGAATGACTCATCAAAATTTTTCAAGTTGGAGACTTTAGGAGTAGGGAAAGATCATAAAATATCTTGCTTTCATCAGAACCATCTAACAAATTTCAGTTTGATGATCAGTTAAAGAGAGTATAATCATGAAATGAGTATGCGGACACTCCTGGCTTGGAGAATGACTCATGACAAGGGCTCACCTGGGGGATGATTCCATTATTGGCCCCAAGGCCTGGATTTAGGCCTGTGTCTCGTGCAGATTTCACCATTGTCTTTGACACAGAGAGCTAAGGTGTGAATTGAAACAGTACTCAGTAAGATCACAATATGATAAGTTTACCTGAAAAATTTGATGGACTCAAATTGAAAAGTTGACATCTGCATGATTCAAACCTCATATAATTTATTCAACTTTAACAAGTGTATATGTTAATCTTTCCCCTTGTTTGAAAAATTCAGCAGTATATATACATATTTCAGAAAACCTGATTTTTCAGCAATTTGGATAAAAACATCCATGGGTTTTAGTTTTTTTTTTTTTTTTAAGGATTTATTTATTTATACAAGAACCAGGTGCAGGCCAGATGTACTAGAGGGTGACAGGATTCACCAGAGACAGAGCGGGGAACAGATTAGGCAGACTGAAATACACTGCTGAGTGGAGCAGCGGGTGAGACAGTAGAGGTCTGCTGTGCCATGTGGGACTCTCCCCGGCTGGCTGGGATCAAACCCGTGCTGCAGAGGCTGCAGACAGCTTCACAGTGCTGTGCTCAACTGCCTGTGCCACCACGGAGACCCCATGGGTTTTAGTTGTAAGAATGAACTGTTAACCATGGGATATAGCAAGCCCAAAAGGAAATGTAGTATAAATGGTCAGGATCACAAGGATGCATTGTAACTGTTGCCTATCCTAAAAAATAAAGATCACCCATTATCTACTTGGCTCCCAGAGGCAGCTCTAAAACCAATAGGCAGAAGTTTTATGAATACCATTAATTTTTAGCATAATGTAAAGAAGGACTCTATGAAAACAGTTACTGCAAAAAGAAGGTGTTCTAAGAAGGTGTTATGCCCTAGTTTATTCATTTTGCTCTTCTAAGATAATATATTCATACTTTATACAATAATTATATGTATCCAATAAAGAATTCATGCTTTATTTTTTATAACAGCAAGGTAATATCTGTACCATTCCATTTTTGTTTTTTAGGGTAAGCAACACCATATGCAACTTCTGTTACATTCAGAATTCTGAAATAATTTCCTTTTTCTTCTGGTACTTCTGCTTTATTGCCTTCAATTAGAAGGGTCTCTTAGCAAGAGGCAGTACAGAAAAGGTTAAAAGTTCTGACTCCACTACCAAATATAGCTTGATTTAAATCTCATTTAAAACTGTCAGTTGCTATGTTATATTAGAAAGGTGGCTTAATTTGTCTGAAACTCATTCTCTATATCTGTTAAAAGAAGATATTATGGATATAATTGTATGGTTCCAAAGATTTAATGTGAGGAGTATATTTCTTAACTTTAGATAGCCTTTTATTTTTTTTTAAATTTATTTTTTATTTATTTATACAAGCACTGGGTGCAGTCAGAAGCGCAGGAGGGTGAGAGAATTCACCAGAGCCAGAGCGGGGAGCAGAGCAGGCAGAAGGACCGAAGTACACTGCTGAGGGGAGCAGCGGGCGGCAGGAGAGGTCTGCGCGCCATGTGGGACCCTCATCCGGTGGCCGGGGAGCAGCCGGGGATCGAACTGGCGCTGCAGAGGCTGAGGGCAGCTTCGCAACCCAGTGCTCAACCGCTGCGCCACTGGGGAGGCCCTAGATAGCCTTTTAAATACAGTGAATTTTAACAAGTAATACTTATTAATAATTATTTATGAGTATGATAATTTGTGCTTCTATAGCATTTAGAAGTATATCAGACACAGAGTTAGTGGTAGAGAAATAAAAGTGAATAACTACCGTGTTAAATTGGTATAGTGATGTCCCCGAGACAGTTTTCAGTGTATGAGGAAGAGATATACACCATGAATTCTCAAGCCTGTGCCTCTGTCCAAACACTGTTTGTACCCTCCATAGTCTTTCTCAGGAAATAAAGTTTATGTCACCATTGTTCTTTACACTAGTCCCTAATAAGTAGGCACAGTGGTGGTGAGTGAAGAAACAAAATTCATTTAAAGCTCTGTTGCACATACCACTTGATCCCAGGGATATCATAAAGCCATATCTACCCCCAAATATTTTCTACCTTGGTTCTATCCCAGAGCCCTCCTTTGAAAATTCAACCACAAATTGTAAAACAGAGACAGGACTTTTTCCCAGAGAATCTCTAATCCATTTGGGAAAAACCACCAGCACTTTGGCAAAACTGAGTTTAGCAGATTGATAGTTGATTCCTTAGAAGCACTGAAACAGTTCCCTGAGGGGTGATGAGCTATGAAAACAGTTGATTTCAGTGAGACTTAGAGAAGCAAAGCAAGGATTAGAACTGCATAGTTGAATACAGGTCAGCCCGAAGGGGAACCCAAGGAGTGAATAGAGATCTCAAAGGTGGTAGGAAGGAAACACATAATATCAAGTGGGGATAAGATAGTAGCAACATTTATCTGGGAACAATGTTTATTGCTCTTGCTTTTACAGGTACCATTCCCTTTTATCTTATCTCTTTTATCTTAAGTGTAGCCTATGAGTTCTGTCTTTTTTTTTTTTAATTTCTGTTTAAAAAATGAACAAAATTAAGACACAAACAGGTTAAGTAGCTTACCCGAAATCCTGTGGTTAGTAACATTTAGACAAACGGTTAAATCTATTTTTTGTACAAAAGCAGAAACCTATTTGCTCTATCTTTGCATTCAATAGATAAGGTGATCCTTTCTTTTATAAACAGCAGCATTAATTTTCCATTACATTAGGTGATTTTCCCAAACTTTTAGAGATAATTCTTTCACTTTAGGGAAACCTTAGTAGCTAAATTTGTACTTGGAAATTACTGTGATTTTAACACAGTCTGAAATCCTAAAATGAAGTAAGTACAAGAAAAAAAAAATAAACAGTAAGTAGCTTAAGACAAGTGTTTATTAAACTGGTAGTACATCTGATTGGGGAAAGAAATTCTTCCCTCTAATTCCAGAGATAGGTTTTGTTAACCTTCATAAAGCAACTCTAGAAAATTTTGGAAGCAAGCTGCTTAAACCTGAAATTCTTCTGAAGAACTTAAAAAACTCAGGGCCTGCCTGGTGGCGCAAGGGGTTAAGACGCAGCCTATGAGGCAACCCATAGCCGCTGCACCACGGGTTCAATCCCTGGCCAGGGAACTGCCCACATGGCACAGCAGACCTCTCTTGGCTTGCCCGCTGCTCCCCTCAGCAGTGTATTTCAGTCAGTCTGCCTGTTCTGTTCCCCACTGGTGAATCCTTTCACCCTCCATGCCCTTGGCCTGTATCTCAGTTCTTGTATGCATAAATAAATAAATCTTTAAAAAAAAAGAACTTTAAAAACTCATAGGGAAGACTTAATTTTCCTTCCCAGTCTATATTTCTGACAAAGTTTATTGAGAAATGATACATATTCATATATTCACAAAATTATTTTATCTTAGTAAATTTCCACTGTGGATTAAGCTTTTTCTTTTTTAATTTCTATTCACTTCAATAACGCTGTGGTAGCATTACTGCATATAAATAGATTCGGTTTAAATAAATGTTTCAAATATATCATGCTGTTAGCAATAATCAGAAAGTAACATCACTGCAAGAAACTAAATTTCACATTAGCTTGAGGTCTAGAGTCACAAGAAAAAAATTTAATGAAGCTACTATGTGTAGCTTAATTCTGGTATCTAAGAAGAGTCCCACTTTTTTTTTTTTTTTAATTAAACCTTCCCCAATTTCTGGCTTGCTCTCTTCAATAATCTCTTCATAAGGGTTGAGGGTATGGAAAATTCCTTTCTGCTTGATAGTGTCTTCAGTTGCATTTGGTAAATCTGTTAGCTTTTGATTGGGGAATTCACTAATCTGAGGTGCCATTTCTATGACTATGATAAATGAACTGCACCTACAAAATTTGCAATTTCTTTCTGTACCACAAGCATCTAGAAGAGTCTTCCTAATGTCAGTGCTTCTCAATGACATCTCTGTGGCTGCCTCAGAGTACACACTTTGGAAGATTGTAGAGAACAGAAGAAAAATAGAAGAAAGCTACGTAATGCATATAACACTAATTTCAGTGGGGGTCAAATAATTCTTTGTTGTCAGGGCCTGTCCTGTGTATTGGAGGGTATTCAGCAGTGTTTCTGGCCTCAATTTACTGGATGCCAATAGCATCACCCAAGTTGTACAAATATGTTTGTGTTCCTGTTGCTAGTTCTCTTAAGTGTATACCTAGTAGGAGTGGAATTGCTGATTTTAATTCTTTTTTATTTTATGATGAAACACCATACTGTTCTCCATAATAGTTGTACTATTTTGCATTCCCACCAGCAGCTGCCAAGAATTCCAGTTTCTCCATATTTATGCAAATATTTGTTGTTGTTTGTTTTTTCTTCATTATACCTTTTATTCATTATATCTTTATATTCATTATATAAATGAATCTTTTTATTCATTATATTAATTATATCTTCATTATATCTTTTATTTTAGCAACTATCTAATTTGAATCACTCATTTACCTTTATCTAACTGAGAGAATAGTGCCACTTACTCCATATTAAATGACTACTTAACCTGTTTACTGATCCCTGATCCAATTCTCCTGTCATTCCAGCCATGATGTTTCAGGATGACACAAGCAGACATAGACAGACTGATCAGAAACTGACCATTTCAACTTCACCTTTGCCTCTCTCTTACATTATAGCTAAACATTTTCTAATATCTTGATTTCATAAAGAAAGATAATAGGAAAATTCTGAGACTTCAGAGGCAGCAACTATAAACATGTACCTGTATGTAACAGTACTATATTGTGCTCTTAAAAATTGTCAAGAGGGTAGATTTAATGTTCAGTGTTTTTACTGCACCTAAAATGTTACAGTATATGAAAACATGAGTAAGAAACCTGAATAAATATTTTCTTCTCTAACCAGCAGAAAAGGGCGACTTACAAAGTAGTTTACTCTGCCTCAGCAATGAATTGATACCCAGCAGTAGTTTTAATTTAATTAATACACTGTATTTGGGGGGGCTCGATGAAGTAGCTATCAGGAAATTACTATGTGTAAGAGACTGCTGAATATATTAGTTGGATGAGTATGCTTATTGTTTTGTCATTTCATGTTAAGAGGAAGAGATTTGGATTTGATTTTTAGAGTTCTCAAAATATTTGGGGGAATAGAGGTAATGTAGTCTGTGAGTATTATAAAATGTGCCATTTTCTGTCAGCCTGAAACCAGCTGCAGAAAAAGAACTGCTTGTCTAAACATCCAATCACAGACTTCTTCCCCCTCAGTGGAATTGATCACAACACAAAAATAACCCCAGCACATTCATGAATATGTTAAAGCAGCATAAAGCAGCAATACTGTTGCTAGCAAAGATTATACCTGCCTCAAAGTTATGATCAATGGAAGAAACCAGCAGCAGTAATGTCAATCCATGGGCCATCCATCTCCTGCAGGGAATTAGAACAGCCTGCACAGACACAGCCTCCCTTGAAGCAAAAGAAATGATGATGCCCCAATCTTACTGTAGAACTCCCATATCACCCCCTCTGGGGGTTCCTGTCATAAAACCCATCAAACATTATAAAAGTCACTGTCAGCTTTATCTAGACCATAATCTCCAGGAAGGCAGGGTCATTGCTGCTTGGTTTTGTTGCCTGTCCCTAACACAGTGCTCAGAACCAGATACATAAGAAACATCCAATGAACATCTGTTGACTTTGTGAGTAAACACGGAATGTTGCTGAATTGGGGATGTTCTAATTTTTTTTTTTAACTCTGGAATTTATCTCTGCACCTGACACCAAGGGTTCTTTCTTACTAATGTGCCACTGTATCTTTTTTTAAAAGGTGTGATCATGTAGATGAAAAACTAAAGGTATAAGTGATAGGGGTCACATATCATTTTCCATTCAGGCATTCCTCCTGTGTCCAAGTCAATCTTCCCTTCTGTAGCTCCTGCCTTTGGGAAAAACATAATTTAGTAAAAGCCATCTTGAATAAAAATAAATGGTATTTCTAAGTCCTTACTATTTGCCTAGCATTGTGCTGGTGAGGTTTTCCTAGAGTCTAACTTATTCCTTACAGTTATTCCATGAGGTAGATGTTGTCATCATTCCTACATTATATCTAAGAAAAATGTGGCTTAAATTGCTTGAATATCCACCCAAAGTCACAATGCTACTATGGAGTTGGACTTGGAGACCTGTGACGCAAGTCTTGAGTTCTATTGGCCATGTGATCATCTCAAACTCTCTTTACAGCAGAGGATTCCATGACAGAAAGATGCTGTAGTCACAGCCCTTAAAACATTCCATGCATATTGTAGACAGAGAGTAAGAGCCAAAATCATAGGATATGGGGCCTCCCCGGTGGCGCAGCGGTTGAGCGCTGGGTTGCAAAGCTGCCCGCGGCCTCTGCGGCACCGGTTCGATCCCCGGCTGCTCCCCGGCAACCGGAGGAGGGTCCCACATGGCGCGCAGACCTCTCCTGCCGCCCACTGCTCCCCTCAGCAGTGTACTTCGGTCCTTCTGCTTGCTCTGCTCCCCGCTCTGGCTCTGGTGAATTCTTTCACCCTCCCGTGCTTCTGACTGTACCCAGTGCTTGTATAAACAAAACAAACAAACAAACAAAAAATAAATAAAACATGCCTTTATAAAAAAAAAAAAAATCATAGGATATGTCCACACACTAGCATGTCCTATAGATCATTTGCAAGAATTCCAGAAGCTTCATTCATCTGAATTTCACTCATAGTGAAAATAAATCCATTTGTCTGGAATGTTTAATAGACCAACCTAAATGCACATGACTAAGTAAGGCAGGAAATAGCTGTCATAGTGTTAAGCATGCAGTTGTTTCTTTATCCAAAATGGTCCTCTGTTCTAATCCTCAGCAAATTAGTGACCTAGCAGTGTTCTCAAACTCAGTTCAAATACTACCACTCCTGGGGCCTCCTTGGTGGTGCAGGGATTAAAGTCTCAGCACTATCAAGCTATCACCAACCACTGCAGCATGTGTTCAATCACCAGCCAGGGAGCTGACCCACATGGCACAGCAGACCTCTCCTGTCTCACCCGCTGCTCCCCTAAGCAGTGTATTTCAGTAGACCTACCTGTTCTGCTCCCCACACTGTCTCTCACCAACCCCCCACACCTCTGGCCTACACCCCAATTCTTGGTTTGCTTAAATAACTAAAAATGAATCTTTCAAACACTATTGTTCCTATGAAACCTTCTCCTTAGTCCCAAAATGGAACTTTCCTTTCTCTGTGCTCCCATTCTGTTATACCTGTGTTTACTTAGGCATTTAATTGGCGTAAGAGAAGCCAAATAGTTTACTATCAAGAGCTGTTACATTTTAAAATAAGTATGTAAATTTTTTGGAAATCCACTTTTCCCAGAGCATTATGTTTATTTTAGGAAATAGTCAATTAGACATAGTATCCAAACAGCACCAGCTATCTAGGGGTTGATAATTGTTGTGATGAAGGAGTGTTTCTTGTTGAAATGAACAAAATTTAGTCGAAATTACAATTAACAAAAGAAATGAGCCACAGAAAGTCCTGTTCTATTTAAATACTTTGGGTATAAGTACAAAATTATAAAAACTTTTAATTAGTTATTTGCTGTAGCACGTGGTTCACTTTTTAACCATTATAGGTGAAAGTGAAATGCCTAGCCAGTGCTTATATTCTGATCCTCGTTTGTGATAACAGCTCAGTTTAGAATGCAAAGGCCACATCTAAGCTCAGTATCTTAGTGAGTGGGAATTCTTGGTGATTTTTATTTCCTTTTAGGCTGTAGCTAATAATTTTAAAGTAGGTTTGATTTAAAAGGAGGCATTTGATAATTCTTTCTAAAGCAGAATCACTCTTGCTAGGTGAATTCAGTGACTGTTGCACTTGCAAAAGTTACATTCAGTTAATGGAAGTGGTCAGAGACTGTGATTATCCTTAGATCTTCAGATACAAAATTCTTTTGAAATGCAGTAAGTTCACTAGTATGACTATTTCATTTCTCTTAACAGTAGTGCCTTGATTTCAGTTTACTTAGTTGCACAATGGTTCCCATGAGGCAGAGGATAGCCATCATGGCTTGTGGATCAGATCATTTTAATGTGTCTCTGCAAATAATTCATAGTATCCTGAACATTGAAGACTCCTTTGATCTCTTTCTCTGAAAGGCCTTTCAGCACTGTTCAGCATCCTAGCAAAGTAGGTAGTGTTCCATAAGCATTTGCTGGCATCCCAGGAAAGAAAAATTTTCTAAACCAAAAGCAGGAAAAAATAAGTGTAGGCACAATTATAAAAATATACTGTTTGAAGAAAAAGTCCTAAAATCTTGAACTTTAAAAACCAAAATCAAAACTAAACAAATGACATATTAATCTTATGTAATTTCTATTCTTATGTATTTTTAAAAAGTATACTATATGAATAGCAAAATGTTCATCGCCTATTCCCTCTACTTACAACCAATAAAACTTGCCATTCTCACCTTTCAGTAGTTATCTTTTCTTTTTCCTTAAAGATTCCATTCAAGGGTCTCCCCAGTGGCGCAGCGGTTGAGCGCTGGGTTGCGAAGCTGCCCGCGGCCTCTGCAGCGCCGGTTCGATCCCCGGCTGCTCCCTGGCCACAGGAGGAGGGTCCCACATGGTGTGCAGACCTCTCCTGCCGCCCACTGCTCCCCTCAGCAGTGTACTTCGGTCCTTCTGCTTGCTCTGTTCCCCGCTCTGGCTCTGGTGAATTCTCTCACCCTCCCGCATTTCTGACTGTACCCAGTGCATGTATAAACAAAAACAAACAAACAAATAAATAAATAAAATAAAAACATGCCTCTAAAAAAAAAAAAAAAAAGATTCCATTCAAGTAACATCACTTCCAGTAAGAATTCATAGTTCCTCCAATTTGGCACTTGATGTTTTATGCTAAACATATTTTCTTCCCCATTACTTTAAGATCCCTGAGGGATAAGTTTATGTCCTATTTATCTTTCTTTTCCAGTGCCTGGCAGATAGTATATATTCAATAAAAATATTTAAGCTTAAATGTCAGCTATTCATACTTGTATTTAAATTATTTATATCTGTATTTATATTTCTAGCATCAGTTCTCAATATTCCAGAATTGTTCTCTTGTTATCCTTTCTGTAATATCCAAAATGGCAGGATTCATTAAGCTACCACAGATTTCTGGAGACACCATAATTTTCTCTGCACTACTGGTTCTCAAAATTGACTGCATATTGAAATTACTGGGGAGTTTTACATTCATGCAATCCCTGACATTAATCCTGAAGAATCAGAAGTTTTTATTTTATATAACTTCATAGAAGGGAGCCTTTAACTGTATCAGAATAATAAATAGACATTTACCACCAAAATTTGCAGAATACTTAAGTATTGTGATAGTTTTAAAGAGGTATGTGTCCCTAGATTAGGAAAATCAGACGTGTGTTGTTCAATGGGTGATATTAGAATACTATCAAAGATTAAAATATCAATCAATCAAAATTATCCCTGATTTAGCACATGCATCTATCTGTACTATTCAACACAATATTAGCATTTCTTCCTGAAGTTACAGATATATATTCTTTTTAATTACTAAAGTCAGGTTCATTTTTTCCTGAACCCCCATTAAATTATCTTTCAAATGTGGCACTTTTTCAATGATTTACACAGGAATGAATCCATTAAAGAAGGATTAGTCTGCTATTAGTACTAAAAAATATGGACTGCTTTATGAATTTGCATGTCATCCTGGTCCAGGGATCATGCTAATCTACTCTCCATTGTTCCAATTTTAGTATGTGTGCTGCCAAAATGAGCACAGCTTGGGAGCTTTAAAACATACTCATGCTCATATTAGTAGCTATCAGCATCGTGAATACCTGACCTAATGTATTGGTGCAATGTAACCTCTGTTCTATTCTTCCCCTAAGGTTATAATTTAGCCTAAGCATGAGAAAACATCAGACAAATCCCACTCAGGACAATTCTGCAAAATTACTGACCAGTGCTTTTCAACAGATTAAATTTTATGATATGTGAATTTAACCTACCCTTTCATGATCTAATGCAGCATCCTAGATTAGACATTGGACAGAAAGTGTGCATTGGTGGTAAAACTGGTAATATTCAAATGAGACTTATAGATTAGTTAAAATATTCTTTCAATTCCCTGATTTTGATAATTATACTATGATCATTTAAGATGTTAATATTAGAGGAGACTGGGTGAAGTTTGTTGTTGGTTTGGTGTTGTCTGACTATTTTGTTTCTCTATATTTCTCATATGAGTGAAACCATCTGGTAGTTGTCTTTCTCCTGGTTTATTGTGCTTACCATAATCCTCTCCAGTTCCGTTCATATTATTGAAAACTGACAAGAGTTCATCTTGTTTATATAGCTGAATAGTATTCCATTGTGTGTATATACCACATTTCCTAATCCACTCATTTGTCCTTGGGTATTTAGGTTACTTCTCTAATTTCACTATTGTAAACCATGTTGTATTGAACATGGGACATTATATATTCCTTTAAATTGGTGTTTGTGCAATCTTAACATTCACTCAAGGTAAATTTTATGATATTAGAACTGGGAAACATCACAAGCTATCGAGAAATACTAAAGTTGTTCCAGAGCCCGGCAGTGAAGACTGCGGTTCTATTTGAGAAATCTTTCTTTGGGTAGTAGCAGCAGGGAAAGGAAGAGTGTAAGCAGTTGATTTGAGAGG
The DNA here is from genome assembly GCF_964194135.1 of Talpa europaea. Lineage (NCBI taxonomy): Eukaryota > Metazoa > Chordata > Mammalia > Eulipotyphla > Talpidae > Talpa > Talpa europaea. The sequence continues at coordinate 23,489,650 of NC_140069.1, read as the reverse complement.
AAATCTATGGATGATAAATGCTCTAATGTCATCAGAATGTAAATGTATTTACTCAGCAGTGATTTACTATGGATAAGGTAATGGACAGGCAAGTCCCTGACCTCAGAGTACTCACAATACTCCAGTAGTAGGGGTTACAAATGATACATAAGTTCATTTATAAATAAGCATGAAAATTTCGGGTAAATTATACTTAAAAATTATTTAAAAACAATCCAGTGTCCATTAACAGGTGATGGATAAAGAAATGTGTTATATACATTCAGTGGAATATTACTCAGCCATAAGAATGAAGTACTGATACATGTGCAAACCTGAACACCTATGTTAAGAAGCAAGCCAAGCACAAATAAATTGGGTGATATATGGTCCCATCTATATAAAAGGTATACAGAAGGTAAATCCACAGAGACAGGACACAGATTGATGGTTTCCAGATGATGGGGGGTACTAAAGGGGAAGCAACTGCTTCATAGGTACAGCATTTCTTTTGGGGGTGATGAAAATATTTTGGAAGTAGATTGAGGTTGGTTGCACAAAACCATGAACACACTGAAATCCCTCTGAAGAATTCTGTGTTATCTTGATAATAGATATGTAGAGTATTTTAGGAGCTCCCTTATTAAATACTGATGATAAACACCAATTTAAATTATTGGTTATGACTGGCTTTGTTCTAGAGGGGTGAGACAGGTGTCTTCTTTAATTATCATATATTTTTTTTTGGCCAATGTATATCGAGCCATGAGAGAATTAATAATCAAGCTGAATATTTAAAACAAAGACTCCTCATCTGCTTTGACCCCTCATGCACAAGTGCATGGTGATACAGCAGAAATAAGTAACTCAGCAAACATCAATGCCTTTCCTGTAGACAGCACTGAGTCCAGGTTCACTGGAGGCCATCCTCCTGCCTCCTGCAGAACCCAGGAGCTTCTGGCTTGTGAGCACCTGATTTTTCATTAAGAACTCATTAGATGACACCCTGCAGAGGCAGTGCTGACCTCTTCCTTGAACTGCAGCCCTCCCCTCTGCCTCCCATCTCTGATCTTCAGTGACTGATGCTCTGAAATCCTTGGGGAGGAAGAGTGTGGTGGTTCCATATTTGGCCCGCCCTGGAAGAAGACCATGTGGGCCCCACCTTGTTTTTCTCCCCTGTACTCTTTCAAAATTACTACTTTTATGAAGGAAGGTAGTTTTCTTTCTTGCAATGTCTTGTACAGTTTAGCTTTCAAGAACATTTGATAAGAAGTACAACTATCACTACATGTCTCTAAATTGTCATTTTGTAACAATTGCAAATCTGATCAGGGAGCTTTAGAAATGGTGAATAAGACTCTTCCATCATCATTTAAATGTATGTGTTCTTACCATTAATGTATAAAATGAAAATTGTGTGAAAATAAGTTTGGTATCTGTTCTGTATCAAGAATTTTCTTATAGCCATTAGAAACAATTGTTCAGTCTCTTTCTTTTGAAAAACAAGCAGCACCATCATATGGAATAATAAGTATCTTTATAAGACAGTGATCTAAGTAACCTCTAAGTTGATTTGAAGTAATAAATTTGCCTATACAATGTATTAAACTAGTGGAGTATATTGCCTATACAATGCATTAAATTAGATTCATTATCCTATCTGTCAAACTACATTGCCAAAATGTATTGAGAAAATTATCTCTCTTCTATTATTCTTTGTTTATCTAGTAATGATATGATATGAGCTAAATAAACCCTGAGAACGAGACATACTTGGTAAGTTTCCTTTATCAGAACAGTGGTTTATGATATGCTTTAGAACTAGAATTTTGCCAGAGGGTAGCTGATGCCCTGGAAAAATAATTGCCCTGATAACAAAGAATATTTCAAGAGTTTATTTAACTTAAGCAGCTTTTTAGATGGAATCAAATCTAATGTTAATGAACTAATTCACATTGTGTATAAAATGAATACACTGACTATAAATGATGATTCTTATGCTCATTTTTTTCAAGGGATGGTAAGGAGTTTGTTTTCTAAGATTTCAATTAAATGAACTGAAGGTTTTATGGCCTCTGCTTATGATTAGATTAATTAAATACCTTCTGACAAATTCCAACTGTAACTACATGCTCATATTTTGAAATAAAGCCTTGCTACAGAGTAAGAGTTGTCAATGGAAATATTGGTAAAGTTGGTCCTCAGTAGGACTTATGGTATACTAAGGCTAATCATGTATTAAAATGTTATATTTGCTCACCCAGTAAGATACAGAATGGGGATTAAGGCAAATCTGTATTATTATTTATTTTAGGCTAAGGTCTAAAAGTTACTTCCTTAATAGCAAGTTCATATGTGTGTGGGTATGTGCCTGTACATTCTAGATATAATGTACATCATTATACATTAATCCATAATAATGACTGGATTATTACCCCTATTGAGTGAATCCCATGATTTTTCTGTGATTTGGACTCCCTCAGACTAGGCTTAGAATCTCTGTCTTAAACACAGAATAAGTTCATGGGCAGAATCTTACAGAAGAAGATGAAATTGGATACAGGACAAAGCTTTCCACATATCTACTTTAAGTCAAGACTTGACCTGTAAGGAAAATTTGCATTATCCATTTGGAATGTCCCATTGGAAAGGAAACTAAGAATAAAAGCAGAGCAGTAGACATTCTCTCAGTTTTTTTGAAATTATAACAAAAAAAAATGTTTTAGGGAATTTCAAAAGATGCAGCAGGCAGAAATTCCCCAGATACCAACTTTCTAAACCTTGCAGCAGAAAGCATATTCTTGTCTGTGCCAGAAGCATCTGAGAACTCTATAGAACAAAGCATGTTAGGCATGACCCTTTTGTGGGCCTTCCAGAACCTTCTCAGGAGTGGATATTGTAAAGCAGAGAGAAGCAAAAGTGGACCAGTAAGGAGTAGACTGGACACCGAGCCTTCCAGGTCCTTGTTATGGGACTGTGGACCCAATTTGGGAGGCTGTGGGGTAGTGAGGGGGCATCACAAACTATTTCATGCTGCGTTTTCATTTAAGCTTCTGAATTTATTAAGATAATTCTGGGAATAAAAGATAAACCAAGACCTTGTGGTGCTGAAGAATATCCAATTTAGTGTTTAAACTCTGTTACTATCTCAACAGCAGAAACGGTAGAGCCCCGTGAAGTACATACGCGTTGAAATCGTATAACTGAACTTAGGGGTTCAATCCTGGCTCTGCCTTTATTATCTGTGAGCTGGGGGGAATTCTTAAATATCTCTCCCCTCATTTACTTCATCTACAGCACAAGCTAATAAGAACACCTAAAGCATAGCTTTTTACAGTTAAATTAAATCATGCATGAATGCTGAGCATAGTAGGATGTCAAATGTCCTCAGAAACCAAAAGATTGAAAACCGACTCAGGCAGAAGCCGTAGAGAAGCCCCTTGTTACACAAGATGACCATTCAGTGCCACACTGTGCTTTACATAATCCTTCCTCACTTATTATATAATATCTCTGCTGGTGTAGCTTCACGGTCATTTTTTGTGTGTGCATGTGTTTGCTTCATCACTAAATGTTCTTTCTAACTTACTGTGTTTCTTAAGAGCTAGTCTGCGTTTTCCTCTCATAGCTTCAGGCCATAGCTTCCTGTTCTCTGACAGAATCTGAGCAATTCCCTTGCCTCATTAATTTTGTAACCTTGAAGCTATTTAAGCAGTCTGAGCAAATACCCACCTGCAGTTTCCTCTTTTTCTAAACTCCCGTATGAATCTAATTCCTTCCTTTTCTTCTCACACATACACATAAACTCAAAGTCCTTTTTCTCGTCTTTGCTCTAATTGTAGTTAATGAAACATTTGCTATGTTGAGCCTTCCCATTTAATTAAGATTTTTTTTCTTTTTTTAGTAAAGGAGATGACCCATTACCTGAAAAGCTGATCAGTAGGATTTAAAGAAACCTTCCCATTATAATGCTATGAGCCATTTTAATTTCTTGCTGTCTTTAATAAGGTAGCTGAAGCATAGGGAGTCATTCCATATATAGCTATGTTAGCCCTCAGTTTAAAATAAAATTGCAATTATATAAACCATACACTTAGGATTATGGTACCCACAGAGGCTATTTTTCTAACCCATGTTTCTCCTAAATGATGACAGTGATTGACAGCTGATATGGGTAATTAACATTTCCTACACATTAGCATATCTCAGTCACAGAGTTAGCAGAAACAGTCCTCTGAAACCTAATGTGTTGTGGGATTCTTACTGCAAAGCAGCTCCCAAGAAGAGAAAGTAGCTATTTCCTCTGGATTCCATTTGTTGGATTCATTACGTAGCGTTCATACCAAAAAAAAGTGATTGGGACTCAGCATTTAATCTCCATGTCTGTAGGTAACTAAGAATGTTCTAAGGTCAAATGCAGCAAGAACAAGTGCTTACGTCAAAAAGTAGGCTTTTGTCCTATGCACTGGGCAAATGCCATTCATATTGATGACAAAACTCTCCCATCCAAAGTAGGAAACTTGTTATGAATTGTCTTATTTGTTTTGTTATTAATATTAAGAGAAAAGGCTCCATTTTAATAAAGAAGGAAAAATCAATAAGGAGTAATTTAAACATAACTAACTCAACCAAATGTATAATTGAAGATATATCTGCAAGAGAAAATATATTACGTGATACTACTGATGGTAACCCCAGTGATTTGAAGATGTAACTGACTTTGAATTCTGGCTTTGCCACTATAGGATTTTATAACTTTCTCAGAGTGGGAATAACAATCACTTCATAGAGTTACTGTGAGAATTTCATGAAGAATGAGCTCCTAATTCTCTGACATGTACATGGGGAAGATTTCCTTCTGGAACAGGTTACTATAGGAAGTAAAAGGACATAGCCCTTTTGCAGCAGTTAGTGACTATTGCATAACAAGCCAACCCAAAAACCAGTAGCTTAAACAACCACTGTGTATCCAGCACATAATTCTTTGGGTTGGTAATTGATTTAAGGTTTAGCTGGTGATTTTTCTCTTTCATCTGTCCTCAAACTTTTAAGTTAGTGTAATCAAAATAATAAATTGTTATGAATGTTTACATATTTCACCCCTATTCAGGGGTGATGTTCAAAATATTTAACAACATTTTTGGCAGATGCTTAGACCAGTCCAGTGCAATGGTAGGGCTGGGTTACCAGCTACAATGCCCCCTACCAGGTTGTTGATCCTCAGTTCTTTACTTCGTGAATCATTCGTTTATCTAAGGGGCCAAATGGCAGAATCTGGACAGAAGAGAAAGAGCCAACTGACATCTTGGCAGTAGCTATATATTAGTCATTATAAAATTATTTCTGATATAAACTGGCTGAACAATAGCCCTGTACCATCCTTATTGTAATCATCTTCCTATCCAGATAATGTCATGTCTCTGGATATCATATCATTTAATACACTTCACTTGCAATTAACACCGGTGCCCTATATCTTGGCATTAAGGGCCCTGCTTATATTCTTGTGTCTGTACATTCTACTGGCCTCAAATTCCTCTAAATCATATCAAGAACAAACACAAATAATTTAAATACCTCCTTAGGAATAGGGTTACAAAACATAATTGAAGAAAAAAGATGACAGTATTTGGGAAAAAAACTTTAATGTTTTATGACAATTTTTCTAACAATCATATTTTTCAATGTGTAAAAAGGACTTTTTTTATAATAGAAAGCAAAAGTAAAGTTGGTAAAGATTTACCCAAACACATAATTCTCAAAGTGGGAAGAGACACACACCCCTTTTTCAAAAGGCATTGTGGATTTAAAACAATGAAAAACATAACATTAAAAATAATACAGAGAAAATCAAGATTCTGGGGTGGAATCCAGTATATGTGTTTTGAACAAATGACTCTTACTGGCACTAAAGTTGGAAAACCATTATCCGTACAGACTGTCCCCTGTATAGAGGAAATGCACTTGTCAAAATCCACTATCCTGAGCGATAAAATAAAGTGAGTTTGAAATAACCTCTGGTTCCAGAATTCTGCCCCATTTGCTAGTTAGGGTCTTCTCTAGGAGTTTTATTTTATCTTACTTTTTTTTTGCATCAGCCCACCCCTAAAGTCTTTCTTAATGCTCCCACGCAATTCATTTTACTGCTAAAGGAATTGTGTAGAGCTGGTCAGGATTGCTGACTGCAGGCATCAGAGATAGTTTCTGTCCTGAGCCCTGGCAGGTGACTTGTAGGTACTCTCCTTAAGCCCCAGTGTGCCTTGGAAGTCTGCTGAGCCAGGAGCGTCAGCCTAAATGCCTTGGACTCAAGGGAATGTTAAATGTTACTAAGGAAAAAAGTCCAGGAAATACACAAGATGAAACTGAGGCAATGTGCAGCATCAAAATCCAAGGGATTGCTTAAAAATCAATAAAAATACATGAGAAGTGGTTTAAAAGAGTCCTCTGTGGCCAAAGCTAGAACAGTTCTAACAACAAAATAAATAGTGAGGTGCTGGATTATATTACAGAAGTATTAAATAAATATAAGTGAGTACATACTGAAATAAAAACAAACTCATAGGCCACTGGCTAAGTGCCACGACAAGTCGATCTCACCCTCTCGTTAAACTACTTGACTTCAGTCGGACCCACTTTTATTCTATATGCTACAAGCTTGACTTAAGAACTTAAAATTGTGGGACCTCCCTGGTGGCTCGGGGTTAAGCTCAGCGCTATCACCAAGTTTGATCCCTGTCCAGGGAGCTAACCCACATGGCACAGCAGACCTCTCCAGTCTTGCCCACCTCTCCCCTCACCAGTGTATTTCAGTCAATCTGCCTGTTCGCCTCCCTATTCTGTCTCTGGTGAATCCTCTCACTTCCCGCACCTCTGGCCTAAACCCCAGGTCTTGTATGCATAAATAAATAAAAATGAATCTTTATAAAAAAAAGAACTTGAAATTGTATGTCTTCCTCTCTTGAAAATATTTTTAATTTCTTATTTGCTGAATCTCACCGGACACAGGAAGAGGAACAACAGGGACATTATCTTTTATTAATCCTTACTAGGTATGTAGAGATTTCTGGGATGCTGAATTTATTTAGATTTAAGACAGGTGGACCCAATACTTCAGGTAAATCCTTCAGGTTTTAAAAAGATTACACATGGCTTTACCAGATGCTCTGCAGTTTCATCAGTACCATATGCTTTCTACAGATGCTGTCTCAGAAAAGGAGAGTTACTTAGTTTGAAGACCCGGCTTTCATATTGTGATTATTACTTTAGTGGAAAATAACTTCAAATGCGTTTTTCAGCCTCACCTGTTTACATTGTTTTCCTTGAACAGACTGCCAGATAATTACCCAAATTACTCAAGTAACAAAAGTTACTTGTTGTCCTTGACAAATAATAATGACAAAATTCATTGTAATACTGAATATAAATGCTATTTAAAAAAGGAACATTTATGTTTTTTATTTTTTATTTTTAATGAAGTACCATTGGTTTAAAATAAAACCTTTGTTGTTATTTTAAAGGTGGAATTTCTCACTCAGGTGTGGTCATCATTGCTCTCCCATCACCAAAGCACTTGAAGTCCTCCAGCATCGTCCACTGTGCTCTCTCCAGCCCCCGCCGCTCCTGTTCTCTCTCCTCCTCCCTCTAACCCCTCAGATCTGTGGCTGGCTTTCAAGGGTTGGCTTTAATATTTGTACCTGCCTGGCCCTTTGTTTGGTTTCTCTATATTCCACATATAAGTGATACCATCTGGTATTTCTCCTTTTCCTCCTGGATTGCTTCACTTAGCATAATCCCATCCAGCTCCTTCCATGTTGCAACAAATTGTCAAAAGTCCATCTTTTCTGGTTGCTGAGTAGTATTCCATTGTGTATCTATACCACGTCTTTGTGATCCACTCATCCATTGTTGGGCACTTTGGTTGTTTCCGTATCTTGTCTATTGTAAATAATGCTGCGATAAACATAAGAGTGCAGGTTTCCTTTCAAATTAGTGTTTTGTCCTTTGGGTAGACAACGAGGAGTGGAATGGCTGGGTCTTATGGCAGATGCATTTTTAGTTGTTTTTTTTAAGATTTATTTTATTTTATTTATACAAGCACTGGGTACAGTCAGAAGTGCAGAAGGGTGAGAGAATTCACCAGAGCCAGAGCAGGGAACAGAACAGGCAGACTGACGAAATACGCTGTTGAGGGGAGCAGCGGGAGAGGAAGGAGAGGTCTGCATGCCATGTGGGACCCTCGCCGGCGGCCAGGGATTGAACTGGCGCTGCAGAGGATGCGGGCAGCTTTGCAGCCCTGTGCTCAAACACTGCGCCACCAGGGGAGGCCCTGCATTTTTAGTTTTTTGAGGAATTTCCACTATTTATTTTTATTGAAGTTTTTTCGGTTTACAAGATGATATATGGTTTAGAGGGATAGGATCACACCTTTTGGGTGTACATTACCACATGGACACCCACCACCAAGGCACTGTAAGTCCTCCACCACTGTGGAAAGGGGAACATTTAACATTTACATTGGCATGTAGAAATAGTAAATATATTGTAAAATTTGAAATCCAGTCTATTGTACATGCCCTTTAGAGTATGAAGTTTGCAGGAGAAGTTGCTATAGATAATGAAAACTAAATGATTTTTATTTATTTTTTAAATGTATTTATATATATATATTTACATCATTGTTCATTTTTAAACAATGTCACCCCTGCACCATCATCACAGTACTCTGTGCTCCTCATTCCCTCCCTCCCATCCTTCTCCCTCCCCATCCCCTGCAGGATGTCTCTGGTTCATAATTGTCTGTTTTTGTTTTGTTGTGTTTTGTATTGTTATTATCCCCCCCCATTTCTTATTCAGTTCCCCTATATTCCTCCTATAAGTGAAACCATTCAAAGAAAACTAAATGATTTTTAAGCTAATTAATGTGACTCTCCATTCCATTTTGTTAATAAACAGAATATCTTCAGTTAAAATATAACTGAATTTATTGCATGAAGGTATCTGTTTGGACAGTATATGATTATTAAATAATTTTCTAGCTGCCACTGATCAAAGGTCAAAAAACAACAGAATTTTTGCTAATAATTCAAATTGAAATATTTCATCATCATTTCTCTTTAATGCTGGGGGAGTATGGCCCTGGATATGTTGCTTAGCCTCCCAGAGTCTATGTTTCCATATATAATATGAGGAAATTGAAACAATTGATCCAGAATATTCTTTCCTGATCTAAAATTCTATGGCATTTTAGGTTATTGAGTTTTGAGTTTATTATATCTTGTTTTCTTCTGCCCTGCCAAAAAGTTAATTTAAGAAGGACTGATATGGGATCTAGATATGAACAAATTCTTGTTTCCTCACTTCCTAGCTGTGTGAACATGAATAAGATCTCTTTTTCTGAGGTTATTTATGTGTAAAAAATCCCTTCCTTGTGGAATTATGATAAACATAGATGTATTTCAAGCTCATGATAAAAGCCCTTGAAATTATTGGGATACAAGGAACATACCTCAACATCATAAAGGCCATATATGACAAGCCAACAGCCAGTATCATTCTCAATGGTGAAAAGCTGAAAGTATTTCCATTAAGATCTGGAACAAGACAAGGATGTCCTCTTTCACCACTGCTTTTCAATATAATACTGGAAGTCCTAGCCAGAGCAATAAGACAAGAAAAAGACATCCAAGGAATCCAAGGAAAAGACATCCAAGGAATTCTTTGTCATTCTTCAAAGAAATAGAACAATTATTGATGAAATTCATATGGAATCACCAAAAACCCCGAATAGCCAAAGCTCTCCTGAAAAAAAAAAAAAAGGGAATGGAGGCCTCACACTCCCAGGTTTCAAACTATACTACAAAGCCATAATCATCAAAACTGCATGGTATTGGAACCTACTAAACAGAGCTTCCATATGATCCAGCAATTCCACTCCTAGGTATTTACCCAAAGGACACAGAATCATCAATTCCAAAGAGCACCTGCACCCCCGTGTTTATAGCAGCACTGTTTACAATAGCTAAGCTTTGGAAACAACCCAAATGCCCAAAAATAGATGACTAGATCAAGAAGATGTGGTACATATACACCATGGAATATTACTCAGCATTCAAAAAAGACAAATGCATGCCATTTGCAGCAACATGGATGGCGCTGGAAGGGATCATGCTCAGCGAAATAAGCCAGAAAGAAAAAGAAAAATACCGATGGTCTCACTCATAGCAGGAATCTAGAAAACTTAAATAAGGGACCAGGAAAATGAATAACTATAAGAAAGTGAAAATCAAAATCAACAAATAACTATGAACCAGAGACACTCTATGGGCGGGGGGGGGGGGTAGGGGAGGGATTGGGGTCAAAATAAGGGGTCACAATTGTATGGGGAATATAAAAATAAAATTTATAATAATAAAAAAAAAAGTATTTCAAGCTCCAGGCACTGAATCCTGTATTTATAATTCATCCAGTCCTCAATTATCTGTATTTCTTTTCTTATCCTGCTTCATTTTGGAAATCTCCAATCTGCTTTTTATTTTTTTTTAAAGATTGATTTTATTTATGTATACAAGAGCTAGGGTACAGGCCAGAGGTGCTGAGGGTGAGAGGATTGACCAGAGACAGAGTGGGAAACAGAGCAGGTAGACTGACTGAAATACACTGCTGAAGGGAGCAGTGGGCAAGTCAGGAGAGGACTGCTGCACCATGTGGGTTGCTCCTTGGCTGGCTGGGAATAGAACTCATACTGCAAAGGCTGTGGACAGCTCCATAGGTTGCCTCTTAACCCCTTGTGCCACCAGGGAGGTCCCCAATCTGCTTTTTAAATAAAATCTTCTGTCCTCTGGTCCCTACAGAAAAAGTTATAATCCTGGAGATTGTATAAGATATATGTGAAAATATAGAGCTTTAATAGATAACACTTCAGAGACCATTTGCTTTTTCCTCCTGAGTTATCTGCTTGATGTTTCTTTTGGCTTTGGAATCTGACTTTGGCCTTTTTTATAAGTGAAATATGTCTGAACCATGAAAATGGCATGCTTCCTAGGTGATATAAACCTTTCCTCATTTCTCCTTTCTACCAATTTTTATTAATGCTGACTATTTTATATCCAACTTATTTAATTAAAATAACATGTTTTTATTAAACAACATGCTAGAAATTATACAAAATAGAAGAAATGAAGCATTAACACACTCTTCAGAGAGAATTACTTTATACAATTTACCAGATTGTCTAGCTACAAGTAAACTATGTATACAATGAGTTAAACTCTATACTATGTGGTTCTGATATGAACACTAAAATATGTGTCTGCAAGAGCTGGGGTATGTGTTGATTTGTGCACAGGTATTTCCCCAACATCTAGCATATGGCAATAATTATTAAGTATTATTTTTAACCTAATAGATCTTATATACTTTTTGTGCCAATAAATATGATTCTACACCATCCTTTTCACTGACTGTATAGTATTTTATAGTCCAGTTATATGACTACTTACTCCATGATCCTCTGTTATTGGACTTGTCAGGTTTTGTATCTATTCTAATCAACATCCATATAAACCTATGTCTTCTCCTTCTGTATGTGATTTTGGGATAAATTCATAGATACAGAATCACCAAGGTCAAGTAATCTTTTCAAAATTGTGAGGATCATTACATATTGCCAAACTTCTTTCCAAAGGATTATGTCAATTTACAATTCAATAAACAGAAACTATTTCTCTGAACTTTAACAAGTATTAGATACCATGTTGGGCAGAATATAAAACCAGGTCAAAAGCAGGTCATTGCATACTCACTATTGAGAATATCCATTTCTGCATTCAATGATAATAGCCGAGGACATCTTTCCAAACTCTCATTCTGAGATACAAGGATCTGTGTTCAGGATGCATAAAACCTTGATAAAATAATGTAAAGAGAGTTCTGTCTTATTTGTTTCACTCTCTTGGTTAATTTAGGAGATATGACAGGAAAGTTTCTATAAATATTCCATGGACATTTACATCAATACTCTCACTTTGACATTCTACATTAAAATCATTTTCAGTAAGTCATATTTCACATTTGGATAGTTTGACAGTGCCCATTTAAATCAATCCCAAAGTGTTATGAAAGCCAGAAACACTGTAAAACATTGTGAAATGTTTGTAGCCTCTACAGTGTTCCCCCCTTAAGGAATCAAATGTGAAATGTTTGTGTGGGAGCTGTTTTTCCAAGGTAAATAGATTGTTATTTATATCTCTAGGTGCAAATGCTTAGAAATAACCAGAACAGATTGTAATAGAATGTGGCCTTACATAATTTTCACAGCTTCTGCATTCTTGTCAGCATGGCCATGATGCAGCTTTGACAGTTTGATCTGAGTTTGACCCCTGGGCGTGATTCTTGCTCACAGTTTGTCATCCACTCTTATGTGAACAGTACACCTAACAGTGTGCAGTTGTGCTTCCTGTGTCTTCTAACTTTAATATTCAGGAAAATCAATGTTGTTTCTACTGTGTCTGCACCTCCAGCCTTGAGATCTCCCCACCCCGTCAAATATATTTCTGTAATATTCCTGTTTACACCAGACTTGAGATCCCAACCCCCAACCCCTTCAAAGATATTTCTGTATTATTAATACTTACACCACCAAGTCAGAGCCAATGGCTTTATGCTTTCTGCATTGCTGAGCACTCCATTTTATGTGATCAGTTAATGATTACCAGAAGCTTAATACATGATCTTGCTGTTTACAAAGTAGCCCAGAGAGGGATTGTTGCCAACAAGAGCAATTAGGAAGGAGACTGGGTTAGTGTAGAGTTTTAGAAGAGGGAGTGAGAATTTTTAAAAGAGTTAAACAGTATGTTGAGAGAAAAAAAATGTGAAATATGAACTTCATTGCATGCTAAAAATAGATTATATAAATGCAGACAAAGAGGCTAGCTTCCACCTATCAGAGAAGGAGATTATTTACTTAAAAAAATAAAGTTGCCCAAAGACTTCAAAGGAGAAATTATAGTAAAGAACATAATATAGGCAAGATTTGTGCTTTAACAATAGAGATAGATTTGAACTGTAATGCTCCGGCTAGCATAGAGTGAGGGGGAAGAAATCTGAAATTAGCTCTTTGATAAAGGATCATTTGCAACATATAGTGTGGTGCCTGCTAAGCATAAAGATTGAAGGGAAAATAGTTACTAGTTGTCAGGCTGTTCACATTACCACATTCATTTTTTATTTTCATGTTAAGAGTCAGTGTTAGCTGCCTCGTATGGGGACATTGAAGTTATCTCTAAATGGTCTGGAAAATTCTCAATTTTTTTCCAAAACAAAATTTTAATTAAACTGTTATGCAAAGTTAGAGAGGCAGGTCGTGACCAATGTTTCAAAGACACTGACAATTGAATGATATCTTCATTGACCTGCTTTTACTTATTTGAGATTTATAACTCATCAAAACCAACCTAGTGTTGTACTCCCTGATAGCGTAGGGGTTAAATCTCAACACTATCAACGCTAAGACCTGAGTTCTATCCCTAGCTAGGTAGCAGACCTCTCCTGTCTTGCCCACTGCTCCCCTCAGGAGCGTATTTCAGTAGATCCTCCTGTTCTGCTCCCATTTTGTCTCTGGTGAATCCTCTTACCCCCCGCACCTCTGGCCTATACCCTAGTTCTACATATAAATAAATGAATCTTAAAAAAAAAACAAAACCAACTAGTGTAATAGAAGGAGACAGAACTTGGGGAGTCAGTCCTAGAAACTGCATTAACTGCTCTGTGATCTTGGGGATCCTATGTTCTTTGAGCCTCATTGACTATATAAGTTGATGGAGATAGAGAATTAAATGAAATAATATATACTAAACACCTTACTCAAAAAAGGCAGAGAAGTAGTGTAGATTTCTTTCTCATTACCTCCCTATGCAATGTGAGAAAGATCTACATACTCTTATCAAATTAAATACCTTATAACATCATACAATTAAGTTCAGAAACCAATACTTACCTTGAAGAGAGAATTGGTGTTATCAAAAATGTGAGATGAAATCATTGCTGGAGTTAAGGCCTGACTTTGCTTCAATTTCTTTCTCTCTGGTATCATGATGCTTTGATTACAAGCCACAGAAAACCTATCTCAAATTGATTTAGAAATTAAAGGAAACTCAGTGTATCTGAAATCCAACTGACTTGAGATAAGGCATGATCTGGCTACTTAATTATATGAGAGGACCTATTTTTTTGCTTTTCCCATTTTGTTCTCTGCTTCCTTGGTGCTCCTTCCATTCACTGTGATCTCATCATCCCAAGATGGCTATCTGCTCATATTCAAATTTTTTATGATTGAGATGCCTGATCTGAAGTAGTTATAATCTATTGTGAATGATTAAGAATCTGAACCTTATACATATCCTTATATTCATGTTAACCAAGAAAAGAACAAGTTTTCCTGCTCTCAAATGAAAACCTAAGCTTATATCTAAATAAATCAACTTAGAGCTCTTACCCACCCTTACCTCAATAAATGCCACTAGAATGGAGTTATGCTAATTAGCTTAGACCTGAGCCATAGATTCTACCTTTAATTTGAAAGTCAAGACAGTTACCTGTGAAGCACTTGGGCTGAACTGGAGAGGGGTGGACCTAGATCATGAATAGGAATTCTATTACCAAGAGTAACGGGAATATTTGCTAGGTGGTTAAAAAGGCAGATATCCATAAGCATAATGATGACTAAAAGGAAAATATCTGGTTTTATTTGTGTACCTGATGTATTTATTTATCTGATTGTGTGTTTGCATTTATATTAATTTATTTGACTGTGCATGTTATATTTATCTGATTGTATATGTTATATGTGTATATTTATCTGAATATATATACATGTGTTCATATATGTTAATATATGCACACACATATATATACACATATATCTGAAAAAAGAAGCTTAAAGTTCATCTTATACTTCCAGAAATTAAATTCAAGGAAGTTTATTGAAACTGTTCAGACAATGTGTTCAGTAATGACTCTGCTAAATTAGGTCAGAAATACCAGTTAAATCCTAGTTTTTTATATAAATATTTTGTTTTCTGGTGTTTTAATTTAGTGGGAGAAATAAATTGATCATCTAACCATTAGTCTTTCAAGCAAAGCCATTTTAAATACTTGAACAGTAGTCTATTGCTGTCAATTTATGGTTCAGTGCTCTAGGAAGGCATCTAAAATATGCAGTAAAGCAAGGTTTCTTTATGCTTATGATGTCGAATACCAAGTGCCCAACATTCTATTGTGAACAGTTGAGAAAATGACTGTCATTTCAACCCTGGTGCAGAAAATCATGTGACTTGAAACTACTTCTAATCTCATCCCAATAAAGACTCTGAATCTTCGACAGCTAGGTCCGGGTCACATGACATAGAATGAGTGATTCTTAATTTTTTTTTAAAAAGACATTTATTGCCAGGAGAAACTTAGATGACTTCTGGGACATCTGGTTTCAAATATAATAGCACATTGTGCTCTCAAATAGCTGCATTATTGAGCTATAGAGTGAGTTATTTAAGATTAGCTATTTAAATGTTGGGAAGGGACTACTAAATATAGTGATTTTAGTTTTGTTGTAATTAATGATGAACTGATCTTCTGAATGTCATCAACTAAATACAGCTGCTTCTGCCACAGAGAAGGATCAACAGTTAGGATACTAATTTGGCTGCTAAAATAAAGGCCAAAGATTTTATTTTTGTCCCCTACAACAATCTAAAGTTAAATAGCCCCACACAGGTTTTCACTATCAATGGCAAAACTCCTAGTTCTCTGGCATCCTTAATATTTATCTCCCATCTTTTGGTTGAAAAAGACTTCTCTAGTGTCTACTCCAACATCTTCATTTTCAACCAGTGAATAGAGAAAAAGGAAAGATGGACACAGAACTTTCTTTGCGGGAGCTACATTAATGCTGCTACTATTCTGTTTGCATCTCCAGACTGGAGATTCCCCTACCCTTTGAAAAGATATTTCTATAATGCATTATCCTGGAAGACCAAAGCATTAAATGGCTTTGTATATTTCTGTGTTGCATAAAGCTCAATTTTATATGATCAGTTGTTGCCACATCGAAGTTGCCACATCACTTCTGTCCATTTCTTATTGACTGGTCACATGACCACAGTTGGACCCAAGAGAGGCTGGGAGATAAAATGTGCTACTGTGTAGCCTAATGCCCAGTTAAACCTTCTCTCTCTGTAGAAGGTGAGTATAGATATTAGGCAGGAAACTCTGGTATATAACCTTTAAAGAAAGGAGGGCACTTAACTTCTTCTTATCAACCAGAGCTAAGGAGTATCTGTCCAATTAGTGTCCCAGGTGTCCAAATGTGTTCTCAGGGACAGAATGTAACATTCTTGTACAGAGAGATGTTGTTTCTAGTTCAGTCTTCATGGGTTATAAAATAAAGCATTAAACATTTTTGACATATATTGTTTATATCTGGTTTTTAAAAATGCACATATCTGATAGTTTGGAAAATACAGAAAATATTAACAAGGTAACAAAATAATCCCATTAGCCAAAATTACCCTTAAAAAATTTGGTACATTTTTGCTTATGGCTTTTCTCCATGAAATTTATAATTTACATAATTGTCTACAGCTTTGCAATTTTAACCTGATGATATCTATTATTCTCACATTATTAAAATGTGATTCTAAATGTCAATTTTTTAATTTGCACCAATTTAACCTGTAAAAGTACCAAAATCTATTTGACATGTTGCTAATATTAGATGCTTAAAGGGTCCAGTTTTTGTTGGTATTAATAGTGCTCTAAAACCATATTTGTGCATGCATTTTTGTTGCATTTGCATTATTATTAAGTTATTAGAATAATCTTGAAATGCAATTCAATCAAAGAGTAAGGAATATTTAATGGCTTTAAATGTGCATTCTAGATCACATTCTACGAAGGTTATTGGAATTTTTTTCTATTACTAGCTTTTTTCACATCACTCTCACTATCACCATAGTGACTAAGTAAATGCCTTACTTGATTGTGTGAAGAAAGACATCCACAGACACTTGATCATGATGAGCCTGAGTATGGGTTCATATGCATCAGTGATGTTTTCCTTTTCACTTTAAAATTTGTTACTTGTTATTCACTCCTTGTTTTATTAGAAATACCTACTACCATTTGTTTGACTGTTAAGCCAGGTACAGAATGAATGATTTTCTCATTCAGTGATACCCATACTTAACAACACCAAGCAACTTGATTCAGTTAGGTAACTTGAAGAACATATCTTTTTTTAAAAAAAGAACTGATATAAGAAAACTTAAATAAGGGACCAAGAAAATTAATAACTATAAGAAAGTGAAAATCAAAATCAACAAAAATCTATGAACCAGAGACACTTTTGAGGGGGGTGGGTGGAGGGAGGGGAGGGATTGGGGTCAAAATGGGGGGGTTGAAATTGTATGGGGAATATAAAAATAAAATTTATTATTAAAAAAAAAAGAACTGATATAGCTTTGCTAAAATAACTGGCACCTCATTTATGTGCCAAAGCTCAGGCAATTTTCTCAGAGGGGAGACTTCAAGTTCTCATTTCAAAGCACATTAACTCTGAATTTAGATAAAATCATAACACATTTGATTATGATTTCCAAGGACATGGCAGATTGAAAACAGCACATTAGAAAAGAGCAGCAGACATATTAACAACAAAAAATGGTAGCTGAGAGATTAACAAAGGAGAGAAAGATTCTGTGTGTTTACAACCTATACACACATACAACAGCAACCTGAAATTCTACTTTTTTAATTGTAACATTATTATAACTAGCATTTAAGTAAATTATGACTCATCTATTCAAAAATATTAATAAGTCTCTATGTTATTTTTTTCTCTTCCTTTTTTTCACATTTTATTTAATTTTTATTTTTTATATTCCCCATACAATTACAATCCCCTTATTTGACCCCAAGCCCTCCTTTCCCCGCCCCCCCACCCCCCATAGAGTGTCTCTGATTCATAGTTGTTTGTTGATTTTGTTATTTTCTTTCTTATAGTTATTCTTTTTCCTGGTCCCTTATTTAAGTTTTCTAGATTCCTGCTATGAGTGAGACAAATGCCAAATATGATAAAAGCTGGATTTGATTTGAACATACAGTTTGATCACAAATATGATTTTAAATCTTACGAGATCTTAGAAGTAAATGCATTCAAATATTAACTTATTAACTATGCTTTTCTCAAAATGCTTTTTTATATTTCTGTATCTTCTAATTTTCTAAAATGCATATGTATTACTCTAATGAAAAAAATGTTAATATTGAATAATCTGGAAAGTTTAAAAATAGCAGTGATCATTCTTATATATATTAGTAACATATGGAATTATACAATAATTTTTGTGTATAACTTTAGCCCAGTTAACACAAAAGAGATCCTGTTTGGTTTCCCAATCACAATTGCAAAAGTCCTAGGAGAAGCATAATCTGTTTTCAAAAGGTTTTTATCTAGAGTAAAAATAAACATGTAATACTTATAATATATAAAATGGAAACCAGCAGAGCTTGAAAACATGCAGTTAGGAAAAATTTAAAAAACTAAGTACTAAGGCATTGTTGATGTCTCTTAGGTACTTTTAAATCATTTGTTTTGTAAAGTTATGACCATAATGATTGATGATACATTTTGACCTTTGAAAGGATGTTCTTAAATTAGGTAAGTCAAGGATCATTATACATTCAGAGAGCATGCTCATGCTATATAAATCATATTGCAGACATTTTACAAATTAAAATTACATTTCAGGCCAATAGAATGTCAACAATTAAAACCAAAAACTTATTTCAAGAATTTCCACATATAGTTATCTGACATGTAGGAATGGGATGTTTATATAAATTGTTTTTATGTACTATAAATATTCCTTTTTGTATTTTGGGGGAGTAATTTTAACATTTTTACTTAGAAGAATTCATAATATTTTCCAAACAATTATAAAATGGATGAAATGATTCCTTTAATATTAGCTTATATTGATCATCTGCTGATTTTTTCTAAACTAATCATACAAACATTTAAGTTACATGATTTCCTTTATTAAATGTTAATTGCATTGCACATATTTCTGCATGTGCCAGCTTTTAAGTTACTGTCTCTGAGTTCTGAGCCCATATTCACCATCACTAGCTATACGCCCTTGCTTTTATCTAGTTCAGACTTCCTAAATTGTTCAGTTCTTCAGTTCAGTGAAATTTGGGGTAATAATTGATTTAAATTCCAGTTTTACCAATCTCATGGCAGCCCAGATTCTATTACTATCCTAGGCTCACAGCAGAAGTGTGTGCTTTTTGGACTAACCACACACTTCCAGCCCTCTGTGTAAAGTCATTATTCATGATTTCAGTTGGACTACTTATATTGATGACCAGCATTTTCTTATTGTGTGTGACTGAGTTCTTTTAAATGGACAGAATGACAAGCAGAGAATAATTTAAATAAGGACCCTTTCAAACTTATAAATTCTTTTCCTTGCCATCGTAGACATTTTTGAATATAAGTCTTAACTGTTTTTGAGCATGCAGTATACACACATGGTTATGAAATATGTCTCCAGAACATTTCATCTTACATACCTGAAACTCTATGCCCATAAAAGTTCCCTTTTCCCTCTTCTTGCCCTAGCCCTTGGCAACCACCATTCTACTTTCTATTTCTATGAATGTTACCTCTTTAGATATCTTGTATAATGAGAGTCATAAAATTTTTGCCTTCTTGTGACAGATTTATTTCCCTTAGCATAAATTTCTCAGGGGCTACCCTGTGGTATGTGGCAGGATTTCCATCCTTTTTTAATGCTCAATAATATTTCATCATGCGTGCATGGGAAATTTTGTTTCTCCTTGCATCCCCCACTGGTGGACATTGGTGGTGTTTCAATCCTTGCCTAGTGTGAATAGCACTGACATGAACACGAATGTGAAAATATCTCTTTAAAAACCTACATCCTGGGCCTCCCCTGGTGGCACAGGCGGTTGAGCTCAGCGCTGTGAGGCTGTCTACAACCTCTGCAGCATGGGTTTGATTCCCGGGGAGATACCTACATGGCACAGTAGACCTCTCCTGTCTCACTTGCTGCTCCCCTCAGCAGTGTATTTCAGTCAGTTTGCCTGTTGTGTTTCCCACTCTGTCTCTGGTGAATCCTCACCCTTCTGTGTGTCTGACCTGTATCCCGGTTCTTGTATGTATAAATAAATAAATCTTAAAAAAAAAAACACCTACATCCTTCTTACCCAATGCTGGCCACCCTTGCAAATAAACATGCTTTCCATATATCCAAAAGACATACAGGTCCTGTGTTTTTTTTTTTTTTTTTTCATTTTTAAAGAAATCTCCATACTGCTTTCCACAATGGTTGCATGACTTTATAGTTCTACTGACAATACCCTAGAGTTCTAATTGCTCCAAATATTTGCCAACACTTGCTATTTTCTGTAAAACCCATCTTTTTCTCTTTTTTTAATGAAATAATGTGTTTTTAAATTCTGAAAATATATTAATACTGAAGTTAATACTTAGTGATGAACACTATGGAGACAACATATATAAATGTTCTCCAGTCTTCTAAGTGTATTTAAAATTAAAGGAGCTAAGTATTCCCAGAACATTCCCTTGAGTAAATGAATAACTTGCTCTTTTGAACCAAAACACATATTTGTTTCTTCATTCTTTTGGCTAACACTGTCTTACCCAGCTCTAAAAGCTTCTTAAATTTAGTCAGAGGGAGACAAGTGGGAAGGTGTAGACTTCTCACTGAACAGTCTGCTAAAGATTAAGGGGGGGAAATGGTGCTATTCAAAGACATGATGTACTCGGAGACTAAGAGTTTGGTATGGAAATAAACCCAGTGAGAACCTAGCAAGAATATTTGAAAGAGAACTCGCCAAACCACTGCTGCAGAAGGCTGAATTCCAAGGAAATATGTCCAATATCTATGAAGCTGAGAAGTAAGTTTCTGAAATCACGCCTTCCAATTTTTCTAATTCTCATTTTCCATGAAATGTCTGTCATTACTGGCAAAAGCAGCTTTCTGCCACTGGGTAGCATGGGAATTAACCAAATTGTAGAGTACTGTGGAAATAACAGTAGGTTCAGGCCTTTGTATATCGGCTATTCGATGAAGTAAGTACCAGAAATTGCCAACCTTTGGCTTTACGTAACATAACCCGAGTTATATTACTTGTCTGCAGTATTTTGATTCTGTAATATAAGTTAAAAAAAACTGTTGTAGGGCCTCCCCTGGTGGCACAGCATTTGAGCCCGCAGCCTCTGCAGCACCAGTTTGTTCCCCTGCTGCTGGCGAGGGTCCCACAAAAACAAAAACAAAAACAAAACTGTTGTAATATAAAAATTGCCCATGTATTGATGGACATTAAGTTTCATTCCATGTCTTCACTATTGTGAATAGTCTGTATTAACAATAAAGGTTCATATATCTTTTCAAAATAGTGTTTTCATAGACTTTGGATAGATACCTAGAAGTGGAATTGATGGATCATATATTAGTGCTATTTTTAATATTTTGAAGAGTCTCCATACTGTTTTCCATAGTGGCTGAACCGAATTATGTTCCTTTTGATAAATGGAGTTTTCTTTTTCATCCATCTTCTTGCAAATACTTGTTGTTTGTTATTTTTTTGCACGTGGGACATTCTTACTGGTGTAAAATGGTATCTCAATGTGGTTTTGACTTGCAGTTTCCTATAATAATAAGTGATGATGAACATTTTTTCATGTTGCCTGTTAGCCATTTGTATATCTTCTTTAGAGAGAACCCAAAGAATGAGCAAACTATAATCTTTTATGTGATTTTTTAACAAACACTGTAAATGGCTAATGGGCAAATTTTAAATGTAATAAGCCAGTACATTCTAAGTATGTCGCTCCTATAAAATTAATAAATCAAATCTATAAATGTAATTAAATTCTCCTAAGCATATCAAACATCTTAAAATTGTGACTGGAAGCAGGACTAGCAGTTAAAGATGACAGATTAAACACAGCCATTACAGTCTGTTCCTTTTCAATACTCAGTTGAAATGGCAGCAAGGTGACCTTTTAAAGAAGGAAATGTGTAAGACAAAAAACAGAAGAGGAAATAACAGCCAAATATTTTGGAAATTAAAAAGCAGATGACTTAGCCAACTCAAGAAAGTTAATGCTAACAGAAAAGGTGAAAAGCACAGAACTTACAATGAAGAACTCCCAAATTTTCCTAGGCTTCAGCTCAACCAGAGCATCTTACAGAAAGGACGACAGCCCAGAAACTTCACATCTAATTAGCACTTTTAGTGCCCTGTACTTAAATAGTAAAACAATTGAGGTATGTTCCTTAATGTAAGCCCTCTTAAATTAAAAATGCTTCTAATATGAGAGTATTGACCAAACCAAACACACACACACACACACACACACACCAAAAAAATGGAAGGAAAAGAAAATATGTAGGAAGAAAACATTTAAAACATTACCCATAAGGGACACGTGCAGGGAATTGATTGAAGGACAATTACGCTAGAAAGCTGACCTAGGTGATAACAGTCCAGGGGGTAGCAGCTCAGATGAAGAGTTGAAAGTAATTATTTCTGGGAAGTGGGAAAAGAAAGGGATTGGAGGAACTGCTATATTTGATAAGAAGCTCAAAAGAACTGTGTATTGACTTGTTTAGTTCACATGGCATTTTGATAAAAATTAAAACTAAACATGAAAAGAGATAAAACATAACCAGATCATACATTGATTAGAAAATTCACATGCCTTGATAAACCAACTTGAGAAATATTTATTTTTTCATCATCTTTGTACTCTATATTTTCCTGCTGTTAAGTTTCTCATTTCACTGAAGCTATTGCTATTATCTTCAGACTACTATAGCAACTTTAGTCATTGATTAGGGTTTCTCTGTGCTTCCAGGAAAAAATTCTATCCAAATGTAGTTTGGTAAGCCTGTACTATTTATTTACAAATAAATAAATATTTATTGCTCACTGAAAGAGTAAGCATCGACAGATGACCAAGAACTGAGACTTGGGTTCTCCAGTGTTGGGGAGAAGAAGATGTAGCAAAAGATATAGAAGAAAAATAGTAGAGAGGAGAAACACTAGAGATTGTTCTGTCCTTGCAGCCAGTGGTGAAAATAATGGAGAAAAAAAGTAGAGATCAGGTTGCTAAGTGAGAACCAAACCGACCATTGGTTATATTAAGGTGGGGATCAATGCCTATGACATGGGCAGTTTCAGTAGAGTGGTCAGTTTGCAAGCCCATTTAGAATGGATTTAAAGGAGGGCATGGAATAGGAACAATTAGAACTGGTGAATGTAGAACATATCAAGGAGGTTTTATGCATAGGGAAGCAGAAGGGAGTGCTCATCTGTGGAGTAAATTGGGTCGAGAAGACTTTTTTTAAAAATGGGAGCATTAACAGGTTATTTTTATGTGAATGACAGTAATCCGTTGAGAGAGGAAAATTTGATGATGTAGAAGAGAGTGGAGAGTTTCAGAAGGGATTGTCTTTGCATAGAGGAGAGGGAGACATGAGCTTAAAATAGGAGCAGATAAGAAGGTTGAATAGGTGGGCGCAGATGCTGGTGGGTGGCTCAGTCTGTGCAAGTTCTCTGAATGCTTTAGTTTTTCAGTGAATTAGTTAGCAAGATCATCAACCAAGAGTGTGGATAGAGCAAGAGTTTGTGAGTGCTTTTAGGAGAGAGGAAACTGAAATCTATCTTCTAGGATAGTAAGAGTAAATAATTAGGAAATATAGTACAAATGCCAGGCAGAACTGTAAGTTGAAGTTTAGGGTTGTAAGTATCTCTGGAAAACTTGCTTATCATGAGCATATACTTTTTTTTTTTTTAAACAAATGTTTTTTTTTTTATTTTTATTTTTTATTTTATTTATTTTTTTTTTTAGAGGCATGTTTTATTTATTTATTTATTGTATTTGTTTGTTTATACATGCACTGGGTACAGTCAGAAGCGCGGGAGGGTGAGAGAATTCACCAGAGCCAGAGCGGGGAGCAGAGCAGGCAGAAGGACCGAAGTACACTGCTGAGGGGAGCAGCGGGCGGCAGGAGAGGTCTGCGCGCCATGTGGGACCCTCCTCCAGTGGCCGGGGAGCAGCCGGGTATCGAACCGGCACCGCAGAGGCCGCGGGCAGCTTCGCAACCCAGCGCTCAACCGCTGCGCCACCGGGGAGGCCCGAGCATATACTTTTACTTGAAAATACAAAGGAAATTTAGTTATGGTTGTTCTTTTAAAATGGACTTTAATGAATGAATGTTCTTTAAAAATGGGCTTTAGTCATTGATTAGGGTTTCCCTGTGCTTCCAGGAAAAAATTCTATCTAAATGTAGTTTGGCAAGCCTGTATTATTTATTTACAAATAAATAAATACTTATTTATTGCTCACTGAAAGAGTAAGCATCGACACATGACCAAGAACTGAGAAATCCTTAGCAGGTTTGTTTCAGGGGTTTGCACATGTATGGGCACTGCAGCCTGTGTTTTCCTCTCCTCTTTTCTTAAAACCTCTGTGTCCCTGTCTTGCACGTTGTTCTTTCTTATTGACATATATTTCCCTTTCTTATATCGCTTCTATATGGAAATATTTGAACTGATGAGGCCTACCATTATTTTTAAGCTGGAAAAAAGACAAAAAAAAAAAGTAGCAGAATGCCTGAAAACAGAGTAGAGAAATACACAGTTTTAGTTAAGAAATTACTCATCATGAGGGATCTAAAGGTAAGGCAGCTTAACCATGTTCTAAAGTTCATAAACAAACAAAGAGCAGTGTGTTGGGCCTTCCTGGTGGCGCAGGGGTTAAAGTCTCAGCACTATCAAGCTATCACCAGGCACTGCAGCCTGAGATCCCTGACCAGGGAGCTAACCCATATGGCACCACAGACCTCTCCTGACTCCCCCCACCCATGTTCCCCTCAGCAGTGAGTTTTAGTAGATCTGCCTGTACTGCTCCCCACTTTGTCTCTCTGGTGAATCCTCTCACCCCCTGCACTTCTGGCCTATACCCCAGCTTTGTATAAATAAATAAACAAATAAATAAATAAGTAGATCGATCTTTTTTTTAAAAAGGCAGAGTGTTGGTATAGAGATTGTTTATAGTTTATCTCAGAAGGCCTCCCAAGCTGTTTTGAGTTACTTTTGGTGAAACTTCCAGATTAACTGAACCCGGAACTTCTTTATTTAATGACTTAATTTTTCAAGCAAGGAAGAAAATGTTTCTTTTTAGTTTTCATTTATTTGCATTTATTTTCAGTTAGTTTTCATTTATTTACTTTTAAATCAAGAAATTTCTTATAATAGGTAGAAGCTTCCTATCAGGGTTTGTTTATGCAGATACATTATTTTCTTCAGGTTACTTAACCTCACACTCTTTTGCTGTTTTAATGCTGAGCTCGTGGTGTTGGTAGTATTATTATCGATAATTTTCCCTTTACCACATTTGCCCAACATCCTCAATGTCATACAGCTAGGAAATGGTGGGACTAGAAATATTTACTATCACGTATTCCTTAAATCTGATTCTTGTGGGCCCCATGACTAACTGCTTCCCACTTGGAAATAAAATCAAAGCCAAGAATAGATTTTTCCTTGATCCTTGCACTAAAAACTCTATTTTTATAGAAAGAAGACAGTTTACAGATCATTTCTCTGAAGATATTAGTTCTTTTCTGATCTCGGAGGATGTAGTGACTTGATGGTATATTTAAGTACTTGTTAATTCAGTTAAAGGAAAATGAGAGCACACCTGTGTTTTAGAGTAGCAGATGCATTTTTTGACACTCTGCTGCCCCCTGGTGCCTGATACATAATTTTGCTGTTTTGCACATCACACCTCTATAAAATGAACAAAACTCTGTAGCACATGTTGCAAAATCATACTGCAGAGAAAACTGAGGTCCCAAACAGTGACATGGATGGTGATAGATTCAGAATTAGACTATTGAAACATCACTTCTTCCTGCTTCGTCATACTGCCCCTCCTCTATTCAATTATTTATTATTTATCGAATTATTTATCGGATGCCTACTATGAATTTGGCAACTGTTTGAAGCACTCAGGATGGCGAAGTGAAAACTAAGACCTCTTCACTGATGGAACTCATATTCTTATGTGATTAAATAACCAGTAAATAAGGGGAAGTATCAATAAATAAAATAATTTAAGTTATGAAGGATACATTAAATAGTAATGATGATAGTATTTATGGGGTACTGTGAGAACAGAAAACTAAAGGCACTGTTCAAAATGCTTGGCATGATTTGATTCATTTCATTCTCACAGCAGCTCTCAAATAGCTACTTCACTTTACTGATGAAGATACTGAGGCAAAGCCAGAATGATCTCAAGAGAGAAAACAGAGATTTGAAACAAAACTACTTTTCATTCCAGAAGTGTTTAGCACAGCTTCTTTGGACAGAGATCACTGGAATGACAAGCAGAGGACAAGATTTTAAAGATCTAGGGGAAATAAGCCAGGCCAGGCAGGAGGAACAGCATATGCCAAGGCCTGGAAGGGGAAGTGATTTTGGAATGTCAAGGTCAAGGGAGAAAAGACCCATGTGACTCCAGTGAAGGCACTTGCAGGAAAAGTAGCAGAGTTTGATTCATGCTGAGAACTTGGATTTTATTCTAGACTCTAAGAGAACCCCATTGGAGAGTTTTAATCAGAGGAATTACCCCATTCCTGATAAAAAAAAGAGCCCATTCTGGATCCCAAAGGAACATAGACCATAGAAGGACAACAGGTAGGATGAAGGTAACTAATGTCCCACCTGGACCTTCTTCTTTCCTACCCTTTCCATACCCTTCTCTGCATCTCTGCTATTCTGCTGAGCACCCCACTTTCAAACCTTTATTATCAGTGCTCTTTCTCCTGAACAGCCAAGTACTAAATCTGAAACAATCTACCTCTGAAATATCAAATTGATTTTCTCCTTTCCATTTGCACTGCTGCTTTAGCTCCTCATCGCTCCTCACTGTAACCACCTCTGCCCTTGTCTCTCCATTTCCATTCCTTTTATCCACTATTGCCAAAGCATGGCACTGACTTGTCTAATGAGAAGAATTCTTACGTTCAGGGAATTTGAAATCTTAGAGGGACTTGCCTCCTGTGCTCCTGTGTATAAGCCTACACACCATGGGAGTGTTAACTTTCTTTCTTTCTTTTTTTTTTTTAAATAACAATTATCAGAGTTTTGAAGATTTATTTATTTATACAAGCACCGGGTACAGTCAGAAGCGCGGGAGGGTGAGAGAATTCACCAGAGCCAGAGCGGGGAGCAGAGCAGGCAGAAGGACCGAAGTACACTGCTGAGGGGAGCAGCGGGCGGCAGGAGAGGTTTGTGCGCCATGTGGGACCCTCCTACGGTGGCCGGGGAGCAGCCCGGGGATCCTATCGGGGCTTTAGAAGCTGCGGGCAGCTTCGCAACCCAGCGCTCAACCGCTGTGCCACCAGGGAGGCCTGGGAGTATTAACTTTCTAAGGTCTATTTCCTAATTGAAAAATCGAGATAACAACAGTATGTGCTTCATCAGGTTGAACTGAGAGTGAAAGGAGATATTATATGCCAAGAGCTCAACAAAATTCCTAGAACATAGTATTTAATAATCGTTAGCTCTTATCTTTGTCATTAGCTTCTGCTCAAGAACACTGGAGACAATGACTACTGAATTAAATGCAGAATTCTCAGCTTTGCATTCATATTATCTGTCCAACATACTATTTTTTTTAAAGACTTATTTAAGTACACAAGAACTGGGGTATAGGCTAGAGGTACGGGAAGTGAGAGGATTCACCAGGCAGAGTTGGGAGCAGAACAGGTGACTCTACTGAAATACACTGCTGAAGGGAGCAGTGGGCAAGACAGGAGAGGTCTGCTGAGCCATATGGGTTAGCTCCCTGGCCAGGGATCAAACTCATGCTGCAGTAGCTGCGGATAGCTTCATAGCACTGTGTCTTTAACACCTGTGCCACCAGGGAGGCCCCCAGGATCCAATGTACTACTAAAGCCTTAGCTCGTCATGGATCTAATGTATTATTAAACCTTAATGTCCACCATTTCAAAAATAGACATTACATAAATCTGAGCAATACTGAACCACATCATATTCCCCTGCCAGGTTCCTGTTCAGGTGTTTTCCTCTATCTAGAACCCTTTGAACCCTTTCCTTGAACTCTCTCCCACTTTCCATCACTAGCTCTCTTTTAAGATTGTTTTTCTGAGGCTTTCCTAATCTCTCAACTGTATAAAGTCCATCCCTTGGACTCTTCAGTGTTTCAAGCATCACTTTCCTATGTTAACTTCTCTCCTGTGTTAATACTCATTAAATAGTCAAATACCATTGATTATTAGATTCTAATCCTAAGATCAAGGACAAGTACTTGCAGGGCCACTGTGTAAGTGTGTGGGGTGACCCTTCATTGGGCACCCAACAAAGCCAGTGAGTTGTGGTTGAGATCCAGCCTGTGTTCTGCTCACCAAAGGGAACTTCATGACATGGGGCTACATGCACCAAGAGGGCATCCTTTTGTGTCTAATTTGCGTAAGTGTGCCCCATAGAGTTGTGGGTCTGGAACCGATTTCAGTCATCTTTGCATCCCAAACTGCATGTGTTACATAGCACAGGAGTCTATACAGCGCAGGTGCTTCATCATCATGACTTAGGTAACTCCTTTTAGCTCGACTGAGCTCTGCAGAAATGCCTGCCTACTGCTGCCAGACTTTTCAATGGAAGTTGTTCTGGATTTTAATGAAAAACCTCTGGTTCTTTAAGTGTTAGCAATTAAGTCTTAACTCCAGTAATGGAAAATAACACCATAAACTCAGAGTTCAGAGCCTGCTTTGACCATTTGCCAAGACTGTACACAGATGTTCCACTGAACAGCCGTATCTTTATCTCAGCTTCAAACAGGAGGAATGAAATGAATGTGACTATTAGATTGTTGGTGCTTTTTCTTTTTCTCTAACTGGCAGTTTATATGACCTGTGACTATCTATTTTGAGGACTAGTTTCTTCTTTATTCTCAAATAAAGTGAATCTTTAACAGGCTTGTCCACATCAGTATTGTTGTGTAAGGGAAATGTTTTGTCATCTCTAAAATTAATTCAAAATTAAATTAATTCATTATTCAGTTCATCTGGCAGTTTGTAAAAGTGGTCCTGAAACCAGCAAAAGCTAGGGGTGGCCATCTTTATTATATGCAGGAATGGAGGAATGTGGAAACTTTAGAAACCTCTTCCATACCCCTACCCTAACTATTGCTTACTTATCTGCCATTTCGTTTTAAGAACTTTATGATGTATTTGCACTATAGCTCTTGTTTGGAGACTTTGGAATTCTGATCTTGTCTTTCTGCTTTCAGTATTAATAAATTCAAAATCTCTTCTAAAAGCAAGTTTAGTTAATAAAAAGAAATTACTTGCACCAAAAATATAGGAGGATGACAGATGGGGTGCTGTGAGGTATGGAATTTGGAGTCTAGGCACACTGATAAATATGGACTGACTGATAATGTTGCTAAGAGTGAGAACAGACCAAAGAAGCAGCAGAGTGAACATGGATGAACCAGAACTGGTCTTTCCTACATCTCAAGGTTCTCAGTCTTTATACAACGCCCTACCTGGTGGGATAGATACTACACATGGAGTATTTTGCCTCAGCTCTTCCTACTACACATGGAGTATCTGTCCCACAGAGATTCTGGAAATGGAACATACCTGTCTAGTTAAATTAGAAGCTCATTTTAGTTCCACTAAGCTGTTACGCTGCAGAAATGCTTGTCTGTTGCTCCCAGACTTTTCAGTGGAAGCTAGCATTCTGGAAATTTATGAAAACACTTCTGTTCTTCCGTGTTGGCAATTAATTTTAAGTTTTTGAAATGTAGAGACAAAACCATACTCTTGGTGAGAGCAGAGGGGCCTGTGCACCACCAGTTTGCATTGCTGTAAAATAGACCCCTGGTTCCTGGACTCTGGAGAGAGCAGTCACACCATGACATTCTCTGTTCAAATGGAGGCATCATTTTTCCTTAAGCATTCCAGAACTATACTTTCTGGGAGAAAAGGTAAGAAAAGAAGCATTTATCTTGTTTTTATGGTTACTTTTAGCAGCATGTCATTTCTATGGAAATGGCCTTTCCTCTATGCTTGTAAATGAGCCCAAAGCCGTGATAGGAACAGTGATGGTGACAAATAAAGCTAGAGCAGTATTCATATTCTCAATAATGTGCTGAAATCAGAATTCAGTCCATACCTGAGTTTTTGGAAATGATGTCTGTGGCTGTGTATCCAGAAGCTGTTAAGAAATCCGGGTCAGAGGAGATTAGGTAATAGGTGCCCTTGTGAAAGAGAGTATCGAACTTTTGAAATGCATTCCAAATGCTCCTTCTTAATTTGTAATTTCAATTTACTGTATGTTTTTCTATAAATTTTAATAAAGTTTTCTACTGACCTTCCCTTTCATCTAGTTACTGATTCAATTAATTCAATAGATGTTTATTGAGCACCTACTATTGCCAACCATTCATTCATCTCCAAGGGATCCATCAGTTAATGAAAAAGATGAAGATTCCTACCCTCAGAGAACCCATATTCTAGAACTAATAAATAAATTAATGCCCTGATATGTTAGGAGGAAGTAATTGCAATGGAAAAGGCAAAAGTAGAGCTAAGAGGAATGGCAATGCGCACCATGTATTTTCAAGTAGGCGTCAAGGTGGACCTCCAGTGACTTTGCAGAGGAGGCATGGTTGTCTTTTTTTTTTAAGTTTCACATTGGTTTGTTTCTTTTCCCCACTCATCAAAGCTGTAAACACTAGTTGGTGAAGGGACTGGTAGTTGGTATCCGTCCTGATAAAGTGCATGTCTTATAAATAAAGAGGAAAAGACAAACTTACTACCCACAATTTTACAAAATAAAGCTCTTAAAGAATATCTATTTTTGATACTTTGTGCTTTCCCAATGGAGAGAAGGAAATAATATTATAGTTTATTTCTATAAAGCTTTATCCTTTACAATGTTCTCATATTTTTATTTGATGTGCATGATAACTCGTTGAGGCAGGCTGAATTATTTCCATTTTTCGAGGTAAAGAAATGAGGCTTAGAAATGTCCTGAAGTGGCTTACCTTTCTGTGCTTCTTTCCTCCCTTTCCACCTCTGATTTTCCTGTGTGCAAACCTCTGACCGAGTTGCACCAGGCCCTTGGTGATCAGGCCTCTGCTGACCTTTTTATACCATCTCTTGCCAATCTCCCCTTCTCTGTCCATACTGCAGCCATACTAAGCTAATTTCTTTTTCCCATTTCTACACTCTCTCTTGCCTCTGGAATTTTGCACATGCAGTTTCCATTATATCCAGTCATCTTCAAGGGGTCCTTGGGCATCACTTCCTCTGGTGAGCCTTTCCTGATTCCATCAAAGCCAAAGTTGGTGACTCCCTGCTCCACCCATGTTTCCTCATCATGTTGTGCTTATGTCTGCAGCAGCCCTAATTGCTCCTCCTGTCATTGCTTGTGTCCTCATCTGTGAGCTACTAGAAGCCTGAGAATGTCTTCTTCATTTTATCTGCATGTTTGGCAATTTGTAGCCCATGTGGTCTATCAACTGATGAGTAAACAACTTGATTAATCAATTGTTCAGAATCTATAGGATGTTATGGCTCTAGAATCTCCCATGCAAAATCCCCTAAGTCCAGGATCTTCCATAGCTTTCTCCTAGTCATTGTATTTTGCCCCAACTCTTCTCTTACAGAGGCTTCCCTAATGATCGCCAGCCCCATCTAAACCTTTTAAACTTGTCCAGTACAGTCTTGCAGCTTGGATATTGTGAAATTCATAATCTGACAGTAGATTAACCTTTCCATGCCTTTTCAATTGTTTCTTGCATTCCTAGATGATAGCTTTACACCAGTCTCCTCTGCAAATTTAATGCCTTATCAGATTTCTCACTGCTTCTGCTCACTTCAGTCTCCTGTCCGGTGTTTCCTGTTTTGTTTTGCTTTTTTTTAAGATTTATTTATTTATTTATTTATACAAGCACTTGGTACAGTCAGAAGCACAAGAGGGTGAGAGAATTCACCAGAGACACAGCGGGGAACAGAACAGGCAGACAGACGAAATACACTGCTGAGGGGAGCAGCGGGCATGGCAGGAGAGGTCTACATGGCTTGTGGGACCCTCACCGGTGGCTGGGAATCGAACCAGCTGCAGAGGCAGCGGTCAGCTTCGCAGGCCAGCGCTCCACCACTGTGCCACCAGGGGAGGTCCTGTTTCCTGTTTTTTATCACAGCCTTATCACTACAAAAACTAGAGTAACTTTCTCCTTTCTTCTCTGGGCCTCTCTAGAAAATTTCCAGATTTGATAAGGGCTTACCAGTATCTGGCAATTTGCCAACCCTGATTCTCTTGTCTTCTCTTTATCCTGTGGCTTTAAAACCAGTATTCTCAGTGGGGTTTGAGTTCTACTTTCAGTTACCTGCTGGTTCATCTTCCCTTTGCTAAGCAGAGATCTTGTATATGGGTGGAAAGTGCTCACAACTGTTGGGTCACTTGTGTTGCTGCAACTTCCTTGATTAGAGCGATTAGCACTGAATATCATGAACCCCAAGGGGTTAGCAAAGCACATGGGTCCATGACCCAATTCACCTGTCATGTGTGTTTGACTCAGCTTTGCCCAGTTATTTTCATTATACTTAAAGTAGAAAAAGAATTTTGGAAGCATCATTAATCACCTCTTCCAGGTATGGTAGTAACAGATAACTGGTTCCAGTAGAGAGGAACATACCAAAGTGTTCTCATTTTAAAATTTGACAGTTAATGCATCACATTTTCTTGGAATCTTTAAGTAGACAATAGCCCCTAACCTGAATTGTCTCCTTTGAGTCTCACAAACCCACGAGGCCCATTTTACAGATGACTCAGAGGAGCTTAGAAAAGTCAAGAGATCGTGCAACCCCTGGGCACCTGGAAGTAGCAGAAGCAGGACAGCATGCAGGTGCTTCTTTGTTGAATCACATCACACACTTGTTTACGTACAACCTACACCCTTATAGAATGTTCCCTCCTTTAATGTGAGGGACAGCACAAGGGACCAGAGCCTGCACAGCAGACTTCCTTCATCCTTTGCTTTTGCTTAGTCTTTTTTTCATCATGTATCCCATGAAACAAAAAGCATTCCACTTTGGGCACAGATTATTTAGTCCTCCCATGTAAGTCTGGAAAAACAATTAACCAGAATGTTCAGATCACTTTGCTTAGTGGAATTCTCAAAACTGCAATTGCAGTTGGGTATGAGCCACTCCCCACTAGACCTCTGTGCCTTAGTTTTCTTACGAAGAATTTTAACTACTTGAAAAATAGTGATTGAAAGAATTAAGAGAAAAACCTTTTTTAACAAAGTGACTATTTGTCAGTGGTGTGTAGGTATTCAATCTACTCATAAACAAATTGGATCCAAAGAAAAAGATTACTGTAAGTGGTTGTGCTAGTGATTCACAGATGTGTTATACTGAGTGCCTGAATCCTTACTATATGTGTTTTTTAATCTCCTACTGTTAGAACATTTCTTAAAATAAGCAGATATCTAGGCAAGTCTCCTTTTCTGCAAGACCTTGATATTTAGAGTTCACAAAGCTTATTATATTTATATGTGCAATTGCATCACTTACAAAAGAAGTTTATCACATGAAACAAAATTAAGAATACCTGAGGTTATATTTTCATTTTGAATTATGTTTTACATTTTGTGGTAGGCGAATCAAAAAGTTGCAAAACTCAAAAGATAACTGTTTTTAAGTACATATTCTATTACTGTATGGTTATTCTAACTAATGCCTTTTAATTTTGGAAAGCATAAAAATAACTGTAATAACAAAACTTGAGAGCAGAACCATTGCTAATTTTAAATTACTTGATATTCATATTTAAATATTCCAGATGGACTATACTCAGGATGAAATTTTTGTGTGAATTTTGCCCTTGCACATAGTCTTGAAAGTTTAATCTCACAATTTGTCCTTAGAAAATTAGCAGACGATGTCTCATATTTTCAGCAATTGTAACTGCCTTAGATTGAACCTGACTTTGTGACGAATATATTGTTGCCTGTCAATGCTGCCTAATGCCTGCCAGGGCTGCCAATGCATAGTTAGTATCAACTGTGGATTAATTATGGATTATGAATTAATAAAGCTAATTGACTAAAATCATATTGAATAGCTTACAGTATGAGTTTTGCAGTTCACTCATTCTCCAAGGCTGCCATTATTTTCAGTTATTACCAAGACAATTTTTACTGGGAGCTTCTCTTCTTATACCTACCATACCTAATCTCCATGTGATTCAGGAAGACACTTCTCTGCATGAACCCACCTAGCGATGAAGGTAACATTTCCTGTGTTGCAAGGAGCCATGTGGGTGAGGCAGGTCTATAGACTGTAGAATCACAAAGCTGCAAGTATGTCCTTAGCTCTCCCACTTAAGCCTAAAGGAGATGCTAAGAGTTATCAGAGACATCTTCATGAGATCCCTTTTCTACCACACCTTGGCTTTGGGATGCTGTAGAGAAAGCATGTTAACTGTAATTCATAATAACTTCACTATAATTAAACTGAGGGCAGTTTATTTCAGAGGTTCATGTTAGTAAGAGGCCAGCTCTGATCTCACTTAATTGGAAGTTGAAAGCTACAGCAATAGTACAAGTAAAATAAAGACAACTCATTAAAATAGAAATCCATATTCTGTTAGACTGGGTAGTGGTGGAAAAGATCACCACTGCAAGTTCTTCATGGTATCTTCAGATATGGTCTGTTAAAAGCATGTATGAAGCAACTATCGAAAAATCTCACCTTCAATCTCCTGAAACAGTTGATACACAGCCTAAAATTTAAATGATCACTTTGATGACTTGCTATATAACCAAAACGTAAATGGTGACGTATTCAGTTGATTCAAAAAATTGACTGATACCACAATTTAAAATATCCAGGGTCATTATTCAGTATTTAATTAACTGTTACTTCCAGAATAAATGTATGAATTTACATTTTATTTAATAGATAAATGCCTCTAAAAGGCATTTAGATAGAGATTATAAGCAAGATGCGTTTCAAGTACAAATAATGCCCTAAGTTAATGCCCTGAATTTTTTTGTTGAAAAGTGAAATAGTGCTGTATTTCCTTTTTCCCCAATTATAATATGATATACTTTTCTGTGCTAACAAGGCATTGTTTGTTCTATGTCTATTCAGTGGCTCAACTACTAATTAACTAAGTGGAATCAGAACCTTAAGAGAAATTATCATCATTTCTTAGTGAGTTAAACTACATTTTCCATGTTCATTAATCATTCTTGGACTTGCATTAATGAAATAGGTGGCAAGTGTAGGTTTATTAGTCTAAGGGGCTTAGGATAAATTTTATTGAATTGTACTAAAGAAAAATATTTTTGATTGTATTTTATTTTATTGAGGTAACCTTGGTTTACAACACAGAGGTTCAAATTCATACCTCCTCAGATAAATGTTAGCACACCACACCTGCCACCAAAAAAGAAGTGCTCTTTTAGTCCTCCATTTTAAAATGTCTTCTCCTTCAATTTCCATTTGATAAGCCTAGGGAGTTTCCCACAAACAGTGGCCTTTGGGGGGGGAGAAAATTATGAACAAATGAGAAAGAAGGCACTTTGCAGACAAGCTTCACTTAGCAGAACTTCTTTCATTAAACGAGGCTACCAGAAAGACAGATTGCAGAATATTGTTACCTCCTTATCACTTAAAATGGGCACTTTTCTTTCTCCCTGGTTGCTATTTATTACTGAAAGGAGCAATGCCAGCTTCCCCTTTTATCAGATACTAATCAGATACTAATCAGTAAAATGCCAGCTTCCCCTTTTATCAGATACTAATCAGTAAAAAAAAAAAAGGACACCACAGTGTTTTAAAATTGTGCACCAATAAAATCAAATATAACTGTAACTCAATGGTCTGATATTCAAAAGAACCCTGAGCCTGAATTCAATATTTACATTACTAGAGCAACTTCTTTATATATCTTCCTTCAAATATCTGAACTTGGTTATATTTGTTATTCAACCAAGAACAAAAAAAGATTCTTTAAATCTCTTGGTCCACAGATGTGTTGACTCGTTACCAGGTTTCTTATGGGGAAAGGTTAAGTAAATATTTTGATAACAGATAAAATCTTCAAAATGAGCCACAATGTTAAGTAAGGCAAGTTAGATTTTGTAGGCTAGAATGTTGAGGACAGAGAACAGAGAAATGATTTGCAAGTCATGCAGTGGTGATTCTTTTTTAGTGTAAAGTTTGTTGTCCTAAATTTCAACAACTCTTTTAATATATCACCTAGTCCTTTATAGGCAGTTGTTGAGAGAGAACTGAGCCCATGAGTAGCAAACCCTGTATGCTTGTTTGGGGCCAACTAGCTGCTAAAAGTGAGTATATCCATCATTTGAAAAAAATAAGAGTTATGGAAACTATGGGGTT
Organism: Talpa europaea; assembly: GCF_964194135.1. Classification (NCBI taxonomy): domain Eukaryota; kingdom Metazoa; phylum Chordata; class Mammalia; order Eulipotyphla; family Talpidae; genus Talpa; species Talpa europaea. The sequence goes on along the minus strand of NC_140069.1, from coordinate 23,453,099 downwards.
TGAGAGTATATGCACTACTAATGATATTCAAATTAATTTAAAATAAATATGTGTCTTTTGAACAAATCCATCCACAAAACAAATGTGGCCTACAGAGCCCTGATTTCTGACCACCATAGTTTTGCCCAACCTATGTAGTAATTACTTTCAACTTCTTTTCCAACACTCAGATACCTTCTCGAACATTCTTGGCTAGTGGTTGTTCACTTCTGTTTGAACAACTCCAGTGGTGAGAAATTGCTAATTTCTTAATTATATCCACAATGGTAGTGATAGTAATCATTTTTGTGCTTTAGGAGAATAACAACGACTTGTAAACTTTAATAGATGGTTACTAGGACCAACAAGTGTTCAATAGTCCTCTCTTTTCTGATTTTTACTGAAGAGTCTTTCACTGTTGAGGGTTTTTCTTCTTTGCTTCATGAATGATGTAATCAGTTCCTTAGCAATCATAAAGGCCCTCATATTTGGCTGTAATATTCTAAGCTTAACTTAATTGTCTCATGTCATATAGACTGATCTTGGAAAGGCCTATTTGCCATTTGCATTTTTCATTCCATCACAAATTTTCTGAGCAATTTCTTGGTGCTAGTCATGGTGCTAGATCTGGGATATAATGGAAAGAAAGACTCAAAGGGCTATGCCTTCCTTTGGTTTACATGCTAATAAGGGAGACATAAAAACAACATAATTAAAAAGTTTTCTGAGGGACTTAGTGGCTAGCAAGGGAGGCAGGAGTTAGAACGTGCATGGATTTCTAGGCCTCTAGCAATTTGGCATTTTCAAAGAACTAAATGAAAATCCACTGAAAAACTTTAGGCAGAATAATGAAATGATCTTAGAGAACTGCTTGTAGAGAACTGCTTAACACATAGTGTAGAAAAGACAAAGTTTTTTTTTTTTAATATTTATTTATTTATGCATACAAGGACTGGAGTACAGGTGTGGGGGTGTGGGGGTTAAGAGGATTCACCAGAGACAGAGTGGGGAACAGAACAGGCAGATTGACTGGAATACACTGCTGAGGGGAGCAGCAGGCGAGTCAGGAGAGGTCTGCTGTGCCATGTGTGTAGCTCCTGGCCGGTGGGAGATCGAACTCATGCTGCAGATGCTGGGGATAGCTTCATAGGTTACATCTTAACCCCTTGTGCCACCAGGGAGGCCCAAAGACAGAAAGTTTTAATAAGAAAATACATCATGGAAGATACTATTACACATAGACAAGAATGGTATGGGAGAGAGGATAGACATAATTTTGTGTTAGTGATTTTAGGCTGGTATAGCAACACCACGTAGTGGATGGCTGAAACAACAAGCATTTATTTTTCACAACTGGGGGTCTGTAAGTCTAAGATCAAGGCGCTCGCAGATCTGGTGTCTGATGCAGACACTCTTGCTGGTTTGCAGAGGCTGTCTCCTTGTACCCTCATGTGGTCAAAAGAGAGAGAGCTCTAATCTGATCTAATACTTATCCCATCATGGGACAGTCACCCTGATGACATGATCTAACCCTAACAACTATGGAAATGCCCCCATCTCCTCCCACCACCCCACAAGTGTTAGGATTTCAACACATGAATTTTGGGGAGAGACAAAAACATATCTTATCCCCCATTATACATTCCCTGTTTAATCTTTTCCTGTTTAGCACAGGCAAGAATATGACTATGAAGACATATCACTGCCATGATAGGTTATGGCATGTGGCAAAGATAAAAGGATTTTGGAAATGGGATAAAGGTCCCAAATCAGTTGATCAGTTATTCCAGAGGAAGAGAGTGACCTCCTCAAGTGAGTCCTCTAAAAGAGGGTTCAGAAACCCCAAACAAAAGTCAGAGGGATTCAGAACATCAGATGCACTTTCCTCTTGACTCTAAAAGAAGCAAATTACTATATGGGAAGGCCCAGGTGGCAGGAATTTGTGGGTGGTCTCTAGTTGCCATAGGTCCCAGACCTGTAACTGCAAGGAAATGAATTCTGCCAACAACCAGAGTTAGTTTGTTGTGTTCCATTATCACAGGCTCCCTCATTATTGAAAAACATAGGCTGTTAATAACCAAGAGCTGTGGAATAGGAAAATAGGGTCATATTAGCACAAGACCACTGCTATTTATGGAGAGAGTGTAAAATTTGTTCCCTATTTTCTTGGTTTAGTACCATCTTTCAACTGGCAACACAAAATGTTCCAATTCCTTGGACAAAGCTGCTTAGTTGTGTGAATTATACAAACAATACATGGTAGCATCTTTTCCCTTTCTGTCATGTATAAATTTGTTGATATCCTTTAAACATTACATGATACTGGCTATTAACATTTTGTGAAATTCTGTAGGTAATGCTCTTATTAAGACTTGCAGCAACCAAGAAAAACAAATGAAATTTGACAGCACAGTTGAGGCCCCCAGAAGGGGTAGGTAGTTGTGAGTGTAGAGCAGAGGGCACTGCAATACAGTGGAAGATCATTGGTGCTTTGGTGGCAGGTGTGATGTGATCACATACATTTGTTAGATGTGTGAACCTGCACCCCTAAAACATATACAGTGTTTTAAATAAATGTTACCTCAATAAAATATTTTTAAAAAGAAAAAAAAAACATTAAAATCATGTCTTTGAGCATATACATTTGCTTTCCCTAGAAATTTATGCAATAACAAAATGCAGTTGCTTTATTGAAGTGTTGGATTTCATTATCTTAACCTTGGGACAAAGAGAAGAGAGAAGGAGTTTTATTGAATAAAACGGGTTATTTGTTTTCCAGTATCCAATTGATTAAAAATGGATGTATTTGCAATAACAGGAGACAAACCTACCTTTTGATAATTATTTGTTTTTTGTTTCTTCTTTTTTTTTAGTTTATGTAACATCCCTGCAGCTATACCAAGAGAGCAGCATTGCAGAAGTGATTTGAGCTGCTTCTGTACATGCACAAGCATATGAGTGTGTTTGCACACCCACATGCATATGATTCACACATCTCTTTCCACGAAGGATTTGAGGTAGCACAGGATGCTATTCTGAGTAGAAAAGTCACATCGAATGCAGGCAGCTAGTAGGTCAGATGCTACATGATGCCAAAGCTTAGATTTCTTGAAATCTCACAAGTTGAAGGAGGTGAAATCCCAGAGCTTTTAATTTGTAGGAGGGCAAAATAATTTCTTTGTGTTGCAGAGATGTGCGATAAAGATTTCACTAAGAAAGCCAAGTTTTTAGAAGAGTTTACTATGAAATTCATAAAGATAAAAGCTCTAATATTTTATGCTTGAAAGCATATTTTTTAAAAAAGAATTTATTTATCAAAATTTAGTCTCTAGGATATAACCGGCTTTCAGTGTTTCTGACTTGGTTTCTGTCTGAGGTCTATTTGTAAGGGTCAGATAATCTTTCTCCAACAAGCCTCAGCTTAGACATGCCTGATGACCTTTGACTGAGTTAACCATCTTCTGTAGGGGAGGATTCAGACCACAAATATCTTGGACTTAATATTGTGAACAAGAGTGTTGTTAGAAACATCAAATTGATTATTTTCTGCTTTCTATTTAGGTTGAAAAAAAAAATAACATAAATCCTAAGCTATAGGTGTTCCATTTAGGTAATTGTGACAGGGCCCTTCTTTCATTCCTGCTGAAAGCAGCTAATATGAAATCAGTGGTCATCCTAACAAGAAGACTATCCTTGTCTTTATTAAGTGTAATTGTAACCCATTCTTAGCCCTTTATACACAAAGTGGATCCAGCATCTTTAAATGAATAGAACTATATCGAGGAGTTTTTAGAAAAGAACAATGGTGACTTGAGACTTCTCTCTAGATATTTTGGAAGAATTTGGAGGGACAGGATAGAGTGACTGAGAGCGTGGGCTTTGGTATCTGCACAGGGCATGACTTCCATAAGCCTCTATTTTTATTTTTCATAAATGGGAATAATAATAAGTCCTACCTCAGGTATAGTTTGTAGAGTATTTATCAGATGCATTATCTCTCCTGGCAATTGTAACAAATTGTCAAAGACTGAGTTGTTTCAAACATCAGAATTTATTAATGTATTATATGGCAACCTGAGGTCCAGTTTGCATCTCACTGGGCTAACATCAAGGTGAGGGTAGGGCTGTATTCCTTTCTGGAGGCTTTTGGAGAGAGTCCATTTTTTTGACCTTTCTAGCTTCTAGAGACTTCCCCTAGCCCATGGCTCATGGTCCCTGCCATCTTCACAGCCAGCAATGGCTGATCAGGCTTGTCTCATCTCCCCTCACTCTGGCACTGCTCTTACCTTTTCCACATCTGTGGACACTTGTGATCATATTGGGTCCCCAGGACAATTTCCCCTTTCAAGCTTAGTTGATTAGTGATCTTAATTCTACCTGCAATCTTAATCCTCTTTTGACATGGTGACATATTCACAGGGGATTAGAACAAGGACTGTTGTAGGAGTCATTTTATTGCCTGCCACACCAGAGAACCTTCCACAAGGTACACACACACATGGAATGTTAGTTTTTGCTTTTCTTAAACATTCCCCACCATGATCACCACCAATAGAAAACCTCTCTGAGGGCCTCCCCGGTGGCACAGCGGTTGAGCACTGGGCTGTGAAGCTGCCCAGCTGCCCGCGGCCTCTGCAGCACTGGTTTGATCCCGGGCCACTGGCGAGGGTCCCACATGGCGTGCAGACCTCTCCTGATTCCCCCGCTGCTCCCGTCAGCAGTGTATTTCGTCAGTCTGCCTGTTCTGCTCCCCGCTCTGGCTCTGGTGAATTCTCTCACCCTCCTGCGCTTCTGACTGTACCCAGTGCTTGTATAAATAAATAAATAAATAAATAAATAAATAAATAAATAAATAAATAAATAAATAAATAAATAAATGAATGAATGAATATTAAAAAATAAAAGAAAACCTCTCTTAATGGTTTTGTTATTTGGTAAGAAGATGCCCACTGACTGTGTTTCAGTAACCAGATGAATCTAGACACCTCCCACACTGTGATTCAACACCTTTACAAACAGTCATGTTGGCACTCTGCATTTGAAGCTGAAATATAAAGAACAGGGTTATTACCAAGTCTGACCTAAATACACATGCTCTGTAGCTTCCTCTATGCAGTTCTGCCTTTCTTAAGGATATTTTCTGCTGTGTTGTCAACCCGCCTACTTGTGGCTCACTCTCCCAAAGTAGAATGTGTTGCTAATTCTTCTGTCAAGCTTAAAGCACATGGTCCAGTTTGAGCTGAACAACTCCCCCGTAATATTCTATGTGTCCCTGAAAACATCTCCAGAATTCACATGAATCATTTTGTTCTCAAGCTATCCCTTCTTCTGCTGGTTGTAAAAGTAGCACCGCTGTCATGCAGCTGTGAAATCTGGGATCATGTGCTCCTTGTACTGCCTAACATCCTTGTTAGTCTTCTCAAACAGTCTTCCTCACTGAGACAATCCAAGTTCAAGTTTTTGATACCTTTGTCTGGGTTATAGATATAGTCTCCTAAATGTCTCTTGCGGTCCTTCCTTCTTTTTTGATTTGTGCCTCAGGACAAGTCTCAGGTGCCTCCCTTCCATCTCTGCTGCCTTTTGTCAGTCCTCTTTGTATTAAATCAGACTCTGTCAGCATGCTGAAGGACTAGGGAGTTATTTTTAAGCTCCTACCATATGCCAGATATTGTACTTAGACATTTTACATACATTATTTCATTTAATCCTAATTTAAGGTCCTGGTAGGTAGATGCTATTTCTTTTTTTAACTGGTGAAACTGGCAAACTGAGGGATAGAGAGCTTTATGTAAATAGACAAACTACACAGTAAGTGGCATTATAGAAAATTCAAACTCAGAAGGGTCTGATTTCGAAATTCTAATTTTATCACCATTAGAGCCCTGCTGTTTGACCTTGTTTTTAAAATATCTTTTTTATGAAGATGCATGAATTGATGGGTTAGAACAAGCATATCATAGTTTGGTCATCTTGGTGGTGGTTTCTATGGCAGTTATCGACTGCTTGGTCTCTTTCTTTTTAAAGAACTAGTACTTGTCAAAACTCTGTCTTTGAAGTAGCTTACAGATTAATCCAGGTACATTGTTCATATCTATAAAAAAGGGAAAGAAAGTAATAAGAAGGAAAGAAAGAAAGGAGGAGCAATGAGGGAGGAAGTCGTTTACCTATCTGGCTTTAAGCCTTGCTAAATTAGGACTCTTGCTGACATAAATAATCATAATAAACCTGTTCCTTTTCCAGTAGAGAGATCAACTCTCAGCAACCAGTGATAAGCCAAAACATGTTTTACTTATTTGACCAAAACACCCACAGAAGTAACAGAAACCAGTTTAGCAACTTTGTAAGTGGGTGCAAAAGGATGCCTATAAATAAAGCCTTTCATTGTTTCTCTCTGGCCATGGTTGTTTTGGAATGCTGATGGTTTCACATGTTCCTACCCGGAACTCTTACTGCAACCTAGTAAGTTTAGCTCTCACTGATATTTTGATACTTACATTTTTTTAGATTCTAATTCTGATACTTTTTTAAAAAATTATGTTTATTGAGATAATGTTGATTTACAACACTCTGTATGTTTTAGGGGCGTGAGTCCATCATCTACAATGGATGTTATTGTTATAGAGCAGCCCCGATATAAACCAACACCAAAGCACCAATAATCCTCTCTCAAGGTCCATTGAGCCTCTTCCCCCAATTGCTCCCACACCTTTATCTACTCCTGGTAGCCTCAGTTCTGTTCTCAGATTTCAAGTGTTGAATTTTGTTTTTTGGGGTTTTTTGCCTGTTCTTTTGCTGTGTCTTTTATATTCCACACATGAATAAAATCATGCAATATTTGCCATTCTCATTCTGATTTATTTCACTTAACACAATCCCCTCAAGTTCTATCCATGTTGTCAAAAATGGGGAGATTTCATCTTTTTAGTTAAGTAGTATTCCATGTTTACATATGCTACATCTTCATTATGCATTTATTTGCCCTTGGGCACTAGGGTTATTTCCATTGTTTGAATATTGTAGAGTGCTATAGTGAACATAGGAGTGTATATATTCTTTCTGCTTAGTGTTTTTTTGTTCTTGATGTAGATACCTAGGAAAGTGATTGCTGGATCATGATAGGTCTATTTTTAATATTTTGAAACATCTCCATATTGTTTTCCACAGAGGCTAGAGCAATCTATGTAGTAGGGTTACTTTTTCTCCACTCCCTCAGCAGTACTTGTTACTTCTGCTCTTTTTGATATGGTCCATTCTAAGGGGAAAAAGATAGCATCTCACTGTGGTTTTGATTTGCACTTCCCTGATGTTAAGTGAGGATAAACATTTTTTTAGTGTGCCTGTTGGCCATGTGTGTATCTTCTTTGGAGGAGTATTTATTCAGATTTTCTGCCTATATTTTTTACTGGGGATTTGTTTTCTTTTGTTGAGTTGTAGGAGTTATTTGTAGATTTTGGATATCAGCCCCCCTTTTTTTAAAGATTTATTTTATTTATGCATACAAGAGCTGGGGTGTAGGCCAGAGGTTTGGGGGATGAGAGGATTCACCAGAGACAGAGTGGGGAGCAGAACAGGCAGATCTACTAAAATACACTGCTGAGGGGAGCAGCAGGAGAGGCAGTAGAGGTCTGCTGCGCCATGTGTGTCAGCTCTCTGGCTGGGGATTGAACTCATGCTGCAGTGGCTTTGGATAGCTTCATAGTGCTGAGTCTAAACCCCTTGAGCCACCAGGGATGCCCATCAGCCTCTTTTGGGGTATATGATGTGCAAATATTGCATTCTATTTGGCAGTGTGTGTTTCTGTTTTAATGACTGTCTTTCACTGATCTGAATTTTTTTTGTTTGTTTATTTTTGCTTTTGTTGCCCTTGTTATTGTAGTTGAGTTCCCAAAGACATTCCTGAAACTAATATCATGGAGTGTTTTGCCTATGTTTTCTTCTTTTTCTTTGATCCATTTGGAATACTTTTTTGTATATGAGGTGTACTTTTGTGTACTTTTTTGTATGCTATGAGGTAGTAGTCTAGTTACATTCGTTTACATGTGACTGTCCAATTTTCCCAGTTCTACTTGTTATATTCCATTGGTTGGTATATCTGTTTTTATTCTAATGTGATACTATTTTGATTACTGTTGCTTTGTAGAACAATTTAAAGTTTGAAGATTAATAACCCCACTCTTTTTTGACAGGATTGTTTTGGCTTTGTGAGTCTTTAATTTGCCATAAGAATTTCAGTAATGTCTGCTGTTTCCCTGAAGAAAACTACTGGAATTTTGATAGAGATTGTGTTGTGTCTGTATATTGCTTTGGCTATTTAAGAATATTAAGCTGGCTATTTAAGAATATTAACTCTTCCAATCCATGAAAATGGGCTGTCTTTCCATTTCCAGTGTCTTTTATTTCTTTTCTCAATGATTTATAGTTTTTGTTGTGTATGTCTTACATTTCCTTTGTTAATTCCTGGGTACTGCATTTGTTAAATACAATTGTAAATGAGATTGTTTTATTGATTTCCTTCACTTCTAGTTGTTTCCATTTAAGAAATCAATGGAGCTTTTGTATATTGATTTTGTTACTTAATATTTTACTAATTTTATGTTTCTGATAGTTTAAAAAAAAGAACAGGAATCCTGAGGGTTTTCTATGTGTATTATCATGTCATCGCAAATAGTGATACTTTTATCTTTCTTTTCCAATTTGGATTACTTTTTTATCTTTCTTTTTGTCTAATTGCTGTAGCTAGAACTTTCAATACTATGTTAAATAGTACTGGTGAAAATGAACATCCTTGTCTTGTTCCTGATCTTAGAGGAAAAGCTTTTAGTTTTTCACCATTGATTATGCTCTTAGCTGTTGGTTTATCATATATGGCCTTTATTATGTTGAGTTATATTACTTTATTCCCATTTTTTAAGAATTTTTATCATAAATATATATTGTCTTATAAATGCTTTTTCTGCATCTGTTGATATGATTTTTATTTTACCTTTTGTTGATGTGGTCATTTATAGATGTTGAACCATTTTTGCATCCTTGGAATAAATCCTGCATTGTCATGGTGTATGATTGAATTCAATTTACTAAGAATTTGTTGAGAATTTTTGTACCTGTATTCATCAGGGATAGTGGTGTGTAGTTTTCTTTTTGTGTGATAGTCTTGTTTGCTTTTGGTATCTGGGTAATGTTGATCTCATAAAATGTATTTGGAAGCATTCCCTCTTCTTTAATTTTTGAAAGAGTTTGAAAAGGATAGATATTAATTCATCTTTAAAGACTTGGTACAACTCTTAATGAAACTATCTGATCCTGGGGTTTTGTTTTGGGGGAGACTTTTGACTACTCTTTCAATTTCTTTAATTGTAATGATTCTATTCAAGTTTTCTGTTTCTTTTTGATTCAGTCTTGAGAGATTATGTGATTCTAAGAATTTGTCCATTACTTCCAGGTTTTCTAATTTGTTCACATAGAAATGTTCATAATGGTCTCTTATAACCCTCTGTATTTCTGTGATGTGTGTTGTAATTTCTCTTTCATTTCTTATTCTGTTCATCTCATTCTGATATTTCTTAAAGGTAATCTTAACCATAAATTCTATTTTATAGAGTGAAATTGCCCATTCCCAACAAAACCTCTCATCCCTTCCTGATCAATTACTTTCTTGGAAATATAAAATAAACAAACCTAATTCAAACCAAGTGATCTTAATAACAGTCTGACCTTTCTGGGACCTTAACAAGAATATCAAAACAAATATCATACAAGGGATGTCAATTTGGGCAACTCTTTTTATCCATGTGGTAGTTTTGCCCTCATATATTTATTCAGATGATGGACTACAGATTTTTTTTAGAAGTTAAAAAAATAGGCTTTAGTAATATAAGGAGATATCCTTTAAAGCCCTATTACTTCTTTTATAGGAAAGAAAATGCAGGTAAAATCAACTGGTAAACATGATTCCTAAATTTTGTGTGATTGTGAAAGCTAAACATAGTAGAACATGAGTTTAATCTGACTATTTAGTACAGATTGCTGAGATTTGTAATGGGAGAGAACAGATTGATAAAAGTGTTCTCTACTCAATAGGAATTCCCCACACACACACACCCAGGGAAATACATAGACTTCAAGAACATTTTTCCTTGAATGATAATGTTCATTAAAAAATAAAAAAAGACTGTGTGCATCAGATAGCTAATCGCCACTATAACCACTGTGCTCAGCAAGGACAAGCCTCAATACATAGTTGCTCAATAAAATCATTAGTTTTTATTACAAGCTACCTGATTTGGTTTAATGAAAGCTCTTTTTTGCAAGTTGACATAAAGAAATTTTTTTAGCTATTCGTTTTCCATGAAGCCTATCACACTTGAAATACCATATGACATTTGAGGTGTGACACGCTTCATGGAAGATAAATACCTCATATATATATAAATAAGGATATATATATATAATGCATATATTTATCTCTGGCAATCATTGCTACTGTAAGCAGTTTAAAATTTCTTTTAAGAATTGCTCTTATGGGCCTCCCCGGTGGCGCAGCAGGTTGAGCACAGCACTGTGAAGCTGTCCGCACCCTCTGCAGCATGGGTTCAATTCCCAGCCGGCCGGGAAGCAACCCACACGGCGCAGCAGACCTCTCCTGTTGCGTCCGCTGCTCCCCTCAGCAGTTTACTTTGGTCACTCTGCCTGTTCTGCTCCCCACTCTATCTCTGGTGAATCCTCTCACCCTCCTGGCCTATACCCCAGCTATTGTATAAATAAAAAATAAATCTATTAAAATAAATAAAAACTGTTTAAAAAAAGATTTAAAAAAAAAAGAATTGCTCTTAAATGTCTTCTTTCTTCCAAAGAGAAATTAGCACTGATAAGTAACCTTTCTCAAAGAGAAGCTAGATGTTTTGTCTGGACCAGGGAAGATTGCTTTTCTTTGTATCCATCCTCTGGAGAACCTTGTTCAGAACTGATACCATTTCCCACTCAACATGTTGGCTAGAAAATATGTTGGTTTTACAAGTCGATGAGTAGCTTCTAATGGAGCTGTCAGAACTTGGCAAAGACCATTGTATTGCATGCAAAATCTTGTTATGATTACTATTACATAGAGTGTCTTTGTTATAAATAACTAGAAACATGAACTCCATTTTATTTATAACCATTGTCAGTTTATTACAATGTTCTAATTCTGCTCACATTTTCAATGTGTTGTTTATCTCTGAAAGTTTCAGGACAGGAAGAGGGAGTCAGATGTAGCCAGGCTATAGGTGCATGGTGCTAATAGGGAATGTGGATTAAGATGGGACAACTAGGAAGAAGAGTTATTATGACTCTTATCCATTCATTTAACTAAGTGTTCAACACCATAATGGGTGTTGTGGTGGATTCTCTCCTTGTCCTAATGGGGGAAAAGTACAGAAAGGAATAACTATAATGCAAAGCACAATGTTCTATCTTGATGGTGCACTTGGAATTTACTGGAGGGAAAAAAATCAAACTTACATTTGATCAATGAGCTCATAGCACTTAACTCTCTGTAGAGGTTGAAAATACCTGCCAGGTTAGTGCTCAGCTTATGAAATCACTGCCTGTCAGTGCTATTAGACCTAATAATAGAGATTTGTTTGAAGATGGCTGAGCCATTAATTTACTTTGTGATAAGAAACTATGCAGAAGTTAGATACTGAATTCTGTTATCGCTGTCGATGATAGACTTTGTAGGGTCAACTTGGTAACATATTATGCAAAACTTACTAGCACTGTTTCCAAGTCCTCAGTTACAGGCTGGGCCAGAAACAGAAATGTCTGAATCTCCTACACTGCCACCAGGGGTCAGGGAATGGGCAGGAGGAGAGATACTCTCCCAGAAAGGAAGTGTTGTATTACCCAGGAAAGCACTCCGGCCAAAATTCCCTTCTTCTCTTCCTGAGAGCAGCATATTGCTGGCTGAATAGGGTTGGAAGGGAGGACCTCAGAAATGTTCTGCCCACGTAAAGGTATGTGTAAGTGCCCTCAGCTTTAAACAAGTCATTTTGGAAAGTCAGATATGGCAAAATTTATGTTTTATTTTCCAAATCCAGATGAGCTAGCTATATGGATTTGTTGGCTGTTGCCACTAGAAAAGAAATGTTTGGCGGGGAGATCAGAAAGGGAGTAAACTCTGTTGAGATACTAAATCTAAATATAGGATATAAAAAAGACTCTGTGCACGTACATTATTTGTCTTTGATTTGCTGATAGGTGCTGCTGGTAACTGTGAGTCTATAAAGAGGTGCTCCCGGAAATAGAATCAGACATAGTGATTTTGTGTCTGTTTTCATGTCCAGCGGCTATTTATAATATGTTGTTCTTGACCTTTTTTTGTCATTAATTCACAGGAAATCAATTGTCAATAAGATTGCTATATTGCCTTTACTCTGAACTGAAAAAATGTGTACAACTAGGGTAATGATGGTGATTAAGTCACATGTTTAAGCTTTTATCATCACTATGCTCTGAGTCTCAGAGCATTTCATCAGACTGCTAAATAGCCTTCAAAAGTTTGCTTAGCCGTCTATGTTTTCCTCTAACATTTTATTCTTTTAAGTTCTCTAGGGTCCTGGGGAATGAAGAGAGAAATAGAAGGTTCTTTTTTTTTTTTTTTAAGTTTTGGTCTAACAAGTCAAAGTAACATTATTATTGATGGATCGACCTGTACTTTTAAATGGAAGGAATAAAGATATAAAAAGATCTGAGGCATGTAAGTAAACCTCTTGGATTTTTAATGGCATGCAGCAGATGGAATTCATTATTGACTTTTAAAAATGAAATTGCTCTGCATTATTATTAATTTATAGTTAATGCCTTTCAAAAGAGGTAATTACCATTACTAGGTTAGTTTTTCCTCAGTCACAAGCAACTATGTGACAACATCAGAATGTATAATATAGTTTACCACGTAGACATGAAACTGTATGATGTTGAAGGATATGATCCCTTTCAAATTAGTAATAAATGTATGCACATAAAGCGCAGCTAAAAGATCCAGTATGTTTTCTTTTAATTTGGGTAATTTGAAAAGCAGTTATTTCACATTATAGGGCAGTTTGTTTAAGAAATTCTCATTGCACAAATAGAAATGTTTTCAATTAGAAATAAACAATCTAATTTCATTTTTTTTCCAATTTAGGACATAGATTCTGTGATGACAGTTATAACCTAGGCAAAATCCCCAAGTGAAACATTTAGATGGTTTCAGCCCCAACAAACTTTTAATTTTGATAACATTATTCTAAAACTGTTAAGTCAAACAGTGGAGGTTGATAACCATTCAGAATAAAAATGTAATTTCTAAGCATTGCCTACTTTTAAACAATTACATTCAGTTCATATTTGAGAGGTATTACAAAGGTCCTGTTTTCAAACTTCATGATTTAAAAAATACACGAGTGGAAGTAACTTCAGTATTAGGCATGAAGCTATAGATGTTATAAAAATGTATGAAACACTTTTTCAAAGCTGATATTTTAAAGTATTATTTCCCATAGAGGACAGCAGTCATAGTTTATAAGATCAGGCAATCTGGTATGACAGGTCTCAGACCACTCTTGAATTTCATTGAAGCTCCAGATAAACTAGATCCCTGATCCTACTACCTCTCCTCCAAGTTCCTTTTCTCCTCCTGGCCCTTCCATACTCATACATCTTTTTGCATAAATTGATCTGTTTTTTTCAACTGGTCATCATTGTGAAACTGAAGGATAGCAATTAATATTTCATAGGTAGCACTTAGGCCTCTTCACCTAGATTATGCATTTTGCTTCTTTGTGCCCATCCAGAGGTACTTAATAAATGTTTATTGACTGTCTCATAAGCTTGTATTATGACAGATTTTCATACCCTTTGCAGTTATCTATACTACATTTCCTTGATTCTGATGGGTACCTTTCTTCACATTTTAATTTTTTTTAAATCTAAAGTACCTTCAAATCAATTGCTTCTCATGGCTTCATTGGCAGGGTTTTTTTCTCTTGGTGATGCATATTAGAATCAGTGCTGTCTGGCTTTCACACTCACAATTTGTGAGAGCATTCTTTCTTTGTTATGTGACTTATCCTTAGCCACTTCGGCTTCCTCCACTCACTTTCCTCTACTCTGATTCCCTTGCACTGATTCTGCCAGTTCATGGACAAATTATCTTGAACCAGTACCTCAGGAAAATACTCAGAGAATTTTATTAATAATTTAATTATAATATTTAACTAAAAGAATGGGGAAAAAGTACTTTTTAAAAAACTAAAGACCTACCTTTAACTTATGATTCTGTTCTTTAAAATTATATGTACTCAGTGATCAAAAAATCATTTCTCAGAGCTTCAAATTATACATGGAAAGAATAGAAATAATACAATTTATTCACAGAATTGTTAGAACAACTTGTAAAAAAAAATTAGGCCAGTAAAAATATTGAATATGAGCTATTTTTGAGAATATACTATAAGCCATGAAATTCTGTTCATAATTTTTATTTTTAAGCATCAACATAAAACATTATTAGAAAGGTTTATGTGTAAGAGGAAAGCTAGGAAGAGAAAGAAGAAGAAATTAAATAATTTGTTCTAAACTAAGAGAACAAGTTCTACATTTTCATTGTCTTTGGAAAGGATAATATGAGCCATTAACTCAATCTGAATAACAAGGGGAACTGTGAAATCTGTCTTCCCAGAACTTCCCACTGTGGGAGACCTAGGTATTTTGAATTCCAGCGCTGAATGCAGGCCAGTCTCTGAGAGGCAGAACCACAACCCACAGCACTCCATGGCATTAAAAATAAAAGAGGTTACTTATATTCACCAATTCCTTCCCTATCTTTGTTCCTTCCATTTTAAAGACAAATTGATCTATAAATTACAGTAAGGCATTGGTCTTAGGAAAAATAACATAGGCATGAGTAGCAACAGATTTTGGAATCATTGTATGACAGAATTTTATGGGACTCCTCAGTTTTAGAAGAAAATATGGTGGGGGCAGGAGGGTAGAGGCAGTGGTCACTGCCTACAGTTAGTTTTCTTTCTGTGTTTGCTTAAGTTGCTTAGTCTGGTTGAGGAAACCAAACCTTACCTACTGTCTATTTGTTGGGTCGCCAGTGTTATTTATTTCTTGGACTTGTTATATATAAAAAGACTTAAAGTGAAATATATTTTGCATGTACATTATTTTAAAATTAATTTTATATATATTTTACATCATTCTTCCTTTTTGTACAATGTCTGCTTTCTCCTCTCAGGTGTGGTTCCAGTAAAATCCCCGCCCCCATTTCACTCATGCACCATCACCATAATCCCTTGTGAAAGGGCATACATTTTATGAGAACCTTAACCACCCACAGAAAGAGCTGTAGCTAATGCCCTCTGGGTACAAATGTTAATAGTAATTTTGAAAATGTCCCACTCGTTGGTTCTATTTATTTGTGAAGGGGAATATTTGTGGGATATTTGTGAAGGGGAAAATGGCAAACAATCAATTGAATTAAAAGATATTAGTCAAATAATTATTTCCATGGCCTGGAACTTCCTCCTGCCAATGGTAGATTTCAAGTATTTTCAACTTGAAATTTCATCTCCCAAGCTGCTAATGAAAAATGGATTCTATTGAACATAGCTACCATCGCATACAAACCAGAGTGCTTTTGCTTAAAAACTTGTTAGAACACTTGTATGTGATTGGGTGTTCTGTAATACTTAGCTTTTGTTGTATTGGCCTTCACAGTTTCAAGAACATGAAATAACAGTTAAAAATAACAAAACACAGGCACTTCAGTGATACTTAAAAATAGTAATGCTGACTGTAAATTTCATTGCTAACTTCAGTGTAAAACACATTATATTTTTAAAAAGGGAATCTGTTTTGTGTGTGCTGTTTTTGAGAGTAGAGATACTTTCATGAGGCAGAGTTGCTCTATTAAAAGTACCTGCAGGTAAAAGGAGAATAAAAGAAGAGGGAATTTTGGTCATTACTTGAAAATTCTCTTTCTCTCCTAGACTATATCTGCCAGTGGAGGGTCTTTCAGTATTTCATTTCAGTCATTTTACTTCCAGATTTGTAGTTCCAACATAACTATGTTCCCACTGAGTAAGACTCTAGGGCTTAAAATTTATTTCACATCTCAGTTTATTATTAGTAAGAGTGACATTTACTATAGCGCTTCCTTGGTATTAGCTCCTTTATTAAGTGCTTTACATACATTAACTCACTGACATGCTAATACATTTTAGCATAATAATTTTTACCATATATTCAGCTATATTAACATGGAATGGTAGTACCATTTTCCTAATTGTCCAGACCAGAAACGCTGTGGTAAATCTAGATTCTTCCATTTCTCTACCACCTACACTACCTCCTCCTGGGTCTAAATGTCATTCTTTTCCAACTGCATGATGGCAGTAGTCTCCAAAATGGTCTCCTGTCTCCACTCTTCCTTCCTCCTTCCCATTCCCTGTACCCCTAAGGGCAGCTAAAGGAATATAGTTAAAGCGTAAATCCCATTGGGTCACTCCCGCGCCTAAATCTCTACAACAGCTCCCATCTCTAGTGGTAAAAGCCAAGCCGAAGTTCTCATCATGGCCCATGGAGCCCTATATGCAAGCTGACAGAGGCTCTCCCGCTTCTCTGCTTCTCTCTCCTCTCTTCCCTCTTCCCTACTCCCCACCCCACACACACACACACATTATTGCCTACAATGCCTCCTCTCTGATCACATCCCCACTACCCTGGCCTATTTGCTGGCCCTTGAATGCACCAGATGTGCATATTTTTCAAGACTTTAGTAATGACTGTTCCTCCTGCCTTGTAGATTCATCCCATAAAAACCAACACGCTCAGCATCCTGACAGTATTCAGTCTTGTTTCAGAAGCTGACTTTCCAGGGACACCATGCCCTAGATATTCTTTTTAAAAGTTCAAGCTCTCAGACCCTCAACAGTTCATACTCCTCTTCACTGCCTTTTTGTTTTTCTGGTTAACACTTATCATTAACACATCTCGCGCATGTGTGTGTGTGTGTGTTTGTGTGTCTGTGTTTATCTTACTAGAATTTACTAAAATGCAAACTTTATGAAGGGATTTTTGTCTTTTTTTTTTAAGAATTTGGTCTGTCTTTTTTATAAAGATTTATTTACTTTATTAGTACAAGAATAGGCTAGATTCGCGGGAGGGTGAGAGGATTCACCAGACACAGAGAGGGGAACAGAACATGCAAACTGATGAAATACACTGCTGAGGGGAGCAGCAGGTGCAATAAGAGAGATCTGCTGCGCCATGTGGATCCCTCGCCTGTCGGCCAGGATCAAACCGGCTCTGCAGAGGCTGCAGACAGCCTCATAGCGCTGTGCTCAACCACCTGTGCCACCAGGGGAGGCCCCTCTTTTTTTTTTCCTGTATTCTACCCCTATATTAAGAACAGGACCTAGGACATAATATGTGTAACTAAATACTTGTTGAATTTATTCCCTCAGAAGACCTTATTTATTAGGCACAATTACTACCCCAATTTTACAAATGAAATTGGGAACAGAAAGATAAGAATTTTACCTAATGTCAAATAAGCTACGCCAGTATCAAGGTCTGGATTCAAACCTCAGCCCAAGACTACAGAGTCTGCAAAATGACTTCCTTATTGAGTGACTGATTAAATTCTACAGACTACTTGTAGAATCATCTGTGGTCTGGGATTATCATCAGTATGTTTTCCTTCCCATTCCATGGCAGACAGGTTTAGACAGTACAATCAGACACAGAAAAGCCTTTATCATTTCTTGAATTTTTTTCCTAAAAAAGTGTTTTTTAATATAGAAAAAAATTGTCTCTTATCCCATCCACGATCCCATACCTATTTGAATTGTTAACATCAAAGAGTAACAATAAAGTAACATATATCCAATGTGTAAAATGTTAATACTACAGGAAAATATGAAATGAAAACATTGATTAAATTCATACTATGTTCTGAAATACATCAACCCCGTGATTGTATTTTTGCTCATGCAACTAATGAGGATGAGAGAAAGAGACAAGTGTGGACAATTATGCATTTAAGTGTCACTGTGAGTTATGTACAATTCTGAATTGGAATTTGTGAGACTAACAAAGATCTGCCGACAGCTAAAAGCAGCCTCTTGGAGAATGAGTGGGGTGACAGGTATGTGAATAGTAGATGGAAAGGGATTAAGTATCCAAGAGTGAAGAAACACTTTTTGAAAGATGTCATAATTTTGCTTTAGATGATGACACAGAGTTTTTAAATAACATTTTACATGCTGTAGAATGCACAGGCAAATCAGTCATCTGAAGGGTGTGTTTTTTTCATATGAAGGATGTGTAAATACATATTGAATTTAACTTGTAAAAGGATGTGATTTCTTATGTAAATTCATCATATGGAAAATTGTCAATTTCTTGTCTCCCAGACTATATCAATCTATTTTTTCGGTGATTCCAGCTGCTGGGTATTGACAAGTAATTCTTTTTTTCAAACTAATATTAGGAAACTAATATTTTGCTAACATATGAAGCCAACTCCACTTCCAACACTTAACAATACAGAAACTAAAGTTACGTAATCACATAAGACTGATAATGGGATAGGACAGAGGTGCAATTAGCTTGGATAATGATGGGGGGCCTCTCTGAGAAGTTATATTCAGAATTGAAACCCCAATGATAAAATGTCAATCATGTGAGGACCTGGGAGAATAATAAGTCACCAGACAGAGAGATAGTGCAGAGACCTGGTGGTGGAAACAAATTTAGTTTGTGCAAAGAACAGAAAGAATTACCAGTATAGCTGAACATAGTGGTACGTGGTCTCAGAGTTAGGCTGGAACTTGATGTGCATTCCTGACTGACCTTCACTTATGCCTGTGAGCCCTGGACTTGTTATTCTTTAAGTGTGTCTCAAGTGTAACTCTAGTGCCAGAGATAAATCTTTTGATAGAGAATAACTTGAATTTGCTCTGTACTCCATAGTTTACAAAAACCTTTAGTATGTGTTCTCATCTTAGTTCATGTTTTATAATATCATGAAGCTAGAGCTTTGGATGACAGTTGAAGGAAGTTCACAGTGAGCTTGTCAAATCTGAGAAATGATCAACTCAAAACCTGATTTTCCAGAGCAACAAGGTAGGTAAGGAAATGCATGTGAGGTTGAAAAGCACTAATCAGATTGAGGATAAATGGCATCATTTCCATTTGTAAGGAAACGATGGTATATGAATGTTTTATAAATTGCTTCAATAGGCCTGCAGAATGCTTCCTTAGATGTGTTCTGACTCCCTGTGCTTCAGCAAAGCTGTCAAAAAGTCAAAACTGTCTTTTAACCCAAATTTGAAACAGACATATCACTTTGGTAGAAAATAAGGGGGTCATCATGGCTGGGAAAAAAAAAAACTGCTACAGTAAATAAAAGAAAAAGTAACCTCAGTTTGTTTTTAAAGCATATGAGTGTAGACCAAATATCTACACATTCTCTGTTGCGCCACATCATTGATTCAACTAAATGGCTAGATTATGCATCAGATGTGCTCCCTGTCAGATTTAAGTTTAAATAATTCATTCTGGAATATGAATTTGAAGAGAACAGGACAGACTGCTCCAGTAGTCCAGCTGCCTGAACTGAGGTCATGATTATATACATCTCCTAGCTGGAGCTACGTTGGTTACCAGGTTATTTTTACATAGATGACAATACGCTATCTTGTTGAAATGATACCACATATGACACTTAAAAATTCAAGTAAGTGAGCTTTATTATTATTGTTTTTCATATGCTTATTTTATCAAAAAAGGATATTAGATTGTGTGCAGCTGCTTATTCTAGGAATTCCAGTTATAGTTAATGCATTCCTCTTCTGTATGGCTGACATTTGCTCTTTTAATTCTGTATTTTTTCAAATATTGATCTGTCTATAGTTTCCAGAATGAAAAATATATTTTATCAAGAAGTACTATGTTCCAGCTTTCATTTGTTGGATTTGTGCTTTGTGTTGGTATGTTTTTGGCATAAATTCTTAGGAGAGAAAAAGTAAACAATTTGGACATATTAGAAATCTCTCAAAGTTGAAGCTATCAAGTTGACTTATTAGAGGCAAGTGTGGGTTATGCAGTTAACATTTGCTCTTCCTTTTGAAAATAATCCCTAAAATTAAGTCATTCTTTTGAGGTGTGATATTGTTCCAGCCTATTACTAGGAAAAACCCTTTTCACTTTTTATATATGTTAAATTAAGGGAGTTTTGGATATTATTGTTTTAAAAACCAGTCTTTCCTGATAGGGATTTGATTGAAATTTGGTGACTTTTCCTTTAAATTCTGTTCTTGATCGTCTTTTTAAATTAATGTACTTATTTTTGCTTTGCACTTATTTTGTTTTTTAATACCCTCTGTGTCTGGATAATTAAATCTTGACGAAATTTATTTTTGCTTTGAAAGTATCATGTTTGTAATATTATAAGTTCTTACACTTTTATTCAACTTGAGATAAGTGTTTAATTAAGAATGTCTTTTTATTCTCTACTTTCTTCCCAGTCTCAAAACTGATTTCCTGATTTAGCTTTGTAGATTCTTGTAATAAGCAAAAAATCATACCACCAAGTCCTTAACCTGGAAGTAAGATCTTGTGGCAAGTATCTTGCCACAAAAGTATCACTACTGTTGTGGTACTTTTTCTCAAACCATTAAACACATTTAATATTCCATAATTCCAAAAGTTCTTCAGGCACAGCTTCTAATTTTCATCATATAAATATTTAAACCAATTTTTGAATATATATGATAAATAATATACTTTAGATAAAACATGATTCTTTTTAATGTGATCAATAACACAAAGGTTAGTGTACATTTTTTAGTGTACATTTTACTGTTGAGAATTCCTGCAAAAATAGTGCAAAAGGATTTCTGATTCTAATGTAACATTAATTTCTGGGATAAGGAAATTGGACTTTTTGAAATTGAAAAAGATGATACAGGTATGTGGTAATAAATCAATGTAAATTGAGATATTTCTGTTTTTTAAAATGAGATATAGTTTGTTTTTATCATACATACTATTATGTATGACTTACTGCTCTTGGATCAATGTAGTAAAGTAGTGATGATGACATTATCAGCTTATGAAAATTATAAAAATGACAATAAAGGTATCAAACTCTCCAAGAATTTAGGGCATCTACTTTCTACTTCTCCCTTGCAACCAAGAAAAAATCATACACATACTTATTTCTTCCAATTCCAGCAAGGAACTTATTGCTGTTTTTTTTAGAGATGATTGAAACCCTATGCCACTTAGTAACAATGAAGATCAATCTTAAAATTCATGACTGAATGCATCAGCATTTGAGGTAAGTCCTGAAGCCTTTACCATGGCAGCTTATAGGATGAGGTAGAGGTTGAAAATCCCTCTGAAATTCCTGGTATTGCAGTTAGGACTTTCCATGCCTGCTAATGCTCAGAATGATTTATGACAGGGAACTCCTACGTGAACTGCTAACTTTTCTTCTCTCTTCCTGCGCTTCCAACCCATTATCCACACTGCCTTCTTAATGATCTTTCTAAAACATAGAATTCATTGGTATGCTTTTGTAAAATCATCTCTTTTAAAAATTCTTATTGCCTGATAGACATATATACCAAAGCTCCTTATGGCTCACAGTCTGTCATGGTTTGGAACCTATCTTTCTAGATTCTGCCATGCTCTATATCTTACATAGACTTGATTTTAGGAATGACCATTCACTGGATTATTGCAAGATTTCAAAGAGAAAATGTATTAGGGGATACTTAGTGACTATTTATTGAACCCTTACCACCTTACCAGATGCTGAGGACTGATTGGGCACATCTCTGTATTCTTTCCCTTATAATATCTTTAAAGGAGGAAACAAATTTTGTGAGGTCAACCAACTTGCCCAAGGTCACACCTATAGATAGAAATGGAGTTGTAATTTTATCTATCCAACTCCAAAAATGATGCTTTTGTAGACTTTACTGCTGATTGGCACATTGCCTGGTGTACGATTCAGTTTGATTAAATATTCATTTTTAAAAACCCATTACTATAAAACTTTATAGTATATAAATAACCTTTTTCTTGTTTTCATTGCCTGCCAAGGTTATACCACCTCTTTGACTTTTCTAGATACCCCAATCTTTTCTATGTTGTCTTCTTTCATCTCTACCCCTAGCACATTGTAGTGTAGTGATTTGAATTTCTAATGCCTCTGCTGGGTTGGTAGTTCCTTAAATGCAGGCACCAGGCCTTCATTGTTTTTGTGTCCTTGGAGCTGAGCATAATGCTCTGCTCTCAACAACTGTTGAACAAATGAAAAAGTGAAGCAAGTTCTGAAGAGAATTTCGAAATATGTGGGGTTTTCTCAAAATGAGGAATTCCTCCTCCTATTAATGTGTAACTACACTAACCCTCCAAATACACTCAACAAGATCGTTATGAAATAGCATAATAAGACTTTCAAAGATAGAAAGGGGTGAAGAGAAGACAAAATCCCCCTTTCTCCTTTGTTCCTCTTTTTCCTCCATAACGTGGAGGGCTGTTCCTACCGAATCAGAAACAGACAAGGTTGAAGAAGGGACAATAACATTTATATAGAAATCGTGAAATAAAATTTAAATTTTCTTAAAAATATACTAGTTATGCTTAATGCTAAGTCAGCTCAGATTGAAATGTTAGGCTAACCCTCTACCCCCAGATCGTTTCTATGTTTTTCAAACATAATCACCACTACATTCATAGCATTTCTGAGAGGCTAGTGAGTAAGGAAATACTCCTAAATACTAGCATCTGAGATGAGAAGGAAGATCAACTGATAGGAACCTGGTGTCTGAATGAGTCACTGCCAAGTCCCTGGAATAGAACTTGGATCTTCTGACTACTAGCCCAGGGCTCTGTTTATCCCATCACTGCCATGTGCCCTGAAGAATTTGGTAAAAATAGAGGCTTGTACAGTTGCTAGAGTGAATCATTGTCATTGTTCATATTCCATTTTTCCATGTTTAATAGAAAAATAATTTTAACTCAAATGCATATATTCCATTGGTTAGTCTGTAATACTGTGTCAAGAACAACACAGAAAAAATTCTAGAATTTACATTATCCCCTAAAATATAGAGACTATCCATATCGTCACAAAAGTATTTCTTAAATTATAACACAAATCAAAATAAATATTTATTGACCATCAGTCTATCTGAAGAATCAGGCAGCTTTTAGTAAACTGCTTTCTTCTGTTTTAAATCTGTATAGCAGTAACCTCCATTCTTGAGCAAGATTCAACTATAAAGTCTAAAGTAGATATGGTACTCTGGGCAAAAACACTGTCAAACCAAACAAAATAACAGTCAGTGTCATCTAAATATAGTATGATATGTCTACAAATTACAAGCATGAAGTCCCTACCTCTTAGGTGAGCTTTAAAATCTCACCCTTTTGACCTCCTTTGCTGCCTCTTTGTGTAGGGAAATAGGACTTAGCTTTCTCTGAAGAGATCAAAGCCACATAATACCTGGGTGGGGGTCCTAGTGCTGCTGTCTGCAAGGTGTACATCAGTGCACAAGTCATTGAAACTAATTCACCTTTCATTTCTGTTTTTTTCTGTAGAAGAACTGGGGTGTAGGTCAGAGGTGTGGGGGGAGGTGAGAGGATTCACCAGAGACAGAGTGGGAAGCAGAACAGGTGGATCTACTGAAATACACTGCTGAGGGGAGCAGCCAACTATAGAGGAGAGGTCTGCTGCGCCATATGTGGGTTAGCTCCCTGGCTTGAATCGAATGCAGGCCTTAGCATTAATAACATTGAGACTTAACCCTTAGGCCACGAGGAAGGCCTCACCTTTCATTTTTCCATCTGCCATATGGCAATAACATTACCCTCCTTCCTTACAAGGTTGTGCAAAGATTAATGAAATATGTACAAACATGGGCTAAAATCACAGAAATATGGAACTGAAAAGGACCTTCTCAAGATGAACCTACCTCACCATTTTCAACTAAGCAAACTGAAACTCAGGAAAATTGTTTTCCAACCATACAGCAAGTGGGTCGCACACCTGGGACAAGAAACCAAGTCTTGGTTGATGGTGCTTTGTGTTTATTTTTGTTTCACATAATAGGCACAACAGAACTGATATACACATGTGGAATATACACACTGTGATAAAAAGATCTGAAAGAGGAAGTAGGCGTTTTACACCAAGTAATTTGACAGCAAAAAAGAGGAAGTTATAAGGAAGAATATATTTACTTGATAGTTCATAGTAATACAAAACAAAATTCACTCAAATAAAATTAGAGATCTAATTGACTTTATTAAGTGATTCATGAATGGAGCAGCATCCCTTCCAGCAAGTAGAAAGACACTGCAAGGGTTTATACAAAGTGGAAGGTTCTTATAGTCAGAAAGAGGGCAGGACAAGGAAAAAAGGGTTTCAGGGGAAACCGCTTTCCTTTTGGGGAAGGGTAAGGCTGAAGTAGTGTCTTATCATGCAGATGACCTCACTAGTGCTGACCAGGAAACTCAAGATAGATTGGCTTCACATTCCACTTTTAGAGAAGCTGAAACTGTAATTAGATATTAAGTCCTAGTGTGAATGGCTCCATTTTGGACCTGTTGTCTTTTTTTTTCTTCTAACAATAGCATGCTGGATACACATTTCTGTTAAAAAATGGGAACACTTCATTTAGCCAGACTTACATTACATAATTAAAATATCTGCCGATATATTTTAAATGTACTGAATTATCAGAAACATTCCCTGCTTTCCATATTTTTTGAACACTTCTAATTCTGGGATTTTGCACCTTTTTTTTTTTTAAGATTTATTTATTTATGCACACACAAGCTGGGCCGTAAGCCAGAGGTGTAGGGGAGTGAGAGGATTCACCAGAGAGAATGGGGACCAGAATAGGCAGAGCTACTGAAATATACTGCTGAGGGGAGCAGCAGGCAAGGCAGGAGAGGTCTGCTGAGCCATGTGGGTTGTTTCCTGGTCAGCACTAGTGAGGTCACCTGCATGATAAGACACTACCCCATCGTTACCCTTCCCCAAAGGGAAAGTGGTTTCCCCTGAAACCCTTTTTTCCTTGTCCTGCCCTCTTTCTGACTATAAGAACCTTCCACTTTGTATAAACCCTTGCAGTGTCTTTCTACTTGCTGGAAGGGATGCTGCTCCATTCATGAATCACTTAATAAAGTTAATTAGATCTCTAATTTTATTTGGGGATAGGTTGATGGCCATGTCTTTAACCCCTGACCCACGAGGGAGGCCCGGATTTAGCAGCTTTTAACAGTGAACACCAAATTTCCCTGCTTTGCCTTTGCTGGCTGGGGGTGGAAGGGATAGTGAGAAGTTTCAAGGGTTGAAGTGAGAGAAAGTGGTGGGGAGAGGAGTCGTTGCTTTGATAGGTGAGGAGTACCAGCGAAACACCTCACTCACAAATGACTCTGCAGTGTTTTCCAATGTTAGAGATTCAACTTTATTTACAAGTACCTCATAGAAAATGCAAATATCTTCTTAAAATTATATTCACATTTCTACATATTACTTCAGTGACTTTATTTCAACATTTCTCCTCCTATCACATCAGCTTTGACTGGTGGTAGAGAGGTAGAAGAAATTATAACCTAGAGTTTAAAACCCTTAGGAAAAACTAGGCCTGAACAGGAGCTCAGTAGTGGATGCCAAAAGGTATTGAGTGCCAGGAGGCAAAAGAGATGAAGTCACACTGCTTGACTGGCAGGAAAGCTGCTGTCCACAGCATCTTTGATGACCAAGAAAGTGAGCCCATGTATGGGCTCCCTCTTAAAGTCTTCAAAATGGCCACTCAGCTCCATCCTCTTCCTAGCAGCCCCCTTGCTCAGGATGTTAGGGGCCGAGTTCAGACCATGGCATTGGACAGACACTGTCTAGTCAGGCCTGGGTAGTATCTGGATATCTGGATGTCAGCGTGTGGAGTTCTGCTCCTCATGCTGGTAGGTCTAGTTTGTGGCTCAAGGGCCCAGCTTCTGCCAGGACCCAGGGTGAGAGACTTGGCTGCCCCAGCTTGCTCCAACAATTACAGTCACCTAAACAATTAAAATTTAATTTTTCTCTTACTGAAAGAAGTCTAGAATTAGGCAATCACTGTTTTCAGTTGAGGAAGTCAAGCCAGTGGTCTCTTTAAAATCTTATTAGTCTGTTCTTCATGGTTCTGAAAGGACTCCTATCACATCCATCTTCCAGACAGAAGGAATATGGAAGCATGAAGGAGTAGCACCTAGAGCAGGGAATCAAAAGCTCTCAGAAACCGCTAGTTGACTTCAAGTTATGCCTCAGTGTCCAGAGCCATGTCAAAGTGTTATCTAGAAAAAGAAAGTGAAAAATTTAGCTTTTTTAATAAAGATGATGTGATTGCAAGGAAAAAGGGAGGAATGGACATAAATTAGCACACACATCCTACAATCACTATGTAACTATGTAATCTCAGGAATGCTGGTCTGTTGCTGTCTTTATCTCATTTCTTATCTATAAAAGGATTATCATGAAATATACTCTGTTTTAAGTCCCTGCTCATCCCTTCCACTGATTAGAGAAAAATGAGTTTTAGAAAGTAGAAAAACTAAAAGTAGTATGCAGATATTAGGTAGTTTTATAGGAAGATAACCAAAGGCTTAGGGTATGTATTAAAAGAAGGAGACTAGGGCCTCCCCGGTGGCGCAGCGGTTGAGCGCTGGGTTGCGAAGCTGCCCGCAGCCTCTGCAGCGCCGGTTCGATCCCCGGCTGCTCCCCGGCCCCCGGAGGAGGGTCCCACAGGGCATGCAGACCTCTCCTGCCGCCCGCCGCTCCCCTCAGCGGTGTGCTTCGGTCCTTCTGCCTGCTCTGCTTCCCGCTCTGGCTCTGGTGAATTCTCTCGCCCTCCCGCGCTTCTGACTGTACCCAGTGCTTGTATAAATAAATAAACAAATAAATAAACAAACAAATAAATAAATAAATCTTTAAAAAAAAAAAAAGAAGGAGACTAATTTGTATCTTTTCACCCTCTGGTTGTCAATTAGGGTGAAATAAGAATAAATTATCTAAAACTCCATGTTGGTCATTTTAAAAATATATCAATAGGCAGTGAAAACTTAACCTTAAAACATAACTGTGAATTAGCCTTACAGTCCCTGAACTGTATGATCTCTTGCCTTTTGATCAGTCATAATACAATATAAGCATGGTCTCAGAGTATCTTGAAAGTTGGGTCAGGTCTGTCTGTTATTACACAAGATAGTAAAAATACATCTATCTGGAAATTTCTAATATGGACAGCTAGTTAGAAAACAATTGTTTTTCATACCGAGAGGTAAAGGAGCATGCTGAATTTTGAAAGTAAATCAAATGATGTACCATTGTTTATTTTGTATATTCAGGATTATGAAATCTTCGACTTTTCTGGTGAAAAAAAAAAGTATTTTCAGCCAGTGTTCTACTTTGAAATGTATTTTCCAATAGGATAGCATGTTAAGCATTTTTTTCAAAAGTAGTACCATGTAATAAAATTGTATTAAAGTTAAGAGTTAGCTATGAGCTAGCTAATATCTTAAAGCTATTCATACAATTACCTGTTCTTACAGATCTAGATTCAGAAATAGCCAGAGTCTATCAGTAAAAAATTTCCAGAACAGAAGAACTGTATAGCAAGCTACTAGTAAATTTCATCCAAAGATTTGAGATCAGTACCTGGAGATTTCATTTTGTTTTTAACCTACTTGATTGTTTTCTCCCATTCAGTAACTATCATATAACATGGAGCACAGGATAGTGGCAGAGAGTAATAGGCCTCTTGCTTGAATGTGATCACAACTGTATCAACTCTCTTTATAATTTCATGTTTTTGCATGTTAAATGGACAGCACAGTTAAATGCTAATTGCTGGAAATAATATCTGCCATTCAGATGCTCAAAAAAAGATTATACCAGCTCTCTTCAGGGGATTTTCTTCTCATTTTTCTCTATAATGTGGGACCTGATATCAACTGTGAAGTTTGAAATAAGACACCATAGGGCTGACAAGCATGGGAGATGTTTCTGGGTCAACGGATTGGTTATCAGGCCTGGAGATTCTTGAGGGAGGAGAAAATATTTCAGTATCTCACAGATTTATTATTTTAAGAAATTTTAACAAAGATTAAATATTTCAAATATTGATTTGAAAGTGAAGTGTAAGTGGTAAAAGATGGGCAGAGAGGAACTGGGAGAGTGAAATTGCTTAAAGTTTGTAATACTGGAGTCTATACAAACAACTATGACCTGTGAGTTTCTGAAGACTTACATCTTATAGTGATTTTCATGGCATAATGTGAGGATGTTAACCAATTTTTGTTTTATATGCAAAAACATGAAACTACAAAAACATTAATTTCTTTAGAAGCATTCTTGTATCTCAGAAATATTTAGTTTGCTATTTATTAGCTTTTTTTTGGCACAAATAGTCAATCAAAATACTTCTATGGCTTTAATGTTTAAGTCATTATAAGTTGTATTTTAAAAGAACGAATATTTTCTGAATGTGAGTCAATTAAAAATATGTAATATTTTTATAGTATTCTGTTAATATTTGCTCACTTAATTCATTCAACAAATATTTATTAAATAACTACTGTGTACCAATAATGTGCTAGATCATGTCATACGAGATCATAATCAGTCTATTAAGAAAAGATTTGTTCCCAGTAAGAGCATATAAATGTTTAATGATTCTCAACACAAATTTATTTGGGAACATATTATTAATATAGTGATTCAGTTGTCAACTGAAGAAATCCTTTCAGTAAAGCTTCAGTCTTCTAAGGAAACTGTTATGTTGGCTGTTTATTTTAATACATTATATACTATTACATCTCTCATTAGAATACAGTGCAAAAAACTATGCCAAATAATTGCAATTTGGAAACCAATAAAATCATAGCTGCTGGGATATTTTAGTTCATATCTTGACAAGAGAGCAAAAAATATCTATACTCATTGAGAAAATGTTATTGATATGTTCCCTAAATCTATATACAAATTGGGAAAGCAGGTTTTCTAGGAGATTTAGATCTTGCAAATATTATGGATGAGGAAAGAAATAGCATGACCCAATTTTTCCTGTTCTTTAGATTTTAATAAAAGATTTGGGAAAAAAATAATATTCCTCATGATTAATGTGAAGATAGATATTACTTTCAAATGTCATCACATAAATGTATAGCTAGCTTCACAATATCATCCATTATTGAATTGAGTGATCACTTAATACATCTTCCGTGTCTGTTATCTTTATATAGATGAATTTTGAAAAACAATATGACTTAAAATTTGAATATATTTATGAAATATTACTTGTTTCAGTGTAGTCTTATTCCATCCAATTCCTTTTTATGTTTGACTTTTAATCAATAATTTGAGGCTAATGCAATTATATGTCTGGAAATAAAACAAGTTTTTAAATGAAATGTTATGTTAATTGATAATAGATTGCCCTCCTTGGCTAATCCTTATTCAGCATTGATTTGGACTAGTTTGATGATATATGCACATATATATATGTATGTGTATCCTTTGTGTATACATATACATATGTATGTATATATATATATATAATTTTAAAAACAGGCAGTGTACTTTTCATGCACTACTCTTTTTTCATTAAAATTTCTCTGCCTTTTTTGTTAGACATAATTATGTAGCTTACCATATGACTTCTAGTTATAATTTACTTGCGTCATATGTAAATACTATGTTTCCAAAACACCATCTCATCATAAAATTCTTGAGAGTAATATCAGTACTCTTTCTTTGCCATATGTCTGTCTTACAAGTAATTCTGAAAAATAATTGACTTTCAAAATATTCTCCTCAATTATTTTGCTTTGGTAGTAGTACTCTTTGCCAATTCTACCTTCTTACCTTATTCTCCACATCATTAAACTAAGAGGATACATTTCCAAAACAAAGATATTCATAGTCTTATATGATATATATCTGTGAAAATCAAACTTAAAAGGCAAAAAAAAGCAAAGTGTAGAACAGTGTTGGGGTGATTGCCTCATTTATTTTTGACCATAAGCATCTGGGCCAGCACGTGCTTGTTATGAAAGATGATTTTAAGTTACTGTGTGCTGATGGAATTTATTATAAGGAAATGAATAATTTACAAGGCATAACTTCACCTTATAAATGCAGACTTTATGTCACTTAATCATGTGTTATGGTCAAATAGTTAGATGTATTATGCTGTTTAGTTATCCTAGGCTTTCTTCTCCAACTTCTTAGATTTCCCAAATACATCAACTTTAATTTAAGGATTCTCTACAAACTTCAGAAGCCTACTAAAGAAAGATAAGGATATATCATGTCCTACTGGGGTGTGGACTTTTAGTGAGTCTGAGACCAGGGACATGACGGTGAGGGAAATCAGACGTGGGGGACTGTCATGTCCAGCATGCAGTAAATCTTTATTGTCTTAGTGCTTATTACATACTATTTTAATTGCAGCAGGTGTAACATCAAAGCATACCATATAATGATAATATGTATGAATGATTAGTCTACTTTCTTACTATTATCTATTTACTTCAGACAGTAGGGTACCAGGTGGTTAGTTCTCACGCACATAATCTTATCGCCCCCTAGCCAGAGCTTGGGAAGTTCGCTCGTTATTTTTGTTATTCTCAAACTGTTGAGATGTACGCAGGTCACTTCCAGGCTCTCAGCATTAAGTCCTGTCACCCAGAGGTTTTCCTCCGAGATGCATGTGTTTTCACATGCCTTAGGGACTCGGGTCAAGGCCCTTCTGCTCACTACGCGGGGTGTCCTCCAACACTGGGGAAATTAATTAATTTTGAATTCATGGTTCTTTAGAGTCAGCTCTTCAACACCACACCCACCATATTCATACAGATTGAATAATTATTTGAATCATGGAACATCTATTAAGATAATCCTACCTCAAAAACTTTGACTTTTATGAAAAGTTAAATAATATCAGATGGAAGCAAATATGGATATCCAGACCGTAGGATATAGCTCTGTTTTTCCCCAGTATTTTCATTCCTTATGGTATTCTCACTGGCAAATCACTTTAATGGTTGGCTGATGGAATTTTAAGCTATCACTCAGCCAAATCAAACTTTTAATAGAGTCCTCTTCTGTCCAGAGTCTATGCTTAAAAGTGCAGACTAAGGCCCTTTGATGTTATGTGATCAATAGGAACCCCTTTAAGCTGGTATGTATTTGTCATTCAGAAAAGCATTCCTTTCAACATCATATAAACCTTTAATGTTTTTACCCACTAGAAAACATACCATTTTTTTATTCTGTTCTGGAAATGAGGCAAAATAGAATCCCACAAGCTATAAAAAAGAAAAACTAAGCACTGTTCCAACTTATTATACGACCATATATGTGGTAAAATGTTTTCTGTTTTCTGGATCTTTCCTGTAGAGTCTGAGAATGGTTTTTAAAGGCTAGATAATAAACCCAGCCAACATCCCCAGGTGTGGCTATTACACAGTTTACAGATGAACAACTGACGCCTGACTGGTTTAGTAGAAACCTCGTGATTATAGGGTGAGTCAGTGGACAAATGGGTATTTGCTTCCAGAAACCATCCTACTTTAACCACAAGTAATATTTCCTATATGGTGCTTTATTTTTGTCTACTGGTTTGAATTGTATGGAATAATAAGAAGAATCTAAGATTTTCCCTTAGACAAATAGGCATAAGAGAACTAAATGAGTAATAGAATAGCGGAGGGAATTTTGGGTTTTACCCTGAATCTGATGTGCTGCTTCTTACACTTCTCTAATTTAGGCTGAATCCTAAGAGGCTTCCTATTTACAGGAAATTGCATTTTTAGATGTGTATGATTTTTAATTATGCAGATACTTAAGTAGTTTTCTCTCTCTCCCTTATTCTTACCAGTAGATTCCTAGTCATTTTCCTACCCCCGGCTCCATTCCCTCTATAAGAACAACATCTGCATAAAATTCTCTGTATTTCTCATTAACTCTCAGTCAGTACAAACAAAATCTAGTAGTTTTTGAAATCCTAGTCTCTTGGCATTCAGTAAATATGTTTCACATACCTCTATACCCCTTACCTTGTTTATTCTGATATAGCAGATTATAATCCTTGACCAGAAAAATTATTATTAGAATAACTTGTATTCCTAGCCATGTTGTTACTGTGAGAACAGTTTATTATTATAAAATATAACAATATTTCAAAAGACCTACAGATGGATTTGAGATAAAGCAGTATGCAAAGTTTCATGGTTTAAAGACTTAATAGATTCAACAAAATTTTATTTCTGTTTGTTATCTTAAAAGAGTACCATTATCTCAAAAGAAAGAGCTTTAATGTGTGTATGTGTGTGTCCCCCAAATGGTTTCCTTTAGAGAAATATGACAGGAAGAGAGTATTCTTTAAGGACAATAAAATAAAGTCAAAGCAGGTAGGAAAATGAGTATTTTAACTTTTTTAACTCATTAATGAAGGAACTAGTAAGATGTTACCAGTTCAAAGAAGAATCAAGACATATTTGTAGATCAGGATTATTAAAATGAATGTTCAGGGGCACAGTCTTCCACTGTCATTGAAGAAAGTCAGTTCAGAGTCTTGAACAGAATTTGTAGAGACAGGAATATCTTTGTTTACAGACAAGAATTATTTTGTGTTGCTGTCAGCTTTTATAATTTATAGAGCGATACAAGAGCTCCCATAGACTCAAAATCAGATAATCTAGAAGAGTATACATTAGACACTGCATAGTTTTTCACTGAAGCACAGGGTTTTTCCCCCTTAGAGTATTGTATCCTGACTATCACTATCTATCAGTGACTACCTCCTCTCAACAGGAAGAAGTCTAAACTCCTTAGGCAGATAGACACAATTTTGTTTCAACCTCTTACTAATGTTATCCAACCTAGCACCCCTAAATCCTACATTGTCCACTTAAAGTTAACTACATACTCCCAAATTCCATTAATCCTTTAAGCCCTGGATAAATTGTCACCTCCTCCAAGAAGACACCTTGTACTTTACCTATTTGGGCTAATATATACTCTATCTACCTTTGGAATGCATCATATTTTTTCTGTACTTTCCTTGCATATTGAGCAAGGACAGAGATTCTCAAAGTTGACGGTGCCTCAGAATCATCTGGGGAGATGACCCAGATTGCTGGGCCCACCATATTCTGATTCAGTGGAACTGAAGTTGAACCTGAGAATGTGTGTTTTCCCAGATGACACTGATGATGCTGATCTGAAGAAGCAACCACCCAAAGAAACCATGTCAAAAACTGCTGATAAGATTAATGAGGCATAGATCAAGCCCTTCAGAATCCAAAGGAAGTGATAAAAGCAGGCTCCCCAAAACATCACTAAAACTACCTTTTGGTAAGATGAAGCTGAGTTTATTGGGGTAAGGCTAATACCTCCTTAATAGCACCTTAGTAGTACAGCAGGAATGGGGAGGAATGGGGTGCATGTGGAGGGGCTTAAATGAGATATTTGAAATTTTCAAGTTGAATTCAAGATAGGTCTTTCAAATGTAACAATTTGGTTAGGATTTGTGATAGTTTAGAATTGGTAGAATAAGGTGAGGATTTTGTGGCAAGGCTTTCCAAAAAGTTTTAGGTGTGTGTAAACTGTTGGTTGGTATTGGTTGGTGCATCTATTGAAGATTTGGTGACTCATTTAGGATGTTCCTGTGGTGTACAGCGTATTGAAGTCATATTAACGTAGACACTCAGTGGTACTAATAGTTTCTGAGACAGACACATAAACAAATAATTAGTGTGGCAAGATAATTATAATCTAGGTAGTCACAGAG
This sequence comes from Talpa europaea, assembly GCF_964194135.1. Taxonomy (NCBI): domain Eukaryota; kingdom Metazoa; phylum Chordata; class Mammalia; order Eulipotyphla; family Talpidae; genus Talpa; species Talpa europaea. Next base: position 23,419,236 of record NC_140069.1, on the reverse strand, counting down.
CCCTCTGGGAGCAAGTATGTAAAATTTCATAACCTCCTTGCCATCTGCTACTGCCAAGATTTCCAGCATTATGAATGTCCTACTTTGGTTTACCAAGGAAAATGCATTATATATAACAAGGCAATGCTGCTTGTTTTTTCTTCTTTCTCTTTCTCTTTCTCTTTCTCTCTCCTTCTCTCTTTCTCTCTCTCTCTCTCTCACACACACACACACACACACCCCCCACACACACACAGTAACACCCTATACCAAGTATCATGAGTGCTTCCACATATATATCTTAAAAAAAACTCAGAATCAATGTTTGGAGTAATGGAAAGCAATCATTTATTAAGAACCTGCTAATGACACATGCAATGCAAGTACATGTGTGCATGTTTAGACAAACATGTCTGTGTGTTCAGTTAACTGTAGGTTTGATTTTTGTAATAATTATAATCATCCCCTTACTAATGCATGCAATCCTTATTGGGGCCTTAAAGATAAATGATCTTTTGGATAGAGCTCTTTTATTTTATGCAAAAATCCTGATCTTTTGGGGGAAACATAAATTTTGAATGTGGTAATTTTAAAGTAAACTAACCTTCCATTACAAAATAATATACATAAATATATATTTTTAAAAGTCTTAATAGCAAGTGATTTTTACTTTGGGAAGCAACTAAATCTATAAACTTTGTTGGTCTAAAATTAACAACTACCACCTTTGCAAATAAATTTTCAGAATCACCCTCAAATTCTTGATTCAGTGTTTAACTTCAAATTCTTGAATAGCCAAAAAAATTTTTTTTACCAAATTATCTTTATTTTTGATTGTAGTACTTGAAAGAATACTCAGTGTGCTTTTTTATAGGTTCTAAAATCAAACTAGAAATTAAGCATGTTGCAAAGTTTACTTGGATTTATTTATGACCAGCTAGTACACATGGTCTGTAAAATCATTGAGGTAAAATTCATTTCAATAGTCTGTTAATAAAATTTTCTTGGGGAAAAAAAAACACCTGCAAGGTAATACAACATTGGAATTCATCAAATATATAACATCTTGCTAATGGCATTCACCACATACAATATGGCAGCTAAAGGAGCATCACTCTATTAGCAATAAACTGTCTTGCAGGCAGCTGCCTTCTCCCTTGGCCACATGGGCTTTTATCACACGTTTCAGTCCCACATCTCTCCATGCTAATTGGCCACTATGTCAAATTGGTGCAAAGAGGACTTCAGAGAGTAGAGTGCCTTAACTGGAACCACATAGATTTGGAAGCTCTGAGTAAAAATGTAAGGTTGACAGGGAGAGCACAGAAAAGCATGTAAGGAATCAGCAATAGACTACACCATGTTTTCTCTGTACATGAGATGGAGAGGCTTAATGATCAACAGCATCTGCTGTCTCCATGCATGACACATGCAAATGTGATGTGCAAATGTGAAAGAATGGGGAACACCATTTTAGCAAGACATGGGAAGAAAGGAGGCTTTCTGAAAATGGGCTATAAAAGTTGCTAGAGTCAGGCTGCATAGGAATGCTTAATATTTCCCAACATCTACCAGATCCAGGTTTCTCAACCTAGGCACTAGGGACATTTGAAGCTGGATAAGTATTCTGGACCAAGACGTTACAATTCATGTAAAGTACATGTGATGGCCTTTAGCACTATATCATCACCTACCTGCCCTACAAATTTCCTTTCACAATATTTGTTTTGTGCTTTGTAGTAGCCCTTTTTTCCTTATTAAGAAAAGGAAACTAAAAATAGGCATTACTAGTAAAACATTGAACATCTGTTAAAAAATTCAATCCTTTCTCAAAGAGAACCCAACTTCCTTCTTCTCCTTTATTTTAGGAATCCCACTTTTCACAGAATGATCCTAATGAGCTAGTGTCTTTAGTGCTTTTAAAACCACACTCTAGGGCCTCCTTGGTGGTGCAAGGGCTTAAGATGCAATCTATAAAGCTGTCGGCAGCCACTGCAGCATGAGTTCAATCCCCGGCCAGGCCAGGGAGGAACCCACATGGCCCAGCAGACCTCTCCTGTCTCACCCGCTGCTCCCCTCAGCAGTGTGTTTCAGTCAGTCTGCCTGTTCTGTTCCCCACTCTGTGAATTCACTCTGGTGAATCCTCTCACACCCCGCACCTATGGCCTGTACCCCAGCTCTTGTATGCATAAATAAATAAATCTTTAAAAAAAAAAGCTTACTCTATGTCGTCACCTTTATTATGCTCTTTTTATATCTGATGCCATCCCTTTATCCATCCTTGGTATTATACCCTTCCTATTTGTCACGTTGAATTCTTCCCATTTGCTTTCTAATTAAGACTACTCATGACTATTCATTTGCCTTTTTGGATGTAGGCCTTAGTTCTAGTCTTTAAGATTAGATTAAAATGATTTATTTGTTTATTGATTGTGTTTTCCCACTAGTATTCAACAAGGATAGGGACTCTCTTCACTGCTTAGAATAGGGCCTGGCACATAGTAGGCATGCAGATATTGTGTTTGTTGAATGAATGGATGAATCAATGAAACAATGTCCCCCTTTGCTCTAAATTTGATCCCAACCCACTTTTTTGTAGCTTAAAGGCCAGATGTAATTAAGTAGAGCTTATTTTCTCTCTTTATTAAAGAATACCATTTATCTAATACTCTTCTCCAAGAGAGGTTTTCAGCCTCAGCTACACATTTTAGGACTCCTTTGAGCTTTTGAAAATCCCAAAGCTCAGACTGCACTCACAATTAATGAAATCCAAATATCTCAAAGATGGCATACAGATATCAAGGCAGACACTCCCTGGCTGATTTCAATGTGCAGTCTCAATGGAGAATCACTGCAGGCCTTCTGTTATGTTAGTAATACAGATCCTCTTGTTAGTGAGAATTAAGTGTAGCGACCGATCAATATTATGACACCATCTTGTGAGGGATCACTAGGTAGTAATGACACATATTTCATTATGTTTATTATGTCAGATAATGTACTCAGGGATTTTTTTCAATATACATTATTTCATTTAGATTTCAAGTCTACCCTGTGAGGTTGAGTAATGAGCCCCACTTTGCAGAAAAGATTACTGGGGTCAGAAAGGTTCAGAAAAACAATGTGAATCAGAGCAGTCCAGGATCTCTTGAGCACTTGCTTTTAACTTATCCCTACACAGGGGTTTTCAAAGATGGACAATTTTGCTTCCCGTACGATTGCCAGATAAAATATAGGACTCCCAGTTAAATCTGAATTTAAGATGAACAGTGAATATTTTTTTAGTACAACTCAACCATATGTTTCACTGGACATACTTATACCAAAAAGTTAACTGCTGTTTATCTGAAATTCAAATTTACTTGAGCATCCTCTATTTTTTACTTGCTAAATCTGGCAATCCTACCCTCGGGGAATATTTAGTAGTGTCTGAGAATATTTCTGGTTGTCAAGCTTTGGATATGCTACTGGTGTCTAATAGTTTGAGGCCAAGAAAGCCACTAAAGATCCAACTCGCTCAGGACAGACCGTATAACAAATACTGAATTATCAGGGTATTTTCATAGGTGGCCACAGAAACTTTGGTAGAAATCCCATTGGAATCATAATATAGTTGTGAAAATTATACAATTTTATAAGAAACATAAGAAACAAACCTCATTTTACATACACATATATAAAATGACTTAAATACAGTAGAAGTTTATTTCTTGTTCGTTCAAGTCTGAAACTGGTGTTCCTGAGTGGTGGGTAGCTTTCCTGCAAGTATAGATTTGGGGACCCAGAATCCTTCTTTCTCTCTCCTTTAATAAAGTGCTTCTCAGGTATTTAAGCTCATCTGCTTCCAGGTTATGGAAAGGAAAACAACAGAAAAGACAGCCAGTGAAATGCTCCCATGGGCCTGGCCTGGAAGTATTAGGAATTATGGTGTGATTCATCCAGTAGTGAGAACTCACCCATCTAGGCACTCTGGATGGAAAGGAAGCTGGAAAATGTGTGCCGAGGAAGAAGAACTAGATTTGACCTCTAATGGCTAATCTTTACCTGTATAAAAGGAGACCTGCCAGGACACAATAGTAGAGGAATAATTCAGATTTCAAAAAAATCAAGTTGAAGTGTTGTTGAAGAATATGGAGTCAATGCAGGCTTAAAACCACATGGAAGGAGAAAAACAGTGATCATTTGGATTCTGTATCTGATCTTCTGCACCTTAGAAAGGCACTGAACAAATGTGACACTGTTGATAAATGAGAACTGGATGATGGTGTCATTTAATGGAGTCACCCTTCTTCATATCACTGTGTATAGTGACTGGTAACCATTGTCAGCCATGAAGGCAATATCTGTGTTGTGCCCTGTTTCCTATTGTCCATTTGGTATATTAAGAAAAATTTGAATAGAGACAAATTTATCACTGACTTAGTGAAGAAAGATATTAAATGATACGGCTGATGAAAGAACCAAGAGTAGTTTTGAAATGATCAGAGCAATTTAGGACATAGGTCACCAGAATTTTCCTGAAAAAGGCCAAGGGAATAAGTATTTTAGACTTCTGGGCCATAAGGCCTCTGTCACAACTAGTCATCTCTGCTGTTAGAGTCCCAAAGCAGCCACAGACAGTACATAATTAGATAGGGTGTAGCTGTGTTCTAGTAGAACTGAATTACAAAAACAGATTTTGGGCCAGCTTTAATCCACAAGATAAACTTTGCTGACCCCTGACCTAGAAGTATAGACTGAAATCTGAAGACAGTAAATCTAAATTTGTCCATTTAAAAAGAGCAGTGGGCCTAACACTGTACATATGTCCTGACCTTTCTAATCACAACACAACTGTGAGATTGGCTACAAGATTGTTCTTTTTTCCTACAGATCAGAAACTCAAAAATGAGTAAATAGTTTGACCTAGCTTTCACAGCTGGAAAATCCTGTAGGAGACATCATTGCACATTAACAAGTGAAATGAGAGAGCAACAATAAATTGCTACAGTCAAAGATGGAACACTTCATGTGGCCACATGCCCTGCAGGGAAGGCCTTGATTCTTCTAGCTCTGTTTTTATCCAAGTATGTGACCTTGAAAGACTCACTTGACTTCTTTGGGCTTGGCTAAGAAATTGATCAAAATGAAAGGCTCAACTAGGTAAACATCACAAGCCCATTATGTCTAACAAGGTTGCTGTAATGTGTTAAAAGCATCATATGAAAGAGGATGAAGACTTATTTCACTGATAATCTCAGGCTTCCCTGGTGGCATAGGTGGTTAAGTCTCAGCATTATCACCACTAAGGCCTGAGTTTGATCCCCAGCCAGGGATCTAACCCACATTTGGCACAGCAGACTTCTCCTATCTAGCCTGCTGCTCTCCTTAGCAGTGTGTTTTCAGTAAATCTGCCTGTTATGCTCCCCACTCTGTCTCTGTGAATCCTCTCAGCCCCTCCTCCACATCTGACCTACACATAATTCTTCTATTTTCTATGCAGAAATAAATAATCTTTAAAAAAATTGACAAGCTTTCAATCTCAGAATATGCTTCAGAATATAGAAATGACTAATTTGAAAAACAAAATATATTTATTTGACAACATAAATCAGGTAGTCTTCTTGATTTGGCACATGCGGTAAAAATAAATGTAAATTGAGCATTTACAGAACTCCAAGATCAGTCAAAGTGTAGGCTAAACTGCTATGGTGCCAAGTGTATCCCCAAACCTCAGTGTCCTGTGTTTACTTCTTGCTCATGTTACATGTCCAATGCAGGTTGAGGCTAGGGAGAACACCTGTAAGCCCCATAGTTTCTCAGGGATCCAGGTCCCTGGACACTTGACCATCTCAGAGATGTACCATCTGGAGTAGGTAGTATTCTTGGTAGCTGAGGCAGGGGCAGAGGCATATGAAGGGAAAAGCATTGGCTATTTTAAACAGAGACTGTTCTTTATACATATGAGTGTAAAACACATATGGCATTTGTAGTCAGTGTTTGCCAAAACTAGTCTCATTGCCTTATTTCAGAAGTTAATGTGTGATTCACATGAACTAAATATGCAAAAGCAACTGGAAGAACTATAAAGCAGCAGATCTCAAACGTGGCTCATAATTGAAAAAATGCAGGTTCCTGAGTCTCACCAACAAGCCAGGAATCCAAATCTCTGGGGGATAGCTTGGAAATAAGCATTTGAAAATATATTCCACAACTGATTCTCATTACCAATAGAAAGCCACTGTTGTGAATAAGGAATGCTTTTAAAGTAGAGAAAAGGCAACAATTAAATTGTGAATTTAAGATTACTCTGGCTGGGTTGGAGATGGATTAAAGGGAAAGAAACTAGAAGCTGAGAGATTGCACGTCACCACACAACATATAGGGTTTAATAAGCATACATAAATGTATGTGCTTATATATCATGCAGTGTGTTATCTGGACCAGCTCAATCTGAGAGGCTAACAATGATTTTCCATATCTTTTAAGAATCTCATCCCCATCTTGACTTCCAGAAAACCAGTAGGGTAAGGACAAAATGACTGCCAATCAGGCTTGTGCACTTGATTTAATAAATATTTTGCATGCCACTGATGTTGGTTGTAGCACTAGCCCAGTACCCATGAGAGTTTCTGGATAGGGATAGGGGGTGAGTGTGGGGCTTCGGTGGATGTGGTGTGCTGCTCTTGAGTGGTGGCTGAAAAGTGGCCAAACACAAAATCAGAAGCCAGTTATATTGCAGTGTCTGCTGCTGACAGAGAAGAATGAGAGTCAAGAGTAGATCTGCAGTGGAAGAAAATTACCAGTGCAGGATTTTTTTGAAAAATAAAATCTGTCTGTTCAGTGGGGTTCATTTAAGGATTAATCATCCAGGTTTGCATTTCTCTTCCGATGTGCTGTTGGATTTTGATGGATTCATCTGGCATTATGATTTCTTCTCTCAAAGAGTGTTTGGGATGGGAAGTAGATATTCAGGGCTCTCCTATATATTTTGGGAAGAGGAGTAGGTTCTTTTTCTTTCAAATATTATGTTCAGCACTGAACAGTTTGCTCCTCATGCACAGTGGTTGAAACAGAATATTAGTGGGTAAGAACTTGCTGCCCAGCGTTTTGTGTCTAAGAGAGATGAGTGGACTTGTAGGTAGCTTCTCTTTTCATTACCATGTTTCATTTTATCTTGTCATGATACAGCCCAGGATTCAGTTTTTTCCCCAAAAGGAGAAAAAAGAACCCTAAACAAATGACTGACGACTTACCCTAATTACCAGCTACAGAATGGATCTGGAAACTTGCATTTGGGAATAGCAGTATTAACTAGTAACAGACTTAGATTTCTCTCCAAGTATTCTTTTTCTTTTTTCCATTTTCATATTTCTATGAAATATGAAATTATCTTCATATGTAAAATATCAAATAATTTTAAGAGTTCAAATTAATACCTAAAATTATTATATTGAAATAAAACATATAATATACTGCACACTCTAATATTTCACTTACCTACCAGCTTTTTTAGATTAAGACCATGAGCTATCAAAATTCTATTCAATAAACAGAAATAAATTGCAGCAACATGTACAAACTTAGAATTAAGTGAGAAATGGAATTGGAGTACAGCCTAAGAGATCAGAAACAAAGACAGAGGGTGAGATGAGACTACTTCATGCCTATACATTTAGTGTTGTCTGTAAAGACAACCCCATGGAAAGTACAGGTAGAGAAGAAACCTAGGATTTGTAGAGAATAGAATATTGTCTTCATGACATAACATTTCGCTTCATGGATTTCGATTGGCTATTGCTCACAAGTACTTTTTTTTCCCCTGTTGATTAAATTAATTTTTCTTACAGCATTGTTCATCACTGTATTTGATATTTGATTCCCCAGAGTTCTCCCACCACTGTAGCACCCATGATCCATCACCATAGTCCCTTGTGCTCTTCCCTCCACTGTTTTGACCCCCTCCTGCACCCTCCTTTACTGTTTGCCTTTACTGTTTGTCTTTTTCCTGACCCTTTGTTCAGTTTCTCTATATTCCACATATAAGTGAAACTCTCCGATATTTATCTTTTTCCTTTTGACTTATTTCATGTATCGGTATCCCTTCCAGCTCCATCCATGTTGCCACAAATGGCATGAGTTTATATTTTTTGATTGCTGAGTAGTATTCCATTGTGCATAGATACCACATCTTCTTGATCCATTCCTCTGTTTTGGGACATTTGGGTCATTTCTGAAATTTAGCTATTGTTGGGCCTCCCTGGTGGTGCAAGGGGTTAAGCACTGCACTATGAAGCAGTCCGCAGCCTCTTCAGCACAAGTTCGATCCCCGGCCTGCCAGAGAGAAACCAACATGACAGGGCAGACCTCTCCTGTCCTGCCCTCTACTCCCCTCAGCAGTGTATTTCAGTCAGTCTGCCTGTTCTGTTCCCCACTCTGTCTCTGGTGAATCCTCTCACCCCCCGCATGTCTGGCCTGTATCCCAGCTCTTGTATGCATAAATAAATATTTAAAACAATAATAAAATAAAATTTAACTATTGTAAATAGTGCTACAATAAACATAGCGCAGGTTTCCTTTTGAATTAATGTTTTTGTGTCCTTTCCCAAAGACTTTTTTGTTTGTTTGTTTGTTTGTTTGTTTTCCCATTAATCTCAGTAATTTATTTAAATTTGTTCATGAACCAGTTCCCTGGTGTTCATGAAAATTACTTTTTTTAATAAATTTTATTTTATATTCCCCATACAATTGTAACCCCCTTATTTTGACCCCAATCCCTCCCCTCCCCGCCCCCCATCCCCCATAGAGTGTCTCTGGTTCGTAGTTTTTTGTTGATTTTGATTTTCACTTTCTTCTAGTTATTCATTTTCCTGGTCCCTTATTTAAGTTTTCTAGATTCCTGCTATGAGTGAGACCATCAGTATTTTTCTTTTTCTTTCTGGCTTATTTTGCTGAGCTTATTTTGCTGGCTTCCAGCGCCATCCATGTTGCTGCAAATTGCATGTGTTTATCTTTTTTGAATGCTGAGTAATATTCCATGGTGTATAAGTATCACATCTTCTTGATCCAGTCATCTATTTTTGGGCATTTGGGTTGTATCCAAAGCTTAGCTATTGTAAATAGTGCTGCTATAAACATAGGGGTGCAGGTACCCTTTGGAATTGATGTTTCTGTGTCCTTTGGGTAAATACCTAGGAGTGGAATTGCTGGATCATATGGAAGCTCTATGTTTAGTAGGTCCAGAAATCTCCACACAGCTCTCCATAGTGGTTGGACAAGTTTGCACTCCCACCAACAGTGCAGGAGAGTTCCTTTTTCTCCACATCCTCGCTAACATTTGTTGTTGCTAGTTTTTTTAATATGTGCCATTCTCACTGGTGTAAGATGGTATCTCATGGTAGTTTTGATTTGCATTTCCCTGATGACAAGTGATGTTGAACATTTTTTCATATGCCTGTTGGCCATTGGCATTTCCTCTTCAGAGAAGTTTCTTTTTAGCTCTTCTGCCCATTTTTTGACAGGATTATTTTCTTTGTTGTTGAGTCTCATCAGCTCTTTGCAGATTTTTGTGATCAGTCCTTTATCATTAGTATTGTGTGCAAAAATGTTCTCCCAGTCAGTGGGGTTTCTCTTTGTTTTTGTTATTGTCTCTTTTGCTGTGCAGAAGCTCTTTAATTTGATGTAGTCCCAGCTGTTTATCTTTGCCTTCACTATCACTGCTTTGGGTGATGTGTCTGTAAAGATGTCTTCCCAAAGACTTTTAAAGCTGTGTTAAGGCTTTACAACTTAGGGTACCAGTGGTAATATTTCTTGGCACTTGTTCAAGGAGCTAAGTGAAACTGATCCAAAGTCAGAAGCTGCCACATTCAGGTATGGAGAATTTAGGGCTGTAATTACATAATTGTAATTATAATCTTTGATAGGATATAAAAATAGTCCTGAAATAATTTTATGATAAGTTGATGTGTGTTATTGTAACCTAAGTGTCAGTTACCATTCTCTGTGACTAGATTACTGGATCCTTACTTGACTGCATAGATCTGTTATTTCTAACAAGTATGGCAGTTTAACACTTTTTGACAGTTCTCAAATTGAGAAAAAGGTGCTTGGATTTTAGAGTCTAAAGTAGTCACATACAAGGCTGTCATCTGCCAACCTTTTTAAAATTAATATAAAGCTCTTTCCCATCTTATTCAAGGGTCATATTAAATCTATCATATACTCATGAGTACTTTTATTGCGGTTATATCCAAACAACAATCTATATTTTCTTTCTATGGTAAATTTGACACAGCTGAAAATCTCATATAGTACAGATGTGGAATGTTAGCATGACCCTTTTAATGGAGAAAGAAGCACTTAGACGTTAAATAAACAAAAGATTAAGTTCAAGAGGAATCAAGTTGACAATTTATCAAATTTGGCTTCAGATTTACTGACAGATTCAGATGTACTACGTGAATATTAGATTCATTCCTTTAGATTTATTTTGTCAAATTTTATTGATTGACCAAACTACATGAATTGCTGAGGTACATCTTTGCCTGTGTGTGTGTGTGTGTGTGTGTGTTTGTCTAAGCCTCACCTCCCCACCACCAAAGTTCTAGTACCCTTCCCACTATCAGGTTGATATTTGTTCGCTTCCAGCCCCATCCTCCTCACCCCCACCCCACCCTATAAACATTAATTTTTATAGTCTTAACAGTCATTTTTGTTGTAATTTGTTAATCATTTGCTTTGGTTATTTCTATTCCCCATATTAGAGAAAACATCCTATAATTGTCTTTCATTTTCTGACTTATTTTACTTCGCATAATCACCTCAAGTTCCATCCATGTCACAAAAGGCAAGAATTCATATTTTTACTAGCTGAGTAGTGTTCTATTGATTATATATAAAACCCCACAGTAGGCATTCAATTTGTTTCCATGTTTTAGCTATTGTAAATAATGCCATATACATAGGTGTGCATAAATCTTTTCAGATTAGTGATTTCATATTCTTTGGATAAATACATAGGAGAGGTCTTGCTAGATATTTCCATTTTTTAGATTGCTAAGGAATTTCCGTATTGTTTTGCTTGGGGGTAGCAACTATTTGCACTCCCACCAACAGTGAATGAGTGTAGTGTTTTCACTACACCCTTCCAACACATATTATTTCCTGTCTTTGTGATACAGGCCATTCTCACAGCTGTGAGGTGATATCTCACTGTGGTTTGATTTGCATTTCTCTAATAATAAGTGAATGCAAACATTCTTCATGTCTCTATTAACCATCTTTATGTCTTTGCAGAAGTATCTATATAAATCTTCTGCCCATTTTTTGATTGAATAGTGGCTTCCAGCTTAAATCCCATTTGATTTCCTAAGATTCTTATATTTTAACTGCCTTAAAAAGTAGTTTAAAAGGAATGAGTAACTTATTGTAACTACTAGTAATAATTTTAGGAGTAAGAAAGTTTGCCAGGGAGCTGTTATTAATAGAAAAACCATTTGATACCATTTCAGAAAAACCATTTCTGTGAACCGTGTTCACAGAAAATAAAGGGAAAGAAGTGAGCTCAAGTTCAGCATTCTTGGCATGTAATATGACTGACAGATATGAGAAACAAAAAAGCTGAGGAGTGAGCATTAATCACTATTTTATTCATCAGTCGGTGTAAAAATCATAAAATAGTTTCCTTAAAATATAAATAGTCTATTAAGGCAATATAGAAATCACATAACCAATTCTTTTGGTAATCTGTTTCTAGTTATTTTGGGGTTATTAAACATATCATTCTTTCCTTATAAAAACACAATTAGGATCTTTGCCTAGCTCTCATGGCATTCTTTTTCTCCATTTCCTATTCATAGCAATAATTGTCTTACTTGAGATTTTCACATTTAAGATGTCATCACTATTGCTTAAACAATAAATATTGCATTATAGTCATTATTTCCACAATGAAGAAACAATGTTTCAGGAAATGGTGACAGAGGAGCATAATTTCTTAAGCATGTTTAAATACCCTAAATATATAGTGCACAAGATTCCAACTCAGTACTTTCAAGTGAGTTTTTTAGTTCCTACAATTTTGGGGTGGGAGAAAGTAAACGTGATAGAATTAAATTCTCCAACAAATAAAAAAAAAGAGCCTTAACAGACAATAATTTCAACCCTGTAGCTATAAAAAGAATAAAGTATTGATCTAGAATGGATTGATATGGAAAGGTTGCCACAATTAATTTTGTAGGGGGAAAATAATTGTGTAGAAGTGTGGATACAGTATATGCCCATTTGTGTTTTGCCAAAAAGGATACACATATACCAACACCAGTAAGCATGTCTGATTAAAATTTTGTGGAAAAATATAAAACTGCAGAGGCTGAATTTGAAAGTACATGAGAGATTTATAATAATATAACCACCATATGACTAGAATTTTTGTTTTGCTTTACCATATGCATTTATCTGGTTATCTGTTATCCTCTTAATTTAAAAATCTAGTTAAAAAAATAATTTCAATAAGACCAGATATTAACAAGTACAGAAAAAAGGTTGCTTTCCAATCCTTTACTTTCAATCTGTGTTTATCTTTAGAGTTTAGGTATATTTCCTGAAACAGCAGAAGATTGGATTCTATTTTCCAATCCAACATGTTACCATGTGTCTTTTGTTTGGTGAGTTTAGTCCATTTATGTTTAGGGTAATTATTAATACATGGAAGTCTATTATTGCCACTTTGTTCATCATTTTATGGTTTTGCTCAATACCATATTCAGTTATTCCTATTCATTCCTCTGTTGGTATGGATTTTAAGTCTTGTAATATTTCTTGGAGTGGAGGTTTCATAGTAGCGAATTTCTGGAAATTTTGTTTGTCTGGGAAGGTCCTTATTTTTCTCATAAAGGAAGGAACGCTTTGTAGGATAAAGTATTCTTGACTAGCATTTATTTGTCTAGGAGTTTAATATGTTACTCCATTATCCTTTTGCCCCTAATGTTTCTTTAGATAAGTCTGATGTCAGCCCAATCTGTTTCTTCCCCCCAGTCAGTTTCATTGTTATCTTTTTGACAATAGCTTTACTGTTAATGTCTTGCTGTAGTTTTCTTGTCATCATGGTAATTTAGTATCCTTCTAGCTTCCTGTAGGTCTATTTTCATTTCCCTCTTCAGGTTTGGGAAGTTCTCTTCAATTATTTCCTTGAAGAGTTTTTCAATTCCCTTGTCTCTCTCTTTTTCTGGGATTCCTATAACTTGTATATTCCCTTTCCTCATGGTGTCAGATAATTCTCAAAGTATTTCTTCAGTCTTCTTCCTTTGTATCTCTCTCTCTTTTACTTTTATGGTTCACTTTGTATCTCCAAGAGTGCTGATTCATTCTGTCATATCATCTATTATATTTTCATGGCTTTTCCCAGAATTTTTAGCTCTTCCATTGATTTTTTTTAAGATTTATTTATTTATGCATACAAGAACTGGGGTACAGGCCAGAGGTGGGGGTGGGAGGGTGAGAGGAGTCACCAGAGACGGAGCGGGGAACAGAACAGGCAGACTGACTGAAATACACTCCTGAGGGGAGCAGTGGGTGAGTCTGGAGAGGTGTGCTGTGGCATGTGGGTAACTCCCTGGCTGGGGATTGAACTAGGTGCTGCAGTGACTGTGGATTGCTTCATAGTTTGTGTCATACCCCCTTGTGCCACCACGGAGGCCCTCTTCCATTGATCTTTTAACATTTTGTAGTTCCTTTATTTTATTATTTGAAGCTTCAGTCTTTAAAAGTTTTCAATATTGTTCATTGATTATGTTTCTCATAGTTTCCTTCTCCCTTTTTGCATTTTCTCTTTTGTCTTCAAGTTTTTTAATTATGGCAATTGTGAATTCTTAATTTGTCAGGCAGAAAAATTCTTTCCTGTCTGACTTGTTCAGTTCTGAAGACTGATTTTCTTTCTATGGTGTATTATTCGTATGAGGGCTTGCTTGACCATTTGTATTTTCCTTTCTCCCCATTGTTTGTTTTTGAGTTTGCTCTGCTCGGCGTGGGCTGTCAGGTGGATGTCCGGGCTGCTGGGGCCAGTGGGCATATGTCTGAGCAAGCTGCTGGGGGCCTGCCATGGGTGGTTGTGTGGCCTCTGGATACCTTGGGTTACTTTCTCACTCTGCACCTGACTAGGCAGTGGTTAGTGGGGTCCTGCAGGGGTTTGCAAGAACTTTGTCTGGATGGGGTCAACAGCCACCCACCCTGGAGGTTGTGAGAGCTCTGTGTACTCATTGTTCCTCCCAAGGGCATCCCACTTCTCAGCTGTACCTCCAAGCAGTTTCTTTCGGGGGAAAAAAATTAAGGCAAGATGATAAGATTTATTGTCTGATCAGTGAAAGCCTGTGTTGAGTTTTCACAAGGATTTTTCCCCTGACAGGAAATTCTAAATATCTATCAAAAATAATTTAAAATTAGTTATACTGAATATTCAACACTGAATTTAACATCAGCTCCTCACACAACTATTTCTTGCATTGAGTCTGACTGTCATAAGCATAAAACTAAAAGTATAACTTCAAGTGTTTTAATAGGAAGTATTACTGTGTTCCAGGCACTCTTTTAGGAATGTTTCTTGCACTACCTCATTCAAGTCTTCCCACGTACTTCCCCTATGTACTCTGCTTACAGTTGAGAAGCCTGAGAAACAGAGAGGCTAAGTCAGTTGCTTCCCACCACAGAGCCTGTAATGGATCTTCTGAAGTCAAGATCTGAGTCCTGTTGGACATAGGGTCCATCTTCTTCTTTTTTTTTTTTTTTTCCTCTTCACAATAGCAGAGGTGACTTTTATAGACAAATCTTTGACCCCAGGTATTAAGAAAGTACTGCTTGAGCAGTTGGATGGTAACATCACAGAAGTCAATAGGTTTCACTGCTGGGACATGAAAGTGACTCATCCCAGAGGGAAGTCAGGTAAAATTAGCATTCTCTTTTTGTTGATGTTGTTAATTAACACATATTTACATTTTTGTGAGTATATTTAAGTGGTGTATAAATATTGGGTCATGTGGTAATTCTAAGTTATCTTATAAGGCACCACCAAACGGTTTTCCACAGTTGGCCACACCATTTATATATTTTTTTTTTTTAAACTTTTTTTTTTTATAGAGGCATGTTTTTATTTATTTATTATATTTGTTTGTTTGTTTTGTTTATACATGCACTGGGTACAGTCAGAAGCGTGGGAGGGTGAGAGAATTCACCAGAGCCAGAGTGGGGAGCAGAGCAGGCAGAAGGACCAAAGTACACTGCTGAGGGGAGCAGCGGGTGGCAGGAGAGGTCTGCGCATCATGTGGGATCCTCCTCCGGTGGCCGGGGAGCAGCCGGGGATCGAACCGGCGCCGCAGAGGCCGCAGGCAGCTTCGCAACCCAGCGCTCAACCGCTGCGCCACCGGGGAGGCCCCACCATTTATATTTTGACCAGCAGTGTATGAGGGTTCCAAACTCCACATCTGTATCACACTTGTTCTTTACAATTTTTTGATTATGGTCATAGTAATGGTATGACATAGTATCTAATTGTGGTTTCAATGTACATTTCCCTAATAACTAATGATGTTAAATTTTTCATGTGCTTATTCATGATTCATGTATATTTCTTAAAGAAATATCTATTCAAACCCTTTGTCTTTTTTTAACAACAAGAGTTGAGTTGTTGTTGAGTTGTAAAAGTTCTTTATAAAGAACTTACCAGATAAATCAATACGATAATTTTCTCCCATTCTATGGAATGTCTTTTTACCTTTTCAAATAGTGTCCTTTGATGCACAGAAGTTTTTAATTTCAACAGTTTTATTTATTTTTACTTTTGTTGCTCCTGCTTTTGACTCATTTTTAAGAATTCATTGCCAAATCCAAAATCATGAAGATTTGCCCAGTGTTCTAAGGATTTTACAGGATTAGTTCTTACGTGTTACACTAAAAAAGCAGAATTCATAAAAATAGAGTAAAATAGTGGTTTTGAGGAGACATGAGTTGGGGCAAAGATTAGATGTTCCAATGGCACAGGTTTCCAGTTTTAAGATGAGTAAGTTCTCATGGCATAGCATGGTGGCTGTAATTAACAATACTTTATTATATACTTGAGAAGCGCTAAATGAGTAGTCTTAAATACTCTCACCACCAAAAAAAAAAAAAAAATAAGAAAAGGTAATATGGTCATCATTTCACAATATACACGTGCATCAATCATCACATTGCTTATCACATTGTAGACATTAAACTTTCAATATATTATTTTAAAAATCAGCTATTTCATTCCTAGGTATATACCCAACAGAACTGAAAACATGTCAACAATAGTATTTATACATAAATGAGCATAGCCACATTATTCATAATAGCCCAAAAGTGAGTACAATCCAAATGTCCATCAACTTACTAATGCGTAATTGTGATATATTCCTACAATGGAATATTACTTTGCACTGAAAAACAATATGTTACAACATGAACAAAATCTCACAATCATTATGCTAAATGAAAAAAGCACACACTAAAGAACAAATATTGTGTGATTCCATGTATTAGAAAAATCTATAAATCCATAAATATTAGAAGTAGATTAGGGGTAGCCTAAGTCTGCAAGTGTAATGGGAGTGACTGCAAAGAGCTTTATTTTGGGGGTGATGAAAATGCTCAAAATCTAGATTTTGGTGATTATGGAAATTATAGATTGAAGGGGGAAAAGGAAGAAAAGTGAGAATATTCATATTTGATGACCTCTGACTTTCTGGTTCTTGTAGAAGGCAAAGTAAAATATTCTGATGATGAGTTTGGTGACATCAGGAGAATGGTGACAGTTCAGACAACTAATTATGAGTAAAGATGACATTTTGGAGGCCTGAGTTTAAATCTTTATTTGCATAGCACTTAATCATCCAAGGAAGAGAATAACCAGACCTCACAAGAAATAAAATCCTGTAGCAAATGCTGGTCAGAGTCAAAGCTTTCTCTGCCTACGGGAGGATAAGGTTTCTCACCAGAGCCCTTAATTACCTTGTCTGACAGGATCAGATTCTAGAGCACGTTAGACTCTAACATCAGTTCCTAATGCCACAACGAATGCCAAGTGTGACTGTGGATTGCTTTATTTTACGAAAATGAGCATATATATATATATATATATTTTTTTTTATGATTTATTTATTTATGCATACAAGAACTAGGGTACAGGCCAGAGATGGAGGGCAATGAGAAGACTGAACGAAGAACACTGCTGAAGGGAGCAGTGGGCGAGACAGTAGAGGTCTGCTGCACCATGTGGATTTCTCTCTGGCCGGCCGGGGATCGAACTCGTGCTGCAGAGGCTGCAGATTGCTTCATAGTGCGGTGCTTAACCCCTTGCGCCACCGGCGAGGCCCAAGCTTATACTGTTTTTCTAGAAGCATTTTATCTGGGTTGGATTTAGCGATGACTTTTTACCTTAAAACGAACGTCCCTTCCCCCGCCACGCCACGCCCTCAAATTACAATGTGCTGTTTTCACATGGCCAGTGCCCCTCCTCCTACACTCCTCACACTCCCTCAGAAACACACTCCCTCAGAAACTTTTTGGCGTTTATTTGTGACCCCCCTGAACTCTAAGAGGGTCCAGCAAAGCCTCCGCTGGGTTCGTTTTGGCCCCAGCTTGGCCTTTGAACCCCGGGGCTCGACCTCCCCCGCCAGGAGGACCTGAAAGTCCGGCGGGGCGGGGCGGGGCGGGGAGGCGCGGCCCGGCCGGGGAGGGGAGGGGAGGGGAGGGGAGGGGGGCGGGGCGGGCGGCCCGGGCCGGCGGGCGGGCCTGCTCCACTGGAGCGGGGCGGGTGGGGGGATCGGCGGGGGGACCCATCCAGCTCCCCTCAAAGCCGCGGGCTCGGGGCCCTCTTCTGCTGCAGAAAGCGTGTCGCTCCTTTCCCAGCTAAACTCGATCTGGATCAGCGTTTGGGAGGAACAGCAAAAACTTTTCAAAACTCCCGTCCCTGCCCCGCCCCCCCAGCGCGCCGGTCCCCGATGGTCCGCCCCGGGCCCGGCCTCCGGCGCGGGGGGCGCCCCCTCCCCGCCTCCTGTGAGGCGCGCGGCGTCCCCACCCCCAGGCCGGGTCCGACGGCAGCGGGCGCGCTGCGAGCGGCCGCGGAAACCGTCTGCGGGCCCGGCGGGCCTGCCCCGCGGCGGCATGGACTACCTGACCGCGTTCACCGGCAAGGGCGGGCGCCTGCTGCGGGGCACGGCCAGCCGCCTGTGGAGCTTCGGGGGCGGCGGCGAGGCCCGGCAGGTGCACTTCGAGGACTACCTGAGGGAGCCCGCCCGGGGGGACCCGGGCTGCGGGCCCCCGCCCCCCCGGCTCCCCGCGCCGTCCACCCCGGAGGGACCTGGTGAGCCCGGCCTGCCCTCGCCGTCCGCGCGGCCCGCCCGGGCTGAGGACGGGGGAGCGGGGTCGGGGGCGCGGCCCCGGCGGGCGCCCCGCGCGGGCGGGGGGGCTCGGGGGGCGCCGGCGGGGCGTTGGCCTGGGGCCGGGGTGGGGGCGGCCGCGCTGGGGTGAGGAGGGGTGACCCCCGCTTCTGGGGACGGAAGACTTTGGGCGACTGTGCGGCGCGGCTCTTCCTGCTCTGCTCTTCCTGCTTTCCTCAGCCCCGACTTTCTGCACCCGCCGAGGGTTTCGAGGGGACACCCATTCCCCCCCCCGGCTGGGAGGGGAGTCGTGAATCGATTGTGACGTCCGTGTTTTTCGCCTTTGAGATCATTGGAAGAACGTGGGATTGGGTCAGGGTCCGTGTTGGTGCTGGTGTCCGGCTGTGACATTCGCTCGAGCGCCTGCAACACGCCAGGCGCGACCTGGGGAAAGAAATTGCTTCACTGATTCTGGAGCCTCGTGGGGATTTGTATCTTGTCTTTTTTTTTTTTTTTTGAAAGGCTGGCTCTTGTCTGAGTTGCCAGAACCTGGAAACTTTTTTTTCTCTGTTGCCGTTTGCAGTAGTTGCTAGTTTTCTTTTCTTTCCTCGTAGTGGCAGACAGGCAGTCCTCATGGCATGATACTGAGAGCTCAGCTCAGGTTTTAAAACAGTTCCTGAAGAGGTATCGACATGAAGCATACATATGGCAGCTTCTCCAAAGTCGCTGACTTTAGCTTACTAAGTGGCAGATCTCTCCTAGTTATTTATGTTTCATTTTTATTACTTGTCAATATGCACTCTGTGGCTATGACAGTAAATATCAGTAAATATATATATATATTTATATATATTTTTATATATATATGAGGATTGGAGAGTTTAGAAAATAGAGGAAAAACGCAGATTCTACCCATAACCCCACTTCCTGCTATTCTTAAAGTGTTGAAATAGTGAGGACATCTTTTGAGCTGTGTGTAGATTTGTAATATCTGAAAAACCTGAATATTAACATCAAGTTGTATCATGATTCCTTTTAATACTTCTTCCTCACTCTGCATAACATATCTTTTAAATTCATGTTTATGGAATAAAAAGGATACTTTATTTCTATTGTGAAAGACATCACCTGGACAGACTTTCCTTGAAGGTGGGATCAGGGATGAAGGCTGGAACTTTGAAGTGTTTTTGAATAAATATGTATCTTTTTGAATCAGTCTTCAGTTGCCTAATTGAAAACATTACTATGTGACCAGCCTCTAAATAGATACAGAATTCATTGGTGTAACTTAAGGAGGAAGGAATATAGTTGATGTTTTAATAAGTATGCCCAAATTCATTCAGAAATATTTATTGAGCACACTGCTGTATCTGACACTTTCCTTGAAAGTTGAAGCTTCAGAACACTTTACAAACTCTTATGTGAAGATGTCTTATGCCTTTTTTAGTATTCATGGTGCACCCAAAATCTCTGACACAGTTAGAGAGGCCTGTGATGTCATAGTATGACTTTAATCATATTATTAACTTGGTCAGAGAATTTGTGTGTGTGTGTGTGGGGGGGGAACCCTCGCAGGCAGCTGGAGAACGAACCAGTGCTGCAGAGGCTGCGGGCAGCCTCACAGCCCAGCGCTCAACTGCTGCGCCACCCGGGATGCCCCAGAGAATTTTTATAAGTTATTTATCTCTGTGTCTAACTTTTTGCTTGTAAATTAGGTTGATTGGATACCAAGGGTTCTAGAGCTCTTTTTCATTCGAAACACAGCTAGTCAAAATGAGGGAAAAAAGCATTTGGGTGTAAAAACACTATAGGCCCATGAAGTTGGAGAATTCTGAGGGCAGCTCAGGAAATAAGTGCTTCAGCAATAGTTTGATTGCCTTCTCTGCTCTTAGAATAAGTCTCACTTCCTAAGTTGATTTTTGAGAAGGCTGTATGTTTACAAAAAAAAAGTCCTTTCTAGCCAGCCTTGCTTAAAATGTAAACTCTGTTCATGCCAGATGGTTTTTGGCTACAGGCATAACCTGTATTTGTGTGTTTATAATGAGTATCTGATCCTGAGTATCAGTCTATTAGAAGGATTTCTTCTACATTTCAGCTTGTGACTACCCTTATTTTATATTTATAACAACTGCTTCCGTGTCCTGTTGTCTGTCATCTTTTTTTTTTTTTTTGTCTGTCATCTTTTTTTTTTAAAGATTTATTTATTTATTTATTTATTTATTTATTTATTTATTTATTTATTTATTTATTTATTTATTTATTTATTTATACAAGCACTGGGTACAGTCAGAAGCGCGGGAGGGTGAGAGAATTCACCAGAGCCAGAGCAGAGAGCAGAACAGGCAGACTGATGAAATACACTGCTGAGGGGAGTAGCGGGTGCGGCAGGAGAGGTCTGCCGTGCCCTGTGGGACCCTCGCCTTGGCTGGGGATCAAACCGGTGCTGCAGAGTCTGTGGGCAGCTTCACAGCCCAGCACTAAACTGCTGTGCCACCAGGGGAGGCCCTGTCTGTCATCTTTTAATTCTTTAAAGTGTCCTGTGTATTTTGTAGCAGTATTTCTTGTACCAACACTTCCACACTTGAAGATTGGCTGTACTTCAGGGCCCGTTTGTTGTTAGTGATCTTGGCCCCTCACCGTTTCATGTTTGGTGATGATGTTGATGAAATAGTTTTACTATTGACAGATAAAAGATGGACTAATAAAACTGGTCAAATGTGTCTGATTTTACTCTTTTTATAACTACCTACATGGTTATTAGTACTGAATGATGCCTTATTCTTCTTCAAGGTGGCTGTAGTTCTTACTAGCTTTTAGTGTTTGCTGACTCCAGAATTGTTAGCCCCCTTAGGAAAATCATTAATTGGAACTTAGACTCATTAAGGAGCTAACTACACCATTGCTCTAATTAATAACAAGTATAAAGAAAACATCATTTTTGTCTTGCTTAGAGAGTAAGTTAGATTTGATTAGGAAAAAAATTGTGTACCTTAAGAGTATAACTCTTGTCTGGGAGCATGACTGTAATCCTATAATATATAACCTTATAAAGTATTCACTTTACTAGTTCATGCTCTAATAAGTATAGAGATTAAATAAGCTTATAGAGTCTCAACTTAAAATATTATTTTTACCATAAACTGCCCTGTTATCAACTCTGTTTTCCCACTGGGTGACAGTATATTTTAAACACATTTCAGACTTGTTGAAACTGTTTCTTCATTTACTTTTAGCAATTAAAAGAGTATCTTTTGGAAGGACAGGGTGGGTGGAAAGAATGATAGCAAGAATAATAGATGCTAAGAACATTTCCAATGGGGCAGACATTAGCAGAGATTTTTATTTAGTCCTTATAACAACTCTGGAATGTAGGTACTACTATTATCACTTTTTCCTTATGGGGAAACTGAGCCAAAGAAATAAAGAATGTAGCATCCATCCTTTATGTTTTGAAGTGTTAGCTTCATATTTTTAAGAGGCCTTGTCATACAGGGGAAAAAATGTGAAAAGAATGCAGAATTCTACCATATATGATGTTAAAGTTAAAGCAAATAAAATTAGACCAAAGAATATTATGCTTTTAATTTCTTTAGAATTAGATAAATACTAAAGTAACAGACCTGAAAATTCAAAATCCAATAAAAATATTAGAAAAGTTGGATATGTATTTGGTTGGAAATTGCAGTTGCAGATTATAGAAGAATTAGGTAATAACTTTTCTTGAACCCAGGAAAGGTCAAGAACCTCTAAAGGACCTCTCCTGTCTCTCCTGGCTGCTTCCCTCAGCAACGTATTTCAGTCAGTCTGCCTGTTCTGTTCCCCACTCTGTCTCTGGTGAGTCCTCTCACCCTCCCGTGCATCTGGACTATACCCCGTTCTTGTATGCATGAATAAATAAATCTTTAAAAATAAATAAATAAATAATGTTGGACACCTTCTCCCAGAATTTCTCTTATGAACTTCTGGGATGGGATGCATAGTTTGCATTTCCAACAATTTCCCAAGTAATGCTGATGCTTCTGACCTGAGTGCCACACTTTGAGAATCACTCTTGTGGGTAAGTCTTGTCCATAGTAAGGGTAGAAGGATATAGAGAAATGTTGAGATTTTTTAAATGTTTAGTATTAATATTTTTATATTAATACTATGAGTAATCAGTGTATTATGGTCTTTAAAATATTATATTTCAGAAAATTAGATCTGTCAGAATGAGTACAGTAAGTCTTGTGAATCTAATTTAAAATGAATACTTGTATAATTGTTTTTTGACTTGTGATTTTAAACTTAAAGGTGCAAGAATTCAGCTAAATTTAGAAATTATTGGAATGTCTAAAATGTATAATCATTGTATTAAATAATTTAATGTATTTAGTGTAATTAAGTTCTTAGAAAGGTTACTTGTTAGAGAGGTACATAAAATGTTCAAAATCGAATGTAGTATAGTTATAAGTGCAGTTTAAAATGTGAAAGCATTTAAGTACTCCAGTTGTATAAATAGGATTATTTGAGGATATTTAGTTTGTTTTCTGCTCGAATTGACTATCTATTAAAACCACCATAGAAATATTAAACTTTACTAGACTTATAAATAGAATATATTTTATAGTTGAATTATTTAAGGAAAAACTGGGTTTTAATATTTGTACTTCAATAAATCAAGTATTAATTAAAAAGTGAGTAGTTGCAAATAGTTTTTTCTGTGTATAAATTCTTCCTTCTTGGGTACCAGAATGCACTCTTGATACATTTTGTTGAATGAATGATATTAATACAAAAAAAAGTATGATTTACGGGCAAATGGATGTATTAAGAGAATAGACCAAAAATCTGCCTTTGTTTTCTGGCAGTCAGTAAAAAGAAAGAAATGTGGTCACACAAATTACAATTTCCTTAGGATAAAGATAAAACCTGTTGCTCAGGGCCTCCCCTGGTGGTGGAGCGGTTGAGCGCTGGCCTGTGAGGCTGCCTGCAACCTCTGCAGTGCCCTTCCCTGGGCCACCTGGGAGGGTCCCACAAAACAAAACAAAAAACATGTTGCTCAGGCACTTTGGAGAAACACACCATTCCTGATAGTGGGAATAAAGAGAAAAAATTCTTATGGAACTGTTCCAAGATAGCAAATAGTATTTTCTCACCATCTTTATTGTAAATACAGATTCTGATTTCAGAAAGCTAATTTTTATACACCATTCTTTAGTGCATTTCAATAATTTAACAGTAGAAACAGTAGAATGCAAGTTCGTAATAGCAGTTCTGTATATGGCCAAGGAAATTAATCCAAATATACAGTTAGCTGATGGTGTGTCTTAATTAGAGGGTAGTTACTGGATTACAAAACATAGATTTCATTTTTTTTAAGATTTCTTTATGCATACAAGAACTGGGGTACAGGCCAGAGGTGTGGGGGGTAGTGAGAGGATTCACCAGAGACAGAGTAGGGAGCAGAACAGGCTGATCAAATAAAACACACTGCTGAGGGGAACAGCGGGCGAGGCAGGAGAGGTCTGCTATACCATGTGGGTTGCTCCCTGGCAGGGATTGAACTTATGCTTCAGAGGCTTTTGATTGCTTGATAGCGCTATCTTTAACCCTTGCGCCACCAGGGAGGCCTACAAACTATAGATTTTAGATTATATTGTCAAGACTCTAAAATTTTTGATTTACTAAAACAGTGCTACTCAATAGGGTTTTTGCAATGATGGTAGCCCATAGACAGATGTGGCTTTTGAGCACTTGAAATTTGACTAGTGAGGAATTGAATTGAGAAATATGGATTCTGAATTCTATTATCTCTGTTGTCTAACATGGTAGCTCCTAGCACTTGTGGCTATTTTAGTATAAATTAATTTAAATTAAATTGAAAATTCAATTTTCAGTCTTCTTTAGTAACATTTGAAGTAATCAGAAACCACAAAGCTAGTGGCTACCATATTCAATAATGCAGAGATGAAGTATTTTTATTATTGCAAGAGGTTTCACTGGACAGCATTGTTCTAGAGTAATGTCTTTCAGCTTACTGCTGTTAGAATTCCCTGGCAAGCTATTAAAAAAATTCTGATGACAAAGCCCCAACTATAGCTTCAGATTTCTAAGATTTGACACTTGAAGAGTAGATCATAAATAAAAATCTCTCAAGTTTAGGACTTAAGTCAATGTGTTTCTTAGGTAATTCTTAAAAGGCATTATTTTTCTTAATGTTTCTCAGTCAAATTAATGAGTCTAGAGGAGTTTAGCAAGTTTTTAAAACTTTTCTTCACAAGTACTTTGGGTATGTACTTATTTCATTCAGGTTAAGTAAAGAGATGCATGTTTAAATTTGTATGCCAGACTCTGAATAGGACTGAGACATTAGGAACATTGAGGTGTGACTGACAATTAAAAATTCCTGAAATATGAAGTCATGTTTATGCTTGAGGGAGAAATACTGAAGATATATTCTTGGAATATTTGGCTCCAGTCTAAGAAAAAAAATTTTTTCTTGTAAAATTGATGCATGCTAATTATGAGGAAGTCATAGAGTGCAGAGTTTAAAAGTTTAAAAGACACTTCCAGTTCAACCATCCAGAGACATAAGTAATTTTAGAGAAGGCAGTATTGTTGAGATATGTACACAGATATGTAGAATGATGGATGGATGGTTAGAAAGAAGGAATGACTAGAAGATATTGTTTGCCATAAGTAGTAGTTCCTGAATGGTATGTCTAAAACTAAGCCGTCTGAAAAATAGTAAGTGGTTGTTATTGATGTCGTTACATTCTTGCTTTAGATTTAAGGGAAATATATTTAATTTTTTTTAAGATTGATTTATTTATTTATACAAGCACTGGGTACAGTCAGAAGCACTGGAGGGTGAGAGAATTCACCAGAGCCAGAGCCGGAAACAGAACAGGCAGGCTTACGAGGAAGTACACTGCTGAAGGGAGCAGCAGGCTGCAGGAGAGGTCTGTGCACCATGTGGGACCCTCTCCGGTGGCCTGGGATCGAACTGGCGCTGCAGAGGCTGTGGGCAGCTTCACAGCCCATCGCTCAACTGCTGTGACACCAGGGGAGGCCCTATATTTAAATCTTTATGACAGTAACAGCTCAATCTCCCATTTTTCTTCCCCTACCTCCTATTCTTTACTCATTCTACTATTTTTACACTTTTATGCTTATAGGATAGACAGTTTTTCACTATTCATGACCCATATAGTTATTTTATTATATCCTCATCACTCCTGGAGTTTTTGGTAAAGTTGACATAATTTGTTTTGTGGCGTTGAATAACTATTTCACTAAAGAATCTGAAGCAAGCAAGAACTGTTTTCTTTTTCTTCTAGTAGATGATTTGCTTTTTAAGCAGGAATTCCTTAAGAATTCTTTTATTCTCCAAGCACTATAATTTAACCAAGAGCAGAAATGAGAATGAGTAAATTTGCATGTGCACCTGAGTGTGTATGTCTTTCAGGAATTAAATGCCTTTTAGCAATTACATCTTTCCTCTTGGGTCCATGTTCATGGAGCTACAACTACATGAAATAGCTCTGGTCTTGAGATGGGGGAATCCAGAGCTATGAAGAATAATGTTGGGTATTACATTCACCTGGAAATTTATTACTTCTGTTCATGTTTCACTGGACAAGGCAAGTTATGTGGTCATATTTGACTTCAGTGGGATGGTGTGATGTATTTTATATTCTTCCCCAGGAAGGGACACAACAATAATACATTATGTCACAATGACTAATTTAGAAAATAATTACATTAGTTGAATGGAGATTGAAAATTGTGTTACTCTATGAGTAGGGAGTTACATGGGCAAGCCCTTTGTTTTTTTTCTCTCAGTTATTCAGACTTTACGTTTGATCCTTTTGAAAGCTCTTTTAGTAGTGAAGTCAACTGTGAACCCATAGTTCTGGAGTGAGGCCTGAGAGTCCTCATTCATGGTAAATTCAAAGGGGATACACTGCTGCTTGTCCTTGTAGCCTACTTTAAGTATCAGCACTTTATAACACTTTTTATTATGGACTTTTTCAATTAGGAAAAGGCCACCACAAAAATCCTTGGCTAGATAGGGAAAGAGCCCCAAAAGAGGAACTAATAGGAAGGAAAGCAACAGCAGTGTGACATGTTTCCAAATAAAGGGAAAGGTGAGCATTGAGAAGGAATAAATTTGATGCTTCCAAAGATCAAATAAAATTGGGAAAGCCCATTAAAGTTGCCACTTAGTTTATTCTTTGCTAAAGCAAGAGAGACGTCATTACAGTGCATTCAGGAATCAGTAGGAGGTGATGAAATAAGGATAGTGAAAGTAGACTCTTAACTCCCAGAAGTTTAGTTATGAAAGAAGCAAAACGATAGGCAGATATCTAGAGGCAGATGGTCACAAAGTGAAGGAAAAATTAAGGACATTAAAAAAAAAATCTTTGTTTTAATTATTAATTAGAAATCAATAACAAGTGAAAATTTGAATATATAGGTATTTTCCCCCTTATATTACCTCATTATAGAAGGGATCAATTAATTAGAAAAGTTGTAATCAGCATATGTTTTTAGTTTGGAAGATGCTTTTAAAATATTAAAGACTTCCAGCTCAAAGTTTTTAAATCATCAAAATTTTTATTAGTAGCTACTATCAAAATTATCATAATCAATTCTGTTAGGGGTCTTCCAACAAATTAAAACTGGATTTCATACTATTTTTGGTTTTGGTTTCCATGTTTGCTTTCTTCTTCTAGTTTGCCTTTCTCATTTTATTACCAAATTATCATTTTTTCTCTTCTAAAAAATTAAGGTAAAAATGGTTTACAACACTGTATATGATTCAAAAATACAAAGTTCTGATACTGTCCTGTCAATTCTTTGCTTAAACATATTTTGGGACTTAATAGTCTGGTAAAAGCAAGGTAGGTGAGTCATACTCTTCTGCTGAGAATAATTTTAAAAACTGGGTGAAAACAAATTTTAACAAGGGTATTAAAATGGTACTTGATAAGGCTAGATAAGATCTGTGTGAGGACAGAGGCCCAAGGAGCAATTCCAGTTTGGGATTGCTTCTTCCCTGGGGAATGTGTTGGTTCCAGAAACAACAAATTAGTGATTAAATGTTGATTTTGAGGGGCCTCCCTGGTGGCGCAAGGGGTTAAGTCTCAGCACTATCATGCTATTGGCAGCCACTGTAGCACTAGTTCAATCCCTGCTAGGGAGGTCATCCACATGGCACAGCAGACCTCTCCTTGACTCTCGCTGGTACCCACAGCAGTGCATTTCAGTCAGTCTGCCTGTTCTGTCTCCCCACTCTGTCTCCTCTCACCCACCCACACCTCCGGCCTTCACCCCAGCTCTCTTGTATGCATAAATTAATCTTTAAAAATAGTTGATTTTTGACAACCTAAGCAAGGGTATAGGGACAGACAAGCGCCATCATAGGTGAAGAGTGAACAACTCTAACTTAGGACCTCAAAGCGCTGTGCCTTAGCAATAACCAAAAACTGAAGTAGTGAAACTTGATCAGTCAACTTCAAATCATCATTCCTGTAATTTCATGAAAAAGATCTAATATTCTTAGAGTCTTCAGGGGTTTGGGAAAAGCATACAATAATTCCTTCTGGAGAAATATAGCTTTCTATGTGTCAAATTCTGCCTATATGCAGTTTTGCAAATTTAATATTCAGCATACCAAATATAATTAGATGTTTGACAAGACATGAGAAACAGACCCATAGGAATAATGAATACTGTTGTTATCAGATTTTAAATAGCTATGTTGAAAATTCTGAGCTAACTGAGAAATTTGTAGGAAAATAGTTTAAAAAAGAATAACTAGGAATTGAGCAATGTAATCCTTCAGTTAGGATCTTTGTGAATAGATTCAGCAGCAAATTAGCCACCAAAGAAGAGAATTCATGCATGAATTGATACATCAGAAGAAAAAATTCAGAATAAAGAGAGAGGGAATAAATAAGCCCAGAATAAAAAGGATGGAAAATATAGGGTAAACTTTATACAAGATTACATTAAATAGTTGTTACTTATGGATAGTGGAGTCCCGGAAGGAGAGGAGAGAGAAATGGGGCAGAAACATTTAAAGAGAGAATGGCTGAAAACTTCAAAACTGATAAAATACTGTAATTCACAGGTTTAAACAGTCCTATAAACGCTTTGTGGATTCAGTGCAAATTCCACCAAAGCTGGTAAATCTTATAAAGTCATCAGAGTAAGTAGTCATTGATGTAGCAATACGATTGACAATAGATTTTTTTCAATAAGCTGTGGAAACAAAAAGGCAGGGGGAAGTACCTGTCAACTAAGAACTCTGTTTCCTGTGTAGTTACCCAGACATATAATAAAACTGATAAATCTGAGGGCAAAGTAAATGTTGATTGTCTAGAAAAATAGTGTCATATACTGTTTTTTATACACACATGAAAGTAAAATCTGTAATAACTAATGCATTTAAGTCTTTGCAGGGGCACACAGCTTTTAAGTTGAATTGTCCAGAAAGAAGATAAAAGTACTAATTATTAGACTGCGATAAGTCAGAAATTCAGGCTGTAATCTCTAGGCTGACCACTAAGTGAATTGTTAAAATTTCCAAATTAATGAGAGGAGATGGAAAATTAACAAATAATATTATAATCAATAAAATCAATATTTTATCATCAATACTGTAATTAATAAAATTACTGATTAATAAAATCAGTAAAAATAATAAATAATTGCTGGATATATTTCAGCCTTGACAATATTGACATTATGGGATAGATAATTCTTTGGTGAGTAGGGACGATTGCGTGCTTTTGTTTAGTTAGCACAAGATTTTTAGCAGCATCCTTGGCCTCTACCCATTAGATACCATTAACACTCTCCCCCAATTGTAATTATCAAAAATTGCTTCAGTTTTCTCAGTTGTAAAATGGTCATAAAATGATGCCTACTTTGTAGAGTTGATGAACTAGATGATAATAAATGTGAAATAATACAATGCCTGGATGTACTAGATATTTGGTGTTAACTATTGTTTGATTACTAAATAAACCACAAATATGTATATATTTCTAAACTGTAATACCTTTTGTGAGGAAGAGGAATAGGATTCTTTCCCTTCTGCAAATCTAGATTCAAATTTGTTGGCAGCTATCTTTGAAAGGTTGTTATAAACATAGCAGGTAAGAAACTGGATTAGGTAACAGCTTTGTTTACTTTCAAGTCTCAATAATTGTGATTAGGGGCCTCCCTGGTGGTGCAAAGGGTTAAGCACAGCTCTGTGAAGCTATCCACAGCCACTGCAGCACAAGTTCGATCCCCAGCCAGGGAGCTACCCACATGGCACAGCAGACCTCTCCTGACTCACCCACTGCCCCCCTCAGCAGTGTATTTTGGTCAGTCTGCCTGTTCTGTTCCCCACTCTGTCTCTGGTGAATCCTCTCACCCTCCACACCTCCGCCTGTACCCCAGCTCTTTATGTATAAATAAATAAATCTTAAAAAAATTATTGTGATTATATTTTCATAATGATAGAGGGAATCATCTCATTGTGCTCTGGTACTCATCTTTATGAGTAAATGTTTTACCAATGGTTATTAAAAACTATTTTTATAATAATTATTACACCATATTTTATCATTTGAAATTATGAAAGTGAATATTTTCAGTGCATGTCAAGCTTTAAACTGTGGAAAGCTGGTATTTTAGTTTTCTTACTTTGGTGAACTCTTAAAAATGATAGAGCAGTTACACATTTCACTGTGATTAAATGTTTTAATGAATTCTTGGGATATTATGAAACAAACATTGAAAAGGGTACTCTTAGGCAAGTAAATGTAGACTAATGGCTATTCCTAAAATCAATTAAGGAGAGATGCATATTATTAGTTAAAAGCAATCTGTAATTGTATTTTGTATTATTTTCAAAGTTTAAATTGCAAAATAGGAACCATTTGGCTCCCTCTGCTGTTCACGAAATAACATATAAATTACTATTTAATATTGTCTTAATAATTTGTTTTATCATAACAAATTTAAATATGTTCTTTAGGGCTTTCCCTGGTGGCACAGGCCGTTGGCACAGGGCTTCCCCTGGTGGCACAGTGCTGTGGAGCTGTCCGCAGTCAGCCTCTGCAGTGTAGGTTCAATGCAGGCTGGCAGGCGAGAATCCCACATGGCGCAGCAGACCTCTCCTGTCTTGCCTGCTGCTCCCCTCAGCAGTGTATTTCAGTCAGTCTGCCTGTTCTGTTCCCCGCTCTGTCTCTGGTGAATCTTCTCACCCCCCTGCACATCTGGCCTGTACCCTGGTTCTTGTATGCATGAATAAATAAATCTTTAAAATAAATAAATATGCTTTTCAGTGGAGGAAGAAAATAGAATATAGCGATAGGCAAAAATAATACTCCTCTCCACAAGAAGTGTACATTTTGCATTTATACCATAAATGTAGATTGCCTCCTTTTCTACATCCAAACAGAATGTGGTATATCTTTTGAACATTTACCAATCTCTCATATATTAGAAATGTTATCTCAGTATAGTAAAGGCATTTTTATATTTTCTTGTGAATTTTCTGATCCATACCTTTTGTCTGTTTTTCCATGCATGTTTTCCTCTTTTATTTCTCCTCAGATTTTAAGTGTTCTTTAAATATTTAGGACAGTCAAGTAGTCTGTCTATCTGTGGTTTTAATAAACGAACCATAATTCCTTCTTTACAGAAAATTAATGACACTATAAGAATTGTGGTTTTCTAGGTACAAACAGTTGTTGTTTTAGAACATTAGCTAATTCAAATTCAATGTTTGCCTTATGTAGGCCCTTTTTGTTAGGCATTGAGGAGGCATTATGGAACAAGGAAGGTGTGGCGTTTTATAGCTTAAAGTTTTTAGTGAAAGAGAGTTAAAATAAGTGGAAAATTAAAACTACAAATGCTACTGATGAGGTTTCTGGAGTTAGTGCGGGGCCCTTGGGTTCACTCTGGGAAAGGTGTCACCACAGCTTTCTGTTTGGCGGCACGCAGCGAGTTCCCCAGGCGAGTTTCTCCACGAGACTGAAATGGTCATTATATATAAAGAATAGATTTATTAGGGAAAGGGACAGGTTTGCTGAGAGGCCTGCAGCCTTGAGGAGAGTAGCCTCCGCTGAGGGAGGTCAGTGAAGAGAAGCCCTAGCATAGTACAGGTCACGGGCAGGCAGGAGGCTGCTGCCCTGCAGAGGGAGAGAGTTGGTGAAAAGAGGCACCAGCATAGTCACAGGTGGGGAGTGGGAGTGCTGCCCCGAGCCTGTGGAGACACTGCTCTGATACTGTCCTCTTCTGTTTGGGAGGGGTCACTCCTTGTGAGCCTCCAGTTTGTTGCTGATTTTGAATAACCATGCAGAATCCAAAAGGGACTGGAGATTCCAGGATGGGCCCAATCTCTGTATCTTTACTGTCAGGTCTTTGCTCCACTCCCTACAGCAATCTGATCCTGCTTGGGTCTCATGCCTTGGCACCTTAGGGTCACAACCTCTACAGCTAGGTTAATGGTCATGTTATTTCCCTCTAACCCCCACTTTCCTGTGAGTCAGGTTCTGGTCTTGAGGCACCTCCTTTCCAGTCTTTCTATTCTTGTCCTCCATCACTATGAAGGAGACAAAGATACTATGTGATTAATGACAGAGAACCGGGTCAGACTAGGTGGTCAAGAAGGTTTTAAGACAGTTTTTGTTTGTTTTAAGCATTGCAGTGTAACTATTTTTGGGATTCAGATGATTAATAATATTATTATTTTTTTCACACTTCATTAGAACCACTAACCCAAGTGAGCTAATTAGGTACATAAGAATAAACTAGTATGGTCAATTGTCAATTAAGGTGGCTAGAGATAGAGTGGTGTAAATATTTTTTAGGCAATTTGGGTTAGAGGAATTAATTTTTCTTTGAAAACTATAGTTTTAATCATGAAAAATGATGAGGGATGAATTGAACATTTTGTTATATTTGCTATCTAATTTCTTTTATTAGTTTTTTAGAGATTGATTTTAATAATTTTTAAATGTTTCAAATGGAGTGACATTTTATCAATTCACTGAGATATAGATGAGAATGTTATCACTGAAGTAGAATTTAATTGATATGGAATGATAATGACATGTTTAAGTGAAATATTTAATAAGCAATTGAAAAATAGTTGGTACTTTATCTGAAATGAAATGCCTTGAAGTGTGTTTATATATGAAAGACTATCTTAATTCTTCAAGGTGTGTAAATAAGGAACTTAATAATTTAAAACAATTCCATAAAGAAGACTATCTTTAATTACAGAATTATAGATTTTGTGAGTGTGTAAGGACTATTAGTTACATTTTTCAGACTTGAATTACTGGTAGTAATAATCATAATAATGATAAAATAATAGTAATAAAAATAATAGATCTTATAATCAGGCTAGATGTGTTGAAAGACATGATTCATAATCATTTTTCAATAACTTCCTTTCTCTCCCACTTACTTATATTTTGAATTGCTTTCAATTACTACACTGTTTCAATTCCTACTGGTCAATTTCTAAAGCAATTTTTTGCTAGTTGCTTATCTTTTGGAGCAAAGAAACCTGGGCAGCAAGCTGTATTACTAGTGAACTAGGTAAGTTCCCAGTGAGCTCTATTTAATAGTCCTTGACATTGCTCTAAAAGGAAGATGAATTTAATAGGATTTTTACCTAATTTTTTCCAGACACTGGCCAAAAGAAGACCCTAGACAAGAAAGACGGGAGACGAATGTCTTTTCAGAAACCTAAAGGAACTATTGAATATACCGTAAGTTATCTGCTTTTGAAAAAACTGACTTATCTTTGTAATAGTCTTAAAAAGGACATTCTTTGTTTATACTATAAATAAGACAAAGATTGTTAACGTCCTATTTTAAAAGCTGTACTTCACTTTCAGCAACTTTTCTTAATAAGTCGTAAGTTCCTAATTGCATTTTAGGATTCCTTTCCTTATAAAGATATTTTATTATATTACAAAGATAGTAATTTTACCAAATTTAATTTAGTATAGATTCCAGTTTACTGGGAGTCAGTGTTATTGTGCTATAATAATTTTTATTAAGTTAGGCTTTTAGGAAAATATTTGCATTTTTAAAAATGTGAAAATCAGGTTCCCAGCAGCGATAACGATAATGATAATGAGATAAACAATTTAAAAGGTAAATTGATATTAATCTTCCACATTAACCTCTCACATTAGATTATTTATACTAATTTATAGCTAAATTTCTTCAGCTCTGAAAATAGAGCTTTTTTTCTATGTTCTTGAAATGACCCTCTTATCTCCCTGCAGTGAATTTTTCACATTTCTGGGTACTGTGGGAAGCTGAAGTAAGAAAACTACTTTAGACTGTGGTGTGCTGCTTATTTGATTAAATGTAAATATTCTGTGGATGATATTCACATGCTATAATTTTTTAACTGAACTTAATTTTATGTTGTTTTGTGTTTTTTAATGTTATAATAACATTAATAAGATTATAGCATTTTTGAACAATATATGCATTTGTGTCATCATGAAACCTTATACTTGGTTTGAATCTTACCTTCCATGAACCTTTAAAGAAATTATTGAGAAATTATGTCCCTCTATTGTCTTTTTGTGATCATTTCTAGGTAATCTTTCTTTTTTAGATTGTTTTTCGAGTTTCTTTCTTGTCTTTATAGTTCTGTATTACCATTGTAAGTCTAAATTCATACAATTTTTAATTTTTTTTAATTAAAGTAACTTTGATTTAAAACTTTGTATATGAAATAGAGATCTAGGATCACCCCCTTCAGGTGTATGTTACCATGTCTCACCCACCACCAAGACACCCACAGTCCATTATCCTTCCTTCTCACTTTGCTAATAGTTTAGTTTTTGTCTAAACAGATTAAAATCATTTTTTTTTCTTTTAAACAGGTTGAATCGAGGGATTCTTTGAATAGTATAGCCCTGAAATTTGATACAACACCCAACGAACTTGTTCAATTAAATAAGTTATTCTCCCGAGCAGTGGTTACTGGACAGGTATATTTTTTTTTTTATGCATTGGTATTTTAATATATAGAAGTTTCCATTGCAATATAGTTTAAAATATTGAAACATTGAGAAGAATAATTGTATGCATTCTTTAAGTCTTATTGACTCTAAAAGAGAAAATTAACTATTACTTATATACATATGAATTTTTCTTAATAAATATCGAAAAAATGTGAATTATCTTTTCAAATGTAGATTTAAAGAACTTTCAAAAATATATAAAGCAGTACATGTACATGATAAAAAGTCCAAACATTTTTAAAGGTAAGTGTTCTATCTCAATTCCTTTTCCAGAAGCAACCTCAGTTACCAATTTGTATCTTTTCCAGAAAGTCTAATCTTTACTCTTACTCTTTTTTTTTAATTTAACTTGATATTTAGTGAATGTTCGATTTAAACACAATGTGATTTCACACTTGTTCATTTGTATAATATTGCAATATATTGTTGTAGATTAGTCACAAAAGCTTTAAACTGTTTTTTTTTCCTCTTTTACTATTGTAAATATTGCTGTAGTCAACACTTGTACCTATCTCTTTTTCTTATGTTGGTATTTTTGTAGACTAAAGTCTTAGAAGTTAATTTGCTGAGTGAAAGTATACAAAATTTTGCTATGGCTAGATTGCCTTTAAAAATATACCCACGGTAGGGCCTCCTCTGGTGGCGCAGCAGTTGAGCACTGGACTGCGAAGCTGCCCGAAGCTGTCTGCAGCCTCTGCAGCGCCAGTTTGATCCTGAGCCGCTGGCGAGGGTCTCACATGGGTCTCACATGGCGCGGAGACCTGCCGCCCGCTGCTCCCCTCAGCAGTGTGCTTCGGTCCTTCTGCCTGTTCTGCTCCCTGCTCTGGCTCTGGTGAATTCTCTCACCCTCCCGCGCTTCTGACTGTGCCCACTGCTTGTATAAATAAATAAATAAATCTTTAAAAAATATATATATACACCCACGGTTTATGAGAATTATCAAACTAATCTAAATTAATTTGAATACTTTTTTTTTTTACAGTGTAGAAATTATGACAATACATATTCTTTAAAATCAAAACATTTTTGTTTTTTTCTATTTTCTGCAGAAGGTCATGGAACTTATAAAAGATCTTCTGACTACTAAAATTTTAGTTTGACTGAATTTTTGTGTGAATGATTTTTTACAGGTTTTATATGTTCCTGATCCTGAATATGTCTCCAGTGTTGAGAGCTCTCCATCTCTAAGCCCCATAAGTCCTCTGTCACCAACATCATCTGAGGCTGAATTTGATAAGACTACCACTGTAAGTGTCCCTACTTTCCAGAAAATAGCTATGAAAAAATTTCACTGTATGTGAGAGAGAGTTTTCTGTGTGAGCACTCACGCATGCAAAGTGAGATTACAAGGGACATAGTTCTCAGACTTCTCCAAATGAATACATGCACACCAGTTTAAAACTCATTAAAAAAAAATAAATAAAAAATAAAACTCATTAAAAATATAAATTCAGACTGTTAGAGCTCTTCATTGAATGTTTGTTTTTTTTTAAGTGCCATTCCTAGCTTACTTTACATAATATTTTAGACTGATTTCCTGATTGTAATTAGAAGGAATTATATTTCTTGGTGCAGGCTATTCATTTGACTTTAATGTACTTACTTAGTTCTCTGAAGTATCTTTTTTTTTTTTAAGAATCCTGATGTAGTCCACCCAAAAGAACCAACTCCATCTACTTTTACTGGTATTCGGCCTGCACGAGTTGTATCTTCAACTTCTGAAGAGGAAGAAGCATTTACTGAGAAATTTCTTAAAATTAATTGTAAATATGTTACCTGTGGCAAGGTAATAAATAATTTTTAGGAAAAAGCTTTTAATCATGATTTATTTATTACTGAATTTTGACAGCTTGACATTTACATTTTAAGTCAGTAACATCAGCAAATAATTGAATGTTTAAAAAATGTATTGGTGAAACTATAAGTTTATTCTAGACCTTGCATGTATCTTATAGTCTGGTGATCTGAATCATTGCTAAATTAGGTACAGCTCATTTGTTTTTTTGTAGATTTTTTTAAAAACTGATATAAAATGACCACACATAAATACTACTATTTATAGAATATCTACTATATGCCAGAAACTTTATGACATGTCATTTTATCAAGTTAAAATAATCCTGTAAAATAGGTAGCCCTATTACTTCTTTATGGGAAAAAGAAATTTTCAGGAAAGGTTACTAAGTTCACAGTTTCCAAATATACATTTATTTTGTGGCTTGACAATACCTTTCTTATTGCTGAATAATATTTTCATTTTATAGATGTACCACAGTTTATCCATTCATCTATTGAAAGACATCTTGGTTGCTTTCAAGTTTGGGCACCTAGTAAAACACCTGCTATAAACATTCATATGCAAGTTTGGTGTAGAAATATATTTTTATTTTTTGTGGGGTAAATACTATGGAGTATGATTGCTAGATCATGTATTAGATTGCTGCATTATATTCTACATTTAGCTTTGTAAGAAATTACTAAATTGTCCTCCAAAGTGACTATACTATTTAGCATTTCTACCACCAATGAAGAGAGTTGCTAGTCTACAACTTGCCAACATTCAGTGCTGTCAGTGTTTTATATTTTCACTATGCTAATTGGTCTTTTCTGGTAGCTCTGTTTTAATTTGCATTTTCCTAATGACTTTTGATATTGAGAATCTTTTCATAAACTTATTCACTATCGTTATACCTTTGACATTTTACTTTTGAAAGTTATCATTGAGCATTGAATTTTAGGTGGACAGGGCTTTCTTTTTTCTTTCTGAACTTTTAAGATGCTTCTTTAGCACTCTGCTGTTTTCTGACTTAAACTGTTTCTGAAGAGAAGTTTTCTATTATTTTTATATTTCGTATTCTGTACAAAACATTGTTTCCTTCAGTTGTTACATTTAAAGTACTCTCTATAACACAGACTGTAAACAATTTGATTATGATGTGTCTGGTGTGTTTTTCTTATTTGTTCTGCTTGGGTTTCACTCAGTTTCTTGGTATTTGTTTACAGTTTTTATCAAATTTGAAAATGTTTATTTCTTCAAGTATTTGTTCCTCTCTTTTTTTTGTACAGGAAAAGCAGCTAGAATAATATAGTTTAGCTTTTAAGTAGTAGTGTATAAGTGTGGATTCCTGGAAAGTAACATTAGCAAATTTATCAATGCCATTTTAAGGTGTAGAGCTTTAAGTGCCTTCTCATCTAAGAAGTAGAAGTACAATTTTGAGAGTTTTTCCAAATGATTTCTATGGTTACACTATTAAGACTATAGTATTAGCATATGTAGTGACTTTACAGCACTTACCATTACACTGAACTTTTCTGTCATGTATACCTTATAATCAGTTTTTTTTAATGTAAAAGTGATAAATATAAATGTAATATGTGAGTGAACCAAATATTATACCACCATTTACCACTAAAGCTCATGTGGAATTTATAAAAATCAAGAATGAGGTTTCCTTAATCTTTATAGGTTATTTAAATTTATTTCTCAAATTAAGTTGAGATGGTGAGACAGAGAAAGATTGGAAGTTTTTATGGTTTGTTACACTGTATACACTCTACTTTCAATTACCTATCTCTTGCACTTCCCCTGACAATGTAAATGTCCTTACACGACACTTTACCATCTCTCATTGATTTGAGTTGGTGTGTGATCCAGGAATACAAACTGATGCATTTGAATCTATTTAAAATATTGATCAAAAGATGACTAGGTTGTGGTTTGTATAAAGTTATTCCTTAGTTAGTTATCTGAACTAAAAGACACATTATTCAGTTTCAAATTGATTCTCTTTTTCTCACCAGAAAATATGTGTGTGTACACATGCACACACACATTCTTCTCTCCAATATTGCTTGCAATTACTATAAGTGAATAGCATGTTTTATTATCTTGAATATCTGCAATAGCTTTTTCTAATTTGATTGGATGACCATTTTTAGTAGAATTTTCTATTTTTTACTTTCTTATTTTTAATAGTAATATTATCTGTTCTAAGTTTTTACATTTAAACTACCTGAGGAGGAAGGGAAGGGTGGAGAGCAAAAGGAATAGGGAGCCAAATGGACTCTGATGGAGGACTATGAATCTGAGTGATTTGGTGTTGGGTGTGGTGACTTGCATCTGAAGAGGTATGATCCTGGGCTGTTACCTCAATAAAAATAAAATGAAATTTAGCCAGATAAATTCACAGAGCTAAATATGGAAATTGGAAGGACAGGACAGTGTGATATCAAACCAAGCAGGATTTAATTTTTCTTTTTGTTACTGGCTTCAGAAAAAAAGACAACTTTGAGTAATTATTTGGTTTATTTTTAGATTTTTGTCATTTTTGCACTTAAATATAGTGTTATTGGAGTTAAACTGAGATAAAAAATGGGACTAAAGAATAATTAGGACTTGAGTTGGAGTGATTTTAGTTTGTGACTTAGATGCAGAGGGATTATAGTAAAAGGCAGGGATTGTACCTGGATTTTGAATCTTGATTCCACCATTTATTAATTATGTTATTTATTATTTAAATCATGTTCTTAACATCTCTTAATCTTAGTTTCCTCATCAGTGTACTCAGAGTTATAATTGTGAAGATAAAAACATATCCAAAGCATGCAAAAAATATTAACCAATATTAATGAAATTGGCTTCCTGTGGACTTTCATTTGTCCATTTATAAAATAAAAGTAGTGGACTCTTTGTAAATATTGCTATTTGTAAAAATATATTTAAAATTTCATAGCTTTTCACAATTAAATTGCTTACAGTGTACCCTAGAAGTCATTGAATTTACCTAATTTAGCAAATGAAGAAACTGAGTGCCTGAGGCTTGACTTGCCCAAGGCTCCATTGTAGGCAGTTTTTTTTAAAACATATTTTTAAAACATTGTAGGCAGATTTTTTTAAAACATATTTTTAAAAAATTATACTATTGTACTTCCATAATCTATTGAATTATCAACACATTATTTATTAAACCTGCCATGTGTACATGAAACTACATTTGATACCTATAGTGAAGAAGCAACACAGGAAGCAGTATATGCAAATTAAGTAAAAATTAAGCTTTTCAGGACTTTTTGCATTCCTTTCTTGCACAACTGAATTATTTTTTGGCTATAACTCAGTATTTTACTAAGCTGCAAATTTAAATTCCTCTATCGTTTTAGGGTGACTATGATATCTTTTGTATTTTGCCTCTTCTAAAGAGGAGAATTTACTGGGAAAATTTGGATTTTACTTAAAAAAATTTTCATGAGAATGCCAGAGTTTGAATATAAGTCTTTTATATTTAGTTGATGGTCTGACATCTGAAGAAAAATAGTAAAAATAGCTAGAATACTTTTTGAAAATTTAAACTTTTAAGATTAAACATTATTTTCTTTTCTCATCTTAGGGCACAGTCAGTGGTGTGCTGCTAGTTACACCAAATAATATAATGTTTGATCCTCATAAAACTGACCCCTTGGTTCAAGAAAATGGCTGTGAGGAATATGGCATCATGTGTCCAATGGAAGAGGTGATGTCAGCTGCAATGTACAAAGAGATTTTGGATAGCAAAATAAAGGAATCCTTACCCATGTAAGAGTGGTATTTTACTCATTTGCAATTTTATTGCATCTGGATAGTTCACTCTGGTCTAATAATATTTTATTAGTTTTACCTTAGTTCTTTCTACATTATCGATAAATGAAACAAAGTATATGGAGTGTTGAAAAGATATTACCAATGTACCTAGAGTAATTAGGAATTGTTTTAGATTTACATTTGTATATTTGGTTAGATAATCACGTATTTAAAATTAACCTATAGTACTTATTTAATGCAATGTTAGCAGTTTTTAGGCATTAAGATGAAGCATTAAAACACTAGGGTATTTCTCTGAATAATTTTATGTTACGTAAGTAATTAAAGCTAATTTTTAAATTTTCTTCAGAAGTGTCTGAAGGATTGGATGAGGGATTTGAGGGAGGCCAGGTGAGCAAAGACCTGACATCACTATAGTCACAGCATTGTCTCTTCTTTTTATTTCTTAATTATATGCCTGCACCCTTCTTCCTCAGGAAAATTATAGAAGAGAGAAGACATCGCAAATTGCACAAATTTAAATAGTTAACCTTGAAATATACTGTCTAGGATATTTGTATGATAGAACAGGTTTGAAACCATGTACAAGTTGTTAGAGCCTTTGAAAGTAATGTGTTGAGACAAAGGAATGACCAGAGCAGGAAAAAGGGGATAAGAAATAAAAGGAGGTAAAAGATAAGTATACAGTGGAAGGAAGAAGTAGAAAGTGTACAATAGAAAAGAACTCCATCCTTCATATGGTTTAAAAACTGTCTTTATAAATATTGAGATTTATATCCCTTTTTAGCCTGTGGAGATAATGATAGCTATTTTAAAGTTAACCCTGTAGAACAGAACTACATTCATCAGAGGATAAGAAAAGCAAATTGTTTTTGTTTCTGACGTAGACTAATTGAATTGTTAGGTTATCGGTGATAGAATAAATAATGGAGACTTTAAATACATTTCATCCAATAGATGAATACGTTTCATCCAGTAGATATTATTTTGGCATTGAGCCCATCTTTAGAGGTGTAGATAATTTCTAGGACATACTGTTGTCTGCTCTTTCATGAATCATCATCTAATGTCAGTTTCAACAAATAAGGATTATTGGATTGGGTGGAGGGATAAGGAAAAGGTAGAACGGAAGATTAAGAGAGAAACAAAAATCATGTACGTATATATATAGTTGGCCATTGTTAAGATTCATTTTCTTTTGCCCTGCTTTTCCATTGGATTATGATATTTGATTTTCTCTTATGCTGAATAAGCCGTAACCATTTTCCAAGGATACTGTAGGACTCCGCCATTTGGAAATCACTGTTTTATCATATAGAATGTCACCTGGAAAGACCATGCATTTGATACAGACATTTAAAAAATTTCCTTCAAGAAGAAATGTTTTTCAGTTTCTGCCTTATGATTTGATTTAAAACATTCTTTGCAAACAAATCAGATAAAAGCAAGGGGTTTTGCAAAGAAATACCATGATGGCGAAAATGATGTGTAAGATTTGTTTAGTTTTCTTCTATATTATGCTGCTGGAAGTTGATTTTAAAGATAATGTTCTGGAGCCATAATGAACAGTAACTGCATCGTTGGCATAAGTAATATGTAGTCTTTCAGCATTTTGACACTGAAAGTTAATAACTATAGGGTATATAGTTAACTGTAACTATTGGTTATTAGCACTGTCAGGTTTGCTAGCTTTAATAATAACTATAGGTTTTAGCACTATCTATTAGGTTTGTTAGCTTTTATCTCTTACCTAAGGATCTTACTAAACATACAGATAATTTTTCAAAACTATTGCCAAGTTCTAAGATGTTACATATGCACTTTGAGTGTCTCACCAGTAGATGGCATTATTATACATTTAATAGTACAAAGTAAATGCTGGTTTTATCAAGGTGAATTAGAGGGCGCAGGAGTCACAAATATGATTTGGACTTCAAATAATAAATATTTAAAAAATAAATTTTACTTATCCTAGTTATAAAAATTACATGTACTCATTATAGAAAATTTTAAAAATACCAAAGAGTAGAAGAGTTCTCTAACTTCACCATCCATAGCCAATTATTTTGTGTTAACTTGCACTCAGTCTTTTCTGTTTTCATGCTGGCATTGTTAATGTTTTTCCTACTAGAAATTCATGCAGTTTCTATTTATAACAGACTACTTTTAACTATCATTTTAAGTTACTGAATTGTATTTTATGCTATAGATGTTTTTCTTGAGTTCCCAGAACTTAAACTATCTAATTTTTAACGTTAAGTGCTTACATATACAATTGCTTTTAAATATGGAGAGCTACATGTAACTTTGAAACATTCAGCTACCTAATA
The DNA here is from genome assembly GCF_964194135.1 of Talpa europaea. Taxonomy (NCBI): domain Eukaryota; kingdom Metazoa; phylum Chordata; class Mammalia; order Eulipotyphla; family Talpidae; genus Talpa; species Talpa europaea. The sequence goes on along the minus strand of NC_140069.1, from coordinate 23,376,938 downwards.
TCGAAACTCTCTAGCTGACAAATTCTCTCAGAACTGTTATTAAGAGTTGTTTTGGTAGCCTGGAGAATTCCTCACAGTACTTTTGCTTTAGTTCTGTTCAAGTTGGTTTTCGCTTTACCTTTGAGACATATATTTTAATCTTTGTTTAGCTATAAATAAACTGTATGTATGTATATTTATATGTGTGCACATGTATGTGCACCTAGGTATAATATTAGTGTATTTTTACTTTATTAAGGCATTTAAAAATTTAATCAGATTTTATCTAAGCTTATTTTTCATTTTCCTGTCAGTGACTAAATTTTAGTTTAGAATTATATTTTCATCCAAAACTTAGGTCATTAACTTAATCTTTAATAGATTACTTCAGGAAATCTTACATTTATGTTTCCCAGATTGTAAACAATTAGTGCAAAAACTTGATTGTTGCTTGTACGAGTAAGTCAAATTTTTGATAATGCTGTTAAGAGATAGATGCTACATCCTTTAAGTCTTTTTAGTGATATTCAGTGTTTTGTGGGAAATGATATAAGCAATTAAACAATGTTAAAAGTCTAACAACTTTTACTTTTGTTTGCTAACAGAGAGCTAGATCAATTTTCAGAAAGAGACTTCTGCCATTTAAAGAAAATTACAAGAGGTAATGCTGATGAAATAGACTCAAGAATCCGTGATGCAGGTAATGATAGTGCCAGCACTGCTCCTAGGAGCACAGAGGAGTCTCTTTCTGAAGATGTGTTCACAGAATCAGAACTCTCCCCTATTCGAGAGGAGCTTATCTCGTCAGATGAGTTGCGACAAGATAAATCATCTGGTGCGTCATCAGAATCTGTGAAGACTGTCAGTCAGACTGGAGTAGAATGTTTGGCAGTTACATCAGAGTCTTCTGGTCTTCCTAATCACTTAAAATCTGGACATTCTACAAATGAAGTTGGAACTCTTCCTCATAAAACTGATATAAATAATCTTGAAATGGCCACTAAGGAAGGAGGTCAGGCTACAGAAAATTTACAAGAAATATCAAACCTTAAAGAAAGAAGTATAAGTATGAAAGGTAACACAGACCAGGATTTTCTTCTTAATGAGAATTCATCACACCAGGAAGAGGCTATACAAGAAAATACGCCTTGTGGAGAAGCAACAGAATTCAAACAAAAACTAACTGTCCACAAAGCCAAACAAGGAAGGGATCAAAATCAGGACTCAGAGACAGAAGTAGAAGAGCTACGGAAACTCTGGAAAACTCATACTATGCAACAAACTAAACAACAAAGGGAAAATATTCAACAGGTGTCTCAAAAAGAAATTAAGCATAAAATAGCATCTGCAGAAAGAGAAGGTAAGTTGGATAGAGTATATAAAGTTAGTACATATTATTGCGTGTTTGCCTTTTTCCTCCCTGATTCAAAAGGCCTTAGGCCACTGAAATATTACCTAATGACCTTTGACTGATACTTCCCTTGGGGTAACTATATATTCTTTGGATTCTAATGTCTTTTTTTTTTTAATTCCACAGTGGATTGTACACATCTTTTCCACCATGTTCACACATTCCTGACTTACTGCATTCTGTCCTTTAGCAAGATCTTAATTATAACTATAAGCTCTGTACTACCTTTGATTTTCCCTTTTCTTTTAGTTTTTGGTATGTTACCTCTTGGAAAATGTCTTGTTTTTGATTGCATTTATAATATCCTAATTATAATTTATAATTGCTACAAGTTGTAACCCCATCTTTTTTTTAAAGTATAATTAGATATCAAAATTGATTTCTAAAGTTTTTCCAAGTATTCAGACATCCCATCATTGTCAATTAAATGTTTTTCCTTTAGAAAGTAACACTACTCAAGATAAATTAAAACATGATTTTTCTCTTTGTTTTTGTACTGTTTATTTATGAAAATTATAATTATAGTCTGCCTTTTATTCATAATATGCTGTGCTTTGTCTTAATACATTCTGGGTTAAATGGAGTATTGCTCAGATATCTTAGGTAGCATTTCTTATATTCTGTTGGAATATTGGATAAAGATTAATTCAATTTACATATGAAGTTTTCATTCATATTTTTAATTCAAAATTTTTTTATTGGATATGAGGGTGATCTTGCAGTAACATATGTCACCTCATTGATCGCCAGTGTTGATTTGGCTGATCTGGCTGGCTAGGCAAGTTCCCTCTATCTCCCTCAACATTCTTCATGCATCTATCCTGAAGCTTCAAGCTCAGTCGAAGACAACAGGCTTCCCTAAACAGAGGCTGACTGCTCTTTGGTCAAGAGTATATGAGTAACTGCCAGAACTTCTAAACAAGCTCTCAAACATTTTTATTGTTAAAATATAAATAAATATTTGCCATTTGACTACTTTTAAAAATATAAAATTCACTGCTCTTAAGTATATTCACGTTGTTGTACAACCATCATCACCATTCATTTCCAGAATTTTTTTGTTTTCCCAAACTGAAATTCTATACCATTAAACAATAACTCCCATTCTCTTCCTCCCAACTCTGGAAATCACCATTCTACTTTTTATCTCTGTGAATTTAACTAGTCTAGATATGTCACATATGTGGAATCATACATTATTTGTCAATTTTTATGTGACGTTTCTTTTAACATCATGCGCTCAAGTTTCATGTAGGGTGTAGCATGTGTCAAAATTTCCATCCTTTTCAAAGCTGAATAATAATCCATTATATTATACCATATTACATCACTAAATATATATGTCATTTGGTTTAGCTGTTAATTAGTTATAAGGCATTTGGGATTTTTCTGCCTTTTGGTTATTGTGAATAATGCTGCTATTAACAATGGTTTACAAATATCTGATCCAGTCTTCCCTTTCAGTTTCTTTGGATATATATCCCAAAGTGGATGTGTTGGTATTTTTTTTAATTTTTGAGAAACCACCAAGTTGTTTTGCACAATGGCTGCCACTGTTTTTACATTCTCACCAACAGTGTACAAGGATGTGGTTCAGTTGTTAAGAGACAGTTTTCTTGGGCCTCCCCTGGTGGCGCAGCGGTTGAGCACTGGGCTGCGAGGCTGCCCGCAGCCTCTGCAGCGCTGGTTCATTCATTCCCCGGCTGCCGGCGAGGGTCCCACCAAAAAAAAAAAAAAGGAGACAATTTTCTTTATATCATTTATTTGACATGTCCTAAGACCTAGGTATTATATTAAGTAATGTTAAGTAGTTAATTTATTTAAAGGAACTTCTGTAAAATATTGACTTATCTCTTCTTCTATAATATTTTTTCCTTATTCAAAACTAATGAATATTCCTTATAAAGCATTTGTCCAGTATAGAAGTATTTAGTAAATTTATAAAAATACTTTCAATTCATTATGTGGAGATGAAAATTATTATATCATTTTTGTCTTTGATCTTTGGGGTATTTGTGTACACATACACACACGTATTTTTTATGTAAAATCAAGATTACGCTGTATAGTATTCTGCTTTTTTCACTTAGTATTTTATATCATAGACATTTTACTATGTTGTCATGGTTCTTTGAAAACATGATTTTTAAAGTCTCTGTAATTTAAACATTTCCACATTGTGAAGACAGTTTTTTTTTTTTTTTTTTTTTTTTTTTTGTTGTGCAGAAAAACTCTGGTGTAGGCCAGAGGTGAAGGGGGTGGGAGGATTCACCAGAGACAGAGGGGGAAGCAGAACAGGCAATATTCCTGAAATACACTGCTAAGGGGAACAGCGGGTGAGACAGGAGTGATCTGCTGCTCAACATGTAGGTTAGCTCCCTGGCCAGGGATTGAACTCATTTCTTAGGGGTGATACTACTCAGACTTAACCCTAGACTACCAGAGAGACCCAAGAGAGTTGTTATTAACAATTCATATTATTAAGCTATTTTCTGTGTTTGGTGTTGTAAATAATGCCGTTGTGAATTTCTTTATTTGACATCTTTGCATCTGATGTCACCATACATCTTGAAGTCTTTGAAAAAGATCAAATAAGTTATTCTGTTTAACCAGATAATGTGGTAGACTATTTTCATTTATGTGATTTTTGGGGGGAGTAGAGAACTTGATGGGGGAGGTCTTATTATAACAAAGTACTAAAAGAAAAAGTGGTAGATGTTTAGATAGGCATCCCTAGATTGTTGCCATTAGTTTTCTATTATTGGGGTTGGGGGGAGCAAGAGAAGTAAAAATTGGTTTTAAGTAATTTTAAATAGCATGAGCTTCTGTAACAGGAAAATATTCTATATTTCTGATCTTTAGTGACCTTATAATATAATAAAACTATGTAATAAAATATAAAACTAGACTAAATAGGAAGAATGGTAAAAGTTCACTTTTAACCAGACATAAAACTGGGACTGAGCTAGATTATATGTTCCTTACATATTATTACGTAGAATAAAAAAGACTTGACTGGTACCCAGGTCTCCTGACTTTAACTCAGTGCTTTTTCCTCCATGGTATGCTACCTGTGAAAGCTAGTTATGTCCAGTCTTGAATTCAACCATATTATCGGATAATCAGTACTACATATCAGCATCTTGGTTTGGAAGAGTTAGAGATAATTTGATTTTAATAAGCTGTCTAAACAGGTGGCTGAATGTAACATATTGTTTATTGCTTATCTCACCTTCATGCATGTAAAAGCTTCAGAATTTTAAAAAAATTTTCGTAACAAAGCAAGTCCTTCAACACTAGATCAACTTATTTGCATGTTATTATAAAAGGTTGATAGGGAATGTACAGAAAATTATATATGGATATATAATTACTTTAGTATGCTTGTTAAAATAAAACAAGTGTTCTTGAAATGTTCACGTTGTTTCCTGATATCCTTAGACATTTCATTTTGCATCTTGATTGATAGTTCATTAGTACCTATTCCTGTCACTTTACCTTTGATGGAAAATAATACAAATTCAACTGAGTGGACCTGAACTCACCTAAGGTCCAGGAAATTGAAATTTTATTCTGTAACTATCTATAAGAAATTTTAAGGTAAACATTTACATTATTTAAGCATGGTGTATGGGAATTGAATAAATGTAGTTTGCATCTCAATTCTAGGTCCTACACTTTTAAAAGAAAAGAAAAGGCATCGATTACATAAGTTCTTATGTCTCAGAGTTGGAAAACCAATGAGGAAAACATTTGTTTCTCAAGCAAGTGCAACAATGCAACAATATGCACAGAGAGATAAGAAACATGAATATTGGTTTGCTGTGCCACAAGAAAGGTAAAACAACAACAAAAACTTATATTGTATTGAGACTCCTTGAATTTAGATTATTTTGCATATCATTTAACACCAGTGGCAATGCACCTTTGAAACATGCTTTCTGACTAAAATCTGACATTAAATTTATTCAGAATAATTTTACTCCTACTTTATGATCTTTTTTTAAATATTTATTTATTTATGCATACAAGAGCTAGAGTTACAGGCCAGAGATGCGGGAGGTGAGTGGATTCACCAGAGACAGAGCAGGGAACAGAATAGGCAGATGGACTGAAATACCCTGCGAAGGGAAGCAGTGGGCAAGACAGGAGAGGCCTGCCGCACTGTGTCATGTGGGTTGCTCTGTGGCTGGCAGGGATTGAACCAGCGCTACAGAGGCGGGGGACAGCTTCACAGCGCTGTGCTCAGCCGCCTGCGCCACCAAGAGAGGCCCTAGCTCATATAATTTAAACACAACTATTTACCCTCTACATTATCCATTTAATAACTACTTGGGTGTGCTCTTTTTAAGTTAGAATTTGCGTCGTTATGGTCTCCCTGGTGGTGCAGGTGGTTGAACGCCACACTGTGAAGCTGTCCGCAGCCTCTGCAGCATGGGTTCGATCCCGGCCGACCAGCGAGAATCCCACATGGCCAGTGAAAATCTCCAGTCTCACCTGCTGCTCCTCTCAGCAGTGTATTTCTTCGGTCTGCCTGTTCTGTTCCCTGCTCTGTCTCCAGTGAATCCTCTCACCCTCCTGCACATCTGGCCTATACCCCGATTCTTGTATAAAAAAAAAAAAAAAAAAAAACTCCCAATATAAAAAAAAAAAAAGAATTTGCGTCTTTTTCCTCTTTGAACTTGTATTTCCATTATACTTCATCAAAGAATATATTTTATTCTGGGCCTCCCTGGTGGCGCAGCGGTTGCGTGCTGGGCTGCAAAGCTGCCTGCAGCCTCTGCAGCGCTGGATCCATCCCCGGCCACTGGCGAGGGTCCCGCATGGCACGCAGACCTCTCCTGCTGTGCCCACTGCTCCCCTCAGCAGTGTACTTTGTCAGTCTGCCTGCTTTGCTCTCCCCTCTGGCTCTGGTGAATTCTCTCACCCTCCCGCACTTCTGACTGTACCCTGTGCTTGTATAAGTAAATAAATAAATCTTTTTAAAAAAAAGAATATATTTTATTCCCTATCATATTTCTTTGCAACCAGTTACAAGTTTGTATACTGAAATTATATTTGTTTCAAAATTTTCCATGACTGTTGGCAAAATAGGTTTAAGGTTTACTTTACTGGCAAGCTAACTTGTTGGTCTGCTTCTTTTTAATGCACACTGGCAGAAAACATGAGAGTCTCAACAGTGGTTATAGTCAGAAAGCCAATGTTGGCATAAGTTGTTGGAGCTTCAGTTTCCACAGGGTGATATGAAAATGGCTCCTGGTAGCAGCTGCTTATGCCATTAATTATGAATATAAGTCTTGTAGGGAGCCTGAACTGTTTCAATGTACAGAAAAATAGTTACCCTTTGCCCCAGACTAAGATACTATTTCTACCTTTTAAGATGTGCTGTGCTGTTTGCTGTGATAAAGTACTTAAAAAAATAGTGCTTACCAAAGTTACTCAATGTCTCTGCTCACAGGCCACGTAGAATCTAAGGGAAAATTGTATATCAACAACTACATTATTCCAAATGTTAATGAAATCCAGAGAAAATTTTACTTTCTCATTATAATTATTATAATTATTAATAATAGGGCCTCCCTGGTGGTGCAGGGGTTAAGACACAATCTATGAATCTATCTGTAGCCCGGCCAGCCAAGGAGCAACCCACATGGTGCAGCAGGCCTCTCCTGACTTGCCCTGCTGCTCCCCTCAGCAGTGTACTTCGGTCAATCTGCCTGTTCTGTTCCCTACTCTGTCTCTGGTGAATCCTCTCACCCCTCACACCTCTGACCTGTACCCCAGCTCTTGTATGCATAAATAAATATTTTTAAAAAATACTGTTGCTCAAAGCAATATAAATTATCATAATTATTAAATGTGAAAAGTAAAATATCATTAGAAATGCATATCTATATAAAATAGATTGACCTTCCTGCTGATTTATATATTCATTGATTAATATTATTTCCCTTAAGCATGTGTTTATTGGCTAAAATTACTTGATCATCTTTAATCAAGTATTTTTAGTGGTTGTCAGTGAGCAACTTCATTAAAACTCCTTTAGTTTTATGGGAATCAGTGAATTAGAATTGTGAAAGGAAGCCTTTTCCCATCTCAATACAAACTTTGGGCAACTTAGAAATTTTTATATGTTGTGACATGTACTATTGTATTTCTGTATTTCTACTTTTAAATAAAGTAGAAAAAATTCTATAGTGAAAGCTGGAATAGGGAATCTGTAAGACATCTTGACTATACTGTTCTCAGACTTGTTATGAATGAAGGGTAACATATGGAAGTTGAAGATAAAGAATCAATTCCCTTAGAACTATCAAAAGTGTCTGTACCTCTTTCAAAGTATATGCTTCTATAAAGAATACTATTTTCAAGAACATAATGATAAAATTCTCTACCCTAACCCAAAATACATTTCAGTGTGTGCATTCAACAAAATGTTATCAATTTTAAAATATAATATGTTCTGCATAATTAACGAGTAACTGAAAGGTAAGAGCCAGATACTCAGGTTTGCCTGTGCTGTGGGTATGACTGCTTGAAAAAATCAACTATGTTATCTCTTTAGTTAAAAATGACATAAGGAATTAGATTTTCTCATAACTCTTTGGTTTATTTCATTTGTACATGGAGTTTTCCATTTTAATATTGTCCTTGCACCTTGTCTAGTATTTATTAAAAATTAGTTTTTATGGGATTTTGAAATTTGTATACATTTCAATTTATGAAAGTTGCTGTTTTGGAAATAAAAAATTATCTGAAAGATGAATATCCTTTTAATATATTAACTTGAATATCCTTTTAATATATTAACTTGCCACATAATATACTTAAAGAAAATAATTTCTAGAACCACTGTTACTGATTGGCATTTGTTAGTTGAGAGACATTTATAATGAATTTTCAATTAGTCATGCAAATTAAAGCCAAATAAAACTACATTTGAAATGTATTTTAGATCCTCAAATACATTTATGAAAGGTTTAATAATTTTTGCCACAATAGACTTTACAATAGTAAACAAACTGAAAAGGGGAACAAGAGATTTAAGAGAAAATCATCAGTCCCTCAACAAATAATACACTGTTCCTATTATCATTTAAAAGTTAAATATACTAAATTTCTATAATCTGGAAAATACTTATGCCATACAATGTGCAGGTTTCAAAATCAGCAATTATAAATTGCTTACTTGTATTTTTTGATTGCCAGGTGAATGAGGTTAGTCAAAGCATGCCACAGGAAAATCTTTATGCAGTTTCTTATATAGAGCCAAATAATTTTTTAAGTTAATATATTTTGGGTAGTAACATTTTTTTGTTATCTTTTTAAATCAAGAAGACAGCACAGTGTATTTTATGATCAGTTTTCAAGTTTATCAAGATATTTAACAAAAATAATTTTGTAGTTATAGCTAGCAGCACAGAATACTGGGTCTATAAAACAAACCCTGGGCATCACACTATAGAATTGAAGCTACCTCAGGGGGAGGGTAGGGTGTTGGAGTACAGAGGGAAGCAAAGCAGGGAGAGGGCCCAGTAGTCTCTGGTGGCGGTTATTGATACTTTGGTGTTGGACATGGTATGGTAACATACATTTGAAGAGGTATAAATCTGTACCCCTAAAACATGTACAATGTTGTAAATCAACTTTACTTAGAGTAGCAGGTCTATTATTAATAGTCACTTGTTCTACCAGGACAGAGCACTTGTATGCCTTCTTTATTCAGTGGAGTCCAGAAATATATGCAGAGGATACTGGTGAATATACCAGAGAACCTGGATTCATAGTAGTAAAAAAGATTGAAGAGTCTGAAACAAATGAAGATTCAACTAATGAAGCAGCAGCCAGAGAATGGGAGGTAAGAAAAAAGAAATGTGCAGATCTCATTTTTTATTTTGTATGCATTTACTCTATGGTAGTAAAAAAATGTACAGTTCATCTTTGTACAAAAGAATTACTTTTTAAAGATTCAAAATTACAGTCCATGTGTGTATATATATATATATATATATATATATATGTTTGAATGATGCTGATTAGTAACTCTTATTTATTATTAATCATTCTGCTTTTGGTTTATAATACTAGTAAAGCAACCTATTGACAATAAAATGGAGTTTTGAGTGCTTTTAAAATAATATTAATTGCTGTTATACTAATTTTCATAAAACATTTTACATTTAATTCATTTTAATATTATAACCTACATATCTAGGTGGTACTATGTAGTCACTTAACCTCCATATCTAGGTGGTTAAGTGACTTTGATAGTCACTTAACAAATTGATGAGATTAGTCCTTCTTTCCAGGTCTATACCCAATCATTACCTTGACATGATCTTAGCAATAATGCTAGGGAAATAAACT